>NC_053392.1:390919554-392119554 GCF_905171765.1 Bufo bufo
ATTATTTTTTTTTACAGTAGAAATTGATTTATGAAGTTATGCGAAATTAATAACTTCTGCTCATAGGAGCCAATACATTCTAATACTGTACAGAGCGCGCTCTCCGTACAGTATTCAAACAAAGTATTATGCGAATCGACTTCGGATGAAACATCCCTCCTGATGACCTATTCAGAGGATAGATCATCAATATTAAAGTCTCTAAAAACCCCTTTAAAGGGGTTGTCCAGGCTTTTACTATTGATGACCTATCCTCAGGATAGGTCATCAGGATCAGATCGTCGGGGGACCGACACCCGTGACCCCCACCGGTCAGCTGTATGCAGTGCGCACGTGCCGTCTCGCTTCTCTCTTCATGTTCACCATTGTTGTCTATGGTCTTTGCCATAGACCGCAGCAGCGGACAGGAAGGGTGATGGCACGTGTGCACTGCGTGTGCCGTTTCTCATACAGCTGATCGGCGGGGGTGCCAGGTGTTGGACCCCCGCCTATCTGATGTTGATGACCTATCCTGAGGATAGTCATTAATAGTAAAAGCCCAGACAACCCCTTTAATCTCTATTTATCACAAAAAAAAAGGTCACAAACTCACTCCTCCAGTAGGGGGTGGTGTAAATTGTTTTTCTAAATCTAGAGTTAGATTTAAAGATGCACCAAGTTTATCAAAAAACATGCAACATTTGATAAATTTGACAAAAGTACAACAACACAGATTCTATTACACTCATGATACTTTCTCCCTATGTGTGTATGTGTTACTATTAAAGGGGTTATCTGACACTAAAAAATGTCCCCCATATGCCGGGCCCCTCACTGAATCTACTTACCTGGCTCCTCGCTCCCTGCGCCGCTACTGGACCCCGCACCGCTGCTGCTGTTTCTCTCCGCGCATGAAAACATCCGGTGTCGGGGGGAACAGCCAATGGCAGGCGGTGACAGGGACGAGCCTCCCTAGCATCGCGGGTGACACTAGGGAGGCCCGTCCCTACCTGCCATTCTCCACAAAGTGATTAACATTAAAGGGGTTATCCAAAACTAAAAAATGTCCCCCATATGCCGGGCCCCTCACACTGAATCTACTTACCTGGCTCCCCGCTCCGCCACTGCTGCTTCACCCCGTGCGTATCAAGGGGAGCAGCCAATGGCAGGTAGGGACTGGCCTCCCTAGTGTCACCCGCGATGCTAGGGAGGCTCGTCCCTGTCACCGCCTGCCATTGGCTGTTCCCCCCGACACCGGATGTTTTTATCCACGCACAGAGAGAAACAGCAGCGGCGCGAGGAGCCAGGTAAGTAGATTCAGTTGTGAGGGGCCCGGCATATGGGGGACATTTTTTAGTTTTGGATAACCCCTTTAATGTTAATCACTTTGTGGAGAATTATTGGCTCCTGTGGGTTTTGTGAACCATTATCAGAAGTTAGACAGACTAGACAAAGATCTCCCTCTGATAAAGATGGTAAACTGTGAGTCATTCCGGAAATAATCCGAGAATATTATGTGTGTAAAGGAGGGAAAGGTTACGTGTAAAATGGCCCGTACTGGACTGTAGTGCAAGCTGTAATTTGAAGGATGGGCACGATTTCCTTTTCCGATTAACGGTGTAATGGCCGGTACATAAAAAGACATGTCACTAGTACTGAAAATGCATGAAGCACTGTTTTATTTCTGACATGTCTATAACTTTTTATGATTTGTTTTGTTAATGTAGCATGCATATGCATTAGAACTCCTCCACGATCAGTTACATGAAGGTGCCAAAGCTCTGGACGTAGGCTCTGGAAGTGGAATTCTTACCGCATGTTTTGCAAGAATGGTAATGCGTTTATTTTGTTTTCATTCCAAATATTATACTAAATTATTAATCCAGAAATTGCATATTCACATGCACAGAGCAATATGAGATGGCACCCTCTGTATTATTTATGGGGCATACAGTGCAGTGCACTTTCAGAAGTATAGTGATTGCTACCATTCTCCAAATATAAGGTCCACATCACCCTTTATGGTCCTTTTGGGGCTTGTCTTTTTCCCAGCAATCCAGCGCTGGCACTCAGACATGATGCCTTGTTTGCATGTGACCACTGCAGCCAATTGGTGGCCACAGAGGTCGCATACTGTGACTTAGGTATTACTGCTCAGCATGGAATCATGATGCCAGTAGCATGGCACGTGATCTCTGCGGCCACTTGTAAACCAAGATCAGGAGGACCGCCAAAGCTGCAGCACTGGTTCACCAGAAGAGGGGGGTGCTGTGTTTTTTTTTTTTTTTTATATGGGCAGCTGTTTTTATTTTATTTTTTTTTCTAATAAATTGCATAGTTCCTTGAAAAGGGCTTTCCAGCTTTTTTTTTTTTTTACGGGTTTATGAAAAGGGTCTAATTTCTTTTCTCGCTTGAGTGGGACAAAGCTGGAATATCATACACAACCTGTGGAGAATCATTACTCGGGGATGAAATGCATATTTTTTTTCTAATCATTGACCTCCCCTTTAAGTAATGAGTTGTCCTTCAGTCCTTTTCCATTTTTCATTCACTGTCATTAATAATGTCATGCCATATCTCCACTAGGGTATACTTCCATACATCCTAAGATTAAAAGCTGCAAGTAGATCTTTTATATCAGGCAGTGAGGACTACTTATTAGTTTTCATGATTCCAGATCATATCTGGGAGGGTGAAATAAGTGTCTGGTGGTTTCAGAGAGAGTTCATTTTTAATAGTCAGGCTGTCTACTAATGTTCTTACTGAATGGAGATGATATGGTAGCCTTTTTATTCTACGTACATTAAAGGAGCCATCACACTTTACACTAATAGACTTTCCGCACTTGGACCATGATGATGATTCCAGACATTGCTTTACATAAATAGCCACGTTCTGCTGAGTGCAGTGCAATACACCAGGGGCTGCTGACATCTGATGTTTCCCTCTATGTAATCCTCTCAGAGCGGGACTGAAGCCTCCCTGCCAACATCTAGTGCCAGGCATTTCACAAACAAACACTAACTTCTAGTTGTCATAGTGAAAACCTTCAGCTCTTCCCAGGTGGCAGCTCTCCTGGTACTTCTGTATTTGTGCCTTATGCATTAAGGTAAACCACTTTATATTTAGCATTGTCACATTAGCTGTGGGTTTTAATTATTCTTGTTATAGGTTCATGTGTCGCCATTTTGTTCAAAGTACAAAACACAGCATTCAGATAGCTGCAAAATAACCTGGAATAGAAAAGGTATTTTAGTGCCCAAGCAAGAAAGAGCAACATATTTTGTAAGGATAAAAAAGACTAGCTTCTATCCAGTCCAGCCTATTATCCTGCATCGTTGATCCAGAGGAAGGTGAAAAACTTCTCATGGGGTAGAAGCCAATTTTCCTCCTCTTAAGAAACATTCTTTCCCGACTCTAAATCTGGCAATAAAAATAACTCCCTGGATCAATGACCCCTCTCTAATAACTATAACCTGTTATATTAGAAATACATCCTGGCCCCTCTTAAATTTCTTTTTCCCCCTCCCCTCCACGACGGCACCTTACTTGGAGATTATCCTCCTCCTCCAGCCAGGCAGGGACAGGAAGGTTCAAAATGGCCCGCCTCCTCACTCATCTTCAGTGTCTTCCTGTCCCTGCCAGGCGGAGGATAGGAGTTATCTCTGCGCTCCGATCGGGAGCTATGCGCATAATGGCGGGTGCATTGCACCAGCTACCGGCTTTTGTGGAGGTCCTGCCGCTGTTTTTTGTTTGTTAAAACTCTCGCGCGCCAGCACGTAGTGGCAGGCTGTGGCACCCGGACACTCAAGGGAGCACTTCCGGGTTCTAGGCCGTCTCGGCTCTGGCGGGTGACGTCATCCGGGGGCCTAATAGGGGTGGTTTGAGGATGCCGGCCTGGATGACGTCGGAGGTCCTGAGGAGACTTCCGGCCATGCGGATATAAAACTGGCGCCCTGGTCAAGACGAATGTCGCCCTCTGACCAGAGAAGTTGCAAGCATTACTGCAGCCTCGGCCATCCACACACATGGATCCGGAGGCAGCTATGAACCAACCTGTAGCAGTGAGTGACATCCAGGTTGTGAGTATGGAATGCTGCTTGCACATGCTGCTAATAAGCCTTTCTCATCTCTTCCTTTTGTATGGAAGAGTGACGAGGACATTTCTGTTAAACCTAAAATAGCGCAAAAATCTAAAATTCTTAGATGTCGTGTATGTTCTGTTAAACTCCAAGAAAATCGTGCTAAAAGACTTTGTGAAAAGTGCATTGATAACATTGTCAGGGAGGAAGTCCCGTCTTTAAGACAGGAACTGCAGGGTCTGATTAAGCAAGAAACAAAGTCTGCTTTTTCAGATTTTTCAGCAGCCGCTATCGTACCATCAACATCAAAACAGGGGTTCAGGAAAAAAATCGCCCTTAAAAACCTCTACATCATCTTCTTCTGATGTTTCTTCGGATAGCGATGAGAGTAGTAGTAATTCTGACTCTGATGGCGATTTTAAAAATTACTTATTTTCATCCGACGATATAAACAATCTATTAAAAGCAGTTAGGGATACCATGGAAATTAAAGAAGAAAAAATACGTAGAGCCGCCCAAGATAGAATGTTTTCAGTATTAGAAACCAAGAAAAAGAGAGCATTTCCGGTACACAAAAATCTGCAGTCTCTTATTTTGAGGGAGTGGAAAAACCCAGACAGAAAAGTTTTTCTACCCAGAACAATTAGAAAAAGGCTACCCTTCGACGAAGAAGAATTATCCCGTTCTTAAATTGTCCCAAAATAGATGTATCACTCTCCGAACTAGCTAAGGGTAGTTCTTTACCGTTTGAAGATACGGGGTCATTACGTGACCCTATGGATAAAAAGGTGGATGCTAACCTTAGGAGAACCTGGGACGCGGCCGCGGCATTATTTAAACCTAATTTCGCGGCCACATCCATAGCTAGATCCCTAAAAAGTTGGCTGGAACAGCTGGAAGCATTACTAAAATCCAATACCCCATACGAAAACTTTGCAGACTCCTTCCCCCTCTTATTAAAAGCTGTGGATTTTTTGTCAGACACAACAGCGGATTCCGTTATGCTGACCGCAAGAGCTACGGCCCTAGCTAACAACTCTAGAAGGGCACTTTGGTTAAAAGCTTGGTCTGGACACACAGGCTCCAAGGCAAAATTATGCAACATCCCGTTTTATGGTAATCTTCTCTTTGGTCAGGATTTAGATAAGATTCTAGAGAAAGCATCTGATTCCAAAAAGAGCTTCCCGGAAGATAAAAAGAAAAGGAAAACTCAATTTTTTCGTCCCAAAAAGGGTAGTTTTTCAAAACAAAAGGAGTAAAACAGAAAACTGGAGATTGGGAAAACAGAAAGGGAAGGGTTTTATGTTCTCTCCCCGTTCTGAGGAGTCTTCCAAAAAATGACGCCAGAACCCCAGTGGGGGGAAAAGTACTTCATGCAGCCGCTGGTTATTAAATACCCTCCACGAAGGGTACAGTATTCACTTTGTCAAAAGTCCCCCCACTATATTTGTTCAGACTCCAGTTCAGAGCTCGGAACATCTTCAGCTTTATCTGGAGCAAGAAATCGAACTGCTAGTTCAGATGAACGTTCTTGTTCCTGTACCGACGAATCAAGTCGTTCTGGGCTGTTATTCCTGGGTTTTCATGGTAAAAAAGCCAAACGGGAAAGTGCGTCTCATCATAAATATGAAAATGCTGAACAAGTCCATAAAGTACGAAAAATTCAAGCTGGAATCTATAAAAACCACGGTCAAAGTTTTACAAGAAGGGGCGTTTCTAGCATCCATAGACTTCAAAGATGCGTATTTTCACGTACCCATTCATCCAGAGTCACAACAATTTTTGAGAATAGCGGTGTGGGTCCAAGGGCATCTAAAACATTTTCAGTTTCAAGCACTGCCGTTTGGGATAACAACTGCGCCCAGGCTTTTTACGAAAATTATGCTAGAGATGATAACCCCTCTGAGAAAGGAGAAAGTAATGATAATTCCATACCTGGATGACCTTTTGATAGTTGGGGACTCCCAGAAAGACCTAGAAACCAATCTATCCAAAATGATAGACAGACTGGAGGAACTGGGTTGGATTTTAAATTGGGAGAAGTCTCACTTAGTTCCCACGCAAAAAAAGTTTTTGGGGGAATTCTCATAGACTCTGAATTAAAAAATGTTTTTTACCAGTAGAGAAGGTCGCAAAAATCCAATTCAGAAAACAAGAACCCCACACCATAAGGCAAACGATGGTCTTGATAGGGTCTTTTACAGCTTGCATCCTGGCAGTGAAGTGGGCGCAAATACATTCCCGTCTTTTTCAGAGATTTATGTAAAAAATAAAACCGGAAGCAGGATTCCCTAGACAGACTGATAGAGATTCCGGATCACATTCTGTCCTCACTAAAATTAAATTCAAACCTGCAGAAGGGAGTACCGTGGATAGTGAGAAATCAGTTGATCCTCACCACGGATGCTAGTCTCTGGGGCTGGGGAGCGCATCTCCAAACATTGTCGGCCCAAGGGGAGTGGTCCCAATCCCAGAAAAAATACTAGTCAAATCACCGGGAACTTCTGGCGGTTTGGGAGGCTCTAAGTTATTTCTCAGAGGAGCGAAAAGGTTCCAATGTACAAATAAGATCCGACAACAAGACTGTTGTAGCGTATATAAACCACTAGGGAGGTACGAAAAGCGAGCGACTACAAGCTTTAACCAACAACATTTTCTTGTGGGCACAGGAGAATCTCCTCTCCCTATCAGCGTTTTTTTTTAAAGGGGACACAAAACATCCAAGCGGATTTCCTGAGCCGCAGGAAATTAGATCCGGTGGAGTTTAAAAGAGGAAATTTTTCAAGCCTTAACACAAAAATGGGGTCTTCCCCAGATACTTATTTGCAAACAAGATGAATGCGAAATTACCAGCTTATTTTTCCCTAGATCCAAGGGATCCGAGGAGTGCAGGAACGGATGCACTAGCTCTTCCTTGGAAATTCCAACTGGCATATTGCTTCCCATCTCTGCCTCTGATTCCAAGGGTACTCCGTAAATTATGAGAGGACCAGTGTAATTCTAATCGTACCCAATTGGCCGAGGAGATCTTGGTTTCCTCTCCTGGCAAAAATGTCCACGGAGGAACCATGGATTCTACCCTGGTCAGAAGACCTCCCAAGTCAAGGGCCGGTTCTACACCCAAAGACGCAAAGTCTGCCCCTCTCGGCTTGGATCCTGAAAGGGCAATCTTAAAATCTAAGGGTCTGTCTGACAGGGTAATCAATACCATGGTAGCCAGTAAAAAAGAAGTCACAAATAAAGTTTACCGTAAAATCTGTAACAGATATGTTTCCTGGTGTTCAGAAAATCCTTCTAACTCAGCGGGAAGTTTTGTCTATTCTAGACTTTCTCCAAGAAGGCTTTAATAAGGGTTTAAAACCTAGCACTCTTGGAGTACAAATTTCAGCATTAAGCGCCTATTTAGATGAAAAAATAGCATCTATCAATGGATCATTCGCTTTATGAAGGGAACCGACAGGCTCAGACCCAGAAGTAGACCTCTGGTCGCTTCGTGGGATTTAAACACTGTTCGCTCCGGTCTCACTAAACCCTCTTTCGAACCCTTGGAATTAGCAAATATCAGATATCTGACCCTTAAAGCAGTATTCCTAGTTGCCATTACTTCTGCATGTAGGGTTAATGAGATACAAGCCTTCTCGGTTAAAAAACCCTTCATGATTGTCACGGGTGATAGAATAGTCCTGAGATTTGAAGATTCCTTTCTGCCTAAAGTGGTCTCGGAGTTCCATAGGATGGGAGGGGGTGGTTCTTCCTTCATTTAGTGAAAATCCCAGATCTAAAATAGAAGTCTTTCACACTTTGGATGTGAGAAGGTGTGTTCTGAGGTATATATCGGAAACTAAAGATTAAAGAAAATCTAATAACCTCTTTATCCAATTCTTAGGAGGTAGGAAAGGATTAAAAGCGTCCAAACCTTCTATTGCACGTTGGCTAAAATCGGCCATCTCAGAGGCCTACATAGCAATGGGAGAACGACCCCCGGTAAATATCAAAGCTCATTCTACAAGGGCAGTATCGACTTCATGGGCAGAAGAAGCATCTGCTTCCTTGGATCAAATCTGTAGGGCAGCAACCTGGTCAAGTCCTCATACCTTTGTAAAAAACACTATAGGATAGATATCGAGTCTAAAAGAGACCTATCCTACGGTAGGAACGTTTTACAAGCAGTAGTCCCTCCCTAATCCATTAATCTGTTAGCTCTCCAAGTAAGGTGCCATTATGGAGGGGAGGGGAAAAGTTGAATTAGTCTTACCGGTAATTCCTTTTTCTCGCCCAGTTTCCTTGGGGGACACAGAAGACCTTGGGGTACAGCTCATCTCCCTAGGAGGCGTGACACTAAGTGAAGACTGTTAAGCCCCTCCTCCACAGCTATACCCTCAGCCTGGAGAGAGAGACTGCCAGTTTTTGCTTAGTGTCCAAGGAGGCAAGACACTCCCTGCTCTGCAGGGCTGCTTTCTCCTTGTTTCAATTTTAGATTTTTACTTTTTTATTTTCTTTTTGTTCCAGATCATCAGGGACAACAGAGACGCACTAGACCTCTCTGTTCTCCCGGGGTTGAGCTGCGCCAGTTCCGGTCATCCGCACTGCTGCCTCCCCCACAGAAGGCAAGGTGGATCAGGGCAGCCCAGCTCCCCTACATCCCGCCAGCGCAAGGGTCGCCCGCACGCCAAGTCACTCTCCCAGCGTCCTGCCACTACGGTGCCAGTAGCTGAAGGGGCGACCCTGCTGGAACGGACCGAGGGTGAAGACGACTATGGTGAGAGAGAGGCTTCTCCAGCCCTACGTCCCCCCCCCCCCGGTCTCCTGCGTGCCTGACCCTATACTGGGCCTATGGACCCTTCTGTCCCTGCTAGACCTAGGCTGGCCCCTGGGCTGTCGCAGGGCGACATTCTGCTCCCTCTCTCCTGGCCTCCAGGACATTGGCACCCTTGTTCCTACAAGAGGAATGCCTAGGGAGCTGCGGAGGTCCGCAACTAGCTGCCCCTGACGGAGGGGTTATGCAGGCGTCCCACCCTCACAGACCCGGTCTCAGGGTCCCCCTCCCTCTTACCCGCCACTACTTCAGGGCCAGAGGGCCCGCGCCTTGCTGCCACTGACCCTCCCTACTCTCACGGGCACCGGTCCAGGGAAAAGGTGGTTGTAGCTGCCGGCCATATGGAGCGCTGTTCTAGGCAGGGGCCCGCTCCAGGGGTGAAATGGCTGCCGGGTGCAGGGTCCTCACTTCCGGACAGCTGGGTGGGCACCGCGGCCTGCAAATGAGCGCTTCAACAGCCCCGGCCGACCGTCGGAACATTCCGGTCGGCCGGGCGCCGCACTTGTGTTCCACTTCAAGGCCGCGATCCCGCTCTATCCGGGTCCCCGGCTCGCGGGGTGGGCACCCGCGGCCGGTATGTGCCGCTCCGTAGGCCCGGCTGGTACTTTAAGTACTGTGTGGCCCCGGTCAATCGGGCGCCGCTAAAAATTTAGGCCCCGGCTCTTCCGGCCCGCGGGGTGGGCACCCGCGGCCGGTATGTGCCGCTCCGTAGGCCCGGCCGGTACTTTAACTACTGTGCGGCCCCGGTCAGCCGGGCGCCGCTAAAAATTTAGGCCCCAGCTTCATGGCCTACTAGGCCGCAAAATTCAGGCCTCTGTTGGAGGGGGCTGGAACTTCTTCAGGCGCGAATTCTTCCCGCCTGGAGGTTCCCCCGCCCCCAGAGGATCGCAGTGCCGCCCCCCAGGCCGGATCCCTGTTAACCCTTTGGGTACAGGCCGGCTTCCGATGGGCCTGTATGGGTGGATCTGTGCCCTGTAGGTGGCCCCCTTTTATTTATTTTATTTTTTTCTGCCTCAGTGAGGCTGTGTATTAGAAAAAAAATAAATAAAAATAAAAATATTTATTATATATATGACTTGTGGGCTGCGCAGGACGCTGCAGCCTCATCTCAGAGTGCTGCCTGTATACATGCCCCCCTTCCATAGGCGGCATGGTGTCGCGCTCCCCGGCTGCGGCGCTGCCAGGGTCTTTTTTCCCCTTCTAGGCGGTTTCTTGCCCTCTCCGCGCTACGGCGCTGGTCAAGTGCATGCCTTTTCTGTAGGCAACATTCGTCACCCTCTCCAGTTATGGTGCCTGCCATGTGCAGGACCCCCCTCCTGGGCGGGATACTGCACTCTCCCTAACTGCGGGTTGGCCTTGTGCATGATCCCCCTTTCATTGGCGGCCTACTGCAGTTTCTCCGGATACAATGCTGGCCATGTGCACGACCCCCTTCCATAGGTGGAACACGGCACTCTCACTGGATTCGCTGCCTGCCATAGGCATGACTCCCTTCTGTGGACGGCATTCGGCACTCTCACTGGATTCACTGCCAGCCATGTGCATGACCACCTTACTTAGGCGGTATGATGTACTCTCATTGGATTCACTGCCGGCCTTGGGCATGCCTCCTTCCCGGGTGGCGGCATACATACACTCCCTCGGTCGGTGGTTGTTCTCTCGCCGGTACATTGTTGGCCATGTGCATGACCCCTATACATAGCGGGGTGCTTGCACTCTCTCTGGATCCGCGGCCGGCCATATGCATGACCCCTCTTCCGTGGGCGGTGTACGCACTCTCACTGGATTCGCTGCCGGCCATGGGCATGCCTCCTTCAGGTGGCATACACACATTCTCACCGACTGCTCGCATTCTCCCTGGATGCGATGCTGGCCATGTGCATGACCCCCCCCCCCCCCTTCCTTTTCTGGGCGGCATACTACACTCTCACCAGATACGTTGCTGGCCTTGAGCATGGCCTCTAACATGGGTGGAACGCTTGCGCTCCCATTGGATACGGTGCTGGCCTTGTGCGTGACCACCCCTCATTCCATGGGTGGAATTTTGCACGCTCACAAGGTTCAAGGCTGTCCTTGTATGTGCTGTACTGGACTTGCACATGTTCCCCTTCATTGGCGGAGTAGTTACACTCTCACGAAATTTCGGTTTTGGGTGAATTGTTGCACACTCACTTAATGGTAAGATAGCCCTGTGCATGCCCCCCTTTTTTTCACTAGGTGGACCTCCTGCGTTCCTGCTGGATACTGTGTGGCCATGTGCATGGCGCCTTTCTGGGCGAAGTATGGTATGCCCTACTTCTCTGACGTAGGTACGGCCTTGGGCATCACCCCCTTTTTGGGGCAGGCCTTTGCATTCTTGCCCACTGCAGCTTGCCAGGTACATTTCCCCCCTTTTCGGGCCGGTCAGTTTGCGTTCCATCGCATACCATACTAGTCTTGTGCATAACTCCTTTCAGTTTGCACTCCCGTAGATACTGTGGCACTCTGTGGCTGGCCCTCTTCGCTGAGTGATATTTTTGCAGTGAGCGGACGTTCTTGTGCGTTGTTTCCTTCTCGTCCCGTAGGTGGGTTGGCCTTCTCACTGCTTACGGGGCTACTCGTACGTATGCCTCCTTTCCTCCTGCGACATACTTTTTCTCTTGGGATACGATGATTGCCGCAAGCCTTGCACTATCCTCTAAGGAGATCATTCTGTCCATCTGTGTAAGCCTAAGGTGTTGTCCAATAAACAACAAATGAATACCTTATATTTAAGTAGACGGGCTCTACTGTTCGCTACTGCACAGAGCTGGGTGGTACTCATTCATTTCGTTGGCCCATTTGTCCTTCCGCGGCATTGTTTCCCTGTGCTAGTGGTCGCATGGTTGAGAGCGCTGTCTGCAGCGCCCTTCGCATTTTATGTTGGCTCTGGCGGGACTACGGTCCCCTCGCCTAATACCATTTCCTCCTCTTCGGGTGCAGTGTGGTATGATTCTTTCCGGATTGGCGCCCTCGGTGCTTCAGTCTGATCTGCTACCAGGTTCGGGCCGCTCTTCTTGGGAAGGTCACCCAACTTCTCTTGGGTGCTCGCTTATACAGGTCCGGGGGACCTCCACCTTGGGTTCTTCAGGGTATTCGCCTTCTGCGAGGCGGTGAACCGGGCGTCTCTGTGTAGCGGTGTTCTGCTTTTGAGCTGTCCTATGGCCTCTCTGTTGCCCACTCCCCCTTTCGGTTGGAGGGTGTTATACCGGCCTCTGTCTCGCCTGCCTTTTCTCGCCGGCTCTGTTTGGCTCCCACTCGGTACAGATCATTCCGATGTGGCGTCTGTTCACGCTTCAGAGGCTGTTCCTTCACTGCCCTTCCCTCTGGGGAGAGCATGGTTGTTCATGTGGATGGTTCTGGTGTTCCTTTTGAGTCTCCCTTGTCCACACTGGCTGTACTAGCTGTGTGCCTAGTTACCGGGTCTACCGCTTTTCTGTCCTCCCGCTGGGTGCGGATTGCGTTTTTTTTTTTTTTTTGTTTGTTTTTTCCATTCTAGGCAATGTTTCTGCTTTGGATTCACCTTCTCGGTAACTTGGGAGGACTACCATTTGGTCAGGATTGTCTTTAGATCTCCCACACCAGAACTGTAGTCAGTCTTCCTGTGGTGGCTACATTGGCTTCGGCTTTAGCCTGTCTTGTCCTGGCGGTCGCTGGGCGGACCCTTCGGTTCCTGTCCGTTTGTCCTTCTGCTTCCCCACTCTGGGTGGATACGGGACAACCTTGCTCGGGGGCCGACTGGACCAGTTCTACCGACTGTTCTACCCGTGTTACTGGTCTGCGCCTGATCATTGGGTTTTCACCCGCTTGCCCAGGCGACTCTAGTGGGCTCGCTAGTGTTCGCTTCTAGCCGAGTTTTTCGTCCAGGATCTGTGGTAGGACTTAGGGCTTTACCTGGGGTTCTGTGGGAAGCTGGGCGTTCCCCCACTCTGCCTTTCTCCATGGTTCTGTCTTTCTCCAGTCCGGCCTGGACCTGGGGCTGGGACTCTGTTGCTTGAAGTATCAAGTGTCATTCCTGTCCTTCCTCTTTCAGCGTTCCCCGACCTTCTGGGCCTGTCAGGAACTTCTTCCATGGAGCGGCTCTTGGGTTCCTTTGTACTGCCCTCCGGTACCGTCCTGGGAACTACATACTGGGCTCTTGGCGCTCCAATTTTTCCTTGGAGCCGTTACAGAAGTTCCCTCTACTCCTTCTGTCCTGTACAGTTGGGTTTCTGTAGCCATCGTGTCTCTGACGGGTGCCTGAGTGGCGGCCCTTCTTGTTCCGAGCCTTCTGTCTTCCCCCAGGACAGGGCTGTTCTCCATTCCGTCTCTTCCTTCCTTCTGAAGGTGGTGTTTGTCCTTCATTTCATTGAGGCAGTCGTCCTCCCCTTCCCACCCCAGGGAACGGAAACTTCACCGATTTGGTCGTTGTTTGGGCCTTGCAGTTTTTACTTGGAGATCTCCGACTCTGTCGACGTTCGGTCTCTTGTGTTTCCAGGAGGTCCGCGCAAAGGGTTGACGGCCTCCAGGGTGGATTTCCTCCGCTTTCTCAGATTGGCTCTTGTAAGTGGTTGCCGCACCAAGGGCAGGGTTCTGCTTTTGGTGTCACCATTCATTTGGCCAGAGCTGTCGGTTTTTTCCTGGGCCGGAGGCATTAGGCTTCGGCCATGCATTTGTGCAAGGCGGTCACTGGTCTTCCTTGCACACCTTACCGAGTTCTACAGGGTGCATACTGGTCTGCAGGCGGCGGTTTTTTGATGCCTTCGGGTGCTTCGCCTTGGTGCTGTGGTCCCTCCCCCTTTGGACTGCTTTTGAACGTCCCAAGGTCTTCTGTGTCCCCCAAGGAAAATGGGCGAGAAAACGAGATTTTTGTATAACTTACCAGTAAAATCTCTTTCTCGCTCTTTCCTTGGGGGACACAGCACCCACCCATTCTTTGTTCTTCTCTGACTGTTTCCGAGTTTGTTTTACCCTTTGGGTAGTTGGCTTGTTGGTTCCAATTTTTGGACTTTGCCTTTTCTCACTACTTGGACACGCAACTGGCAGTCTCTCTCTCCAGGCTGAGGGTATAGCTGTGGAGGAGGGGCTTAACAGTCTTCACTTAGTGTCACGCCTCCTATGGAGACGAGCTATACCCCAAGGTCTTCTGTGTCCCCCAAGGAAAGAGCGAGAAAGAGATTTTACTGGTAAGTTATACAAAAATCTCGTTTTCGCGAATCCTCCATGACGGCACCGCTTATATCCCCCCCCCCCCCCCCCAAAAAAAAGACTAGTTATGAAATTAAATAATTAGTCTAAAGTTATATATATGCATTTTAATATGTATAACAAAGAATAGTTAAGTCACTGGTGAAGATTATGAATGAGTGTGTAAGTTTAGGGCCTGTCCAGAAGACACTGAAGATGAGTGAGGAGGCGGGCCCTTTTGAACCTTCCTGTCCCTGCCTGGCTGGAGGAGGAGGATAATCTCCAAGTAAGGTGCCGTCATGGAGGATTCGCGAAAAAGGAATTACCGGTAAGACTAATTCAACTATTGTACTCCCCATCACCACCTCCTCAGGCAGAGAGTTCCATAGTCTCGCTGCTCTTACCGTAAAGAATCCTCTTCTATGTTTGTGCACAAACCTTCTTTCCTCCAGACAGAGGATGTCGCCTCGGCACAGTCCTGGGTAAAAATAGATAAACTAGTTAGGGCTTTGCACACGACTGTGGGTTTGGTCCACATCGGATCCACATTTTTTGCAGGTCTGATTTGGATCCATTAATTTCTGTCTGTCTGTGTGCTGTCTGCATCCAGATGTTCGTTCTGCCCCATGTCATATTCTTGTCCGTTTTTCCTTAACAGAGCACAGGAAGTACCGTTCCACAAAATGCAAATGAACTAGGGCTGAAACGATTACTCGATTAAATCAAGTAATTCGACACAAAAAAATCCTTGATGCAAATTTTTTGCATCGAAGATTCGTTTGTGTCATGTGACCACGGAGCGGGAGTGAAGCATTTGCTATTACTCCCGCTCCGTGGTCTCCCGCTGCGCTTGGAATACTCACCTTTCCAGCAGGGGGCCTCCGGACACTTCACAGCACGTCTATGGTCCCGCGCTGCTCTGACCTCCTGACGTACGCACGCCGTGACCTGACCCACTGTGTGATGTCAGGCGCAGAGCAGCGCGGAACAATGGAGTGTCCGCAGCGCCCCTGCTGGAAAGGTAAGTTAGTAAAACCGAGGGGGTGGGGGCGCAACTAAGGCCGGGTGCCTGGAGTGCACAGCGTCATAGTAACCAATGACACTGTGCAATCCGGGTGTCAGGAGGAGCTTGGCAGCAGAGCTGATGGCACAATGGGGGGAGAGCTGATGGCACTGGGGTGGGGGAGAGCTGATGGCACTGGGGTGGGGGAGAGCTGATGGCACTGGGGTGGGGGAGAGCTGATGGCACTGGGGTGGGGGAGAGCTGATGGCACTGGGGTGGGGGAGAGCTGATGGCACTGGGGTGGGGGAGAGCTGATGGCACTGGGGTGGGGGAGAGCTGATGGCACTGGGGGAACGGACCTGATGGCACTGGGGGATAGTGGAGCTGATGACACTGGGGGGAACTGATGCACTTGGGCTGATCGCACAGTGGGGAACGAAGGGTGTTGGGGACTAATGGCAGGGGGTCTGATGAGTTTTTATAAAGGAAAACAGTCTATTAATTATTTTTTTCTTATTAGATTACTCGATTAATTGTAAAAAATAATCGATAGAATACTTGATTACTAAAATAATAGTTTACTGCAGCCCTAAAATGGACGGTATCCGTGTTTTACGGATCGCAAAAACGGCACCAGTGTGCATGAGGCCTTAACCAAATGCAGCTGATATTTTGGTTTCAGGTTCACTAGCCACACCCAGGCATGATTACTGCCAGACCTGTTGAATCTAAACCAAAGGGGTATTTTTAAAATAATGTATGGCTGCTTTTTTTTCTTCATTTTGACAGTACTCTACCATTGAAAATTAAATATAAAATATTGTTCTTTTATAAACTATTTTAGAACTTTTTCCACCTCTAATGTGACCTATAAACTGTAGAACTCAATTGAAAAACAAACTGAAATCTTTTAGGTAGAGGGGAAAAATAATTAAATAAATAAAATATGGTTGCATAAGTGTGCACACCCTTAAACTAATACTCTGTTGAAGCACCTTTTGATTTTATTACAGCACTCTTTTTGTGTATGAGTCTATCAGCATGGCACTGGCACATTTTGACTTTGCAAGATTAGCCCACCCTTCTTTGCAAAAACACTCCAATGTAACCTGTTAGATTTTGCACTCAATGATGTAAAAACGAAACCCAAAACCTGCCAGAATTGCAGTTTTATTTTTTTGATTTTTTTCAAAGGGTTACTTTGCCTAGTTTACTATCATCTGCAAAAAATATTTTACTGTACAATCCTTCTACAAGGTAATTTATAAATTCACTAAAGAAACTATGGCCCAATACTGACCCTTGTGGTACCCCACCGGTGACGGTGACCCAATCTGGGTATCTACTGTTAATAACCACCCTCTGTTTTCTATCACTGAGCCATTTTATATACTAACCTTTTATATGGCACAATATCAAATGCTTTGGAGAAATCGAGGTATATGCCATCCATTGAGTCACCCGGTCCAGCCTAGAACTTATCTCTTCATAGAAACTTATTAGATTAGTTTGGCAGGACCGATCCCTCATAAACCCATGCTGATACGCCTAGTGTACCATAGGTCCTCCTGACCAATTTGCTTAATGATCAGATTGCTCATTAATTTATCACTAGAAAATGACCTGTTGTCAAGTTTTTATTTTCCACATCACGATCTATATTAATGGTTGATGAAACACCATAACAGGAAAACCCTCAAATAACAAACTCCTCGTGTCATTGGGGCACAGTATTGTGCCATAATGTGGGAAATATTTTAGGCTACTTTCACACTTGCGTTTGGGGTTTCCGCTTGTGAGATCCGTTTGAGGGCTCTCACAAGCGGCCCCAAACGGATCCGTTCATCCCTAATGCATTCTGAATGGATAAGGATCCGTTCCGAATGCATCAGTTTGGCTCCGTTCCGCCTCCAATTCCGCTCTGGAGGCAGACACCAAAACGCTGCTTGCAGCGTTTTGGTGTCCGCCTGGCCGTGCGGAGCCAAACTGATCCGTCCTGACTTGCAATGCAAGTCGATGGGGACGGATCCGTTTGACGTTGACACAATATGGTGCAATTGCAAACGGATCCGTCGCCCATTGACTTTCAATGTAAAGCCAGGAGTCCCTATTAATATACCATCGGATCAGAGTTTTCTCCAATCCGATGGTATATTTTAACTTGAAGCGTCCCCATCACCATGGGAACGCCTCTGTTAGAATATACCATCGGATTTGAGTTAGATCGTGAAAACTCAGATCCGACAGTATATTCTAACACATAGGCGTTCCCATAGTGATGGGGACGCTTCAAGTTAGAATATACTAAGAACTGTGTACATAACTACCCCCTGCTGCCTGGCAGCACCTGATCTCTTACAGGGGGCTGTGATCCGCACAATTAACCCCTCAGGTGCCGCACCTAATGCAAGTGTGAAAGTAGCCTTAAAGAGGACCTTTCACTAGTTTAAAAACTATAAACTAACTATATCAGTGGGCAGAGCGGCGCCCAGGGGTCCCCCTGGACTTACTAGTATGTCTGGGCGCCGCTCCGTTCGCCCGGTATAGGCTCCGGTGTCTACAGCTCCCTCTGTTGTTCTGGGCAGAGTTTTTGTATTAGGGTTGTCCCTTGCTGCAGCGCTGGCCAATCGTAGCGCACAGCTCATAGCCTGGGACCCTAATACAAAAACTCTGCCCAGTACAACAGAGGGAGCTGTAGACACCGGAGCCTATACCGGGCGAACAGAGCGGCGCCCAGACATACTAGTAAGTGCAGGGGGACTCCTGGGCGCCGCTCTGCCCACTGATATAGTTAGTTTTTAAGTGAAAGGTCCTCTTTAAGTGTTTTTTATATTGATTTTTTATTTTTTTTGCATTTTTGTTTGCTTTTTGGGGTTTCTGGAGTTTTCATGAAGTTGAAGGCACACTACTTTTATTTGCTTCATATATTCATAGTAATATTTATATATATTTTATTTTACTCAGGTTGGCGCCAAGGGTAAAGTCGTAGGAATTGATCACATTAAGGATTTAGTAGATGATTCTATAAATAATGTGAAAAAAGACGATCCGTTGTTACTGTCTTCTGGTCGAGTGAATCTCTTGGGTAAGTGTCATGTGCATTCTCAGTTTATGGACATAAGTGCTGTTTTACATGCATATATAAAAGAGCAGGTATTATATATGAAGCGTCTCTCCAGCTGCCGGAGCTGGTATAGACTCTGAACAGCGCTAGTAATGGCTGTAAAAATTCATGTTCTGCAAATCCTGGATTAAACAGCCAGGTGGTGTTTTACATCCATATTAAAGGGAGACGGACTGCGGGGACGTGTTAACCACTTTACTACATTATTACACTCCGCACTGGTTTATTAATGTCTTTTTTTGCCTATATATTGGCATCTGTGTGGCAGATCACGCCATTTCCACTGTGGACACAGCCTTTTCTGCCTTGGCTGCTGCACAGCGTCTCATGCCTGGGCGGTAAGATCATAGGCATGTCGCTTAGTGGTGTGACCAGTTTGGTGTCCATTGCAATTTTTTTCGGATTGGAAAACTAGTAATTGGTTGCAAAGAACCAAATGTCATCCCAAGATAAGAGAAAGTGAAGATTTGGGTAAAATAAGCAGATAACTAAGGCAAATAAAGCAAGTCCTTACATACAACAGTCAGTAATAGATGCTGGAAGCTGTAAATCACTTTCTATGATGAGGACAGGAGCTTCTTCAGGGTCTTGTATAGTACTACGTGTAATATGAAATAAAAAGGGAAGCTTATCCTGGCATAGCCAGAGGGGGGCAGTACTGTAAAGAGGAGCTACCAGACAACCAGTACAGGTGGTTTTACCAGAGAAACCGTCAGTTCGGAGTCTGAGGTATTGTATGTTGAGTCTAGATTCAACTTAGCACGGGAAAAACCATTGTAAGTTGAAAATACTGTATTCGTAGACCTTTGTATCTTGAGGGATCACTAGAATGATTACCATAAATGTTTTTTAAGTTGTCCTGTTTGGAAGACTTTACAGTGTATAATAGGATCTTAGAGTATTTATATATATATATATATATATATATATATATATATATAATCGCTTCGTATATTGACATCTACATGGCAACACCTAGTGAGATCCTTAGAATAATTACAGTTAAGGGCTCATGCACACGAGCGTGTGTGCCCCTTGCCCGTATTGTGGACTGCAAACAGCGGGTCTGCAGTATACGGGCACTGGTCCTGTGCAGGCCGTACTGCAGATGCGAACCCGTTGACATGAATGGGTCCGCAATCTGCAAGATACAAAGGGCAGGCATGGATTGGGAGCACTACAAATTGCTTCCTGGGATATCAGTCCATGCCTCCACACCGCATAAAAAAAATCGAACATTTTCTATTGTTTTGCTGTCCTGAACGTATGTTGCAGATCACAGACCCATTCAAGTAAATAGGTCAGAAAATGGCGTACACTCCGTCAGTACCCCTGCATTCCAGTCCGCAGCACGGGCAGGGGGCACTTGAATGAAACATGTCTGCAGTCATGCTGCCCATGAGCAAATGATACAAGGAATAGCTCATTGTAATGAGTTTCAGTATTTTATGCAGCAGTGGCTAGGACAGTGTGGATCTGCTGACTGGTGACCTTTAAATAGTATTTAATTTACGCACTTATATATCGCTGACCTATTCAGCAGCGCTTTACAGACATTTTCATCAAGCTGTCCCCAATAGGCTCACAATCTAAGTTCCTTATCAGTATGTGTTTGTAATGTGGGAGGAAACCCGGGGAGAACCTACGAACTCCATGCAGATGTTGTCCTTGGCCAGATTTGAGCTTAGGACCCCAGTGCTGTAAGGCGACAGTGCTAGCCACTGAGCCACCATACACATTTCCTTAATTTTTATAGTGTTAAAGATGTCATGTCACCACTCCTGACATGTCTGTTTTAGTAAATAATTGTACTCCACATGAAATGACAATTCTGGAGCATCTGATAAAATTCAGTTGGCCTTAGAGGCAGCTGACTGGCGTTGCATGCTGTTATTTAGTCTATGATCTACTAATACACCCAGATCCTTCTCAACCAGTGACTCTCCCAGTATTACTCCCCCTAGGACAGTGATAGTGAACCTTTTAGAGAGTGCCCAAACTGCAACCCAAAACCCACTTATTTATCGCAAAGTGTCAACACTGCAATTTAACCTGAATACTATAGTGCAATATAGTATATCATCTATGTACTTTATCATTTAGCTATAATAGCCTGCCTACACTCTATGTGCTGCCTGTGCTGTTCATAGTGCGCCCTGCGCTGATGAATGGCAGGAAAAGTCTAAGGCATATTGTACACCATAGATTTTTCCAGAGTGTGGGTGCCCACAGAGAGGGCTCTGAGTGCCGCCTCTGGCACCCGTGCCATAGGTTCGCCATCACTGCCTTAGGACATGTGCTGCATGCAGATTATTAACCCCCAAGTGCATAACGTTGCATTTATCTATATTGAACTTCTTTTGCCAAGTGGAGGCCCAAACAGTAAGTTTGTCCAAGTCATCTTGTAACCTCTTCCATAGACTGTACCGTATTGCAAAGTTTGGTGTCATCTGCAAAAACACTTGGTCAGTGTTCCCTCAAAATGACCTCCCTTTGTCTTCACTCTTTGTAATTCACAGTATTGTCTTCTCCTTCTGCACTGGAGGCTGTCAGTAACCTTCTTCCCAGTTTTCATCAATTTTGATGGACAAATAGCGCTTCATGCATAAATATGACGTACACTATCGTAGGTCAATGAGCTTTGTTGGGCGCCATTGGAGTCAGTCATGTGACGCATTGGTTACAACTTGAGTTCTGCTCTTATGAAGGAATAAAATAACAGAATTCAGAAGGCAGGTGTGAACTCAGTCTTGTGCTGTATTGTTTAGACTGTTTTTGATCCCTGGTACATTATTTTTTATTTTATGGGTTCTAGAAATACAATTTACTACGAATATCTTTTAATTTATCTATAACTGCACATGGCACTGCAGTCCTGGCAGTTATAATGGAAACGGCGCATCATTGGGCTCCTTTCAGATGTGCTGGTTTTACCATGGTTTTTGATGTGCAATGTGAATAAAGCCTTAGGTCTCACACACACACAGCAGATCCCTGGGCACAGAGCCCTGATTGACTCCTTTGTGCAATCCCTGCAGGCTCAACCATACTTTTTATGTACAGTGCTCCTAGGGGAAATACCTCTGTACACATGGAGTCTAATAGAGCTTTCTACAGTAAAACCGGAGACCTAAAGTACAGAAGATACCTTATTAACCTCTTCTTATTAACGCTAACAAGAGATCAGGACAATAGATTTACTGCCTTTGTTGTAAACAAAATTGTTTAAAGGAAGTCTGTTAGCAGTTCTTACTATGCTAAACTGCTGACAGCACCAGGTATGGGCAGGGGAGAGCAGTATGAAACAACTTTTGTGGAATATGAATTACTGTGAATATAAATTTTTATTTTGCCAAATTCTGATGTGCACTGAAAGGCAGAGCATCGCTGTGAAAGTGATCTGTGCATTGAGCTGCTTCACAGCCCCTTCCCTCTGCTCTGAGTGACAGCTGTATCATCCAAACAGGAGACCCCTACAGCTGTCACTCAGCAGAGGGGAGGGGCCCTTCCTAGTGAAGTTGTGCCTGAAGCAGAACTTTTGCAGAATAAAAGTTCATATTCTCACTACCCCTGATGATAAAAGCTCACAAAAGGTATGTTTTTTTTTTTCTGCTCTTCCCCTCCCCTGCATAGGGTTCTGTCAGCAGTTTAGCATAGTCAAAACGACTGACAATTGCTCTTTAAGTTCCCCAAAAGCAAGCATAGTTGTTAAAAATGGTAATAGATTTTAGCAACTTACATTAGAAAGTTGGATCACTTTCATTACACAGTATTTAAGCACAATTAACATAAAATTAAAACCGCCATCTAAATAGCGGCATTCTAATCTTTTTGTGTATCTCTAGTTGGAGACGGACGCATGGGTCATCCTGAAGAAGCACCATATGATGCTATTCACGTTGGAGCTGCTGCGCCAGTTGTGCCACAAGCTGTAAGTATTCTGTTTTCCTTAGTACAGAGCAATTTATGACCAGAAACTAGAAGAACAATCTGTTGCTGTTAGAAAGAATTGAAAATTGCATGTTGGTTCTTCCTTTCACATTTCTTAAGATGCAATTATAAGAAATGTTTTGCTTCCAACTTGAAAACTGAAAAATTTGCATTTCTATGGACATAATGTCCTTAAAAAATATATCCTATTTACAAAATCATGATATGCGGTACTGTCGCTATAAATAATAAGGGTAATTGTAACCCTTTTACACATTCTTCTGTAAAGCTAAACATATGAAGTCAATGCAAATAAGCAAATTTCTCCTTTTTGTAGCAACAGGAGGCTGACATTTTTGGGAGATTTACTAAGCTAAATGCACCAGAATTCGATTTGCAGCATCTGTCTAAGCTTACCCTGTCTAAATATTAGGCAGGATTAGAAATTCTGGGGTTGTGCAGTGGTATAATATTGACGACCTA
The DNA here is from genome assembly GCF_905171765.1 of Bufo bufo. Lineage (NCBI taxonomy): Eukaryota > Metazoa > Chordata > Amphibia > Anura > Bufonidae > Bufo > Bufo bufo. The sequence continues at coordinate 390,942,156 of NC_053392.1, forward strand.
TCCTCAGGTCATAAATATCAGATCGGCAGGAGTCTGACAGCTGTTTGAAGGGGTTGAGGCGCTTGTGTGAGCACTGCATCCTCTTCAATATGTACCTGCACAATGTCTCCCTTGTTGCAGTGGTACAGTGTAATTACAAGTGCCCTGTCCCATTAATTTATATTGATATATAAGCGAACACAGCGTTCAAATAAGCGCTGTGACCCCTTCAAACAGCTGATTTGTGTGGTGCTGGTAGTAAGACCTTTCCACCAATCTGATATTGATGACCTATATGTTTTTTGTCACCAGTATATCTCTTTATATGATGTTTAAGAACAGTATTTACTGTATATACAGTAATTTATTGATGAAATGCATTTTGTGAGCTTTTATCATCAGGAGCAGTGTGAATATGAAGTTTTATTTTGCCAGATTCTCTTCTTGCAATAGCCTAAGAGGTGGAGTTTCACTGTGAAGTGCTCTATGCATTGAACTGCTTCCCAGCCTCCACTTCTGCTCTGAGTGACAGCTGTAGCGGCCTTTTGGTTGGGTGCTGCAACTGTCACTCAGAACAGAGGGGAGGGACTGTGAAGCAGCTCAATGCATAGAGGAAACTCTGGCAGAAAGTTCATATTCACACTACTTTGTGTGTGTCTGTTTGTTCTGCTCTCCCCAGCCCCTGCCTATTGCCGTCATGGTGCTAGCATGGTCAGTATTGTTGACATGGACCCCCTTTAAGGAACATCCACCTAATGCAAATGGAAGCTGCTAAATTTAATCAGTAATTTTTTTCAATATCCCATAAGACTTAATGGTGTATTGGAGCTGTGCTGTACTGTACCTTCTTATGAATCAAAGAAATGGTCCATCAGAGCAATGCTATGGAGATATTCGTCCCTAAAGCATTGCTGCTAGAGAATAGCACTGTAATATGTGTCCAAACTTAGACTACTTTCACTTTTGTTGCAGAGCATCTGCTCCACCAGAACAGCCTGCCAGAGTTCTCTGATCCAGCATTGCAGGATGGTACCAGAATGCCCGCCAGTCCAATAACTATAATAGGGTCGGGCAGAGATCCTCCCACAACCCAGCAAAGATGCCGAGAATTGGGCAGACAGGAACTGCTGTGCGCAGTGGTTTTCCAGGCTGTACCGCATATGTGAAAGTAGCCTAAGACATATGGTTGCACACAGTGCATACAGACCTATGTGTCTCCATACACCTGGCTGTACTGTGTGCATGTGGCCTCACATCTGCATTCTGGGGCTCTTCCATTGTATTTCCTCTCTTTCCCAGTTTTAGTACTTTAGACATTGTTCCTGTGGCTTGTTTGTGTATGGTTGAAGTCGTTCCTTGTGTACGTTTTATTATCTGTTATGCTAACAGAAGAGATCCGGATCCTGGTGGACAGCTGCAGTGAATTCCGGTTCTCCGCAGCTGCCCATAGACCCTAGCAAACTACATATCTCCTGTACAGAGAAATCTGTTATTGGGCTTTGGAGAATTAGATTTTCTCTAGTCATTATTCACATCACTAAAAATGTCACAACAGTATGCTCAGTGCCAGCAATATTCTGTCTTAATTGAAATGTGTGCTTTGGCTCTTCCAGCTTATAGATGAGCTTAAACCTGGAGGAAGACTAATCCTACCTGTCGGCCCGGCTGGAGGAAACCAAATGTTGGAGCAATATGATAAGTTAGAAGATGGAAGTGTCAAAATGAAACCCCTGATGGGGGTGATCTATGTGCCTTTAACAGACAAAGAAAAGCAGTGGTCAAGGTGGAAGTGATTTTCTGTCCCACTCTTTCTCCTTCCAGTTACACACAAGGTGAAAGGTCTGGATATTAGCAGATAACTGGAATGACTGCATTTGCTGCCGTCACTGCTCTCTGCTACTTCCATACCATTTAACACTAGCACGACCATAGCGTGTGAGACTAAACTGCAACACATACAAATAAATGATCTGCATGGCTTCTGGGAGGGTTCACATGCTAGTTAACACTTAATACAGGTTCAGTCATGTCTAGCTCTGCTTTTTGTTCTTGCATCATGTTCAAGTTTTTACTTAATTCAGCATTTGGTTTTACCAGTTAAAACTACAAGGCTCAGGTGTTGGAAATGGCACCTGTCCGTGATTATAATTAAAATTTTGGGCTAGTTTTCAATATATATATATTTTTGCCTTGTGATATGTCAGAGAGCTGAGACCACCACCGTTCCCTAGAATGAGGGGAGAGAATCATGCACATGTCATGCTCTAGCTTCTCACTACTGATGACAGAATTGAGACGGGCCCATAGACTTTTTTATGGAGCCTGGCATGTGCAATGTGGAGAGAGTGCGTTATGTGCGTGCATTTCTTCAATCCGGTGGCGGTCTCAGCTTCAGACTTTTGATATATCTTTATGACTTACCGGAAGTTTTAAAAAAAAAAAGTTAATTGACCGATAAGATGGTGCATTTTTAATTATCTATCATTTGTTACGCCCCCTTCTCAAAGAAAAGTCTGGTACCACTGTAAATATGAGACTCCTCCTCCCTCTTTCTAATCAGTCCATATTGACCGCAGCATCTAATGGCAAGAATCCTAGGCTGTTGCAGCAGCAGGATGTCGTCTGGATGTGTATTACAGCCGTTTTCCTGCTGCTGAATTTTTGGGGACTGTGACAGTTTTCTGCCACCCAAAAAATTCTAATTTTGGTAAGAGATGGCTTTAATTTTATCTAATCATCACATGATATTAATAACTTCTACTTTTATTAGGCTACTTTCTCACCTGCGGCGTTAAATCTCTGCCGGAATTCTCCGGATCCAGCACTGCCGGATGCAACGCGAATGCCTGCTGGCCCCATTAAGTATAATTCGGCCGAATTCCTGCAAAAATGCTGATAATTGGCCAGACACAAACCGCTGCATGCTGCAGTTTGTGTCCGGCTGATTCCCGGCATTGTCTGCCGGATCGTGGTGCCGGCAGTGTAAAAGTTGTCTTAGAGGGGAATTCTGGTAAGGCTACTTTCACACTGGCGTTTCTGGGTCCGCTTGTGAGATCCGTTTCAAGGCTCTCACAAGCGGCCCAAAATGGATCAGTTCAGCCCCAATGCATTCTGAATGGATAAGGATCAGTTCAGAATGCATCAATTTGGCTGCGTTTGGTCTCCGTTGTGTTTTTGAGGCGGACACTAAAACGCAGCTTGCAGCGTTTGTGTTCGCCTGACGATGTGGAGCCAAACGGATCCGTCCTGACTTACAATGTAAGTCAATGGGGACTGATCCATTTTTCACTGACACAATATGGTGCAATTGAAAACGGATCCATCCCCCATTGACTTTCAATGTACGTCAAGACTGATCCATTTTGACTTAGACTTTTTTTTGAATGAATAATATAAACGGATCCGTAATGAACGGATACAAGCGTTTGCATTATAGGTGCGGATTCGTCAGTGCAGATACAAGACGGATCCGCACCAAACGCCAGTGTGAAAGTAGCCTAAGAATAAATGATCACCTATCCACTGCTAGCTTGCCAGAACAGAGGTTTCCTTGTCTCCTGCTTGGAGTGGCACTTAAAAATGCATATTGGTGATTTTGGGGGGTCCAGCCCAGGGGAATGAGGCACCACCCAGCCCCTCTAATTTCAATATAACAAACACTTCGTTCTTCTGAATTAGGGGTCAGTTTTTACATCAGCTATGAACAGACTTTAGTGACATCAGGATCAACCTTTCATTTTTTTAGGTGTATTTTAAGGCATCATTTTAAAAAATACTGATTATTTACATTGGAATAGATTTACTAAAGCTGTACACTGGTTTTCTGGGAACACAAAGTTGCAAAGTTGAAATTTTCTATCATTCACTGCACTTTTAAAAATAAAAGTTGGGTGGGATTTGGCTAGACAAATTTAAATAATGTATGCCAGAATTCTCTGCCAGTCCATAGCATGATTATATTTAAGTATCTGTCACACGGAAAGCAAAAGGTGCAAAAGAATTTGTTGAGTGGCCTGCGTCTCCACCTTAACCATTATTTTAGTTCTGATCTATTGAGATACAGTATAAATACAATAAGCCCTAGATGTGCCGAAAATGTTTTTTGCTGTGGCACCAAATGCTGCAATTAAAAAAAAAAACCTTGGCTTGAGCCTCCAGTTTACTACATGTTTGTTTTATTTTAATAACAAGTGATTTATTACTATTACATGCTTTTTTATTTGCTTATGGCTTTGCTTCTACCAAATATTAAAGGGCGTCTGTCATGAGATTTGTACCTATGAAACTGGCTGACCTGTTACATGTGCACTTGGCAGCTAAAGGCATCTGTGTTGGTCCCATGTTCATATGTGCCTGCATTGCTTAGAAAATGTTTTAATGCAATTGTGCCTCTAGGAGCAACAGGGGTGTTGCCATTACACCTAGAGGCTGTGCGCTCTACAACTACCACCCCTTCTCCACTTTGATTGGCAGGACCAGGCATGATGATGTTTTCACTGACTGGTTCTGTCAAAGTGCAGAGAGTGCGGCAGTTGCAGGGAGAGCAGAGCCTCTAGGTGTAACGGTAACGCCCCCATTGCTCCTAGAAGCTCATTTGCATATATTAAAACATAATTTTTCTATGAAATGTGGGCATGCATGAACATGGGACCAACACAGATGCCTTCAGCTGCCAAGTGCACATGTACCAGGTCAGCCAGGGTCATAGTTTCAGATCTGACAGATGCCCTTTAAGTTTCTGAACCATGTTCCTGCATGTCTCAGTAACAAACCTATTTCTCTCTACAGGGATGAATTGTAATGGCTCCATCACTCCGATCCAAACATAGTATTATGGTGTGGTGTCTCCTGCACCTCCAAAAGCTTTTTCTTCAGACTCGTCAGCAGTGCAGCTTCTTTTTGTTTGTTTTTTGACCCTGTTTAATTGGCATGGAATTTTTTTTGTCTTTTCTTTTGGGTTTTTAAAATCTAATGTTAAACTGTGCAAATCCCATTAAAAAAAAACTTATTATTTAAGATATTTATTTTTTATGTGTTTGAACATGCCAGAGTATCTGACCTAGAGCAGATACTCACCATTGTGAACTATTTAAAGAAAAAATGCACATATTTTGTTTTCATTTCTGGATACATTTAAAGTGTACCGTTAGCATCACTGTAAAATGTTCAGCTCGTCACCAAAAGACACTACAATGCATAATGTCACATCTCCGCTATATGCTGCTAAACATCTAGAAATGAACTTCGCCATCAGAGCTTTTGGACGTGCTGTGGTAGAATAGCATGTGGATGCAGTCAGCAGCTTTATCTTAACTCCATGACACGCTTAGCCCTGGACTCTTCAGTGCATCAGAGTGAGCTGTAGACCTGGTCAGACCCAACATGTAGGAAATAGTTTTCATGGTTTTCGAAAAAGGTGGCACTTGGCAGCCTCTGCTACATCCGAGCTTTTCCTGTTCATGCAGTTTATAGTTCACTGCTGTGTACTACACGTGCTGTGTAAGCCCTGTTCTCAAACAGTTTATGCAGTTGCGCTTTGCCAAATAAAATACAAAATCCAAGAATGCGTCTTTACGTCTTTTGTGGAAGTGCGAAAGATTGTGACACGAATGAAAAGATTGAGTTTCGCTGCATGAAAATTAGGGGCAAATTACTGTTCTGCCTGTTAGCTTGGAAGTAATAACCCACACGTTGTTAGTTTCCCCTTTGTACATTAAATGCTGATGTCTGTGGAACAGAGGCCAGAATTTAGAAAACTGCTGGATGCTGGAGATGGCTTGTAATAAGCCTTAGTTTGGATAATGCTCTACTCTCCATTATCACAGGAAGAATCTGACTCGTGCATAACAGTTTTTCATTTAGGTTGGCTGGAAGTACTGTAAATGCTGTATACAAGAAAGGAACCCTTCCATCAAGACTAAGCGGCGGGATAACAGATCTGCCGGTTACAGTAAACTCACTCCTGGGAAACTGCTCCCAGTGCCTCCAGTTTTGAGTGTCTCTGGCTGTGAGATGGTTTACATAAAATATTAGGGAGTTACATAACTTCAGAGGTTGCCCATACACCTCATTAGCTGTCAGCCTCACTGACTATTCTTTCCTATTCACCCATACACATGCATGCTTGGTTTAGCGGAGCATATGTATGTGTTCTCAATGGGTATAGTAGAGTAAGCTGCTGTCAGTCACCTCTTGCCTGATAAAATGATCAGGTATGTTGAAATCCAACTGCCCTATCCTTCTCCATCTGCTGTTGGGGGGGATTGGCACCACCATGGATGGCAGGTTCAGCTGACTTCACTCTTAGGTGTATAGGCACCTCAAGAGTATATTCATACTTTTTAGGCAGTGGAATCGGATCCATCCTCTAAAGGGAGTCTGTCACCACTATATAACCATATACAACGCTTACATGGCGCTGTAGCACACCTATACATGACTGTAATGATACCTTTGTCATATTTTTTAGACATCCAGAAGCAGGAAAAACAATGTTTATTACATATGCAAATGAGCACTCGCAAGTGCCCAGGGGCGGTGTTCAGTATGTAGGAGCCCAGGCTGCTCTGCCGCCTTTCAGCGTTACTCCTCCCCAGCCTCTTCCTTTGCCCGCCCTGCAAGTCCCTTGTATCATCCCTAGGTCCGGCCGAGATCCTGCACATTGCCTCGCCGAGGCATGCGCACTGCGATGCCCATTGTGGGCACGGCATCGCTTTAGTGCGCATGCACCGGCGAACCGCTCAAAACCAGCGGCAAGGGGGCGGACCAGAGGCGCACAGGAAGACTGGAGGAAAGCCGAGCTGCTGTACGGAGCCTGTCACAGACGGGTAAGTATTTTCCCTATTTCCACTTTTCCAGCTGGGGGCCAGTGTTGGAGGACATTATGGGACAACTATCTTTGAGCATATAAGGAGAGTGCAGTAGACATCGCTTATCTAGACTTTAGTTAGGCTTTTGATATTGTCCCCACATAGAAGGCTTATCAATAAATTGCAGTCTTTGTGCGAGGACTCCCATATTGTTAAATGGATTAGGTAGGCTCCATTCACACGTCCGTGGTGTGTTGCGGATGCCGCCCGGCACCCCTATAGAATGGCCTATTCTTGTCCGCAGCTGCGGACAAGAAAAGGACATGTTCTATCTTAAATGAATGGGTCCGCAACAGTTTCGCAAAATTGCAGGAACGGATGCGGACCCATTTGCTATTATTTTGTTATATTGTTATATTAATTATCACATCCGCACTTGTTACCTTGTGTAGGATGTCTATTGTGGTACTTGTGGTTTGCCGCGGGCATCCTCCACCGTATGCATTTTTCTGGGGATTGCCATTAGCAACGGGCCACAAGTGCAGGATTTGCTCCCCTATATATATGCACGACTGCATGTGGGTTTGAGCAACTCCTGCTAATGCCACGCTAGTCTTTTCAGTTTGTAGATGTGTGAATGGAGCCTTAGGCAGTGGCTGAGGGACAGACAACAGAGGGTTGTAGTCAATGGAGTATATTCAGACCATGGTCTTGTTACCAGTGGAGTACCTCAGAGATCTGTTCTGGGACCCATATTGTTTAATATCTTTATCAGTGAAATTGCAGAAGGCCTCGATGGTAAGGTGTGTCTTTTTGCTGATGACACAAAGATTTGTAACAGGGTTGATGGAAAAGGATTTAGGAAAACAAGAGGAATGGTCAAAAATCTGGCAACTAAAATTTAATGTTGATAAGTGCAAGATAATGCACCTGGGGTGTAAAAACCCAAGAGCAGAATATAAAATCAGTGATACAGTCCTAACCTCAGTATCTGAGGAAAGGGTTTTAGGGGTCGTTATTTCAGAAGACTTAAAGGTAGGCAGACAATGTCATAGAGCAGCAGGAAATGCTAGCAGAATGCTTGGGTGTATAGGGGGAGGAATTACCAGTAGAAAGAGGGAGGTGCTCATGCCGCTCTACAGAGTACTACTGAGACCTCATTTGGACTATTGTGCTCAGTACTGGAGACCATATCTCCAGAAGGATATTGATACTTTGGAGAGAGTTCAGAGAAGAGCTACTAAACTAGTACATGGATTGCAGGATAAAACTTACCAGGAAAGATTAAAGGACCTTAACATGTATAGCTTGGAAGAAAGACGAGACAGAGGGGATATGATAGAAACTTTCAAATACAGAAAGGGAATCAACAAGGTAAAAGAGGAGAGAATATTTAAAAGAAGAAAAACTGCTACAAGAGGACATAGTTTTAAATTAGAGGGGCAAAGGTTTAAAAGTAATATCAGGAAGTATTACTTTACTGAGAGAGTAGTGGATGCATGGAATAGCCTTCCTGCAGAAGTGGTAGCTGCAAATACAGTGAAGGAGTTTATGCATGCATGGGATAGGCATAAGGCCATCCTTCATATAAGATAGGGCCAGGGGTTATCCATAGTACTCAGTATATTGGGCAGACTAGATGGGCCAAATGGTTCTTATCTGCCGACACATTCTATGAGTTGGAGGCCACTGTTTTGGGGTAACATAACTACCGTTTAGGGCCACTGGGGGACATAACTACATTTTAGGGCCATTGTTTGGGGACCATTACTACAGTTTGGGCAACATAACTAACGTTGGGGGACCTTTTGGGGGCACATAACTACCGTTTGTGGCCACTGTTTTGGAGGCACATAACTACCGTTTTAGGGGCACATACCTACAGTTTGGGGGCACATAACTACCGTTTGTGGCCACTGTTTTGGAGGCACATAACTACCGTTTTGGGCCACTGTTTTGGGGGCACATAAGTATTGTTTGGGGGCACATATAGTGAAGAACAGAAGTATTTGAACACCCTGCGATTTTGCATGTTCTCCCACTTAGAAATCATGGACGGGTCTGAAATTCACATTGTAGGTGCATTCACACTCTGAGAGACAGTAATAAAACATTTTTTTCAGGAAATCACATTGTATGATTTGTAAAGAATGTATTTGTCTTGCACTGCTGAACGGAAGTATTTAAACACCTGAGAAAATCAGTGTTAATATTTGGTACAGAAGCCTTTGTTTGCAATTACAGAGGTCAACCGTTTCCTGTAGTTCTTGACCAGGTTTGCATACACTGCAACAGAGATTTTGGCCTACTCCTCCACACAGATCTTCTCTAGATCTGTCAGGTTTCGGGGCTGTTGCTGAGCAACACAGAGTTTCAGCTCCCTCCAAAGATGTTCTATTGGATTTAGGTCTGGAGACTGGCTAGGCCAGTGATAGGCAAATTGCGGCTCTCCAGCTGTTGCAAAACTACAACTCCCACCATGCCCTGCTGTAGGCTGAAAGCTATAGGCAGTCTTTGCATGCTGGGAGTTGTAGTTCTGCAACAGCTGGAGAGCCGCAGTTTGCCTATCACTGGGCTAGGCCACACCAGAACCTTGATATGCTTCTTACGGAGCCACTCCTTGGTTATCCTGACTGTGTGCTTCGGGTCGTTGTCATGTTGAAAGACCCAGCCACAACCCATCTTCAATGCTCTGACTGAGGGAAGGAGGTTGTTGCTCAACATCTCACAATAAATGGTCCCATTCATCCTCTCCTTAATACAGTGCAGTCGTCCTGTCTGCTTCACAGTAGGGATGGTGTTTTTGGGATGCAAGTCATCCTTTTTCCTCCAAACGAGTAAGGTTTAAACCAAAAAGTTCTACTTTGGTCTCATCTGACCACATGACTTTCTCCCATGCTACCTCTGGATCATCCAGATGGTCATTGGCAAATTTCAGACGGGCCTGGACATGTTATGACTTGAGCAGGGGAACCTTCCGTGCAATGCATGATTTGAAACCATGGCGGTGTAGTGTTCTACTGACAGTGACCTTTGAAACTGTGGTCCCAGCTCTCTTCATGTCATTGATCAGCTCCTCCCTTGTAGTTCTGGGCTGATTCCTCACCTTTCTTATCATCAGTGATACCACACGAGGTGAGAACTTGCATGGAGCCCCAGTCCAAGGGAGACTGACAGTCGTCTTTAGCCTCTTCCATTTTCTAACAATTGCTCCAACAGTTGATCTATTTTCACAAAACGGCTTGGCAATTTCCCCGTAGCCCTTTCCAGCCTTGTGGAGGTCCACAATTTTGTCTCTGGTGTCTTTTGATAGCTCTTTGGTCTTGCCCATGGTAGTAGTTGGCGTCTGACTGACTGTAGAGTGGACAGGTGCTACTAAGTTAGATTAATGAATGGAGTAGAGGTGGACTTTTTAAAGGCACAGTAACAGGTCTTTGAGAGCCAGAATTCTTGCTGTTTCTCAGGTGTTAAATTACTTATGTTCAGCAGTGCAAGACAAATTCTTTAAAAATCATACAACGTGATTTCCTTTTTTTATTTTTTATTTTATTCGGTCTCTCAGAGTGGGAATGCACCTACAATGTACATTTCAGACCCCTCCATGATTTCTAAGTGGGAGAACTTGAAAAATCGCAGGGTGTTCAAATACTTCTGTTTCTCACTGTAACTACCGGTTTGTGGCCACTGTTTTGGGGGCACATAACTATCGTTTTGGGGTACCTCTTTGTGGGGGCATTACTACTGTTTGGGGCCACTTCTGGCCACCAAGGAAACCTTTATTATATGAAAGCTATTCATATTTGAATGTATGCCTGCCAGCTTTCCATTCTGGCTTATTGAAAGAACCCAAGAAGAACACACATACCCCTTCCCCAGGCTATGTTGTCCAAATGTCCTGTTGAGGAAATAAGGGAGATTTATCAAAACTGGTGTAAAGGAAAACTGACTTAGTTACCCATAGCAACCAATCTGATTCCAACTTTCATTTTCCAATGGAACTCTGAAAAATGAAATATGGAATCTGATTGGTTTCTATGGGCAACTAAGCCAGTTTTCCTTTGCATCAGTTTTGATAGATCTACCCCAATGTGTTGCTGGTGTTCTAACTTAGCCCATACACTTATGTACACACTCCACCTTCCTTACTCTTAATATATATATATATATATAATATATATATATATATATATATATATATATATATATAGGACACAGTTTTAAATTTGAGGGGCATAGGTTTAAAAGTAATATAAGGAAGTATTACTTTACTGAGAGAGTAGTGGATGCATTGAATAGCCTTCCTGCAGAAGTGGTAGCTGCAAATACAGTGAAGGAGTTTAAGCATGCATGGGATAGGCATAAGGCTATCCTTCATATAAGATAGGGCCAGGGACTATTAATAGGATTCAGATATATTGGGCAGACTAGATGGGCCAAATGGTTCTTATCTGCCGACACATTCTATGTTTCTATATAGTACCGTAGTCTTTATTGAAGACATAATGACCATATATTAGACCAGTGATGTCATGGCATGTCGCAAGTTGTAGTTTCACCATACCAATGTACTAGATAATTCTACAGTTCAATCACTGGAGGTTAGAGTATTGTATATTTTACAGCCATATTCATGTTGACATCCAATGATATAACAATACTGTATTATGTTAAAATTTCCTTTTTTTTTTTAAACACAACAAAAAAAGAAAAAATAATTAAATGTGGACACATTCCCTTTAATTATATTATCACAAGTAGTTTTGGATTTCAGGTGTATGGACAATAAGTTAAGGTATGCAGGATCTGGAAATTAATAGAAGGGGCACAACTGCTACAGATACATGCCGTTTATAAGATAATCAGACTCTTCAGAGGTTAGTGGACGAGCTTTCTTAAGCTTCTGTCTCACCAGCTGGAGACGACAAACTACCATCAAAAGCAGCAGCGAAGTAATGGCCAAACCAAGGGCCAGTGGTAAAACAGCTCCTGAAAGCAATCAAAAGTATAGAATTAGAAAAATACAGCATAATGGACATTAATGTAAGGTCTGATTCTTACAGTACTAAGACACAGCAACTCAAAATGGTTAAAAGCCTAGGTTGCTGGACAACACTTTAATATGTTGACCGCATGAGTCCTCGTGGCTACTGCAGTATTAGGATCCAAGGGACCTACTTTAGGTACATGGTGGTTGTCTCTAGCTCTTCACACAATCCACTGTTGCGTTACAGTTGTCAGAACACAAGACTACCATTATCTAGGTGACAAATGTGCTCAGCAGCACCCATTTCCAATGTCCTTTATTTTTTAGACAGGACGTGATCTCAGCAAAAGACCAATGTGTTTGAACAGAACAGAGAAATCTCACAAGGGATTTGGGTGATAAAGGCTTCTATTCTTGCTATGCTGGGTTCCAGTTAAGCTCCATTCACACGTCCGCAAATGGGTCCGCATTCGTTCCGCAATTTTTCGGAACGGGTGCGGACCCATTCATTTTCTATTGGGACGGAATGGATGCGGTCAGCATCCGCATTTGCGGAGCACGGCCCCGATCTTCAGGTCCGCAGCTCCGCAAAAGATAGAACATGTCCTATTCTTGTCCGCAGCTTGCGGACAAGAATAAGCATTTCTATAGGGGTGCCGGGTGGGTGTGTTGCGGATCCGCAACACACCACGGACGTGTGAATGGAGCCTTACACTCCATATACAGAGTTGGATTTTGTCCATCCACCTTCTAATTACAAGTTGGATAACTACCAATCACCCATGAAGGGTGAGCCCAAATCTTAAAATTCTGTATTTGCAGATAGCAGTCCTTTACCATTTATGATTAATAGACAGAAGTTATGTTAGGGTTGTTGCTCCACACTAAAATCTCATCAACACCTTTTATACAAACAAAACAATTTATACACTTTTCACGCAGAGGCACAGCATGCTTGATGGTTACTTTCACTTTAGATAGCCAAATACAGGTGAGAAGCAAAATAAGAAAATGCACATGTGCTGGAGGTGCATAATTGCTGGAAAAAAAGAAGATCCTTCTTAGACAACTACTTAACCACCTCAGCCCCCAGTGCTTAAACACCCTGAAAGACCAGGCCACTTTTTACACTTCTGACCTACACTACTTTCACCGTTTATTGCTCGGTCATGCAACTTACCACCCAAATGAATTTTACCTCCTTTTCTTCTCACTAATAGAGCTTTCATTTGGTGGTATTTCATTGCTGCTGACATTTTTACTTTTTTTGTTATTAATCGAAATTTAACGATTTTTTTGCAAAAAAATGACATTTTTCACTTTCAGTTGTAAAATTTTGCAAAAAAAAACGAGATCCATATAGAAATTTTGCTCTAAATTTATAGTTCTACATGTCTTTGATAAAAAAAAAATGTTTGGGTAAAAAAAAAAATGGTTTGGGTAAAAGTTATAGCGTTTACAAACTATGGTACAAAAATGTGAATTTCCGCTTTTTGAAGCAGCTCTGACTTTCTGAGCACCTGTCATGTTTCCTGAGGTTCTACAATGCCCAGACAGTACAAACACCCCACAAATGACCCCATTTCGGAAAGTACACACCCTAAGGTATTCGCTGATGGGCATAGTGAGTTCATAGAACTTTTTATTTTTTGTCACAAGTTAGCGGAAAATGATGATTTTTTTTTATTTTTTTCCTACAAAGTCTCATATTCCACTAACTTGTGACAAAAAATAAAAACTTCTATGAACTCACTATGCCCATCACGAAATACCTTGGGGTCTCTTCTTTCCAAAATGGGGTCACTTGTGGGGTAGTTATACTGCCCTGGCATTCTAGGGGCCCAAATGTGTGGTAAGGAGTTTGAAATCAAATTCTGTAAAAAAATGACCTGTGAAATCCGAAAGGTGCTCTTTGGAATATGGGCCCCTTTGCCCACCTAGGCTGCAAAAAAGTGTCACACATCTGGTATTGCCGTACTCAGGAGAAGGTGGGGAATGTGTTTTGGGGTGTCATTTTACATATACCCATGCTGGGTGAGAGAAATATCTTGGCAAAAGACAACTTTTCCCATTTTTTTATACAAAGTTGGCATTTGACCAAGATATTTATCTCACCCAGCATGGATATATGTAAAAAGACACCCCAAAACACATTCCCCACCTTCTCCTGAGTACGGAGATACCAGATGTGTGACACTTTTTTGCAGCCTAGGTGGGCAAAGGGGCCCATATTCCAAAGAGCACCTTTCGGATTTCACAGGTCAATTTTTACAGAATTTGATTTCAAACTCCTTACCACACATTTGGGCCCCTAGAATGCCAGGGCAGTATAACTACCCCACAAGTGACCCCATTTTGGAAAGAAGACACCCCAAGGTATTCCGTGAGGGGCATGGCGAGTTCCTAGAATTTTTTATTTTTTGTCACAAGTTAGTGGAAAATGATGATTTTTATTTTTTTTTTTTTTTTTTCATACAAAGTCTCATATTCCACTAACTTGTGACAAAAAATAAAAACTTCCATGAACTCACTATGCCCATCAGCAAATACCTTGGGGTCTCTTCTTTCCAAAATGGGGTCACTTGTGGGGTAGTTATACTGCCCTGGCATTCTAGGGGCCCAAATGTGTGGTAAGGAGTTTGAAATCAAATTCTGTAAAAAATGACCAGTGAAATCCGAAAGGTGCTCTTTGGAATATGGGCCCCTTTGCCCACCTAGGCTGCAAAAAAGTGTCACACATCTGGTATCTCCGTACTCGGGAGAAGTTGGGGAATGTGTTTTGAGGTGTCATTTTACATATACCCATGCTGGGTGAGATAAATATCTTGGTCAAATGCCAACTTTGTATAAAAAAATGGGAAAAGTTGTCTTTTGCCAAGATATTTCTCTCACCCAGCATGGGTATATGTAAAATGACACCCCAAAACACATTCCCCAACTTCTACTGAATACGGAGATACCAGATGTGTGACACTTTTTTGCAGCCTAGGTGGGCAAAGGGGCCCATATTCCAAAGAGCACCTTTCGGATTTCACTCGTCATTTTTTACAGAATTTGATTTCAAACTCCTTACCACACATTTGGGCCCCTAGAATGCCAGGGCAGTATAACTACCCCACAAGTGACCCCATTTTGGAAAGAAGAGACCCCAAGGTATTCGCTGATGGGCATAGTGAGTTCATGGAAGTTTTTATTTTTTGTCACAAGTTAGTGGAATATGAGACTTTGTATGAAAAAAAAAAAAAAAAAAAAAATCATCATTTTCCACTAACTTGTGACAAAAAATAAAAAATTCTAGGAACTCGCCATGCCCCTCACGGAATACCTTGGGGTGTCTTCTTTCCAAAATGGGGTCACTTGTGGGGTAGTTATACTGCCCTGGCATTTTCCAGGGGCCCTAATGTGTGGTAAGTAGGTAAATGACCTGTGAAATCCTAAAGGTGCTCTTTGGAATGTGGGCCCCTTTGCCCACCTAGGCTGCAAAAAAGTGTCACACATGTGGTATCGCCGTATTCAGGAGACGTTGGGGAATGTGTTTTGGGGTGTCATTTTACATATACCCATGCTGGGTGAGAGAAATATCTTGGCAAAAGACAACTTTTCCCATTTTTTTATACAAAGTTGGCATTTGACCAAGATATTTATCTCACCCAGCATGGGTATATGTAAAATGACACCCCAAAACACATTCCCCAACTTCTCCTGAGTACGGCGATACCACATGTGTGACACTTTTTTGCAGCCTAGATGCGCAAAGGGGCCCAAATTCATTTTAGGAGGGCATTTTTAGACATTTGGATACCAGACTTCTTCTCACGCTTTGGGGCCCCTAGAATGCCAGGGCAGTATAAATACCCCACATGTGACCCCATTTTGGAAAGAAGACACCCCAAGGTATTCAATGAGGGGCATGGCGAGTTCATAGAAATTTTTTTTTTTGGGCACAAGTTAGCGGAAATTGATATTTTTTATTTTTTTTCTCACAAAGTCTCCCGTTCCGCTAACTTGGGACAAAAATTTTAATCTTTCATGGACTCAATATGCCCCTCACGGAATACCTGGGGGTGTCTTCTTTCCGAAATGGGGTCACATGTGGGGTATTTATACTGCCCTGGCATTCTAGGGGCCCTAAAGCGTGAGAAGAAGTCTGGAATATAAATGTCTAAAAAATTTTACGCATTTGGATTCCGTGAGGGGTATGGTGAGTTCATGTGAGATTTTATTTTTTGACACAAGTTAGTGGAATATGAGACTTTGTAAGAAAAAAAATAAATAAAATTCCGCTAACTTGGGCCAAAAAAATGTCTGAATGGAGCCTTACAGAGGGTGATCAATGACAGGGGGGTGATCAATGACAGGGGGGGTGATCAATGACAGGGGGGTGATCAATGACAGGGGGGGGTGATCAATGACAGGGGGGTGATCAGGGAGTTTATATGGGGTGATAACCACAGTCATTGATCACGCCCGTGTAAGGCTTCATTCAGACGTCCGTATGCGTTTTGCGGATCCGATCCATCTATCAGTGCATCCGTAAAAATCATGCGGACATCTGAATGGAGCTTTACAGGGGGGTAATCAATGACAGGGGGGTGATCAGGGAGTCTATATGGGGTGATAACCACAGTCATTGATCATGCCCCTGTAAGGCTTCATTCAGACGTCCGGATGCGTTTTGTGGATCCGATCCATCTATCAGTGCATCCGTAAAAATCATGCGGACATCTGAATGGAGCTTTACAGGGGGGTAATCAATGACAGGGGTGTAATCAATGACAGGAGGGTGATCAGGGAGTCTATATGGGGTGATAACCACAGTCATTGATCACGCCCCTGTAAGGCTTCATTCAGACGTCCGGATGCGTTTTGCGGATCCGATCCATCTATCAGTGCATCCGTAAAAATCATGCGGACATCTGAATGGAGCTTTACAGGGGGTTGATCAATGACAGGGGTGTGATCAGGGAGTCTATATGGGGTGATAACCACAGTCATTGATCACGCCCCTGTAAGGCTTCATTCAGACGTCCGGATGCGTTTTGCGGATCCGATCCATCTATCAGTGCATCCGTAAAAATCATGCGGACATCTGAATGGAGCTTTACAGGGGGTTGATCAATGACAGGGGTGTGATCAGGGAGTCTATATGGGGTGATAACCACAGTCATTGATCACGCCCCTGTAAGGCTTCATTCAGACGTCCGGATGCGTTTTGCGGATCCGATCCATCTATCAGTGCATCCGTAAAAATCATGCGGACATCTGAATGGAGCTTTACAGGGGGGTAATCAATGACAGGGGTGTAATCAATGACAGGGGGGTGATCAGGGAGTCTATATGGGGTGATAACCACAGTCATTGATCATGCCCCTGTAAGGCTTCATTCAGACGTCCGGATGCGTTTTGTGGATCCGATCCATCTATCAGTGCATCCGTAAAAATCATGCGGACATCTGAATGGAGCTTTACAGGGGGGTAATCAATGACAGGGGTGTAATCAATGACAGGGGGGTGATCAGGGAGTCTATATGGGGTGATAACCACAGTCATTGATCACGCCCCTGTAAGGCTTCATTCAGACGTCCGGATGCGTTTTGCGGATCCGATCCATCTATCAGTGCATCCGTAAAAATCATGCGGACATCTGAATGGAGCTTTACAGGGGGTTGATCAATGACAGGGGTGTGATCAGGGAGTCTATATGGGGTGATCACCACAGTCATTGATCATGCCCCTGTAAGGCTTCATTCAGACGTCCGGATGCGTTTTGCGGATCCGATCCATCTATCAGTGGATCCGTAAAAATCATGCGGACATCTGAATGGAGCTTTACAAGGGGTTGATCAATGACAGGGGGGTGATCAGGGAGTCTATATGGGGTGATAACCACAGTCATTGATCATGCCCCTGTAAGGCTTCATTCAGACGTCCGGATGCGTTTTGCGGATCCGATCCATCTATCAGTGCATCCGTAAAAATCATGCGGACATCTGAATGGAGCTTTACAGGGGGTTGATCAATGACAGGGGTGTGATCAGGGAGTCTATATGGGGTGATCACCACAGTCATTGATCACGCCCCTGTAAGGCTTCATTCAGACGTCCGGATGCGTTTTGCGGATCCGATCCATCTATCAGTGCATCCGTAAAAATCATGCGGACATCTGAATGGAGCTTTACAGGGGGGTAATCAATGACAGGGGTGTAATCAATGACAGGGGGGTGATCAGGGAGTCTATATGGGGTGATAACCACAGTCATTGATCATGCCCCTGTAAGGCTTCATTCAGACGTCCGGATGCGTTTTGTGGATCCGATCCATCTATCAGTGCATCCGTAAAAATCATGCGGACATCTGAATGGAGCTTTACAGGGGGGTAATCAATGACAGGGGTGTAATCAATGACAGGGGGGTGATCAGGGAGTCTATATGGGGTGATAACCACAGTCATTGATCACGCCCCTGTAAGGCTTCATTCAGACGTCCGGATGCGTTTTGCGGATCCGATCCATCTATCAGTGCATCCGTAAAAATCATGCGGACATCTGAATGGAGCTTTACAGGGGGTTGATCAATGACAGGGGTGTGATCAGGGAGTCTATATGGGGTGATAACCACAGTCATTGATCATGCCCCTGTAAGGCTTCATTCAGACGTCCGGATGCGTTTTGCGGATCCGATCCATCTATCAGTGGATCCGTAAAAATCATGCGGACATCTGAATGGAGCTTTACAAGGGGTTGATCAATGACAGGGGGGTAATCAATGACAGGGGGGTGATCAGGGAGTCTATATGGGGTGATAACCACAGTCATTGATCATGCCCCTGTAAGGCTTCATTCAGACGTCCGGATGCGTTTTGCGGATCCGATCCATCTATCAGTGCATCCGTAAAAATCATGCGGACATCTGAATGGAGCTTTACAGGGGGTTGATCAATGACAGGGGTGTAATCAATGACAGGGGGGTGATCAGGGAGTCTATATGGGGTGATCAGGGGCTAATAAGGGGTTAATAAGTGACGGGGGGGGGGTGTAGTGTAGTGTAGTGGTGCTTGGTGGGACTTTACTGAGCTACCTGTGTCCTCTGGTGGTCGATCCAAACAAAGGGGACCACCAGAGGACCAGGTAGCAGGTATATTAGACGCTGTTATCAAAACAGCGTCTAATATACCTGTTAGGGGTTAAAAAAAACACATCTCCAGCCTGCCAGCGAACGATCGCCGCTGGCAGGCTGGAGATCAACTCTCTTACCTTCCGTTCCTGTGAGCGCGCGCGCCTGTGTGCGCGCGTTCACAGCAAATCCCGGCTCACGCGAGATGACGCGTATATGCGTCGCTGAGCGCAGGGCTAACACCTCCGAAACGCGAATCTGCGTACAGCGGTCCGGAGGTGGTTAAAAGGAACCTGTCACCTCCAAAAACTATCCTAAGCCACCAGCAGTACCTGACAGTAGCCAGCAACGTGTTTTCGACGATAATTTTCTACCTGAAGGCCGATGCTCAGAAAACGTTATTTTATCCCCTGCCGGAGCACTTCTCCGTACATGCTTGAAGACACTGGGACAGCGGCCTCCTTGCTTCAAGTCACGGTAACCACGCCCCCTTCGCCGTGACTGACAGCCGGCAGTTCTGCTGGCTTTGCCGAACTCTCTGCATAAGCGCTGTCAGTCACAGGGAAGGGGGCATGGTTATCTTGACTTGAAGCAAGGAGGCCGCTGCCCTCTTGACTTCAAGCATGACTAGAGAAGCATGCCAGCAGGGGATAAAAGAACGATTTCTGAGCATCAGCCTTCAGGAAGAAAATTATTGTCGGAAACACGCTGCTGGCTACTGTCAGGTACTGCTGGTGGCTTGGGATGGTTTTTGGAGGTGACAGGTTCCCTTTAATGAGTAACAGAACTTTAGAAAAACTTGATATGTCAAAAAGCCTCTTCAAAGATTTGATTGGTAAGGTCCAAGTGCTGAGACCCCCACCAAACGTGATAGAAAGTCTATGAGGTTGTCTTTGGTAGCAAGGTGAGATGACAGTTGGCTGAGAGCTTTTAACTCCTAACTTGGAACCCCTCTCATCAAAACATTTAATGTGTAAGTAGGACTGAAATATAGTTACCTTACTCATTAAACACTACGCGGCTTCTCTCTGGCTTAGGATCCGCATTTTTTGTGGGTCGGATGTGGAACCATTCACTTCAATGGGGCCGCAAAAGATGCGGACAGCACACCTGCATGCTGTCCACATCCATATGTCCGCGGCCCCACAAAAAAAAAAAAAAAAAAATAGAACATGTCCTATTTTTGTCCGTTTTACGGACAAGGAGAGGACGGTTCTATAGAGAGCAGGAGGTTCCGTTCTGCAAAGTGCAGAACTCACGACCAGAATCTATGTTTTGTACAGCTGCAATTTGCGGACCGCAAAACAGACAACGGTCGTGTGCATGAGCCCTTAAAATTAGAAAAGCTCCCAGGAAACTCCCTACAACATGCTTTTTAGTAATGTGAAACTCTGAGCAGAGCTACATCTGATAAAATGCAGGAGCTTTTCACCTGACACATTCACATATGGATTCATCCTAGGAATCCAGTTGCAAGCTACAGTATATGTAATAGTAGAGCAGCTTGTAGGCACTCACATTCATTGATACAGTATATAATCACAGTGTGCTTAATGTACTCTCCAGTTAATGTCACGTTATCAGGAGAAAGGAACACCATACTTCACTGGAAATGGTTATTGCTTTAAACTCTGTTAAGTGAAGGCTGCAATTACTGACAAAAATGTGATTGTCAAGACTGACAACTTATGAATGGCAACCCAGGATTACAAATCTTTCTTCTCCCAGTACAAAGAAGCGACTATTAGGGCAATATAAGCCCATATGGTAAAGGCTGCCTGATGTCTAATACTGTAAGCTGTATGCCCCCCCCCCCCCCCCCTGTGTCATAAAAATAGATGATAAATATCGTATCACAGGGGTCCAACAACTGGGACCCCTAGCAATGCCGAGAAGGATGGGTCCCGAGTCGTCTCTCTGAATGGAGAAGCAATTTGCAATTCACTGTAGTAAGGAACGCTATAGGGATTAGATAAAACTAATACTTTATTAAATTTGCAAAAAGTGTGAGGAAAGGAAACCTACTGACTATATAAAATTCTAAGTGACCAGATCTATCCGCAGATCCTGAGGCGGATCGAGGTATCACATGGAAAACCACGATCAGCGGTACCGCTCAGGTGTGGATAAGGTCACTAAGAAATCCACTTCAGGTGCACTACAAATGGTTGCAGAACCATGCCAGCCGGCTATAGTAATCTAACACAACCAAAATTGCGCACCGTGGCACGGACAAGGTGCTCAGCTCAGTCACCCAGTCTAGATGGCCCTGGACTAAATTAACAAACTAATCCATTGATAAACATCTACTCATTGGGTCCGACCTGGATCAAGAACCACCTGTTCATGGATATGAACCAGATGTCTGATTGTCGGCCCTGTGAACACGAATCAAGGGACACTAACTACCTGGGTGTGAGCAAAAAGCTTGAGTGTACCTGTTCACATACTACAGAGGGCTGGGTTAACGCAGACCACTTCTGTTGTGTGAACGCAAATCAAGCAAAAATTCAAAAACATGGGTTTACCCCCACTGATCGCTCGACGCGTTTCGCCATGTTTGGCTCGTCAGGAGCATAAAATGTGGGTAGAAGGACAAACAAACAAGTCAGCTGCTGACCTCCGTGACAGAGGCTGCAGCTATCAGCACTGAGTGGCCGTACGCGGCCGCAAGGACACGCGCTATATAAGGAGGAGACTCCTCCCCTCTTCTGGATCAAGCCCCTGGGGCGGCCAATAAGAAAGCAGGAGGCGCCGCAGCAACCAACCCGCCCCAATTACCCGCCCCCTCTGTGAGACGATCACAGGCGAATGTTAAAACATTCGCATACTAATGTTAGAGTGACCAAATGGCGGTTTGAAATTGATAAGGTAGCATAGCAATGCAGGAACAGGGATCCACATGGATCCTTATCCACACGTGAGCGGTACCGCTGATCGTGGTTTTCCATGTGATACCTCGATCCGCCTCAGGATCCGTGGATAGATCTGGTCACTTAGAATTTTATATAGTCAGTAGGTTTCCTTTCCTCACACAATAAAGTATTAGTTTTATCTAATCCCTATAGCGTTCCTTACTACAGTGAATTATTTTTGATGGTGGAACGTATACCACTATTAGCTTGTCAGTGATTGGAGAAGCAATTTGCATGTCAGTCCAAAGCTTCACTCACTTTATACTGGGCTGACATAGAATGGAACAGTGGACCAACATGTGCAGTACTGCTCCACTGAGAGAGAGGACTCAGGGACCCCTCATTCCCAGGAACGCTGGGTCTCCCCGTGGTTGGACCTGCATGATCCAATATTCATCACCAATCCTGTGGATAGGTCATAAATCCTTATTACAGGCTAAGCCTCCATGGATTGGACTTGGTATGGACTGGGGAATTTGAAGGCCAATCAACACTTTGAACTCTTTGTCATGTTGCTCAAACCATTCCTGAAAAATGCTTGCAGTGTGGCAGGGAGCATTATCATGCTGAAAGAAGCCACCTACCATAAGGGAATACCACTGCCTTGGAGGGGTACTTTGTTTTCAACAATGTTTAGGTACTGTAGGTTGTACATGTCAGTTATATCTACATGGATGCTAGGGCCCAAGGTTTCCCAGCAGAACATTGTCCAGAGCACCACACTGCCTCTACTATCTTCCCTTCTTCCAACAGTGCACCAGGTACCATCCCTTCACTAGGTAATAGTTGCGTTGATACCTGTCCATCAATGTAATGTAGCAAAAAAACATAATCCATTAGACCAGGCCACATTCTTCCACTGCTCCATGGTCCAGTTCTGATGCTTTGGTGGTGGACAGAGGGTTAGTAGGGGTACTCTGACGGTCTGTGGCTACACAGTTCCATATGAAGCAAGCTGTGATACACTGTGCTTGGATATCTTTCTATCATTGCCACCATAAACGGTTTCATTAATTATCTCGCTACAGTAGTTCTGTAGGATTGGACTAGATGGGCTTACTGACCCTGTTGATGATTCATTGTGATACCAGGAACAGTGTGAAGCACTGCAGCCTTGTGGTCGTTGTAAAGCCTTATTTGTCTAAGAATATAATTCTTACCTGCTTCAGGTGCAGGGTGTCCATTACCCTTTACAATGTTTTTTGAGATTAAGAAGTTCTTCTCCACTGCATCTTTGTCAGTTTTTGATGAAACAGTGCCTAGAGAAATGAAACATATTGCACAATAAAAATATAGTTCATTATATGCCTGAGATTATATATTACCAAAATTATTACCACAGATTGACTGATCTGAAGGTCTTTTACTCTTTAAAGGAGTTGTTTTAATATTGATGATGTTTTAATGAGATAATGTGTATAACTGCTACATAAGGGAAGTAGAACACACTGATGAGGCTACATGAAAACCTTATAAAGTGGACTTTCCAATTTATACTATATGGAATGAAAGCTGCAGTCCATAGGAGGGCACTGAGTTGCATGCAAGTATCCACTTAGCTATAGCCTTAGGCCTAAAGAAACGGACGTTGTTTGCATTCGAGCCCCATTTTTAGCGGCTCCGATGTGGACCCATTCACTTCAATGGGGCCGCAAAAAATGCGGACAGTACTTGATGTGCTGTCCGCATCCGTGCCTCTGTTCCGCGGCCCCGCAAACAAGTCCTATTCTTCTCCGTATCACAGACAAGGATAGGACTGGTCTATTGAGGGCCAGACCTTCTGTTCCTCAAATTGCGGAATGTACACGGCTGGTATCCATCCTTAAAGGGAGTCTCTCATTGGTGGTCATTAAGGGGTTAATGTTGATGGCCCATCCTCAGGATGGGCCATTAATATTTGATTGGTGGTGATTTTATCCCTTGTACCCCGCATGGCACCTGTGTAAATAATGAAGTGGACATGTCATTCGTTAGAATGCCATGGCACCTTCATTATGCTGATCACTAGGTATCACGGGGTTGAGCCAGCTCTGGTTGAATACTGATGGCCTGTCTGAAACCCTTTAATATTTCTATAACATTAGCATATCAATGGCTGATAACATGCACCAGTTAATACAGGCCAGTAAAGCAAGAATCAACAACATACCTGGTACTGCTTCCAGATTTCCTCTAGGGTCGAGAGTTGTATGTTGTGTAATGGCTCCTACACAAAGACACAAATCACACATCTAAGAACCGGTATATTTCTGCTGTTAAAGATTACAGGTATATGAACTACATCGGGCATTGTAATAACCTTCAAAGATTACTATTCTCTGCCTTGTGTATCATTTTTATAGGTGTAAAATGTATGAAGAATATTTTTTCTGAAATCAGGAACATAACATTGACCCACAAATGTATTATCTCTCAAAAGAATTCTATAGTAGCGCAAAGCCAAATCCACACCAGCTGCGTTACATTCTGACTGCCAATGGGTGCTTCTGGGGGAGCTCAGGCACTTACTAAAGAAGGATTTATTTAATGGGAATTGTATAAATCAGTCATCTATCAGCTCCCCCTACTGGTGGCTGCAAACAGCAAGTAATGTTTACTTGAAGCTCTGTATCAAAAGATCACAGTTCCAACCTCTATAAAGATATATCAGAATGTTGGACTTATTTAGAAAATCATTTAGAACCCTGCAGTTATTCTCTATTACGCCATTTTAGGACTCTATTTGGTCATAAGACATACTGTACACACAGCACTTACCTGTCTTGAGCATACTATCGCCATTCAGTTCCTCAAGAAGTGTTTGATTTTTTTCTGCATTGGAGGACACAGAAATCTTCTGCCCTGTTACTCTTGATTTTTCCACAGCAGAATCCTTATCTTTGTCCATCTCACTTCCCAAGACTGCATGGCTGTGTGTCTTGTCAGATATGTGAATCACCGTCTTACGACCGGAACTGACTACATTAAATATAAATGACTTGTTATACATCAGAAATATGACATCAGTATCCAAAGGGTTAGCAATAAAAATACACTCCGAGCAGCAACCTGCTATATCTCTGTATATGAAGATAATAGGATCTTTATTTTATTTGGAAAGTCTTCACACCCTTTCATTTTCTTCAGATTTTGTTATGTTGCTGCCTTGTGCTGAAATGGTCATAAATTAGGAACATCCTTTGGCAGCGCAAGGGATATCAAGACAGGCGCAGAAAGCTGCATGCTTATGCAGTACCTGGGACACAGCACCATATAATGTGCACTGGAGCTGCTGAGGAACCTCTTCCTAAAGAAAGGTAGAGGGGTGTTGTGTCAGTCAATCAGCAGATGGCACAGGAGAAAGAACGTCCTACTAAATTGATCTGCAAGGACTACTTCTGCATGAAGAGATACCGTAAGTTGTGACTGTGTAGTGGCTGTCACAGTGCCGTTTTCAGAACCATTGCAGCCTATGAAGCTATTCACATGGCTGCTTTTTTTTAAGCCAGAAGGACCTCATGGAAATCAATGGGACTGTTTTTAACGATGGCTTAGACAGGAGTGTACCCATCTAACGACCTAAAAACGGGTACATTCAGGGGTTAAAAAAAATCAATAACTAAATACCTCATCCACTTGGTCAAGCCGGGACACTCACTCCTCACAGGTTACAGAAGGACCTGGCGCTCCGAGCATATTGACATCATCAAGGGTCCTTTCACGCTATAACCTGTGAGGAATGTCCCCTTCACTGGATGCAGCAGGGCCTGCAATATGTCATGTCGGCACAAACAGGCATGTGTGGGAAAAGAGAGGGGCACAACTGGGGGGCCATTATATATGTAAAGGGACACGACTATATATCCCATTGTGCCCCCTGTAGTTATAATGGCCCCCAGTTGTGCCACTGTATATATAAGCGGTCATTAGTACAGAACTGGGGATGCACAGCACAGAGCAGCAGGAAGAGCAGGTGCTGGATCTCAGGAGCAGCGGTGGAGTCTGGAACAGGAGAGGTGAGTTGATTTTTTCTTTGTCTGATCTGAGGTCGGATTAACATGGGGGTCTGATCTGAGTTCTGATTGAGGGTCTTAATAACATTGGGGGTCTGAGGTGAGGTCTGATTGAGATTCTTTTTAACATTAGGGGTCTGATGTGAGGTCTGAATGGGGGTCTTCTTAACATTGGGGGTATGATCTGCATTCTGAATGGGGGTCTTATTTACATTGGAGGTCTGATCTGAGGTCTGATGAAAAAACATTTTCTCTTATTTTCCTCCTCTAAAATGTAGGTGCATCTTATGAGCAGATGCGTCTTATAGGGTGAAAAATATGGTGTGTATACATATTAGTATATATCTGTGTATATACCGATGTATATCAGTATATAAATATATCGGTATATATACGGTGTGTGCACAACTGGGGACCATTATACCTACAGCGGGCACAAAGGGTGCATTAATAATACTGGGGGCACTATGAGGGGCATAATATATATAATGATGGAACTGCAGGGGTTTAATGAAAGTCATCCTTTTTAATGGCCATTTTTCACAGCCATTAAAAACAGATGTAAAACAGCCATTAAAAATGGACAGACGGACAGAAAATGGATGCACAAATGGTTGACAAGTGGCCATGAAAAACTAACAGTGTGTCCGTGAATGTAGGCTTAAGCCTCAGTCACACGTCACTGTTTTGGTCAGTGATTTCCATCAGTTATTGTGAGCCAAAACCAGAATTGGAGCCTCTACAGAGATAAGATATAAGGCTCCATTCACACGTCCGTGGTGTGTTGCGGACCCGCAAATTGCGGATCCGCAACACACCCGCCCGGCACCCCTATAGAAATGCATATTCTTGTCCGCAAGCTGCGGACAAGAATAGGACATGTTCTATCTTTTGCGGAGCTGCGGACCTGAAGATCGGGGCCGCGCTCCGCAAATGCGGATGCTGACAGCATACTGTGTGCTGTCCGCATCCATTCCGTCCCCATAGAAAATGAATGGGTCCGCAGCCGTTCCGCAAAATTGCGGAACGAATGTGGACCCATTTGCGGACGTGTGAATGGAGCCTAAGGGAAAGATCCGTACCTGTTCTGTGTTTAGAGCCACACCTGGTTTTGGCTCAAAATCACTGATGGAAATCACTGACCAAAACACTGAAGTGTGAATGAGATTTACTCCCTGTGTTGGCGCCATGTGTTGGATCAGCAGCTTTGTGGATAAAGATCTGCTTTGGTAGCAAAATAGCTCTGCAGTAAAGTAGGTACAGTTGCAAGAAAAAGTATGTGAACCCTTTGGAATGATATGGATTTCTGCACAAATTGGTCATAAAATGTGATCTGATCTTCATCTAAGTCACAACAATAGACAATCACAGTCTGCTTAAACTAATAACACACAAAGAATTAAAAGTATGTGAACCCCTAGATTAATGACATTTCCAAGAGCTAATTGGAGTGAGGTGTCAGCCAACTGGAGTCCAATCAATGAGATGAGATTGGAGGTGTTGGTTACAGCTACCCTGCCCCATAAAAAACACACACCAGTTCTGGGTTTGCTTTTCACAAGAAGCATTGCCTGATGTGAATGATGCCTTGCACAAAAGAGCTCTCAGAAGACCTACTATTAATAATTGTTGACTTGCAAAGGGTTATAAAAGTATCTCCAAAAGCCTTGCTGTTCATCAGTCCACAGTAAGACAAATTGTCTATAAATGGAGAAAGTTCAGCACTGCTGCTACTCTCCCTAGAAGTGGCCGTCCTGTAAAGATGACTGTAAGAGCACAGCGCAGACTGCTCAATGAGGTGAAGAAGAATCCTAGAGTGTCAGCTAAAGACTTACAAAAGTCTCTGGCATATGCTAACATCCCTGTTAGCGAATCTACGATATGTAAAACACTAAACAAGAATGGATTTTATAGGAGGATTCCACAGAGGAAGCCACTGCTGTCCAAAAAAAAACATTGCTGCACGTTTACAGTTTGCACAAGAGCACCTGGATGTTCCACAGCAGTACTGGCAAAATATTCTGTGGACAGATGAAACCAAAGTTGAGTTGTTTAGAAGAAACACACAACACTATGTGTGGAGAAAAAGAGGCACAGCACACCAACATCAAAAACTCATCCCAACTGTGAAGTATGGTGGTGGGGGCATCATGGTTTGGGGCTGCTTTGCTGTGTCAGGGCCTGGACGGATTGCTATCATCGAAGGAAAAATGAATTCCCAAGTTTATCAAGAAATTTTGCAGGAGAACTTAAGGCCATCTGTCCACCAGCTGAAGCTCAACAGAAGATGGGTGTTGCAACAGGACAACGACACAAAGCATAGAAGTAAATCAACAACAGAATGGCTTAAACAGAAGAAAATACGCCTTCTGGAGTGGCCCATTCAGAGTCCTGACCTCAACCCGATTGAGATGCTGTGGCATGACCTCAAGAAAGCGATTCACACCAGACATCCCAAGAATATTGCTGAACTGAAACAGTTCTGTAAAGAGGAATGGTCAAGAATTACTACTGACCGTTGTGCACGTCTGATCTGCAACTACAGGAAACGTTTGGTTGAAGTTATTGCTGCCAAAGGAGGTTCAACCAGTTATTAAATCCAAGGGTTCACATTCTTTTTCCAACTGCACTGTGAATGTTTACATGGTGTGTTCAATAAAAACATGGTAACATTTAATTCTTTGTGTGTTATTAGTTTAAGCAGACTGTGATTGTCTATTGTTGTGACTTAGATGAAGATCAGATCACATTTTATGACCAATTTGTGTAGAAATCCATATCCTTCCAAAGGGTTCACATACTTTTTCTTGCAACTGTATATACAAAGCATGGCACATCCAGTAACAGAGTAATTCCTATAGAGCTGGATCATATACAGGAATGTATGTAATAACACACATCTAAGGCCTCATGCACACGGGCGTTTTTTTTTGCGGTCCGCAAAAACGGTTTCCGTTATTCCGTGATCCGTGTCCGTTTTTTCATCCGTGGGTCTTCCTTGATTTTTGGAGGATCCACGGACATGAAAAGTGAAAAAAAAAACTAAGTCAAGTTTGCATCGAAAATCATAGGAAAAACGGAAACGGATCACGGACGCGGATGACTATCTTGTGTGCATCCGTGATTTTTCACGGACCCATTGACTTGAATGGGTCCGTGAACCGTTGTCCGTGAAAAAAATAGGACAGGTCATATTTTTTTCACGGATTGGAAAAACGGATCACGGACGCGGAAGCCAAATGGTGCATTTTCCGGTTTTTCCACTGACCCATTGAAAGTCAATGGGTCCGCGAAAAAAAACGGAAAACGGAACAACGGCCGCAGATGCACACAATGGTCGTGTGCATGAGGCCTTAGAATGAGCCTGTGTTTGCTGCAAACCGAGAAATACAATGACAGCTTTCTGTTCTTGCTTTGTAGTTTTCATAATTTATAAGCTGATGTAACCCTATGACTGGGTATTCCTGGATGTGGTGCAGAATGACTCACGGTTCTGGCAGAAAGCTTCGTCAGAGCCATCCGGGCACTGGACCACTCTGTCACAGGCCAGGGTGATATCTATACAACAGCCATCGTCACAGATAAACTGATAGCGGGAACATCCTCCGCTGCACGATGTGACCGCTGCGGAGAAAAGAAAACAGCACATTACAAAGTCATGGGTGGCTACACATTTATCCTGGAACAACTGTTACAGAAATATGTAGTGTTATATAGCATAAATCCAAATATGTGGTCAAACTTGATCATTTCGATTGGGAACTGCTGCAGCTTTCTGTTTTGGGGGTCCTAAGCAGGTCATGACAATATGAAGGGATGTTCTAATGGGACAAATTAAATGTGGCAATAAATCAGTTCTCAGAGATACAGATATTGATGACCTATACTCCCAGCACAAGAGAAAGCGGAAGTGTGTTCAAAACGGCTGTCGCCTTCTCCATGTATCCTGCTGTGATTTTATGGAATTACAGAATAAAGAAGGAGATTTTTAAAGTGGTGAGTGCCGCGCTTTCTTTTTCCTATTTTCCTGTGAGGTTATCAGTATGAGATTGGTGGGGGTCCACTGATCAGCTCGGCTGCCGCGGAACTAGATTGTGTGGAGAGCCTTCTGTTACCTCTCCATGCTGCACAACGCTTCCTGGGAAGAAAGAGAGCCAAACCCCGCTTCGGACAGCAGAGACACGGAGCATTAATGTGATTGATAATGCTCCGTGACACGGTGACAACTTTATGTCATTGTGATTTTGTAGTAAAAAGATCACAGAGAGGCAAAGAGCATTATCAATCATGTTAATGCTCCGTGTCTCTGCTGTCTGTAGTGAGGTTTGGCTCTCTTTCACGCAGCAGATTACATGCACGACATCCGCTTGTGTGAAAGAGCCCTAAGGGTTTAAATGTCTGCAATCAGCGTTAGGCCTTTTTCACACGACAGTTTTTTTTTCGGTTTACGGGCCGTTTTTTACGTTCCATATGCGGTCTGTAAATGGAACCATTCATTTCAATGGTTCTGCAAAAAAAAAAATTATGTACTCCGTATGCATTCCGTTTCCGTATTTCCGTTCCGTTGAAAGATAGAACATGTCCTGTATGTTATTGCCCGCAAATCACGTTCCGTGGATCCATTCAAGTCAATGGGTCCGCAAAATAAACGGAACACATATGGGGACTGCATCCGTATGTCTTCCGTATCCGTTCCGTTTTTGCGGAACCATCTATTGAAAATTTTATGCCCAGCCCATTTTTTTCTATGTAATTACTGGCATACGTAAAAACGGAACAGAAAAATGGAACAGAAACGTAAACACAACAGAAACAAAATACTGAACAACGGATCAGTGAAAAACGGACCGCAACACACTGAAAAAGCCATATGGTCGTGTGAAAGAGGCCTTATTAGCCCCAGGTGTCTGCTGTGTGGAGCAAGCACCATCTTTAAAGAGACAGGTGCTGTACATATGTGGTGCATGTCATCAAGTGGTTAATGGGACTGAGCTGTACATATGGCATGTGACTGGATGTGAGGACTGGTCAGCAGTGATGGTCAGTTCGCAGTGTTCGCCAACGAACACATGCGGCTGCCATCTTGACTCACCCATCCGGCGATGCACAGGTAAGCCCTTACCTGTGCCGGGAGCCGGTCTGAAATCAAATGCAGTCACCGGGAGCAGGCAGTTCCAAGAACAGCCCGATGAAGGCCCCCGGCTGCTGTTCTCGGAACTGCCTGCTCCCGGTTTCCGCATATGATTTCAGACCGGCTCCCGGCACAGGTAAGGGCTTACCTGTGCATCGCCGGACGGGTGAGTCAAGATGGCAGCCGCATGTGTTCGTTGACGAACACTGTGAACTGACCATCACTGCTGGTCAGCAATATTAAAATTCAGGGAACCTGGTTTAATACAAATAAGGGTTAGAGAGTATTGTAAGTGGATTTGCCGCATTATTTTTCTAAGTTTAATAAAATATTAGTATTTTTGAGTATAAATAAATGATATTTTATTGTGCATACTCTTAAGGTGATTATCAATGGTTCAGAGACATACCAAACAATGCTAACTGTTAAATGTGAACATGCGTGCACTGTATGTGACATTCCTACTTAAGACACTAGATGGCAATATTTTCAAATGGATAGAAGCGATGGTGAACTTTATTAACTGCGACTACAGCAGAACTTCTCAAAGTTTGCAAGGGTCTCACTGGTCAGGTGCCTTCTCACTGTTGGTGAGGTGCAGCTGGGAAAGATAGTTTTGACAGAAGTAATCATATGCTGCACTGAACATTCTCTATCTGCACCAACTTCTCCTTCAGTAATATAATTGACAGCACTGTGCTTATTTTGAACATTTTAATCCTTCAAAAATAATTATACCCTCAACAATAAATCTGCAACACCAAGAAAGACAATCCATAAGGAAGTAGCAGGTGTCACAAAGATCTGCAAATGATCACATTTTCAAGCACCTAGCTCCAATCTATTGCATGTGGGAAGGGCATAAAAGCCAGACTGAAAGCAACATTTTTACCCACACAAAATAGATCCCATCAGCAGGCACTGTATTACTGAAGTGCATGCACTCACTGACTAGTAGCGCCACTCTGTGGTACAGCTGACTTATATATATGTGTGGCGAAACTAACCTCGCCACTGGGTTTTGGAGGGGCCTGTTTGCCAGCCTCTTGCCTCAGGATTATGGCCCATATACTAACTTTGAAGGAGAAGACAGACCGGCCGCACAGCCTAAATCAGTGGAACTGTTTTGGGCAGGAAAGCCATGCTTGTGGTCGGCCAAATGTGACTCCCATGGAATTTGGGAACCCCTGCTCGGATCTGGGTGATTTTTTGATATGTTGTTCACCCAGATCAGAGCTATCCATGGATGTATAAATCATGGAGATATGTGGGGTTTTGAGGTGTTTTCTGTGTTTGGGGAAAAATGTTTTCTGCCTGTGAGTGATTAAGTTAGCCCATTATGTTTGGTAATTGTATCACAGGCAGAGCCCATTGTGTTTTGGTAATTGTATTTTGTTGATTGCGTCAAAGACAATGCCTATTCTGTTATTGGGTGCGTCACAGGCAATGCCATTGTGTTTGTTAATTGCGTCACAGGCAATGCCATTGTGTTTGTTGAATGTATAGTTTTTGTGTTTAAACTGTAAAACGGTAAAGGACTGGCTGCTATGTTATGTCCTCAGTTCCCAACCAGGTCCACGGGGGTGGTACCTTTGTTGGAAAATGTGTATATAAGTCAATGCTTGTGTGTTCAATAAAGAGTTCCTGTTTTACCCTTCATCATGTTGAGTCTGGTGTTTGGGTAACTGATCGACACTGGGGAATGCTATACGCTGAAGATTTGCTATACTCCCCTGGCTATAACTACTAGCTCTTGTAAGAGCTGTTCTTGTTCATGGTTCCTGCTCTCTGGATTTAGGAGAGGTTCACCCACTGGAAGCTGAAGCCCGGTCTTGGGTGCAGTGTGGGTGGAGGACGGTTAGACCCCAACCAAGCTGCGGCGGTTCGTGGGGTCTGTGGTGGTTCTGGTGTCAAGTTGAGTGCTTGAAACTCTCGGGAATCACTAGGAGCATCCATCAATGGAGGTACCCAGTCGGGGTGCCAGGAGATCCGTTACAGTGGTGGCAGCAGTGGGATGGCGTCCTAGTGCGAGGAGAAGCAGCTCGGAGACACCGTTCGTGGAGCATATTGAGGGCAACGCTAGTATCTGTACAGCGCCCCTGGCTACAGCAGGATGGAATCGGCTATTCTTCAAACAGCGTTCCACTACGATGAGGAGCATTACATGGACTGGAGGGATGCAGTACGGAAAGGCGTCTGGCACGAGGTCCTGGAAGATGTACAGCGTCGGCGTGGCGAGAGTCTCCCCAGTGAGGAGCAGCAGTTGCGGATGCGAGTGGCCCTGCGAATGCCCCTTCTGGGAAAGTGGCCCCTGGATGAGTGGGTCACAGAACTTGAGAGCCTGGCATGGAAGGAGCTTTGGCTAGACGACACCTACCAGGCACTCTGGTGGTATGTGATTCGGCACTCCCCCTGGATGGCTGAGCACGACAGACCCGAGGGTGAGGATTATAATGGCCCTGGCCTGTTGTTTGAGTTCTTCGCAGAACCGGAGTTCGGGTACCAAACATGCGCGTGCAAAACGCATTACAATGTTTTTCACTCGCGCGGAAAAATCGCGGGTGTTCCCGCAACGCAACCGCACATTTTCCCGCATCGCCCGTGTGAAACCAGCCTAAGGGCTGTTTCACACGAGCGGATGCCGTGCGTGACATCCGCTCCGTGAATGACAGCCAAGACCCGATGCAGACTGCAGAAGCACGGAGCATTAACATGACTGATAATGCTCCGTGCCTCTCTGTGATCTCTTTACTACGAAATCACAGTGAGATAAAGTTGTCACTGTGATTTCGTAGTAAAGAGATCACAGAGAGGCACGGAGCATTATCAGTCATGTTAATGCTCTGTGCTTCTGCAGTCTGCATCGGGTCTTGGCTGTCATTCACGGAGCGGATGTCACGCACGGCATCCGCTCGTGTGAAACAGCCCTAAGACTTGCAGCTCCTTCCCTGATTTTCCATGCACAGAAAATGCTCAGGGCCACCCACCGTGCAGGGAAAATTACCAAAGGAGCTGCAGCCGACTCCCACGATTAGTAATTGTGATTTACCGTCACATACCCCAAAGTAAAGTTTAGGATAAGAGGCTGTTGAATAAAAACTGACCTGACTTATGATGTTCCTCGGGGAGGACACTGACAGAGACATTGTCTGAGCTCTTCTGACCAGATGTATCAGTGACAGTCAACTGCAGGGTATAAACTCCTTCTTGCAAATGGGATAACCTCAGTGTACCTGGTTGAGGAACCTAGAAAAATACCACGTGTTAGATAATTGTGGACATTTCTAGGGAAATAATTCTATGTAATTCAGAAATGGCAAAAAATATATCACGCCAAAGCAGCTGTTGTGCGCTTAGTGCTCGAAACTTACCGGGCAACTTCAAAATGCTATCTTTGCTGCTTTTAACCCGTTCTGAATTTATGTTATGAATCACTAGCATGCTTAAAGGGGTTTACCAACACTTTTAGGCCTCTTTCACACAAGCAAGTTTTCTGTCTGGATGCATCCATTCATTTCAGAGGGTCTGTGCGTTTTTCACACATCATCTCTGCTTTCAGGAGAGATCGCAGCATGTTCTATATTGTGCATTTTCCCTGCAGTCCTGGCTCCATAGAAGTGAATGGGGCTTGCATGAAAAACAGACAACATCTGGATGAAATGCATTTTTCACTGATGGTTTCAAGGAGATCCAGATTGTTATTCTTCATTTTTTTTTTCACGCGCGTGACAATACGGATACAGTGCAGACGGAAAAAAAGCACACACTGAACGCAATCGCAGACAAAACTGATTGAACTTACGTGCAAACCCATCAGGTTTTCCCTGAACAGATCCTGACACAATCCGTATCGCTCGTGTGGAAGAGACCTTAGGGCTCGTTTACATGACCGTGGGGCAGGCGCATGGGGATCGCAGACCCATTCACTTGAATGGGTCCGCGATCCCTCAGTTCCGCAAAAAGATAGAGCATGTTCTATCTTTTTGTGGTGTGGAGGCACAGAACGGAACCCCAGAAAGCACTTCGTAGTGCTTCCGTTCCGCATCTCTTCGGATTTGCGGACCCATTGAAATGAATGGGTCTGCATCCGTGATGCGGAATGACAACGGAACGGTGCCCGTGTATTGTGGGTTCGCAAATGCGGTCCGCAATATGGGAACGGGACACCAACGGTCGTGTGAACGAGCCCTTATACTGATGACTTATCCTCCTGATAGGTCATCAATATCTGATCGATGGGGGTCTGACACCCGGGACCCCCTTTGACTAGCTGTTGAGAAGGCACCGGCGGCTGTGCTTGGTATTACAGTTCACTACAATTCTCTTCAATGGGGATGAGCTGTGCCTAGGCCATGTGACGGATGAATGTGAGGTCACATGGCTTAGGTTAAGTTGCGAGAAGAAATGAGCAATTGTCAGTAATAAATGGATTTTAAAAATCCATGATTGTTCAGATTTAAAAAATAAAAAATGGATTTTGTGCGCTCAAATACAAACTTCTAAATAATTACAAAAAGTAAAAAAAAACTTAAAAATATATAAATAAATTTGAAAGATATAAAAGTTTAAATCACCCCCCCTTTCTGTATAATAAAAAAATAAAAACATAAACATCATGGGTATCACCGTGACCGAAAACGCCCGTACTAGTAAAATATAAAAATATTTTTCCAATATGGCGAATGGCGTTAACAGAAAAAAGGGTTAAAATGGCCAATTTTCTATTTTTTTATTGCTTCTCTTACCAAAAAATTGTAATAGAATGTGATTTAAAAAAAATCACACACTCCAAAATGGTATCAATAAAAATTACAGATTGTCTCACAAAAAATGACCCCCCCACAGAGCTCAGTAGATACAGTATAACTAGAAAAAAGTTATGGGCGTCACTATTTAGACATAAAAAAACTATACGTATGGGGTATCGTTGTAATTGTACTGACCCAGAAAATGAAGGGCATGGGTCAGTTTTGCCGCACACAGAACGCTGTGGGAACAAAACCCATAAAACGGTGGAGGATTTTTTTCCACTACCGACCCATTTGGAATTTTTTTTAACACTTCCCACTACATTGTATGCCATAATTAATAGTGCCATTAGAAGTTACAACTTGTCCCACAAACAATAAGCCCTTATACAGCTATGTGAATGGAAAAATAAAAAAGTTATGGCTCAAGGAAGATAGGGAAGAAAAATGAAAACGCAAAAACAAAAATACCTCTGGTATCCTAAGGGTTAATGACCAAGCTAACCTTCAAGGGGTTGTGTTTCTTTCTGCAAATAAACGTTATTCTTTATATAAAGAAGAGTTCTACCATTTTCTGTACAGGGTTAGCACAAAAACACTGTTTGACTTCAAGTAGTCACAAAATCAAAACTTAAGAGGTGGGGTGCACATTGAGTGTGTGTGATGCCAGCCGATGCCACATGAAACTGTAGCCACTAATGTGTAAGAATATTTCAATACATTTACATTCTGTATCTGTTGGATATCAAGAACTAGTTTTGTGCTCACTCTGTACTTTCTATATTAATCTCTGTTAGATTTCAAGATCTCTGCTTGCAGTCATACAATAGCAACTTTCATTTTGTACTTCCAATGGATAAAAATCTGTTCTGGTTATGTGATGGACACACACATGACCGGAGCAGGTTTTTATCTCCTGGGACATGAGAAGCTACCATTTGAAGCCAAGATACTGAAAACAGGAGATACTGGAATTATGTAGGAAAATTGTACAAAAAATAAAATGTATATGCTGAAATCAGAATACCTAACAATGATGTCAGTGCTAAGTCTATGATAGGCCCCTTTCACACGAGCGAGTTTTCCGTGTGGGTGCAATGCGTGACATGAACGCATAGCACCAGCACTGAATCCTGACCCATTCATTTCAATGGGTACATGAGCGTTGTTTTTTCACACATCAGTTCTGCGTTGTGTGAAAAAAGCAGCGTGTTCTATATTCTGCGTTTTTCATGCAGCCCTGGCCCCATAGAAATGAATGGGGCTGCGTGAAAAACGCATTGCATCCGCAAGCAACTGCAAATGCAATGCGTTTTTCACTGATGGTTGCCAAGAGATGTTGTTTGTAAACCTTCAGTTTTTTATCACGCGAGTGAAAAATGCTTCAAAACGCATTGCACCTGCGC
The DNA here is from genome assembly GCF_905171765.1 of Bufo bufo. NCBI lineage: Eukaryota > Metazoa > Chordata > Amphibia > Anura > Bufonidae > Bufo > Bufo bufo. The sequence goes on from NC_053392.1 coordinate 390,979,233, forward strand.
GGAAAAAACTGAACAACTGAACGCAATCGCAGACAAAACTGACTGAACTTGCTTGCAAAATAGTGCGAGTTTCACTGAACGCATCCAGAGCCAATCCGTGACGCTCGTATGAAAGAGGCCATAGGTTCAGAGGAACTACTACACCCACTTTCTGAAGGACAATAAGTATTGTAGAGGAATTGGAAACAGTTGCTCTGTCTTGTTCTATTAGCCCTCAAAAAATTTCAGAATTGGTGTTTTTTTGCATTTTTCAAAAAAAATAAAAAAAATAAACAAGTACTAGCTAATCAATAGATTATATGTACCACATAATATAATGAAAAGTACCACTTGTCCCACCAAAAACAAACCCGCATACAGCTATACCGATACGCTCTTGCAATGGGCGATTTTTCTGCGCGGGTGCAATGCGTGAGGTGAATGCATTGCACCCGCACTGAATCCGAACCCTCTCACTTTAATGGGGCTGTGCAGATGAGCCGTGATTTTGCGTGTTCTATATACTATGTTTTTCACGCAACGCAGCCCCCATAGGAATGAATGGGGCTGCGTGAAATGGGTGCAATAAGAGCAAAAGTGACACCCTGTTTTCACCAAAGCCCTAATTTACATATTAAGAAAAAGTATCGTAACTCGGGAACAGAACTTCGCATCAACAAAAGAAAAACAGCGTTTTAACCACGGATATGTGTCTATACAAACAGTTGGATAGAGAGGTCGATGGCGACAGATTGTTAATGGCATTTCCAGGTATTTCCTTCTTTTTTACCCACTCTGAGCCCTTTGGCAGTTTTTCCCACACTGGACAACACCTTTAGGCTGGGTTCACACGGGCGAGATTTCCGCGCGGTTGCAATGCGGTAGGTGAACGTATTGCACCCGCACTGTATCCCGACCCATTCATTTCAATGGGGCTGTTCAGATGAGCGGTGATTTTCACGCATCACTTGTGCGTTGCGTGAAAATCGCAGCATGCTCTATTTTCTGCGTTTTTCACGCAACGCAGGCCCCATAGAAGTGAATGGGGTTGCGTGAAAATCGCAAGCATCCGCAAGCAAGTGCAGATGCGGTGCGATTTTCACGCATGGTTGCTAGGTGACAGTCTATTCACTGTATTATTTTCCCTTATAACATGGTTATAAGGGGAAATAATAGCATTCTGAAAACAGAATGCATAGTAGGTGATCAATTGAGGGTTAAAAAAATAAATAAAAATTAACTCAGCTTCTCCTCTTGATCGCGTAGTTCCCGGTCTCTTCTTTACTTCTTTAATGATGAACTACCGGCTAGGACCTGTGGTGACGTCAGATCACATGCTCCAATCACATGGTCCATCACCACGGTGATGGACCATGTGATTGGAGCATGTGATCTGACGTCACCAAAGGTCCTTTAGCCCACAGCTCATCATTAAAGAAGTAAAGAAGAGACCGGGAACTACGCGATCAAGAGGAGAAGGTGAGTTAATTTATTTTTTTATTTTTAACCCTCAATTGATCACCTACTAAGCATTCTGTATTCAGAATGCTATTATTTTCCCTTATAACCATGTTATAAGGGAAAATAATAACATCTACACAACACCTAACCCAAGCTCGAACTTCTGTGAAGAAGTTCGAGTCTGGGTACCACAGTCGGTTTTTTATCACGCGCGTGCAAAACACAATGCACCCGCGCGATAAAAACTGAACATCGGAACGCAATCGCAGTCAAAACTGACTGCAATTGCATTCCTACTCGCGCGGGTTTGCCGCAATACACCGGGACGCATCCGGACCTAATCCGGACACGCTCGTGTGAACCCAGCCTTAGGCCTCCTGCACACGGCCGGTTTTTTTCCCCGTTTACTGGCCTTTTTTTCCGTTCCGTATACGGAACCATTCATTTCAATGGTTCCGCAAAAAAAACAGAATGTACTCCGTATGCATTCCGTTTCCGTATTTCCGTTCCGTTTTAACATAGAACATGTCCTATTATTGCCCGCAAATCACGGTCCGTGGCTCCATTCAAGGCTTAATTCACACGTCCGTGGTGTGTTGCGGACCCGCAAATTGCGGCTCCGCAACACACCAGCCCGTCACCCCCATAGAAATGCCTATTCTTGTCCGCAAGCTGCGGACAAGAATAGGACATGCTCTATCTTTTTGCGGAGCTGCGGACCCAAAATCGGGGCCGCACTCCGCAATTGCGGCTGCAGACAGCACACTGTGTGCTGTCCGCAACCATTCCGTCCCCATAGAGAATGAATGGGTCCGCACCCTTTCCGCAAAATTGCGGACCCATTTTGCGTGTGAATGGAGCCCAAGTCAATGGGTCCGCAAAAAAAAACGGAACACATACGGAAATGCATCCGTATGTCTTCCGTTTCCGTTCTTTGCTGAACCATCTATTGAAAATGTTATGCCCAGCCCAATTTTATCTATGTAATTACTGTATACTGTATATGCCATATGGAAAAACGGAACTGAAGAACGGAACAGAAACGGAAACACAACGGAAACAAAAAACGGAATAACGGATCCGTGAAAAACGGACCGCAAAACACTGAAAAAGCCATACGGTCGTGTGCAATAGGCCTTAAGGGTACTTTCACACTAGCGGTTTTCTTTTTCGGCATAGAGTTCCGTCACAGGGGCTCAATACCGGAAAATACCGGAAAAGAACTGATCAGGTTTATCCCCATGCATTCTGAATGGAGAGTAATCCATTCAGGATGCATCAGGATGTCTTCAGTCCAGTCGTTTTGACTGATCAGGCAAAAAAAAAAAACGTAGCATGCTACGGTTTTATCTCCGGCGAAAAAAAACTGAAGACTTGCCGGAATGCCGGACCTGCATTTTTCCCCATAGGAATGTATTAGTGCCGGATCCGGCATTCAAAATACTGGAATGCCGGATTTGTAAAAATGTGAAAAAAGATACAAGACGGATCCGTCTGTCCGCATGACAAGTGGAGAGACGGATCCGTTCTTGCAATGCATTTGTGAGACGGATCCACATCCGGATGCTTGTCACAAATGCTTTCAATCACATGCAGATAGGCGGATCCGGCGGGCAGTTCCGACGATGGAACTGCCCGCCGGGTCACACTGCCGCAAGTGTGAAAGTAGCCTAACAGGGTTGTCTGGGAATAAACCGCTCTTTTATCCACAAATAGTGACACTCTTATTTCTAGGCTGTGTCTGGTATGGCAGATCTGCCCCTCTCACTTGAATGGGTCCGCGATCCGGCCGTTGCGCAAAAAGATAGGACATGTTCTATCTTTTTGCAGAACGAAAGTACAAGACAAAACTCCACAGAAGCACTCCGTAATGCTTCCGTAGGGTTCCGTTCCGTGGTTCCGTTCCGCACCATACCGCATCTCCGGATTTGCGGACCCATTGAAGTGAATGGGTCCGCATCCGTGATGCGGAATGCCCACGGAACGGCGCCCGTGTATTGCGGGCCGCAATACAGCAACGGGCCGCACACGCCAGTGTGAAAGAGGCCTAAGGCCTCTTGCACACCACCGTATGGTTTTGCTGTCCATTTTAAACGGATCAGTTTTTCCATTTCAGTAGTGTTTACGTTTACATTCCATTCCATTTTGCCGTTCTGCTTTTCAGTTTGGTTTCCGTTTGTGATCCGTTTTTTGTGGGTCGCAAACGGAAACGGAGCATACAATAATGTTTAAACAGTAAGTACATAAAAAAACTGGGCTGGGCATAAAACTGTCAATAGATGGTTCCGCAAAAACAGAACGGATATAGAAGACATACGGATGCATGCCGTGTGCGTTCCGTTTTTTTTGCGGAACCATTGACTTGAATGGATCCATGGATCGTTATTTGCGGGCAATAATAGGACAAGTTTTAATAAATCTTTATTATTTTCTTTTTTTAAAATACAAACAAACAAAACAAAGTAAGGCACTTCATGTGCCCCAGACAGTACAATCATAAATATAGAGCAGTATATTTTCCGCAGTACAAAGCAGCCATAGTTTACAATCAATGTAAGGAAGTATAAACAATCAATACACTTGCATTAAATCAAGAAGAGTTGGTTAGACTAAGTATCAGACGACCAAGTGTCCCTTTCAATTGTCCCATTATGTACCATTCCGTGAGTGTAAATGGTTTCATAATCAGCTGTATCTCCGTATTTGACATGCAATACTCAATAAACGGTTTCCATTTTTGAAACAACCCTTTTGCTTGTTTTTCCTTTTCTGCAAGAGAATTTAACCTTTCTATATGGAAGACATGCTTTAGCTGTTCAATTATAGCCTGTAACCTTGGGGTATCATCTTGAAGCCATTGTCGCAGGAGGCTACGCTTCGCTACCATGCATATCGTATGGAACAAGCGGGGAATCCCACCTTGCCCTACCTCTCCCTCCTCATAGTGAAACAGGTACAAAGTGGCTGATAATGGAAGCTCTCTTCCCCAAATCCCTTTAACCAAGTTTCCCACTTCCTCCCATAACCTTTTACTCTTTGGGCACGTCCATATCCCATGGAATAGATCAGGGAACCCTATCCCACATTTCGGGCAGCTTGTAATCCTGTCTGGTTTAGCTGGATGAGGGGGGATATTAAACCCATAAATAGCTCTGTGCATTAGTCTAACCTGGGTGTCCCTCCATGACTCATTAATTATATGTCTCCTTACTACTTCCCATCCTTTCACTATCTTTGTTTCAATGTCGTCATCATCCAATTGCTCCGCCCATTTTCCAAAACATTTACTCCCATCCCTAGTCCCTTCTTCCTTCCACATATCTGCGTATATCGTAGAAATCGAGACCCTCCCTCCCCCCAGGTCCAAGATCTTGTCCAGAGTGTTCTTTCGTATTTCCTTCTGCACCAACACTAATTGGTTCACCACTGCCTCCTTCACTTGAGCCCACTGAATAGTCTGAAATGACGACAACGAAAACTTTTCAATCACTTCCTTTCCTGTGAGCCACCTAGGGTCCGAATCATGTAATAACTGTTTCACACCTAAAATCCCCTTCCTCCTCCACTCCTCGAACAGCTTGTTTCTGTTACCCTGTGGGAATTCAGGATTGTTCCACAATGGAAGATGCTTGGAGACCCTGTACGACAACCAGTACTTTTTTCTAAGAATCCTCCATGCAGCTATCGTGTCCTTAATCAATAAAGACTGTTTGATCCAAACAGGAATCACCTGCAACCTCGCATGCAGCAACGCCACCGGAGACCAGGGAGCACAGAATTCCTTTTCCAACGTTAAAGCTGAGTAAAAACTAGAATCATTAATCCAGTCACAAATATGCCTAGCCATACACGCCAGATTGTAGTTTCTAATATCAGGAAATGCTATCCCTCCTTGCTCAATTCCCTTCGTCAAGGAACGCATTAATATCCTAGGTCTCTTGCCATGCCATAAAAAATTTTTGAATGCTTTGACCAGTTTGGAGACATCTTTGTGTTTTAACAAAATAGGAATCGTCTGCATGGGATAAAGCAGTTTAGAGACTGACATCATCTTAATAAGATGATTACGCCCCAACAATGACAGCGGCAGATCATGCCACCTATGCAATTCTTGAATTATTTTAGTAACTAATGGGTCATAGTTAAGTCTATATATAGACTCGGGAGTAATCCCCACTTTAATCCCTAAGTAAGTTATGTAAGATCTCGCAATAGGTATACCCCCCATTTCATCACCTGACACCCTTTGCCCTCCATTCTTTAGAAATAGTATCTCGCTTTTTGATTTATTAATCTTTAACCCTGAAAGAAGACCGAACTCCTCTAGTGCATCCATAATCCTCCCAATATCCCTTTGAGGGTCAGATAGGAAAAGCAAGATATCATCAGCAAACAACGCCGTACGCAGTTGTTTCTTGCCCACCTCTAATCCCTCAAAGAATTCTCCTGAATCGAGCAATCTAGACAAGGGCTCTATAGCCAAGTCAAACAGGAGAGGAGACAAGGGGCATCCCTGCCTAGTTCCCCTTTCTAACCGAAAAGAGTCAGATATACATCCCCCTGTACAAACCCTTGCCTTTGGACCTAGATATAACCCATCTAATAGAGTGCGGAATAATCCCGTAATACCCGCTGAATCCAAAGCTAGACCCAGCCATCTCCAATTGATGCTATCGAAAGCCTTTTCCGTATCTAGAGTGAGGATGGCTGGGTCTCGCCCCCGGTACTCCGCCCTGCAGGACAAGTTTTATCTTTCAGCGGAATGGAAATACGGAAACGGAATGCATGCGGAGTACATTACGTTTTTTAGCGGAACCATTGTAATGAATGGTTCCGCATACGGACTGCAAACGTAATCCGCAAAAACAGAATGGAAACGGAAAAAAAAAATGTTTGCGTGCAAGAGGCCTAAGGCGGATTGGATGCGGACTCATTCGTTACAATGGGTCCGCAAAAACTGCGGACAGCACACCGTATTCGATCCACGTTTGTATGTCCTATACTTGTCTCTTTTGCAGATAAGAATAGACAAGAATAGGCAATGTTACAATGGATCCACAAAAAAACTATGCAACACAGACGTCATACATATTTTTTGCGGATCCATGTTTTGTGGCCCGTAAAATACATACCGTCGTGTGAATGCACCCTAAGGGCTATTTCCCACGAACGTAAGGGCTCAGTGCCCAAATTGTGGACCGCAAACGGCGGCTCCACAATATACAGGCACTGGCCGTGTGAACTCCATGCTGCAGATGTGGACCTATTGACTTGAATGGGTCCATGATCCGCAAGATACAGCCAAAAATAGGAGGCGCGGATTGGAAGCCCATGGAAACTCTACAAAGCACTTCCATGGGCTTTCGGGTCCGTGCCTCTGCACCGCAAATGTAAACAAATGTCCTATCTTTTGCCATATATTGCAGATTGCGGACCTATTCAAATCAATGGGTCCGCATCCGCAGCACGGGCAGCCATCTGCAGTCCGCAGCATGGGCACGGAGCCCTTTACGTTTGGGGGCATGAGCCCTAATTGTTAGTAGATAGGAATGAAACCCCTGCCAAACCGGAATTTGATTATTACTTTATTTCAGCTCAAACCCATTAGGCTATGTTCACACAGTGCAGATTTGGAGCAGGTTTTAAGCTAAAGACAGGAGAGGATCCTAAACAGAGCAAAAGTATAACTATAAGGTATAAAGGTAAGATATACATGTCTCCCTTTTGGATCCACTATTGCTTTGGCTTTTAAAAATCTTCATCATAAACATCACTCAATCTGCACTGTGTGAACAAGGCCAGTAGGTGCTACATTTCTATTACGTAACGGGAATTATATCCTTTATACAATGCAGAACAAAAGGTCCTTCTTCTCCTGGGAGTGAGCAGAAAGGGTTGCTTTACCAGATCAAACACAGAGGCATCTGCTGTGTTGCCATGGCCTTCAATGCATTGAGGTGCCCCCTTTGAAATGGCATATTCAGAGGGTGAATATTTCATTTTTATTACTATAAGAAAATTTAACCTAGCACATTCATATACATACTCACAGGTGCATATCCAGCAAGCAAACATGGCTGATAAAAAAATGGCTGCACAACATTTCACATACAAACAATAGAGCTAACAAATGGAGATCATTCTAAATGAAAGTGGTATTATACCTACTATAAATGGAAAAATAGAAGCTCTTTGCACACATTTTTGCCCTGAAAATGTAGGCTTAGGTAAGTCCAAGAGAGGCGGTATATTAGTGTTAGATACCCATCTGCGGAAGCCAGATGGGCCCGACACACGTTTGATCAAAATGTGCGCAAGGAGCTTCTATTCTTCCATTTATAGTAGGTATAATACCACTTTCATTTAGAATGATTCCCATTTCTTAGCTCTATTGTTTGTATGTGAAATGTTGTGCAGCCATTTTTTTATCAACCATGTTTGCTTGCTGGATATGCACCTGTGACTACATATGTATATGAATGTGCTAGTCAAAAGTTTCTTGTAGTATATATTGATGGCAGCACCTGAACACGCCCATCTACCTGGGGCTTCTGAGCAGAGTACAAATGTAGTTGGTTCTTACTCTGCCCTGAATATTGTAGGCTTAGGTAAGTCCAAGAGAGGCAGTATATTAGTGTTAGGGACCCATCTGCGGAAGCCACCTTGACGCTTGGTAGACGGGCCTGACACACATTTGATCAAAAATGTGCACAAAGAGCTTTCATTTTTCCATTTATAGTAGGTATAATACAACTTTAATTTAGAATAATCCCCATTTCTCAGATCTATTGTTCGTATGTGAAATGTTGTGCAGCCATATTTTATTTTTATTTCACGCCTTAGACATTTTTTTCGGACATAAATGTATCCATTAAGGGGATGTCCTTCATTTTATCTATGTCCCGGACAGCGCTGTACGTAACATAAACCTCTCCTTCCAGTCCCTAGCATGTAGACTTCTGTAATCACTGGCCTCGGTGGTGACCTGTATCCAAGCAGCATGTGACCCAGCAATTACAGACATGTCACCTCGGCGCTGGAACAGAGAGGCAGGGTGCAGGAGAGTATCTTTTTATGTTATGTGTGGCACTGTCCAGGGCATGGATAAAACTGTGGTAGAAGCTGGAAAAACCCTTTAAAAAAGGACCTGTCACTAGGGATGAGCGAACTTGTGTTTTCAAGTTTGGCGTACAACGTTTGGGTTCCGGTTATCTAAGAATAACTTATGGTGGTAGCAGAATCCATAACGGAATTGTTAGATAACCGGAACCCGTCACCTCTCATCTCTATTTTAGGAACTACTTCCCCATGATAACAAGGGGGGTGGTAACACCCAGCTATTATTTATTCAAATATTCAGGTGCAATACAGATTACCAAGAAGAAAATGCTCCAAAATTATTATTTTTGGGGGAATAAAATAGAAAAGTCAGGGGAGATTATAGTTTCTCTTAAAAGGGGTTGTTCAGCTTTTGCTAACTGATGGGCCATCACTAGATAAGGCCGAACACTTCAGTTAATTGATCAGTTATTTTCATCAGTTAGGGCTCATGCACGCGGCTGTTGCCATTTTGCGGTCCTCAAATTGCGGAGCCACAAAACACGGATAGTGGCCGCGTGTATTACGCATTTTGCAGAACAGAACTTCCAGCCCCTAATTGAACGTAAAACGGACAAGAATAGGACATGTTCTATTTGTATACGGGGCTGCGGAACTGACATAAGGCTGTGGATAGCGCACAGTGTGCTGTCTGAACCTTTTGTAAATGGGTCCACATCTGACCCGCAGATAAATTTGTGTGCATGAACCCTCATTGTGAGCCAAAACCGGGTGCAAGTGAACAGGTGCCGATCTTTATATTACACCTGATCTCTGAGGAGGCTTTACTACTGGTTTTGGCTCACAATAACTGATGGAAATAACTGACCAAATAACTGAAGTGTGAGCCCTCATTGGCGGGTGTCTGTCTCCCAGGGATGGAGACATTCCACCGACAGGGCTGGAATAAGAAAGAAAAAAGCTGCGGGGGAGGAGGGAGGAGAAAGGTGCAGGTGAAAAAAGGGAAAGGGGATGAAGGCCTAGGAGCGCAGTACTGAACGTAAGGTGGTCCCTAAGAGCACACCAGGAGGACCAGGTAGGTACGAAGCTATCCTGGCAAGCCAAGTCTACATGCTATAATCTTTAGCAACAAGAAATCCCAATATGAGTGTAATGTCTATCCTGAATCCTCCATGACATACTGGAAGTCATCACACATGCTTTGCCCCAGTTCATCAGCCCACAATTCCAAGAATTTAAGGGTCAAGAGAACCAGTTAAACAATTGTATTTCATGGATGCTAATACAGAGGCGAGGGCAACAACCTCTCAGTCTGCATGAAGGGGGTGCTATCCAGCAGAGGATCCCCCCAATGTACTACTACTGTGCTGTGACAGCTATTCTATTTGACCTGCACATGTTTTCCAAGGCAAGCTACGGTATCTGATACTATATAGACAACATTCCCAGGTACAGCACAAGGGGCCATTGTATGGCTGCTCTGATCTCTATGGTTCATTGGCCTCGTACATTTTTATCTGAAGCTTCTTTGTTCACATGTTCAATGGAAATTGGATATTTTGGCGGCTGCACGTTTTTCAGTTAGTTCTCAACATAGATTCAGGCCGTGTTTCCAATATAGTTACTTAATATATGCATAGTTAGAATGGAATACAGGCTCTTACTATCTGTAATTTAGAAAGAAAAAGGGAATGTATTATATACTGGACCATCCAAGTCTGTCAGAAGCAGTCTGACAACCCATATGTGCTCTTCGAAGGATGACAGTAATGGTTGTCGCTCTCTCTCTCTTCAGTTTGGGAACTGGAATTTTTGTGGCCCTGGAAAAGAATTGGGATTGCTGTAAACCGCCCAGGTTATCTGAACACTAGGTAACTTCCATTGTTTCTGCTGTATGTTCAAGTTGTGATGGGTGCAGTCAAGACAATGGGGAGGAATTACTAGTGAAAATACCCCAGGACTCGGGCTCAAATCGAGCCCACACGCCATGCACCACATTTATTACATGTCTTAGACATTTTTTGCTCCTCGCTCAGTAAGTTAGAATGTGGCTAAGTGACAAAGTGGCCATGGCTTTAAGAGGACCCGTTATCCCCCCTTACATGCCTATTTTAGTAGCTATGTGGATTCCCCATGTAATAATCCTGGAGCATCTATTCTTATGACTCTATGATGTGCCATTCTTCTATTTAACCTAATAGAAGTATATGAATAAAGGTACAGCTGGGTGTAACAAGTTGAGGGGTGTGTCCCTGCACAGTCTGAAACTGGCAGCACTGATTGGACAGTGGGACACCCCCCCCCCCCCCAGCTGGTAACACCTAGTCCTGCTTTATTCATAAACTTGTAGTAGGAATAAGAGAAGAATGGCACAACATAGCATCACGAGAATTAGAGATGAGCGTCGTTTTGAAAAATTTGATTCTGCAATTTTGACAAAGTTCGCCAAGAAATTCGATTTAGTCCAAATCAATCTGTCATGACTCGCTATAAATCAGGGATACCTAGGCCACTATGCCTTAGGGTACGTCCACATGGAGCGGCTGTGCTGCAGGCGGGTTGCGGCCATGCTGCGGCGAACAACCTCACGGACATTTAGCCCACAGCTGCCTTTCATTTAATAATAAAGACTGCACTGTGTAGTCAGTCTTCATTGTTAATGGCTGTGTGGCACCTTTACTGCACCTTTAAACAGGGGCTGTTGCTGGTATGGGGTTTGGCTGGTTAGATTGGGGGCACAATATGCACATTATTGCTGTTCTTGCCTGCAATCTCCTGCAGGTTATTTGACAGTAAACACTGAATACTAAATAGCTCTGGCAACTTCTCCACCTCCAGCGCACTCCTGCCTTACAGGTGGGTGCCCTTCTTCTGCCATCTGCTTTTCCTCCTTTTCCACATCAGCTACCATAATATGGATAAGAATATGCCATCAGGAACATCCAGCTCCTCCTCTCTCTGTATCTTGCTGACTTTTCTAGGACATGGAGATTTGAAGGATGATTTGGAAGAAGTAAAGTCAGAAAAAGATGGTCATTATTAAGACCTGGCCCCCCAAAGGGGTGCAGACTGGATGGTATTGGTTGGCACGCTGGCACTGGAATAATAAAGCCGTCCATCTCATTGGTATTGAATTACATATCTTAGTTTAGGCTGATGTAGGAATAAGTAAATGTAAGAATAAATACATTAAACTGATGCAGCATAAGTCTCCTTTCACTCTCCCTCTCCATTATTCTTTCATTAATCATTTTCAGCAACTGACCCTAGCGCATGATCGCTTGTCACGTCTCTCGCTATGCTCCGCTCACAGGACAATGGCGGAGACCGCAAAGGGTTAAAAGGTTTTATAGGGCTGTGACATCACAAGGGATGGCATCTACGTATTGGCTGGCTACACGGCATTATGCGTGATCTCGCGTTCCCGGGCTTCTTACTTTCACTTTGTAAGGCTACTTTCACACCAGCGGCACGGACCTCCGGCAGGCTGTTCCGTCGGGTGAACAGCCTGCCGGATCCGTCCTGCCGCTAGTGACCGAGTGCCCCCGGACTGCCGCTCCATCCCCTTTGACTATAATGAGGCGGGGGGGGAGTTCCGTTGAGGTACGACAGCTCACAGCGAGAGGCTGCCGGAATAAAACTACGACATGTACGACATTTATTCCGGCAGCCTCTCACCGTGCCTCAATGGGGACGGAGCGGCAGTCCAGGGGCACACGGTCACTAGACGGAACAGCCTGCCGGAGGTCCGTTCCGCTAGTGTGAAAGTAGCCTTAACACGTGCAGCTGCCATTTTAGGAAAAACTGATTCGTTAACACGAAACGCAAGGAAATTCAACACCATGCACAAAATTCTGGGGCAAAGAAAGCCACCATATAGGTGATATAAACTTAGACTACACAGTCTAGAGATGTAAAAAGGTTATTATCTACAGTAGCATCAACCACTGTGATACATTTGGAGTGTCTCTAGACTGTCTAGTCTATCTTTCCTCTAATCTTACACAGTATGCCCCAATGTGTTAAATTAGATGGAAGGATACTGGAATGTGAATTTGTAAAAAAATTATAGACTGTATATACTTATCTGAACAGAAAGACATGGGTAGCGTAATAATCTAAGTCATAATACCTTCATTTCTACTAAAGGGTCCCCTTGAAGCAGAGTCCACTCATATCGAATGATGGCATGGTCATCACTGCTTTCACGACCATCCAGTATAACCCAATCAACTGGCAGCTGAAGTACCACGTCTTGTCCTGCATTGCTGTTTGGTAGCTTGTCAGTATCTGTAAGAGGAATCAGGTATGTTAAAGGGGTTGTCTGGGCATTACGAAGCGATGGCCTATCCTCAAGACAGACCATCACTAGCTGATCGGCGTGGGTCCACCACCCTGCACCCCCGCTAATCTGCCGTTCGGTGTAGCTCTGTCCACTGAGGTTGGCACCAGAATTACACAGCTCCATCAATCTTTTAGTACACAACGCTGCGCACACTGACTTTAATAGGAGCAGCACTAGAGTGCAGATCAGCTAGTGATGGCCTATCTGGAGGACCCCTTTAATATTGTTCAACAGACATTTTCCAAGATAAGATAAAAAATAGTTACTTACACTAAAAAAGAAATTGGATCTACATCTCTACCCATTTTACCAAATGTATCCGTAAATTCAATAGCATTTGTCAGGAAGAGTATTACTTACCTTAAAGCATCTGGACAATTCGAATAGTGGTGTAATGTGTGAAGCAGGGAAAATACTGAAAATTCTACATGTCTATGCCCATAGTATCAGACTAGTCACCATACCAGGAAACATACTCAGCATCAACAATACTGTAAATCTTCAATACCAGTTAATACAGTTAATACTAGAAACATACTGTAAGCATATTTTGTATTGTACACAGTGTGCACATAATCCAGTGGTGCTCCGTGTATGGGTGACATCACCATCTGCTCTGCCATCTGCTGAATCTCAGGAAGTGAATGTTCGTTTTGTGAAACTACTGATTGACTGTACTGTGCTATATGGGGGAAATGTCTTAGACTGAGATAAACCTGCATAAACCTCAGTTATCTGAACATAGTAGAATATACAGTACTTCCAGGGCATAGGCGGTCATTTACGAACAGATATATGCCACTTTTAAAGGGGGGAGCGTGGCGGGGAAAATGGCTGGTCAGCAAGGAAACACATGTAAAGTCCGCCTAAGCTATGTAGAGGGCAGTGCCTCTACATAACATAGGCGGATGATCCACCAGTGCAGGAAGGACGAAGACCAGCATCTAAATGGCCAGTCTTCATAAATGTCCCCCATAGTTTTTATATTAACACATTTGGTACTTGCGGTGTTATTCTCAAAATGCACATCTGGAGAAAGGAGCCTAAACCAAGAAACAGAGTAGCCAAGACTGGGCTACAACAGGACCAGAGAGCCAAGAAGCAGAGTAGCCAAGACTGGGCTATAATAGGACCAGAACGCCAAGAAACAGAGTAGTCAAGACTGGGCTACAACAGGACCAGAGAGCCAAGAAGCAGAGTAGCCAAGACTGGGCTACAATAGGACCAGAGAGCCAAGAAACAGAGTAGCCAAGACTGGGCTACAACAGGACTAGAGAGCCAAGAAGCATAGTAGCCAAGGTCGGGCTACAATAGGACCAAAGAGCCAAGAAGCAGAGTAGCCAAGACTGGGCTACAACAGGACCAGAGAGCCAAGAAGCAGAGTAGCCAAGACTGGGCTACAACCAGACCAGAGAGCCAAGAAGCAGAGTAGCCAAGACTGGGCTACAACCGGACCAATGAGCCAAGAAGCATAGTAGCCAAGACTGGGCTACAACAGGACCAGATAGTCCAGCAGGGCTGTGGAGTCTGTAAGCCAAAGGCCTGATTCCGACCCCTTCATCAATGGCTAATAACCTAGTAATAAATTTCCTATAGTAAAATGGTAACATCAGGGTTTTTCTTACTCATGTAAGATAGAAACCATATTTATCGGAACACAATTTCTGACATTCCTGAAATGAAATGCGGATTGAGAAAAGTTACTTATTCCCAGACAACCCCAATACTGTCCTCCTGTCCTGTCTAGTAGATGGGATGACTGCAGACATGCCCAGTACTGAACGTTCTCCTCTGGTCTTCACTACTGAGCATGTGCAACACAGGTCCAGGCATTGTTACTAAGAGCCTTCAAGCAACATGAAGATACTGTACCTAGTATAAGGGACTAACATTCTAAATTTATATGAAAGTTAATAAATGAATTACACAATATTAATAACAGATCTTTTTTTTTTTAAGCTAGATTCGGAGTCGGTACATTTCTATCGACTCCACCCAAAACTAGCTTTGTCTCTGACTCCACAGCATTGGAGTCCAGCATTACATAAACCTCAAGACTAGGTACTTGAGTAAGGCTAAGTGCACACTGGGGCAGATTTACTAATCCTACAGATGGCGTACAATTAGACCACCAAGACCTGCACCAGACTTTTACGCCAAAACTGTGGCACAAAGCTAATGCAAAAAGTGCAACTTAGGCCATGCCCCTTTCTGGCAAAGCACGCCCCATTTTCGGGTTAGGTGCAAATAATTTCTCTAACCTTAGGTCCACCAAATTGTGCCAAATTTTAGTGCAATTTATGCCCAAATCTAGGTGCATTGGGCCTTTGTGTCCGTGCACTTAGCCTAATGTATACACCAGGAAAAGCTCTTAGTACATATAACATACAGTAGAGGAGTCTCTTTGGTCTCTGTCTGGCCAGTATGCATTGGCATATCACGCAGTGTACGGTTTTTGCTCCATGGGTGACACCACTGGACATACGCATTTGACAGTAGGCTTGAATGCAATGTACACAGATCCTTAAAGGATCTTCAAACCCTGTGGAAGAAAGATCTTTTCCTCTGTACTTACTCCTCCATTGTGCCCCCTATGCCGCCATCTCCGCTGCAGGGGTTACATTATGCAGCTGATCAGGAAGACTCAGGGACAAATCTGGTCAGGATCGGGGCAGAAGAGCCTACAGCCAGTCCAAGAACAGTGGAGACGGTGGCATCAGGGGCACAATGATGGAGTAAGTAATCTTTCCTGCACAGGGTCTGAAGACTCTGGGATTTCCAGAGAAGCCAGGGGAACCCCTATAATCACTTTTTGGGTTTATTTGTCCTCATGGTATTTTTGTGCAATGATTATAGTAGAGTTCATGTAATTAAAAGGTTTCTGTCACCATGAAAATGCAATGTAAGCTACAGGCATAATGTTACAGAGCAGGATTTGCTGAGCAGATTGATATAGGGTTCTAAACCTGCCCACAGCAAACCCATGTCCAGGACTCTTCTCCCGTGGCATTGGTGGCTTGCCCACTGTCGATGCATGTGCCTGATGCGCAGTGAAGAAAGGTGTACCATCAATCGGCTTCACTGACAGTGTGCATGCGCCCAATCTTCCTGGACTCATCTCCCAGTAAGTTTACATTTTATTTGCTTTCTATTGCAGGGATGGGTGGGTTTGTTATGGGCAGGGTTAGGACCCTAAAGCCCTTCCGCTTAACAGGATGCTGGTGGTTCAGTGGTCCCAAACCAGGTGACCGGTTCCCTTATATAGTATGTCAAGGTGTAGGAACCTCCTCACTTCCCTGTCAAAAGGGGTCAATGGCCATAGGTGGCAAGGTTCATCAGGGCACTTTATCTGTGGCACCTTATATGGACATGTTATAGCAGCATTATACTGGATGGATGGATGAGTCCTGGATGACTTGGCAGGGGGTCCTGGGGATGGGACCTCTTACCCAAGCTGCTGGCCACAGTGCGCAGAGAAGCCCAGGAAGCATTGCGGCCGGTAATGGTGAAGCTGGTGTAGTCCCTGTGTGGAGAGAACTGGCACACGTTGTGCCCACGGTGGGCACAGTCAAAGAGGAAGCAGCTGAAGCCTCGGCCTGAGCTCTCCACCACGGCGGCCGAGCACCGGGGCTGGGAGCAGCAGTCCTCCAGGCACTGCTTCCAGCTCTCCACCTCGCCGGGGGCCTTCAGGAAGGTGGCTCCGGCCTCCAGCGAGTCCTTGGTGCGGATGATGTAGTCCTCCTGCCGGCTGAAGTTGCACAGGTCCTCCCCGGAGTCTCCTGAGGGCCGCACGGCCACCTCCTGCAGCTGCTGTTGCATAGCAGCCTCCTCCTCCTCCTCCCGGCCGTTACCGTGCAGTCGGCGCCGGTGCCCGTCCTGCGGCCAGTCCTCCTCCTGCTGCCTCTGCTGCTGCAGCTGCTTGCGGAATTCTTCCAGCAGTTCCTCCACCCCGGAGATCTGGGACCGGAGATCCGTCAGCTGTGGAGCCGGGGAGCCCGGGGAGACCCTTCTGCAGCCCCCGACATCCCAGCAGAGCAGCAGTGTGAGCAGGCTGAGGCAGGAGATGGCCGGCAGCTGAGGATGAGGGCAGGGCATGATGATGAGGGCTCGAAGTAGCCAGCGGTCAGTAGAAGGAGCCCGTCATTGTGCCAAGGAGAGGCCACCTAAGATGCCAGCAGGCCAGAGCATGCTAGTGCGAGATCAGCAGCCCCCTCCTCTCTGTGCTGGGGCCAGGTGTACAGAGGAGGACACTAGTAATCAGCACCAAGGAGGAGGGACAGCTCCCAGTGACGTCACCCCAGCCGGAGTGCCTACGTCACCCTGAGGCACCTCTATACATCAGGGGACTGCCCTCCTATGTCTGGTCTTAGAAGGGTTCTGTTGTGATTTACAATATATCTGCTCCTCTACACCTGGTCTGCCACAGTCTATGGCATCTGGAGGCCCCTCAGCCCCTGGGGACTGTAGATACCAGGGTAGAGAGGCCAGTAGTGCTACAAATAGCCTTGATACCAAGGTATTTCCTACCATCTACCTGTAGATGGAGCAGCTTCAACCTGTTTTCCTGATACATGGGGCTTCATTTGTACACCTTTTTATGCCCAGCAGGGGTGGACTGCTCATAGACCACCCTACAGGAATTACACCGGTGGTCCGATGCCCATAGGGCCGCCTGAGTCCTTCTCACTGGCACTGGCCAGGTAGATACTACTGGGGGAACTATAGCGGTTATTATTAGAGGCAGCATGCTGAAGGTAGGGCTGGCTTGGTGGTGTAGCCAACATCTCACCTCCTAAGTCCCCTGCTCCATTTCCATATTAGAGACAATTTGAGGAGGACAGACCGTGACACCTGTTTTAATGGCCACCACTTCTACTGCTGCACTGTGGTATTTGGTTCCGTGGTATGGTATTACTGACCCTGCTCTGTATTGGCCCTATCCACTTGTGTTGCCCCACCTTCTGTCAATTTTAACCCACCTACACCACTCTTAAGTTTTTTTTTACCAGGGCCACTTTCCAGTACTTTTTCTGATGATATAATAAATATATTAAGGGCTCATTCACATGACTGTATTTTTGGTCTGCATCTGATCTGCATTTTTTGCTAATCACACACGGACCCATTAATTGCTATGGTTCAGCAAAAAATGCGGACAGAACACCGTGTGCTGTCTACATCCGTATGTCCATTCTGTAGCCCCGCAAAAAAGATAGAACATGTCCTATTCTTGACAGGCATTGTTGCAACGGATCCGCAAAAAAAACAGATGCAACATGGACATCATACGGGCGTCATCCGTGTTTTTTGCAGACAGCAAAATACATTGTCGTGGGAATGCTCCGTAATGAAATGGATTTCTCTTTCTGGTACATTCATTACGACAGAGTTTTGGGTCATCAGGAGGCTGTTCTCGGAACTGCCTGCTCCCGGAGACCGCATTTCATTTCCGACTGGCTCGGCCACAGGCACAGGTAAGGACTTACCTGTGCCTCGCCGGACTTGTCAGTTAAGATGGCAGCTCGCATGTGTTCGCTGGCGAACATGGCGAACTGGCCATCACTGATCAGGACCAGGCGAGAGCTATAGCGTCTGCCCATAACATCATAGAACAGCTCAGGGGCCACTGGAACATTATGTTTTTCACATACATCATGGTGTACAGTACGCTGCTATGAGCAGTCCCCATAGGCCATTTTTCAACCATTTTCTCACAGTCTATTCATTTTTAATGGTCATTTAAAAACGGATGAATGCAATTGCCTTTTTTTTTTTTATCGCAACCCCTGCCGTGCCCCCTGGACATCAAATTCCTGCCCCCTCCATAGTGCCATCAGTATGATTAATACCCCTTTAGTGGCCCCCAGTATTTTGAATGTCCCTATTAGTTGCCCACAGTATTATTGAGGCCGCCTTTAGTGGCCCCCAGTATGCTTAGTACCCCATTAGTGCTCCCCCACACTATTATTAATGCCCCCTTTAGTGTCTCCCATGTATTATGAATGCCCCCATTCTGCTTGTCTTGTGTAACAAAAAAGGAAAACTCCAGTGAAGTGGATGCAGCAGGACCTGCAATATGTCGTCATGCTGGGAGCGCAGGTCCTGTCCTGCACATCTAGTGAGTAGCGAGAGTCCCCTGCACGTTCAAGTGGATGAGGGGAGTTGTTTTTTGTTTTTTCACTCAAGCAAAAGTCTGTTCTAATGAGGGCTCTACAATAGAAGCCCTCAATGGTGTCCACCTGGTGGGGTAAAAGACCCCTACCCATCCTCCACCTTCAGTGTATTTCCTCTCTCTGTACAGGACAGAAAATGCAGGTCAGGGTTTGGCCTCATGCACACAACCGTTGTGTGTTTTGCGGTCCGTGTGCGTTCCGCAATTTGAGGAACAGCACGGACAGCCATCAATATAACTGCCTATTCTTGTCCGCAAAATGCAGACAAGAATAAGACAGGTTATATTTTTTTTGCGGACCACGGAATGGAGCAACAGATGCGGACAGCACACGGAGTGCTGTCCGCATCTTTTGCAGTCCCATTGAAGTGAATGGGTCCGTATCCAAGCCTCAAAAACTGCGGCTCGGGTGCAGACCACAACAACGGCGGTGTGCATGAGGCCTTTCTTTGCCCTGATAAAAGGAAGGAAGCTCCATATGAAGATTCAGAGGGTTCCTAGTAAAAGTTGTTTACCTGTGCAAGCCGAGGTCAAATCCAACATGGGCAGCTCTCCCTCCATTTGCATCCTGTGCCCAGGCTCTGCAGACCCTGGCGAAGTTCCTTCCAGCAGTTGCCCAAGGGGGCTTAATGCGAAGAGGTAGTGTGCGGCTAGAGTAACACTATGACCCACTCCCTCCAGTCTCCTGGTGATGACTGAAGATAAAATGGCCCTGCTGGCACTCAAGATTGAGTTGAAACGAGATGAGCCTTGATCCCAGACACGATAAGTGCTGCACAACACAGCTTTGAATCTCCTTCTGTGGTTTGGTATGAATGGATCATGTATGGAATTCAGGCTTGTTGTGTTATGCTTGAGATTAGCATTAAAAGGCTATGTACAAGTTTGGAGGCTTTATTTTATTTTTTTATGATGATTGCATTTTACTAGTTTTGGGCTAGAAATCATTTTTTCCATTGGTCTTTATTAAAAATATTGATCTATTCTGTCTCCAAAGGGGTTAACCATTTGTCTAGCCATGTAAATCATACTTTTTACTATCGTTTTGTGCCATCACCTAATAAACCTTAATCCTAATAAACGCTTATTTTACCCACATTCTTATCAGTGAAATAAGAACTGAGCTATATTAAGTGTTTATAACTGAAATCAGGAGCCCGTCAGGTGAGCTGGCTGACAGAGCAGAGAGGAAATTCAGATCCTGCTACTAGGGCATCTCAGCCCTGTACAGAAAGAAGGAAAGGGGAAAAAAAAAAAAAAGGGGGCTCTATATTTTGAAAAAAGACAAATAAAAAAAAAATATATATATATATATTTATAATTTATCTCAAACTGAGTACAATGCAATCAGTAAAAAAATTGCCCCAAAGGTGTACATAGCCTTTAATTCTACTATAGTATAATGGCTTTCCTATACAGAGGCATTGGATTTTACCAATACGGGACCACACCCTAGGCCGTATGTCATTATGATTGTCTCCCATGTTTTACAGGCAGGTGTGACCTTGCTGAGAATATCTGGCTGGCATGTGGCCTCTAGTTTGCGCTGTCTGAGCTTTGGCTTTTCAGTCTCTGTGGTGTTTGGGCTCCATCCTCGTGCTGCCCTACACTCTCTTGCCCAAGGCTCCTTAACCTACTTGGCAGAATAAGGCTATACTTTCACACTGGCGTTTCTCGGTCCGCCTGTGAGATCCGTTTCAGGGCTCTCACAAGCGGCCCAAAACCGATCAGTTCAGCCCCAATGCATTCTGAATGGATAAGGATCCGTTCAGAATGCATCAGTTTGGCTGCGTTTGGTCTCAGTTGCATTTTTTTAGATGTCACTAAAACGCAGCTTGCAGCGTTTTGGTGACCGTCTGACTATGCGGAGCCAAACAGATGCGTCTAGACTTACAATGTAAGTCAATGGGGACGGATCAGTTTTTCACTAACACAATATGGTGCAATTGAAAACGGATCCGTCCCCCATTGACGTTATTAACTTATTTTTTTTATGAATAATGCAAACGGATACATTATTAACGGATACAATCGTTTGCATTATCTGTGCAGTTACAAGAAGGATCTGCACAAAACACAAGTGTGAAAGTAGCCACCAATGATAATTAACGTTTAACATACAAAATACAGCCGGCGGCAGAAACACATTGCCGGCACCCAAGGGGTTAATTGCCGCGGATCGCAGCGCCCTGTCAGAGGTCAGGTGCCGGCAATGTGTTTCTACCGCTTGTATTTGTAATGTATTAAATGTTAGTCATCATTGGTGGTGCAGTGGCCACAGCCCCACCCCTCCTCCGCGCTCTCATCGGTGGCAGCGGGAGGGACTGCTTCCTTCTCCCCTGTGCTGCTGAGGGAACATGGCCGCGCTGAGAGCAGCGCGCTCATGGTCTCTGATACTGGCCTGTGCAGTAGCACAGCCTAGTATCGATAAAAGGCAAATCCCGAGACAAAAGTATCCGAAACAACCCTAGTCAGAAGGCAGCAATGCTCTTGTGAAAACATATTGCAAGCTTTCAGAGCACAAAGGCTCCTTCTTCAGGTGGTTTACAAATGGAAGATTGAGTAAGGCTACATGACGACGTGTTGCAGGACACTTAGGGCACAACTACACTGCAACATATGTCGCGCGACAATTTTTATAATGATAGTCTATGGTGTCACACTGCGACAGTCACAGAAAAATCCATCTTGGATTAATTTTTTGCTGCTGTTGTGTCTCAGCGCGACACCATAGACTATCATTATGACAAATGTCGTTGTGTAGCCCTAGCCTAACAGGCACAACACTTCTAGGATGTTACAGCAAAACCTGTACATGGGAGGACGCATAATTAAGATAAGGCTGAACAACAAGTGGACATGGTCAGTGGAGACAATGTGAAACCTACCATGTGGTGTACATGATACTTTATACAAGGTATCCTAATGGAGGAATTTATATTGGGGAGACTGTACAGAAACTGCAATCTAGAATGAACTTGCACAGATTCAAGATAAACCACAAGGCCAATACAATGGCGGGAATCCATTTCTTTGGACCAGGACACTCCATGGACGACTTAAAGGTTTTAGTTCTCAAAAGCAATTTTAAGAATGATACAGGAAAACTTAGAAATTTAAAATCCCAATCCACAGTCTCCGCTAACCATGTCCACTTGTTGCTCGGCGTTATCTTAAAGGGGTTTTCTGAGTTCTGAATAAAAAATAAAAAAAATGAAAGCACTGTAAATCTGATGGTCAGCAACATGTACATAAACTAAGGAAGTTTTAGGTAAAAATAAAATAAAAAAAATCCTCATTTCAATAGTTCTCTTTTGGCCCTTTGTTTACCTGCAATAACAACAATCTCTGAGGCTTTCCTCATGAATATTTGTGGGCATCAAAAAAGATGGCCCCTGCTCTGCAAAGAGAGTGAATAAAAGTGCTGCCCTGAGTGAAATGTCTGACTGCGGGGATACTACAAGTCCCAGCTGTACAATGACACTGCTGATACACACAGGATCTTCCCCCTACCTGTTCTTGTGCAATGCTCTGCAGAACTCCTCCAATATGTCAGCTGTGTCTGCAGAATAAGGAGGGTAGATCTTGTGCCTGGCATTTGTCTCTTCCCTGCCTGCAGTTGCTCAGCAAAGCCTCCAGCTCTGTGCTGTTGATAGTAGAAGGGGTTATTCTTTTCTGAAGAATCCAGTGGAAAGGGGACTAAGGGCAGACAACAGCAGCTCGGCCAGTGCAGGGGGCGTGGCCAGCATGGTGACATCTCATGCACAGACAGACCTGCTCCTGAGGCTTGTGTACCAGACATCAGAGCAGGGAGAGAAGCTGACATCATAGGTCATGTGACCCTCAGTGAAATCTGAGAAAGGAGCCACTGCAGATAAAGTGAAGTGCATTGTAAACCCCTTACATTTGGTTAGAAACATACAAAGAACAAAAAAAATAACTCAGACAACCCCTTTAATTATGCATCCCCTCCATGTACATATTTTGCTGTAACACCCTATAAGTAGTATGCCTGTTTCTGTCTTCCATTTGTAATCCTGCCTGAAGGAGCCTTAGTGCTCTGAAAGCTTGCAATAGTTTTTTTTTCTGGTTAGCCTATAAAAGGTATCACTCCCTTAATACTTTTGTATTTATTAACGCAAAGGTATTCAACGTCACAACTATCAAAGTAATGGCCACAAACCAAAAGTCACTCATTCCATAGTTTTTTGGCAAAGGACACTTTGCTGTGCTACTAAGTTGAAAAGCAAGCAATTCTCATTCAGCACCTCACACCAATAACTAAACATAAAATGTATAAAATGTTTCAACCAATAATTTATTTTGTACTAGCTAAAATAAGAGGTGATAATTAGTGTATCAGAGGTATGACTTAAAAGGGAACCTTGATTTTGGGTATAGAGCTGAGGACGTGGGCTGCTAGATCGCCGCTAGCACATCCGCAATACCCAGTCCCCATAGCTCTGTGTGCTTTTATTGTGTAAAACTGATTTTATAGATCTGTAAATGAACCTTAGATGAGTCCTGTCTCCTCCATGCTTGAGAGATGAGTCCAGCGTTCTCCGACTCTGAGCCACTGTGAAGGAGCCCAGCACCGCATCCTCAGAATCTCCTCCTTGCCCCCTGACATCACAAAGCTAGAGCACCGTAATCTCTCGATGCGCGAGCTAGCGAATGTGCAGTTCGTTCCCTGAGGCTGATGCCAGCACAGGGAAGGAACACTATGCTGACAATGTGCATGCACTAGCTCGCGCATCTGAAGATTACGGCGCTCTAACTTTATGACGTCATTGCTAGATAGATAGAGATATATATATATATATCTCTAATTGTTTTTTGACACAATAAAAGTACAGAGAGCTATGGGGATATTGCGGTTGTGCTAGCGGCGATCTAGCAACCCATGTCCTCAGCTCTGTACCCAAAATCAAGGTGACAGGTTCCCTTTAAAGGTTTTATAGTGGCACTTTCAGGTTATAGCACCTCAAATTACATAGAGGCTCAATTTATGGAAAGAAAAAGAAAAAAGAAAAAAAAAAAAAAAAAGTGTTCATTGTGACACTTTGTGATGACAAAAACAAAAATAAAGACAAAACAAAAAACAATACATTCCAAATTGTGTACAACGCAAAATACATATAGAATGATAAAATTATTTAATGACTGGAACAAAGAAGAAAATTGTCAAATTCCAAGTCCAAAGGCACTGACTATACAGTACATAGTCTTGTTCTCCCATCTCACAGTACAGCTTCCTGCAAAGAAACAAGACTGAGAATAAACCTCGTGGATAATGCATTTACATGTCAAAACATCTGTATTCCAGAGGGGCATGTTCACATCTGAATTGGAGGCTCCGTTCAAGTCTTCCGACATACAGTGGAGAGAAAAGTCCTGCACGCAAGACTGTGCTAAATAAACGTTCTCCCAAATGGAAACTGAACGCACTCCATCATAGTCAATGGGATCTGTTTCGCTCCATTGCTGTCAGTTATGTGCAAAATCCAGCACTTCCATTATTTTCATTATATAATTCTAATGGAGCAGAACAGTAATAATAGCGCTGCTTTGAACATGCCATAAGTTACTTGCTAGGAAAAAGTATGTGACATCCAGAAGTTTTACACGATCAGTGTAGGGCTAGGCAATTATGGCAAAAAAATATAAATAAAATAAATAATCTCAATTATTTCAACTTGAAGGACAATGAGGGAGGAGTGGAGGAGGGTATATAGTGTGTACACGGAGGGAGGATGGTATATAGCAGGCACTCTCAAACTGCGGCCCTCCAGCTGTTGTAAAACTACAACTCCCACAATGCCCTGCTGTAGGCTGTTCGGGCATGCTGGGAGTTGTAGTTTTGCAACAGCTGGAGGGCCGCAGTTTGAGGATGCCGGGTATATAGTGTGTGTACACAGAGGGAGGAGGGTATATAGTGTGTGTAAGCAGAGGGAGGAGGGTATAGAGAGGAGATTTATCAAAATGATGTAAAGTAGAACTAGCTTAGTTGCCCATAGCAACCAGATTGCTCCTGAGCAACTAAGCCAGTTCTACTTTACACCAGTTTGATAAATAACCCCCTAATCTGTATAGAGAGGGAGTGGATTAATATCACGGGTAGCAGTGATTTAAATGACCCACACATTCTGCGCTCCAGGGGAAAAAATAAAAAATAAATGGTCTTGATTTTTGAAAAAATGAACATTGTGGAACTGAAAGAAAGAATTAATAGAATCAATTTGATTAATCGTGCAGCCCTAGCTACCTTTACATCCAGTTACAGCACCCCCCTCCCTTCTTGCATGCGGGTATCATATCTTACTGTCATTTTGTCAAGACATACTTTTAAACAGCTTGACTAGGCAAAGTTTCTATGGACTGTCCAAGTAAGCTTACTACAGATGCTAAACAAGCAGGGCTGTTGGGAAATGCATGCACCGCAGAATTGTCATTGCTGTTCTGAGTTCTAAGCTACATGATCTCAAATGTTTACTATGACGTCAAGAAAGTGGACAACTGATGGAGAACACATCAGCGGAGCACTGTGCCATCATCTCAGAAGGAGAGCACTGTGCCATCATCTCAGAAGGAGAGCACTGTGCCATCATCTCAGAAGGAGAGCACTGTGCCATCATCTCAGAAGGAGAGCACTGTGCCATCATCTCAGAAGGAGAGCACTGTGCCATCATCTCAGAAGGAGAGCACTGTGCCATCATCTCAGAAGGAGAGCACTGTGCCATCATCTCAGAAGGAGAGCACTGTGCCATCATCTCAGAAGGAGAGCACTGTGCCATCATCTCAGAAGGAGAGCACTGTGCCATCATCTCAGAAGGAGAGCAGATCAGCGGAGCACTGTGCCATCATCTCAGAAGGAGAGCAGATCAGCGGAGCACTGTGCCATCATCTCAGAAGGAGAACAGATCAGCGGAGCACTGTGCCATCATCTCAGAAGGATTTTTTGCAGGTAACAATAGGGACTGCATAACAATCTCATCCAGCTTCGAAAAAGGTCCCTCTCTCAGGAGTATTACAAACATGCCATGACACTTACCATCCGTTGAGTTATCCCAAAAACAAGAACTTGCTGTATGAAGACCGGCACCATTCTTCTGCATGATCACACAAGTAACTGGATGGAGAAAAATGTGCAATAAACATATTGCAGGGAGAAGATCTCTGCAGAGTAACAGACAGTTTATAAAACTGGAGTGAATGGGAGCTATCGAATAGCGTAGCACAGCAGGCCAGGCTGTTTCTATAACCCGAGAGTTACGGAAGCACTGTAGCGTATTCTGCTTTGCTGTTTACACAGCTCCTATTCCCTGCTATGGGAGTTACGGAAACAGCAGAGGGCCAGCCCACTTCGCAGTTTCTGATGGACAACCCTTTTAAATATGATTGAGCCTCCTGAAGTCAAATGAGAAAGCAACAAAATTCAAGCCACCCTAGGCTTTTGCCACGTACCGATGTATTTGAATGGCTTCCCCAGTTTTGTAAGTTGGCTCAGAGTTTGCTCCACGACATTGGTAGTCCACTGATTGACTTTGTTGTGCTGGTAAGCATTTCCTCCGATGGCACTTTCTACTGACTAAATTAGGATAAAACGTAGAATTCAAGCATCACACAAGCTTTTATACAAGTCAATAGACAGCCGAGCAGTTCCTGAATGGTGTGGACTGACCTCTTTAATGATGTTGCTCACTTCATCTACAACAAAGGAGGACTGCAAAAGAAAAAAAACTATTACAGAATAAAGCTCAACATGGGAAGGCATACGACAAGCAGTCATTTTCTGGTCATCCCCATGCGTCCTCCCAATAAAGATGGTATACTCAGAACGGGCCTTCCCCCGGTAACCTGTTGGCCTGTGCCCACTACACGAGGGTAAAGCTAGGAGAGTCTCACTGAGGAGGACAGTATGCAGGTGTATGTACTTCACACCTACAGTACAGATAAGGCCCCGTATGGTCCGGTTTTTACATAATGTACATAACTATAACACAATTTCGGTAAAGCTGTATATAAGGCTGACGGGTAAGGGACGTGATGCCACAAAGCAACCTTACAACTCCTACAGAGAGTCTATAGAACTGCATCACATCTGTCAACGAAAAGAGGGCATGCAATATGGATGAGATTTAGGACAATGTAGTCCTGCTTAAAGGGAACCTGTCAGTGGCAAAAGCCATCCCAAACCACCAGCAGTGAGTTTCGAATGATGATTTTCTTACTGCATTCTGATGAGGCAGAAGTATGAAAAACATTCTTTTATCCTCCGTCCGCACTATTTTCCAGTCAGTCTTGAAGTCAAGGGGGCAGCGGCCTCCTTGCGTCAAGTCACAGTAACCACGCCCCCTTCCCTGCCCCTTCGCTGTGACTGACAGCGCTTATGCCCGACTGCCAGTCACAGCAAAGGGGCAGGGAAGGGGGTGCGGTTACCTTGACTTGAAGCAAGAAGGCCGCTGCCCCCTTGACTTCAAGCCTGACTGGAAAATAGCGCGGACGGAGGATAAAAGAACGTTTTTCATACTTCTGCCTCATCAGAATGCAGTAAGAAAATCATCATTAGAAACTCACTGCCGGCTACTTGAAAGTACTGCTGGCGGTTTGGGATGGCTTTTGCCGCTGACAGGTTCCCTTTAAATACAACATGTAGCGGTCAAGGTGGCATCATGGCAATATGGACTGTAGCTACTCTATCGAGGTCATGGCTGCTGCGTCTTTCTCCATTGCCAAGTGGCCTGTAGAGGACGATGGCTAAAATATTCATAAACGGTCACCATGCCGCCCCCGGGTCACAGGTTTTGCACAAGTGCTCTATGAACTTTGTCAAAGCTAAGAGAAAATGGTTTTGACTTAGGCCTCGTTCACATCACCGTTCAGCCTTTCCGTTATCCTGCTCCGTTTAGGAGCAGGAGAACGGAAAGGACGGATTCGGCACATAACTGAGCCTACGTACCCCATAGACTATAATGGGGTCCGTTAGGTTTCCGCTCAGAAGAGGATTTTTAAGCGGAGACAAAAGTCCTACATGCACAACTTTTGTCTCTGCTTCAAAATAATCTTCTGAGTGTAAACCTAACGGACCCTGCGATAGTCTATGGGGTCCTTGGGCTCCGTTATGTGCCAATTCCGTCCTCAGAAAGGCTGAACGGTGATGTGAATGAAGCCTTAAAGGGAAAGTGTCATCGGAAAATTACCTGTTCAAGGGCTCTTTCACACTTGCGTTCTTTTCTTCCGGCATAGAGTTCCGTCGTCGGGGCTCTATGCCGGAAGAATCCTGATCAGTTTTATCCTAATGCATTCTGAATGGAGAGAAATCCGTTCAGGATGCATCAGGATATCTTCAGTTCCGGACCGGAACGTTTTTTGGCCGGAGAAAATACCGCAGCATGCTGCGCTTTTTGCTCCGGCCAAAAATCCTGAACACTTGCCGCAAGGCCGGATCCGGAATTAATGCCCATTGAAAGGCATTAATTCGGATCTGGCCTTAAGCTAAACGTCGTTTCGGCGCATTGTCGGATCCGACGTTTAGCTTTTTCTGAATGGTTACCATGGCTGCCAAGACGCTAAAGTCCTGGCAGCCATGGTAAAGTGTAGTGGGGAGCGGGGGAGCAGTATACTTACCGTCTGTGCGGCTCCCCGGGCGCTCCAGAGTGACGTCAGGGCGCCCCACGCGCATGGATGACGTGATCGCATGGAACACGTCATCCATGCGCATGGGGCGCTCTGACGTCACTCTGGAGCGCCCCGGGAGCCGCACGGACTGTAAGTATACTGCTCCCCCGCTCCCCACTACTACTATAGCAGCCAGGACTTTAATAGCGTCCTGGCTGCCATAGTAACACTGAACGCATTTTGAAGACTCCATTTGCGTGTAATTCCGGCAAATGGAGTACACGCCGGATCCGGACAACGCAAGTGTGAAAGAGCCCTAAATCACGTTTTTTTATGTTTAATATATTTTTTAAGAATTTTTGATGATGTCATTTCTAATTTTCCATGTCACTATCTATATTCAAAACGAATTGAACTTGTGTGCAAACCCATCAGTTTTTCCCTTAGCAGATCCTGAAACAATCCATATCGCTCATGTGAAAGAGGCCTTAAGGCTCTGTAAAGTCTGTTAGGAACAGCTCGGGCAAGATGGCCGACCCCATAACCATGTTCAGGAAATAGAATTTAAACATCTGCAGTCAGAAAATAGGAACAGATTAGAAAAAAAGGAGATGTGTTGCTATCTGGTTTTAACTTGCAGATAAAAACTTTGTCGACATTTCCTTCAAGACTGGGAAGAGAAGAGAGAACTGAAGAGTCTCACGCTGTTGGCTTTTAGGTGTAACAGCAGCTAAATAGGGTTGTCTGGGAATTTAAGAAAATTGCCTACCAGCAGGACAAGGTGTAAAGTGAACAAATAACCATTAGTTAGGCCTCTTTCACATAGTCAGTGTTTGGTCAGTGATTTCCATCAGTGATTGTGAGCCAAAACCAGGTCAAAAACACAGAACAGGTGCATATCTTTCAATTAGGGTCCATTCACACGTCCGCAAAATGGATCTGCATCCGTTCTGCCATTTTGCGGAACAGGTGCGGACCCATTCATTTTCAATGGGGCCAGAATGTGCTGTCCGCATCTACGGATCCGCAAAAAAATAGAACATGTCCTATTCTTGTCCGCAATGGCGGACAAGTAAAGGCATTTTCTATGAGAGTGCCGGTGATGTGCAGTCCGTAAAATGCGGAACGCACATTGCCGGTGTCCGTGATTTGCAGATCTGCAATTTTTGGATCTGCAAAACACATACGGACCCTTATACCTACTGTCTGTGGAGGCTCCACTCCTGGTTTTGGCTCACAATCACTGACCAAACACTGACTGTGTGAAAGCGGTCTTACCCATTCAATCTCCCATGATGTGGCCGTGACTGGGTGCAGCCGTCATGTTAATGCTATATAAAACATCATTGCTGCAAGACCGGTGTGGACCACCAGAGGGCGGTGCTGGAGCGATATGGGTTTTCCCCATCTTTAGGCCTCATGCACATGACAGTTTTTTGCGTCCGCCAAAAAAAAAAATGATGCGGCATCCGTTTTTCTTTTGGAGGATCCGTTTTTTCCCACAGATCCCTTGTAATAAATGCCTATCCTTGCCCACAAATGTGAAAAAAGTAGGACATGCACTTTTTTTTGCTGAAGGGAAACACGGACGCGGAACACAAACGGATGAACTATCAGCATGTTTTGCTGACCCATTGAAATGAATGGGTCCCCATCCTATCCGCAAAAAAACTAAAAAAACTAACGGAGGCCGAGAAAAACAACTGTCGTGTGCATGAGGCCTAACAGTTATGGTATTTCACTAGGATATGCCTTAAATGTCAGACAGCATAGAGTCCCAGAGATGGAACTGCACATGCATAGCCACTAGCGTTGAGCTAAGCGAGCTTCGGATCCTAGATTCATTTGAATGCTGTACGGAGATTAGTCTCCGTACAGCCTCTGGCGAGGTGAAATTCGTTATCTCATGAATAACTTCAGACTTCGATTTTTAAACTTGAAAACAAATGTAAAACTTGAAGCCGACTTTGGATTCAAGTTTTAAAATTATTTACGTTGAATAATCGATGGCTGAAGTTATTCACCGAAGTGTCACACGACTTCGAAGAGATGGCGAATTTCACCTCGCCGGAGCCCATACATTTGGATGCTGTACGGAGATGGATCTCCGTACAGCATTCAATCTAAGATTTGACCAAAGCGACTTCGGATTTATGATCTGAAGCGCGCTTCCCTCAGCCCTAACAGCCACCCTCCATTCACCGCTGTGGCAGTTCTGAAAACAGGGAAGTGCTGGTTCTGCTACTTCCAGCAATCCTAAATCCCATTCCAAGGCCGCGTTGTGGAGATAGGATTGGGTCCCAGAGGTGGAACCCGCACTTATTGGACATTTATGCCTTACACCATTTCCTGCCGATAGGCAACATTCTTACTCATCTCGGACAACCCCTTTAAGAATCAAACATTTAAAGGGGTTATCCGGGAAATTATATTGATGACCCAAGTCCCTGCACCCCACTAATCAGCTGTTACAGGGAGCCGCCGCACTCACCGGAGCTCTAGTGAGCGCAGCCGGCTCTCGGCAGCTCACCAAGCACGGTGCCATACAGCGACTGTGCTTAGTATTGCAGCTCAGCCCCATTCACTTCAATGGGGCCGAGCTGCCCCTAGGCCAGTGGTGGCGAACCTATGGCACTCAGAGCCCTCTCTTTGGACACCCACACCCTGGAAAAAGTCTATGGTGTACCAATCTGCCTTAGACTGTTCCTGCCATTCACCAGCACAGGGCTCGCTATGAACGGCACAGGCAGCACACTGAATGTAGGCAGGCTATTATAGCCAAATGATAAAGTACATGGAAGATATAATATGTTGGACTGTAGTATTCAGGGTAAATTACCGTGTTGGCACTTTGCGATAAATAAGTGGGCTTTGAGTTGCAGTTTGGGCACTCTCTAAAAGGTTCACCGATGTACGGTGAGGTCACATGGCCTATGAAGACCTCTCCTAACTGCTGATCGGTGGGGATTCTGGGCGTCCTAAGTCATCAATGTATTTTTCTAAATAACCCTTTTAAACCTCAAATAAAAATGGGTACCCTACAGGTAAAGACATGGACTCAGTTTTTAAAGTTTTCCCCATATACAAGTGAAATACATATTTCACCTCATGATTATTGATTAAAAGGATATCCCAAGACTAAAGTAAAAATTGAAAATCAGACATCATACAGTACATGACAACCTCTTTCTAAGGCTACATGCACACTAACATGGTTTGTTTCCGTTCCTTTTTTTTTTTGCGGATAGGATGCGGACCCATTCATTTCAAAGGGTCCACAAAAATGCGCTGTCCGCATCAGTATGTCCGTTCCGTAGCCCCGCAAAAAAAATAATATATCCTATTCTTATCCGTTTTAGGCATGGTTACAATGGATCCGCAAAAAATTAAAATAAAAAAATTTGCGGACTGCAAAACACATACGGTCATGTGCATGTAGCCTAAAAGCTAGAACCAGCCCTGTACTTGACATGGATCCAGAAATCTCCCCATTCATTGCTCTGCTAAATTTATATGAAGCAGACAGCTCAGGGGGCGTGTTCTCTATGCTACAGCTAAGGGGGCATGTCTCAGATCTGCCTATCACAGCTCAGGGGGCGTGACCATGCTCTCCTTATCACAGCTCAGGGGGCGTGTCCATGCTCTCCCTATCACAGCTCAGGAGGCAGTCAAAGGATGAAACTGAGCATGTGCGGCCTTCTCAGTGAGCAGGTCAAAGAAATAAGAAAAATAACTAACAGCAGGTGGCGCTACACAGATACAATGTATTGAGTAACTCAGTGGCTGTGCAAAATTTTTTAATTACAGGCAATTACAAAAGCATTTAGATCCAGGTGCTGGTTTGAAAACTAGAATATTTTTCGTGGGAGAACCCCTTTAACTAAAAGAAAGACATCAAGATACCCTTCTCAAAGTGACAAGTCCTAAGAGGCAGCAGCCCTGTAGGTCCCACCACTCTCCTTCTGCCCATACAGTACTACTATGTATGCGTCCAGTGCAGTCTGCAGTGATGGGGTCACGTCATGGCCAGCAATATGTCCCATCAGTTACCCTGGAGGTGTGACCACCTCCATTTACATGAAGCAGGTTGGGAGTGTAATAAGACACCCTGCCAAGCATTAAGAATAACCTCCTTTTTCTTACAATTACAATCTGCCAATGCTTTTAGCATGACAAGCTGGAGATGTACGGCCCTGAAAAGCTGCTCCATTATCTCCATAGCAACTGTCAACAAAGCACACGCCATGTACAGTATGTGTAGCCATGGAGTCAGATACAGCCAGGGACGGCAGCATGACGCAGGAGAAGCAGAAACGTGCCAGTGTTGTCATTAGCAACCAATCACAACACTTCTTTCTAATCCTAAAAAAAGGGGGAATCTGGTGTGCACCCCGTGGCCGTGCTACGGCCTGCAATGCACGAACACCAACCGTGGGGCAGCCGCAGCGGATCGCGGACCCATTCTCTTTAATGGGTCCGCGATCCGCCTTTTCCGCAAAAAGATAGGACATGTTCTATCTTTTTGTGGAACGGAAGTACGGGACGAAACCACTCCGTAGTGCTTCTGTAGGTTTTCGTTCCGTGCTTCCATTCCCCCATCTCCGGATTTGTGAGCCCACTGAAGTGAATGGGTCCGCATCAGTTATGCCGAATACCCATGGAATGGTGCCCGTGTATTGCGGATCCGCAAATGCGGTCCGCAATACGGCAGCGGCCAGCACACGTTTGTGTGCAGGAGGCCAAACACGGACACATTAAAACAACTTGTCTGAAATGGCAAAGGTGCAGCCAAATCCTTACACCTACCTGCCCGTGACAATAGTAGCGTATTCCATCATTTTTGATGACCGACTGATGACCTATCCTCAGAACTAGGCTTGAGCGAATAGACCATCGCATCATTCTGAAGTCGATTTGTTCAAAAACTTTAGTTTTAATGCAGTTTCTGTACAGCATTAAAATGTATTTGCTCCATGTAGCCAAAGTTCATATCGCCCAAAGTGGTGCGAGGCTTCAGTGAATTACTATGCTATTCCTATCTGCGTATTTAAAAGGTTTCTGTCACCAGAAATATCTAAATTAAACTGGCTGACATTGGCGATGTGCTAATGTCAGCTGAACCTAACTAAGGGTACTTTCACACTAGCGTTATTCTTTTCTGGCATTGAGTTCCGTCCTGGGGGCTCAATACCGGAAAATAACTGATCAGTTTTATCCAAATGCATTCTGAACGGAGAGCAATACGTTCAGTATGCATCAGGATGTCTTCAGTTCAGTCACTCTTACGGTATTTGGACGGAGAAAATACAGCAGCATGCTGCAGTATTTTCTCCATCCAAAATTCTGGAACACTTGTCGGAATGCTGGATCCGGTACCAAGTGTTCCGGAAAAATGGATCCGGTTTTCCAGTCTGCGCATGCTCAGACCTTTAAAAATGTGAAAAAGATAAATACCGGATCCGTTTTTCCGCATGACACCAGAGAGATGGAGCCGCATCCAGATCCATCTACAAATGCTATCCATTTGCATACGGATTTCCAGATCCGGCAGCGGAACTTCCTTCTGGAATCCTCTAACGCAAGTGTGAAAGTACCCTAACCTATTCCTAGTTTTATAGAAATCTAACTTTTATAATATGCTAATTAGCCTCTAGGAGCTGGGGGGGGGGGAGAGGGGGGGGGTTGTTCCTGCTCCTAGAGGCTCCGTTCTCCCACCTTTGTCGCCTCTCTCCAAATCTTGATTGACAGGGCCAGGCGGCGTTCGCATCCTCCTGCTGGCTCTGAGTGAATGGTAAGTCTTGCGCCTGTGCTGTGCCGTTCAGTATTTGGTGCAGGTGCGGTGAGGAAACTGGCAGCCTGCAAGCGTCTTTCCCTCACCGCGCTTGCGCCGAATACTGAACAGCGTGAGATTTCACCTCACCAGAGCACAGGGCTGGCAGACAGATGCGAGCGCTGCCTGGCGCTATCAATCAGGATTTGGAGGGAGGCGACAAAGGTGGGAGAACGGAGCCTCTGGGGGCAGGAACAACACCCCCACCCCCCGGCTCCTAGAGGCCAATTAGCATATTATAAAAGTTAGATTTCTGGCGTAACGGGGGCATAGATAAAAGTAGGAATAGGCTAGTTAGGTTTAGCTGACATTAGCACATCGCCAATGTCAACCAGTTTAATTTAGGTATTTCTGTTGATAGAAACCCATTAAAAACCTTTTAAAATCGGAATCCGAAGTCGACATGGGTACTGTCGGGCACCTCGGTACCAAAGCCCACTTTGGATTTATATTTTAAATTGTTTTTAAATACGCAGATAGGAATTCCGAAGTCATTCGCCAAAGTCTCACGCAACTAGTCCAGTGACCACACGTTCATCAGTCACATGGCCTAAGAGCAGCTCAGCCCCATTTAAGTGAATGTGGCTGAGTGCGATACCAAGCACAGGAGCACTGGTGCCTTCCCAAACAGCTGATTGGTGGGGGTCCCAGGTGTCAGACCCCCACTGATGACCTATCCAGAAGATAGGTCATCAGTATAAAAATCTCAGCAAACCCTTTTAAAGGGGTTGTCTGGTTTCATTACTGTATATTGTTGACCCGTCCTCATGATAGGTCATCAGTGCCAGAATGGTGGGGTCCAAAAGGCGGTGCAGGGCAATGCCAACTTTGCACCTGGATGACAGAGGATGCTGTAATTACCCTGTACCGCCACTGTGATGTAGATGCAGGTAGACTCTCTGCAATCCCGTCCAATAGCTGATTGGCAACGGTGCCGGAAGCTGGACCCCACCATTGTGATGATGACGACCTATCCTGAGAATCGATCATCAATATCATGAAACTGGACAGGATTTCAGTTCATAAGAGGTTCTTTACTCCTTCCATTTGGTGCAGCATCCACTCACTCATAAGCTGAGCACGGCTATACTATCCTCAGAGGGACAGGCTAGTCCTCTAGGACCACTCATTGTAATGGACACTCCTGTACCCCTTCTTTCTAGTGATCAGCGAGGGTCTCAGCGCCCAGATCCCAAATGATCAGAACTTCTGACAGTTCAAGCTATTTAGAAAGCAATGGGTATGGCATATAATACAGCAGATGCCAGCTGTACCACGGGTCCTCTGCACTGTAATGCATCACACCATGCGGTTCCATCTGCCTGCACCCGGGCTAGATGTGTAGACTCTGCAGTCTATGAGCCCTGGGCTCCCGCACTGCACACAAAGCCACTCCGCCGCCGGCATTACGTCACACACCGCCGCCACATGTACACGGCCAGCCTCCTGTCACCGGCCGGGAAGTTACCCCTGCCCCCCGGACACCTCCGAGGCGCTCACCTCCTCCGCTGTCTGAAACTCGTCCATGCTGCCCGCACTCCGGCCTCCCCGCACTCACTGGCAGCTAGTTACTACTACCCCAACCCCGCCTACCGCCGGTTGCCACAGACGCGCAAGGCAGCCACGCCCAAAGAGAACCTGACCTGTCACGTGATATCCCCCCTCCCCCTGCTGCGGCAACTTGTAAGAAAAAGTGGGTGTGGCTGCTGCAAACCCAACGGACAAAGCGCATTATAGTAGCGTGCGGTAACGGGCAGTTCCCCTGGGACACGCGGAAACATCTCCTCGGCGCAGTCCCGTAGTATTATTATACTGGATAAAAGGTGGGGACGTTCCCAGAATGCTCTTCGGCCGTAGCTGACGCCGTCTGGCGTCCCCTGCCCCGCCCCTAGTCCTGCGTGCGCGCGTCCCCTGCTCCGCCCCCAATTCCGCGCGGTTTTTCAGTGCCGCTTTATGAGCGGGCCGGGGCTTTACCTCGTATTATCCCTGCTATTTTCAGAGCAGAAGTATGGATGGAGCAGCTGTTACTTGCAGACTATAATCTAGAGTGGAGCGGTATACAGCAGCTCCTCCCAGAGTATAGGGCACCACAGGGTATAAGCCCTGTAAACTTGGACCAAGCAGGAGCTAGGATATGCCCCTGTTGTCTTATAGGTGTGGGTCCCACCGCTGGGACCCGTAGAGAATACAGCCCCGAAAGTGCGTGCGCAGCCGCACTCCATTCATTTTCTATGGGGCCGACGAAAATAGCCGAGCTATGAGCCCATAGAAGTGAATGGGAGCGGTGGCCGGTCATGTGCGGTGTGCTTCCATTCACTTCTATGGGGAGCTGGCTTGGTGGTGGCCGGACTGGAGTCCTCCAGCCACCACCTTGCGGGGCTCCGTTCCCGATATAGGTGCGGGTCCCAGAGGTGTGACCCGCACCTATAAGACAATGGGGGCATGCCCTAGCAATATGCCCCCAT
Organism: Bufo bufo; assembly: GCF_905171765.1. NCBI lineage: Eukaryota > Metazoa > Chordata > Amphibia > Anura > Bufonidae > Bufo > Bufo bufo. The sequence goes on from NC_053392.1 coordinate 391,016,162, forward strand.
TGTCTATGATGAGACAACCCCTTTAACCACTTCAGCCCCCAGTGCTTAAACACCCTGAAAGACCAGGCCACTTTTTACACTTCTGACCTACACTACTTTCACCGTTTATTGCTCGGTCATGCAACTTACCACCCAAATGAATTTTACCTCCTTTTCTTCTCACTAATAGAGCTTTCATTTGGTGGTATTTCATTGCTGCTGACATTTTAACTTTTTTTGTTATTAATCGAAATTTAACGCTTTTTTTGCAAAAAAAATGACATTTTTCACTTTCAGTTGTAAAATTTAGCAAAAAAAAACGACATCCATATATAAATTTTGCTCTAAATTTATTGTTCTACATGTCTTTGATAAAAAAAAAATGTTTGGGTAAAAAAAAAAATGGTTTGGGTAAAAGTTATAGCGTTTACAAACTATGGTACAAAAATGTGAATTTCCGCTTTTTGAAGCAGCTCTGACTTTCTGAGCACCTGTCATGTTTCCTGAGGTTCTACAATGCCCAGACAGTACAAACACCCCACAAATGACCCCATTTCGGAAAGTAGACACCCTAAGGTATTCGCTGATGGGCATGGCGAGTTCCTAGAATTTTTTATTTTTTGTCACAAGTTAGTGGAAAATGATGATTTTTTTTTTTTTTTTTTTTTCATACAAAGTCTCATATTCCACTAACTTGTGACAAAAAATAAAAACTTCCATGAACTCACTATGCCCATCAGCGAATACCTTGGGGTCTCTTCTTTCCAAAATGGGGTCACTTGTGGGGTAGTTATACTGCCCTGGCATTCTAGGGGCCCAAATGTGTGGTAAGGAGTTTGAAATCAAATTCAGTAAAAAATGACCTGTGAAATCCGAAAGGTGCTCTTTGGAATGTGGGCCCCTTTGCCCACCTAGGCTGCAAAAAAGTGTCACACATCTGGTATCTCCGTACTCAGGAGAAGTTGAGGAATGTGTTTTGGGGTGTCTTTTTACATATACCCATGCTGGGTGAGATAAATATCTTGGTCAAATGCCAACTTTGTATAAAAAAATGGGAAAAGTTGTCTTTTGCCAAGATATTTCTCTCACCCAGCATGGGTATATGTAAAATGACACCCCAAAACACATTCCCCACCTTCTCCTGAGTACGGAGATACCAGATGTGTGACACTTTTTTGCAGCCTAGGTGGGCAAAGGGGCCCATATTCCAAAGAGCACCTTTCGGATTTCACAGGTCATTTTTTACAGAATTTGATTTCAAACTCCTTACCACACATTTGGGCCCCTAGAATGCCAGGGCAGTATAACTACCCCACAAGTGACCCCATTTTGGAAAGAAGACACCCCAAGGTATTCCGTGAGGGGCATGGCGAGTTCCTAGAATTTTTTTATTTTTTGTCACAAGTTAGTGGAAAATGATGATTTTTTTTTTTTCTTTTTTTTTCATACAAAGTCTCATATTCCACTAACTTGTGACAAAAAATAAAAACTTCCATGAACTCACTATGCCCATCAGCGAATACCTTGGGGTCTCTTCTTTCCAAAATGGGGTCACTTGTGGGGTAGTTATACTGCCCTGGCATTCTAGGGGCCCAAATGTGTGGTAAGGAGTTTGAAATCAAATTCAGTAAAAAATGACGAGTGAAATCCGAAAGGTGCTCTTTGGAATGTGGGCCCCTTTGCCCACCTAGGCTGCAAAAAAGTGTCACACATCTGGTATCTCCGTACTCAGGAGAAGTTGAGGAATGTGTTTTGGGGTGTCTTTTTACATATACCCATGCTGGGTGAGATAAATATCTTGGTCAAATGCCAACTTTGTATAAAAAAATGGGAAAAGTTGTCTTTTGCCAAGATATTTCTCTCACCCAGCATGGGTATATGTAAAATGACACCCCAAAACACATTCCCCACCTTCTCCTGAGTACGGAGATACCAGATGTGTGACACTTTTTTTCAGCCTAGGTGGGCAAAGGGGCCCATATTCCAAAGAGCACCTTTCGGATTTCACAGGTCATTTTTTACAGAATTTGATTTCAAACTCCTTACCACACATTTGGGCCCCTAGAATGCCAGGGCAGTATAACTACCCCTCAAGTGACCCCATTTTGGAAAGAAGAGACCCCAAGGTATTCGCTGATGGGCATAGTGAGTTCATGGAAGTTTTTATTTTTTTTCACAAGTTAGTGGAATATGAGACTTTGTATGAAAAAAAAAATCATCATTTTCCACTAACTTGTGACAAAAAATAAAAAATTCTAGGAACTTGCCATGCCCCTCACGGAATACCTTGGGGTGTCTTCTTTCCAAAATGGGGTCACTTGTGGGGTAGTTATACTGCCCTGGCATTTTCCAGGGGCCCTAATGTGTGGAAAGTAGGTAAATGACCTGTGAAATCCGAAAGGTGCTCTTTGGAATGTGGGCCCCTTTGCCCACCTAGGCTGCAGAAAAGTGTCACACATGTGGTATCTCCGTACTCAGGAGAAGGTGGGGAATGTGTTTTGTGGTGTCATTTTACATATACCCATGCTGGGTGAAAGAAATATCTTGGCAAAAGACAACTTTTCCCATTTTTTTATACAAAGTTGGCATTTGACCAAGATATTTCTCTCACCCAGCATGGGTATATGTAAAAAGACACCCCAAAACACATTCCTCAACTTCTCCTGAGTACGGAGATACCAGATGTGTGACACTTTTTTGCAGCCTAGGTGGGCAAAGGGGCCCAAATTCCTTTTAGGAGGGCATTTTTAGACATTTGGATACCAGACTTCTTCTCACGCTTTGGGGCCCCTAAAATGCCAGGGCAGTTTAAATACCCCACATGTGACCCCATTTTGGAAAGAAGACACCCCAAGGTATTCAATGAGGGGCATGGCGAGTTCATTGAAAAAAAAAAATTTTGGCACAAGTTAGCGGAAATTGATTTTTTTGATTTTGTTCTCACAAAGTCTCCCTTTCCGCTAACTTGGGACAAAAATTTCAATCTTTCATGGACTCAATATGCCCCTCAGCGAATACCTTGGGGTGTCTTCTTTCCAAAATGGTGTTATTTGTGGGGTGTTTGTACTGCCCTGGCATTTGAGGGTCTCCGCAATCATTACATGTATGCCCAGCATTAGGAGTTTCTGCTATTCTCCTTATATTGAGCATACGGGTAATGAGATTTTTTTTTTCCGTTCAGCCTCTGGGCTGAAAGAAAAAAATGAACGGCACAGATTTCTTCATTCGCATCGATCAATGTGGATGAAAAAATCTCTGCCAAAAAAAGAAAAAGGAGGGGAAAGGCGTCTGCCAGGACATAGGAGCTCCGCCCAACATCCATACCCACTTCAGCTCGTATGCCCTGGCAAACCAGATTTCTCCATTCACATCAATCGATGTGGATGAATAAATCATTGCCGGGATTTTTTTTTTTATATATACAAAGTGTTTGCCAAAGTATATGAACACCGCCACCTCCTCAGCTCATATGCCTCGGCAAACGTATCTTTTACTGCAGAGGAGAAATCTCGTCTTGCAGCGCCGCATACACCGACTTGCATGTAATCTGACAGCAGCGCAATGCTTCTGTCCGAATGCACATCAGTGCTGCAGCTAGTCGATCGGTTGGTCCACCTGAAAGGTAAAAAAAACAAAACAAAAAAGAAAAAACCAGGCCGCAAAGCAATAACTTTATTAACTGTTGAACAGAACATAGAAACTTTTTTTAAACTTTTTTAACTGAACGTTTAACTTTTTTACTTACTGGTATTTTTTTTTTTTGTTTAGTTTTTTTTACCTTTTTAGAACAAACCTCTCCTTCCCCATGGGACAATGTGCAAAGCGCAAATCGCCCAAAGATGTGGCGAAGTACGTTATGCACTTTATCCCAGGTGAAAGGAGAGGTTTGCAGCAGCTGTGAGTGAATGGGCCCTAATAGCCCTGTGTGCCTGTCCTGGTGAGATGTGATCCCTTTGCTAGGTGTACCTGTGTGTGGTACTTCCGGAAACACTCTCCATAGCATAGGGCAGGGTGGTCAGCACAGTCAGGACAGAAATAGCGGGTGTCACGCCTTATTCCACTCCTGCTACAGACACGACATCTTTTTCGGGGTGACGGTTGGGTTGAGGTACCAGGAACGACACTGGGGAAATGTCGCTCGTGTAGACGGCTAACTACACTGGTGGATGGGGCCACGGAACCTCCTGGGTAAAGGAGGTTCTCGATGATCTCTTCCTGGAATTTGAGGAAGGATCGTGTTCTCCCAGCCTTACTGTAGAGAACAAAACTATTGTACAGCGCCAATTGAATCAAATATACAGACACCTTCTTATACCAGCGTCTGGTTCTGCGGGAAACTAAATACGGAGACAACATCTGGTCATTGAAGTCCACCCCTCCCATGAGCGCATTATAGTCGTGGACACAGAGGGGCTTTTCAATGACACGGGTTGCTCGCTCAATTTGGATTGTCGTGTCTGCGTGAATGGAGGAGAGCATGTAAACGTCATGCTTGTCTCTCCATTTCACCGCGAGCAGTTCTTCGTTACACAAGGCAGCCCTCTGCCCCCTTGCAAGACGGGTGGTTACAAGCCGTTGGGGGAAGCCCACGCGACTAGTTCGCGCGGTGCCACAGGCGCAAATCCGTTCTAGAAACAAATGCCTAAAGAGGGCCACACTTGTGTAGAAATTGTCCACATAAAGATGGTACCCCTTGCCGAATAAGGGTGACACCAAGTCCCAGACTGTCTTCCCACTGCTCCCCAGGTAGTCAGGGCAACCGACCGGCTCCAGGGTCTGATCTTTTCCCTCATAGATCCGAAATTTGTGGGTATAGCCTGTGGCCCTTTCACAGAGCTTATACAATTTGACCCCATACCGGGCACGCTTGCTTGGGATGTATTGTTTGAAGCCAAGGCGCCCGGTAAAATGTATTAGGGACTCGTCTACGCAGATGTTTTGCTCAGGGGTATACAAATCTGCAAATTTCAGGTTGAAATGGTCTATGAGGGGCCGAATTTTGTGGAGCCGGTCAAAAGCAGGGTGGCCTCTGGGACGGGAGGTGGTGTTGTCGCTAAAATGCAGAAAACGGAGGATGGTCTCAAATCGTGTCCTGGACATAGCAGCAGAGAACATGGGCATGTGATGAATTGGGTGCGTTGACCAATATGACCGCAATTCATGCTTTTTTGTCAGGCCCGTGTTGAGGAGAAGGCCCAAAAAAATTTTAAGTTCGGAAACTTGGACTGGTTTCCACCGGAAAGGCTGGGCATAATAGCTTCCCGGGTTTGCGGTTATAAATTGTGTGGCATACTGGTTGGTCTCTGCCACGACTAAGTCCAAGAGCTCCGCAGTCAAGAACAGCTCAAAAAATCCCAGGGCCGAACCGATTTGAGCCGTCTCAACCCGAACTCCAGACTGGGCGGTGAAAGGGGGAACTACTGGTGCGGCTGAAGTTGGTGACTGCCAATCAGGATTTGCCAGCACCTCAGGGACTCTAGGGGCTCTACGGGCCTGTCTGTGCGGTGGCTGCGACGGGGTAACTACTGCACGTGCCAACGTACCAGCTTCAACTGCCCTTCTGGTGCTCGCTACTTCACCAGGTTGTACGGCAGTGCTGGTACTAGGTCCAGGAAGGGCTGCGCTGCTGGTGTATGCCTCACCACGTGATCCGGCAGCGACAGCCCCACTCTGCTGCTCTTGAAGCGGATCCTGCGTAACCTGTGGTCTAGCGACATGGGGCCGGGTACGCCTGGTGCTGCCAGGGACCTCCACCTCCTCGTCCGAACTTTGGGTCAGAGAGCCACTGCTTTCCACAGGTTCATATTCTGACCCGCTAGATTCGTCAGATGAGGGTTCCCACTCCTCATCCGACTGGGTCAGAATCCTGTAGGCCTCTTCAGAAGAATACCCCCTGTTTGACATTTTGGACTACTAAATTTAGGGGTATTCCCTGAGACTACCCAAGAAAAAAAGCAAACCTGTCTTACAAAGGGGAGGCTAGCGAAGTACCGGAGGCTGCTGCGGTTGATAAAAAATATCAAAACTGATTTTTTTATCGCCGCAGTGCGTGTAAAATGAATGTGCAGTGATCAAAAAATATATATTTTTTGTCACTGCGGTGGGGCGGGCGTGGGTGAACGCACGTGTGGGCGACCGATCAGGCCTGATCGGGCAAACACTGCGTTTTGGGTGGAGGGCAAACTAAAGTGACACTAATACTATTATAGATCTGACCGTGATCAGTTTTGATCACTTACAGATACTATAAAAGTACAAATGCTGATTAGCGATACGCTAAACAGCGAATAAAAGTGACTGCGGTGCGGTGGGGTGGGCGCTAACTGACGCAAACTACCTAACCAAGGGGCCTAAACTATCCCTAAAACCTAACAGCCAATACCAGTGAAAAAAAAAAAGTGACAGTTTACACTGATCACTTTTTTTCCTTTCACTAGTGATTGACAGGGGCGATCAAAGGGGTGATCAAAGGGTTAATTGGGGTGCAGGGGGGTGATCTGGGGCTACAGTGAAGTGTTTGGTGTACTCACAGTTCAGTCTGCTCCTGTGCTGGATCCAACCGACGAAAAGGACCAGCACAGGAGCAGACAAGCCATATAACAGATCATATTTACTAATATGATCTGTTATATGACTTTGGATTGGATTTTTTGAAAATCGCCAGCCTGCCAGCCAATGATCGTTGCTGGCAGGCTGGTGACGAAATACTTCTTTTAATTTTGCCGGCCCGCGATGCGCATGCGCGGGCCGGCTTTGAGCGAAATCTCGCGTCTCGCGAGATGACGCGTATATGCGTGACTCTGCGCAGCGCTGCCACCTCCGGAACGCAATCCTGCGTTAGGCGGTCCGGAGGTGGTTAAAGGGAGTCACCACAATTTGACATTATACACCGATTACAAAGCGCTGTAGCATAACTATACATGAGTCAAATGGCACCTTTGTTGTTTTGTTCTGAAGTTACCCAGAGGCAAAAACGCTGTATTATTCATATGCATATTAGGGCTTACAAGTGCCAAGGGGAGGCATTCAGGCTGTAAGTGCCCAGGCCGCTCTGCCTTCTTCTCACATAACTCCTCCTTAGCATGTTGCTTGGCCCGCCCTGTAAGCACCTTGCATCATCTAGTGAAAAAATCATGTTTTAGTGTTTCCATAGTCTGAGAGCCATAGTTTTTTCAGTTTTTGGGCGATTATCTTGGGTAGGGTATGATTTTTGCAGGATGAGATGACGATCTGATTGGCACTACTTTGGGGTGTGTATGACTTTTTTATCGCTTGCTATTACACTTTTTGTGATGTAAAGTGACAAAAAATTTCTTTTTTTTTTTACGGTATTCACCTGAGGGGTTTTAGAAGCAAATTGGGAGCTATGTCGCATATGAAGACACCCTGAGGTGGCCCTAGCGTGGAAACACCCCAAAAAGTGACCCCATTCTGGAAACTACACCTCTCAAGGAATATTTCAAGATGTGTAGTGAGAACTTTGACCCATCGGATGCTTCACAAAATTAGGAAACGCTTCACTATGAAAGTGAAAAATTTCAATTTTTTCTCGAAAAAGTTGCTTTACACCCACATTTTTCACTTTCACAAGGGGTAAAAGAACAAGTGCACCCCACATTTTGTTCCCTATTTCCCCCCTGAATACGCCAACACTCCATATGTGCTAAAAAAATTATGTATGGCCGCACGGCAGGCTTCAGAGTGGAAGGAGCACCATATGGCGTTTGGAAAGAGGATTTAGCTGGAATGGTAATTGGAAGCTATGTCGCATATGAAGACATCTTGAGGTGGCCCTAGAGTGGAAACACCAAAAAAGTTACCTCATCCTAGAAACTACACCTCTCAAGGAATATTTAAAGATGTGTAGTGAGAACTTTCACCCATCAGGCGCTTCACAAAATTAGGAAGCGCTTGGCTGTGAAAATGAAAAATTAAATTTTTTTACCTAAAAAGTTGCTTTACACCCACATATTTCACTTTCACAAAGGGTAAAAGAACAAAATGCACCCCACATTTTATTCCTCATTTCCCCCCGAATACGCCAACACCCCATATGTGCTAAAAAATGATGTATGGCCGCACGGCAGGCTTCAGACTGGAAGGAGCACCATATGGCGGTTAGGAAAGAGGATTTAGCTAGAATGGTAATTGCGAACTATGTCGCATATGAAGACACCCTAAGGTGGCACTAGAGTGGAAACCCCAAAAAATTTACCCCATTCCAGAAACTACACCCTTCAAGGAATATTTCAAATTGTTGTCCCATCGGGCGTTTCACAAAATTAGGAAACGTTTGACTGTGAAAATAAAAAATGACTTTTCACATTTTTCACTTTCAAAAGGGGTAACAGGACAAAATGCACCCCACATTTTGTTCCCCATTTCCTCCAGAATACGCCAACACCCCATATGTGCTCAAAAAATGATGTATGGGTGCATGGCAGGGCTCTAGATACAAACAGCTAAATATGGATTTTGCTGACCTGAATTGGCAGACATGGATTTTAGGTGCCATGTTGCATTAAATACATTCCTGAGGTTCCCAGAAATTAAAAACCCCAAGAAGTGACCCCATTTCGGAAAGAGCAACCCCATACGAACATTTTAAGTGGTGGAAAGGGTACTTTTTTGCAAACAGGAGTCAGAAGGCAGAATTACTTGAGAGAAGCATTATAAAGCACACATTTGTAAAAATTACTAGCAGACCCCAATTTTTCACTTTCACAAGGGGTTAAAGTAGAAAATGCACCCCAGTATATGTTCCCCATTTTCTCCACATTTTGCGATCACCCCAAATGTGCTCGTAGCTTGCTGTATTGGTGCACAGCAGGCCTTTAGAGGCCAAGTGCAAAATATGTTTTTTGCAGGCCTGAATTGGCAAACAAGGATTTTAGCTGCCATGTTGCATTTTAAAAATTTCCTGAGGTCCCCAGAAATAAAAAAACTCCGAAGTGACCCCAAAAACTCCGAAGTGACCCGTACGAACATTTTAAGTGGTGGAAAGGGTACTTTTTACCAAACAGGTGTCTCACAGAAGACAGAAATACTAGAGAGAGGATTTCAAAGCACACATTTGTAAAAATAAAAGATTACTAGCAGACCCCAATTTTTCACTTGTACAAGGGGTTAAAGGAGAGAATGCACCCCAGTATATGTTCCCCATTTTCTCCCCATTTTGCGAACACCCCATATGTGCTCGGAGCCTGCTGTTTTGGCGCACAGCAGAACTTTAGAGGCAAAGTGCAAAATATAGCTTTTGCAGGCCTGAATTGGCAAACATGGATTTTAGCTGCCATGTCGCATTTTAAAAAATTTCTGAGGTTCCCAGAAATAAAAAACCTCAAGAAGTTACCACATTTTGAAAAGAGCACCCCCGTACGAACATTTTAAGTGGTGGAAAGGGTACTTTTTTTTTTATTAAACAGGTGTCTCACAGAATACAGAAATACTAGAGAGAGGATTTCAAAGCACACATTTGTAAAAATGAAAAATTACTAGCAGACCCCAATTTTTCACTTTCACAAGGGATTAAAGGAGAAAATGCACCCCAGTATATGTTCCCCATTTTGTGAACACCTCATATGTGCTCGGAGCCTGCTGTTTTGGCACACAGCAGGCCTTTAGAGGCAAAGTGCAAAATATGTTTTTTGCAGGCCTGAATTGGCAAACAGGGATTTTAGCTGCCATGTCGCATTTAAAAATTTTTCGGAGGTCCCCAGAAATAAAAAACCCCAAGAAATGACCCCATTTCGGAAAGAGCACCCCTGTACGAACATTTTAAGTGGTGGAAAGGGCGCTTTTTACCAAACAGGTGTTTCACAGAAGGCAGAAATACTAGAGGAGAGGATTTCAAAGCACACATTTGTAAAAATGAAAAATTACTAGCAGACCCCAATTTTTCACTTTTACAAGGGGTTAAAGGAGAAAATGCACTCCAGTATATGTTCCCCATTTTCTCCAAATTTTGCGAACACCCAATATGTGCTCGGAGCCTGCTGTTTTGGCGCACAGCAGGCCTTTAGAGGCCAAGTGCAAAATATGTTTTTTGCAGGCCTGAATTGGCAAACATGGATTTTAGCTGCCATGTTGCATTTAAAAAATTTCCTGAGGTCCCCAGAAATAAAAAAAAACAAGAATTGACACCATTTCAGAAAGAGCACACCTGTACGAACATTTTAAGTGGTGGAAAGGGTACTTTTTACCAAACAGGTGTCTCACAGAAGGCAGAAATACTAGAGATAGAATTTTAAAACACACATTTGTAAAAATGAAAAATTACTAGCAGACCCCAATTTTTCACTTTTACAAGGGGTTAAAGGAGAAAATGCACTCCAGTATATGTTCCCCATTTTCTCCCAATTTTGCGAACACCCAATATGTGCTCGGAGTCTGCTGTTTTGGCGCACAGCAGGCCTTTAGAGGCAAAGTGCAAAATATGTTTTCTGCAGGCCTGAATTGGCAAACAGGGATTTTAGCTGCCATGTCGCATTTAAAAATTTTTTCGGAGGTCACCAGAAATAAAAAACCCCAAGAAATGACCCCATTTCGAAAAGAGCACCCCTGTACGAACATTTTAAGTGGTGGAAAGGGCGCTTTTTACCAAACAGGTGTTTCACAGAAGGCAGAAATACTAGAGGAGAGGATTTCAAAGCACACATTTGTAAAAATGAAAAATTACTAGCAGACCCCAATTTTTCACTTTTACAAGGGGTTAAAGGAGAAAATGCACTCCAGTATATGTTCCCCATTTTCTCCCAATTTTGCGAACACCCAATATGTGCTCGGAGCCTGCTGTTTTGGCGCACAGCAGGCCTTTAAAGGCAAAGTGCAAAATATGTTTTTTGCAGGCCTGAATTGGCAAACATGGATTTTAGCTGCCATGTTGCATTTAAAAAATTTCCTGAGGTCCCCAGAAATAAAAAAAAACAAGAATTGACACCATTTCAGAAAGAGCACCCCTGTACGAACATTTTAAGTGGTGGAAAGGGTACTTTTTACCAAACAGGTGTCTCACAGAAGGCAGAAATACTAGAGATAGGATTTTAAAACACACATTTGTAAAAATGAAAAATTACTAGCAGACCCCAATTTTTCACTTTTACAAGGGGTTAAAGGAGAAAATGCACTCCAGTATATGTTCCCCATTTTCTCCCAATTTTGCGAACACCCAATATGTGCTCGGAGTCTGCTGTTTTGGCGCACAGCAGGCCTTTAGAGGCAAAGTGCAAAATATGTTTTTTGCAGGCCTGAATTGGCAAACAGGGATTTTAGCTGCCATGTCGCATTTAAAATTTTTTCGGAGGTCCCCAGAAATAAAAAACCCCAAGAAATGACCCCATTTCGAAAAGAGCACCCCTGTACGAACATTTTAAGTGGTGGAAAGGGCGCTTTTTACCAAACAGGTGTTTCACAGAAGGCAGAAATACTAGAGGAGAGGATTTCAAAGCACACATTTGTAAAAATGAAAAATTACTAGCAGACCCCAATTTTTCACTTTTACAAGGGGTTAAAGGAGAAAATGCACTCCAGTATATGTTCCCCATTTTCTCCAAATTTTGCGAACACCCAATATGTGCTCGGAGCCTGGTGTTTTGGCGCACAGCAGGCCTTTAGGGGCAAAGTGCAAAATATGTTTTTTGCAGGCCTGAATTGGCAAACATGGATTTTAGCTGCCATGTTGCATTTAAAAAATTTCCTGAGGTCCCCAGAAATAAAAAAAAACAAGAATTGACACCATTTCAGAAAGAGCACCCCTGTACGAACATTTTAAGTGGTGGAAAGGGTACTTTTTACCAAACAGGTGTCTCACAGAAGGCAGAAATACTAGAGATAGGATTTTAAAACACACATTTGTAAAAATGAAAAATTACTAGCAGACCCCAATTTTTCACTTTTACAAGGGGTTAAAGGAGAAAATGCACTCCAGTATATGTTCCCCATTTTCTCCCAATTTTGCGAACACCCAATATGTGCTCGGAGTCTGCTGTTTTGGCGCACAGCAGGCCTTTAGAGGCAAAGTGCAAAATATGTTTTTTGCAGGCCTGAATTGGCAAACAGGGATTTTAGCTGCCATGTTGCATTTAAAAAATTTCCTGAGGTCCCCAGAAATAAAAAAAAAACAAGAATTGACACCATTTCAGAAAGAGCACACCTGTACGAACATTTTAAGTGGTGGAAAGGGTACTTTTTACCAAACAGGTGTCTCACAGAAGGCAGAAATACTAGAGATAGGATTTTAAAACACACATTTGTAAAAATGAAAAATTACTAGCAGACCCCAATTTTTCACTTTTACAAGGGGTTAAAGGAGAAAATGCACTCCAGTATATGTTCCCCATTTTCTCCCAATTTTGCGAACACCCAATATGTGCTCGGAGTCTGCTGTTTTGGCGCACAGCAGGCCTTTAGAGGCAAAGTGCAAAATATGTTTTTTGCAGGCCTGAATTGGCAAACAGGGATTTTAGCTGCCATGTCGCATTTAAAATTTTTTCGGAGGTCCCCAGAAATAAAAAACCCCAAGAAATGACCCCATTTCGAAAAGAGCACCCCTGTACGAACATTTTAAGTGGTGGAAAGGGCGCTTTTTACCAAACAGGTGTTTCACAGAAGGCAGAAATACTAGAGGAGAGGATTTCAAAGCACACATTTGTAAAAATGAAAAATTACTAGCAGACCCCAATTTTTCACTTTTACAAGGGGTTAAAGGAGAAAATGCACTCCAGTATATGTTCCCCATTTTCTCCAAATTTTGCGAACACCCAATATGTGCTCGGAGCCTGGTGTTTTGGCGCACAGCAGGCCTTTAGAGGCAAAGTGCAAAATATGTTTTTTGCAGGCCTGAATTGGCAAACATGGATTTTAGCTGCCATGTTGCATTTAAAAAATTTCCTGAGGTCCCCAGAAATAAAAAAAAACAAGAATTGACACCATTTCAGAAAGAGCACCCCTGTACGAACATTTTAAGTGGTGGAAAGGGTACTTTTTACCAAACAGGTGTCTCACAGAAGGCAGAAATACTAGAGATAGGATTTTAAAACACACATTTGTAAAAATGAAAAATTACTAGCAGACCCCAATTTTTCACCTTTACAAGGGGTTAAAGGAGAAAATGCACTCCAGTATATGTTCCCCATTTTCTCCCAATTTTGCGAACACCCAATATGTGCTCGGAGTCTGCTGTTTTGGCGCACAGCAGGCCTTTAGAGGCAAAGTGCAAAATATGTTTTTTGCAGGCCTGAATTGGCAAACAGGGATTTTAGCTGCCATGTTGCATTTAAAAAATTTCCTGAGGTCCCCAGAAATAAAAAAAAACAAGAATTGACACCATTTCAGAAAGAGCACACCTGTACGAACATTTTAAGTGGTGGAAAGGGTACTTTTTACCAAACAGGTGTCTCACAGAAGGCAGAAATACTAGAGATAGGATTTTAAAACACACATTTGTAAAAATGAAAAATTACTAGCAGACCCCAATTTTTCACTTTTACAAGGGGTTAAAGGAGAAAATGCACTCCAGTATATGTTCCCCATTTTCTCCCAATTTTGCGAACACCCAATATGTGCTCGGAGTCTGCTGTTTTGGCGCACAGCAGGCCTTTAGAGGCAAAGTGCAAAATATGTTTTTTGCAGGCCTGAATTGGCAAACAGGGATTTTAGCTGCCATGTCGCATTTAAAAAATTTTCGGAGGTCCCCAGAAATAAAAAACCCCAAGAAATGACCCCATTTCGAAAAGAGCACCCCTGTACGAACATTTTAAGTGGTGGAAAGGGCGCTTTTTACCAAACAGGTGTTTCACAGAAGGCAGAAATACTAGAGGAGAGGATTTCAAAGCACACATTTGTAAAAATGAAAAATTACTAGCAGACCCCAATTTTTCACTTTTACAAGGGGTTAAAGGAGAAAATGCACTCCAGTATATGTTCCCCATTTTCTCCAAATTTTGCGAACACCCAATATGTGCTCGGAGCCTGCTGTTTTGGCGCACAGCAGGCCTTTAAAGGCAAAGTGCAAAATATGTTTTTTGCAGGCCTGAATTGGCAAACAGGGATTTTAGCTGCCATGTCGCATTTAAAAATTTTTCGGAGGTCCCCAGAAATAAAAAACCCCAAGAAATGACCCCATTTCGAAAAGAGCACCCCTGTACGAACATTTTAAGTGGTGGAAAGGGCGCTTTTTACCAAACAGGTGTTTCACAGAAGGCAGAAATACTAGAGGAGAGGATTTCAAAGCACACATTTGTAAAAATGAAAAATTACTAGCAGACCCCAATTTTTCACTTTTACAAGGGGTTAAAGGAGAAAATGCACTCCAGTATATGTTCCCCATTTTCTCCAAATTTTGCGAACACCCAATATGTGCTCGGAGCCTGCTGTTTTGGCGCACAGCAGGCCTTTAAAGGCAAAGTGCAAAATATGTTTTTTGCAGGCCTGAATTGGCAAACATGGATTTTAGCTGCCATGTCGCATTTACAAAATTTCCTGAGGTCCCCAGAAAGTTGGTATGCAAGTGAGGTGGACTAAATCAGAGATATGAAAATATTACAGGGCGCATAAAGGATGAAATAAAAAATCCATGGATGACTGGTAGGTTCTGAAGCATCCATTTCTTCATGCAGGCACCATGACCTCCTGAAGTACTTGGGCCCTCCCCTTCCTGACTTTTCAAATTTAGGGCCTTGATTAACGCCTCTTGGAACTGAAGGAAAGTTTCTGTGTGGCCTGCAGTTCGATGTAAAATGTACGCATTGTACATTTCCATCTGTACAATGTATATGGCAACCTTTTTGTACCACACCTTAGTTTTACGCATGGCGCTGTAGGACATCAGAACTTGATCGGACAGATCAACCCCTCCCATGTGCCTTTTGTAATTAAGGATAAAACACCAGAGATTAGATACTATCAGTATCTCGCATGGATTCTCATACATGCAACTCCTAGCAAGCTAAAAAAGCTACCATGCAAAAAGTTATTTTATAAACGTGAAAATTTTTTATTGGATTATTCACATATATATTACATACTTATCATAAAATCCATATAGCAGCAGACATTGAAAAAACTGAAGTATGACAGATATACTCAGCTCCAGACTAAAGGACCTAGTACAATTATAAATAGCAATGTATACATATAATAGACTCGGTGTATAATCATACATTAGTATCCTAAAATTCACCGCTTATGGTAAAGACTGGTGACAGACCTCTGCAAGTCTAATACATTGTTACTAGCAATAATCATCATAGTTACTGACCCAAATCTGGAGCGTGCTGCCCGACGATCGTTTCGCTGTGGGCCTCCTCACGGGTCATAGTGACCTGGCCATACACTTCCTCCTATATACCGCTCTCAGTCTCCTGATGAGCCAATCGGTAAGTGTCATACTATCATCCTATTAGTAATCGAGTAGCTTGTTCCCGCTTCCCGATGTGTTCAAAACTCGCGATCACTCAATGACGCGACAGGCTCCCTCATGCATCACGTGATCCATCAGATGATGCAAAATTATACATCACCTGGTGCATCACATGATCGGGATCATCACTGCCAGCACAATGCCAACGACCGGAACGCATCATGCATCATGTGATCCGTCACATGGGGTAAACACCATCACCCGATGTGTCACATGAGCGGTTCCGTCATTGCCAGCAAGGTAAAAGAGGGAAATCCTGATACATATATATTTTAAAACACTTATTGATCTCTTCTTTCCACTCCAATATTACAATGTACTCTAAGTGTATACTCTCAGGGAAATAGACTATAATACCCACAATATAAAAACATTCATTTAACCCTAAATAGCAGGGGTATGTCTCTTCACTGTGTTCCCAACATGATAAATTGACAAATGCCTATAAAGCAACATGATGCTGCACCACGTATACAAAAGTGTATTCTATAATCCATAACATACCTCATCAAAATTAATATTAGTGAGTGATTAATTAGCTAATAATCAATATAAACGTGCAAAATATATACACAGAATGCTTCCCCATTTATCTTTATTAAAATACAGACCATCTGATATCATTATCATGGAAAAGTGCATAAAGAAAAAGAAAATAAGAGAAAAAGGAGAAAGAGAGATCCCATATCACGTGCTGTGAAAGGTGATTAAAGTGCTCAGTGCTCCAAGGTGCCAAAAGATAATGATATCAGAAGGATCCCTAATTTACGATTCCATGATTCATATAGTGTGTAAAAATATATATCATTCACCATATCCCCCAAAAATACAATAAAAATATAATAAATATTACAAATATTTCACTAGTGAAACTTCTTGTTATGCCTCACTTAATACATGATCGAAGCTATATAAAACTTTCTATCCCATCTACTCCACATTCATGTTAATGAATACATTAAAAACTAGTGAAAAGGTGCATATTAATAATAATTCATCCGATCCTGCTATCCCGGTGGCTGTACAGTTGCATAACGAAGTTGACAACAAGAGACTACTGTAAGGTAACTATAAGGAAGGAGAAATATGGCACATAAGTATATATAGAGAACCACCATACCTTCTCATAGTATGGCTAATATTTAGGCTTGGTTCACACCTGAGCGTATTCGGTATGCGCATTTTACAGGCGTTTTTGAGGCGTTTTTATGTATTTAGGAAACGCTCGTAATACGCGCGTTTGTGTGATTGACAACAGAGGCATCCAATGAAAAACTGCCTTGAGGTGTCCAATGAAAGAGACTTCCTGCGGAGCTATTTCCTGTGTGTTTTCCTGTTTGAGTAGAGTGTGGAACAGTCTGTAACCATGGATCTCCGCAAAAGACGGCAAACAGCAGCTATAGTAGCAGCAGTGCATATTATGCGTTTGAGGAGAAGTAGACTGAACAGGTGACGGTTCTGGGTCCATCCAGTGATTGCGAACCGACAGCAGAGAGGACAGTTCTGGGCGATGTACGAAAGCCTTTGTGCACATGAGGAGAATTTTTTTTCCTACACACGGATGTCCATAAACAGGTTAGTACATATACACAGCTTATTGTTGTGGTGTCTATAATGGTAGCATGCTACATTAGGTTTTTTTGTCTAACAATTTTTATTTTCTTTTTTTCTTTTTAAAATCTTTTTATTGATTTTGTAACAATGGTATGATGATACAAACAATGGTGCCGAAAAGCAAGATTGTACAGTGATTTACAAGCGGATTTGTACAAAAATTGACGTGCTAATATAAAGCAAGAGTACAGTACTGGCTTATTACAAGATAACAGTCAGCATAATCAGTATGATAATGCAAATAAGTACATATCAGTTAGATTACAAACCTGCAGTCTTGCTAACTAATGCTTATGCGCTAGTAAAGGAAAGACCGGATGATAACGGTTCGCCCTGCAGCCCTTACATATTCCGAACACTAACTTAAGCAAATATTAATTATAAAGTATGCAGTGTTTCTCCTGATCTAATACTAGACAATATCAAAAATACTGACTGTCGAGCTAAAGGAAAAATCTTAGGATTGGCACCAAAAATTAGGATCTACTGAATTAACAGTATGAAGGTAAATAGAAATAAACCAAACATAAAAACAAAAGAAAGACAGGTGAGGGGGAGAGGAAAAGGGGGGGGGGGGGGGTAGATGATGGGAGTTAACTGGGGGGGGGGGGAGGTGGAGGCAAATATGACACACAGTATCTACCTATATATAAAAAGGACCAAACAAGAAAAAGGCCTCATCTATATGTTCATAGTCGAGGGCAAACAAGAAAACCAACTATATAAACCTAAAAAGTCGTTCCACAAGCAACAATTGATCAATTGTTGTTTGTGGAACGACTTTTTAGGTCTATATATAAAAAGGAAGGACACGATCTGTAGGACCAAGGCATATGAGATCGACCTCTGCGGGCGCACCGGAGTGACCAGGCAACCAGCCGTATTGCTGCGCTTGAAATTTGTGAGAGTCTGCTCTGAGGTGTTGGAGTCAGAGGAGATTTATGTAATATCAACCTGCAGGTTAAGACATAGAAGGAGCAGAAGGGACCAATTCATTGAGCTGGTGTGCAGTAATGTTGTCCTTCCTAGACGTCCAAGGGGACCAAATTTCCAGATACCTATGATGTGAACGTGATTCCCAGTGGGATAGTTCCTCCAATCTAGCTATAGCTTCTACTTTCCCTCTCCATTGGGAGATTGACGGGGGGATGTAGACTTCCAATTTGAAGCAATTAGTAGTCTGGCTGCTGCCAGTAGAATATTCAATAGAGGTCTTTTAAGGTTAGATAAAGGGTAAGATAAAAAGGATAGGAGGGCTATCTTAGGGCATGTAGGGAGTTGATCTTCTTTTACTACCAGAATATCTCTTATTAATTTGAAAATCCTCTCCCAGAACACTCCAATTTGGGGGCATGACCACCAAATGTGTAAGAAGGTACCTTTCTCCACGAGACATCTCCAACATCTGTCAGAAGTATTACTGTACAGTCGTGGCCAAAAGTTTTGAGAATGACACAAATATTAGTTTTCACAAAGTTTGCTGCTAAACTGCTTTTAGATCTTTGTTTCAGTTGTTTCTGTGATGTAGTGAAATATAATTACACGCACTTCATACGTTTCAAAGGCTTTTATCGACAATTACATGACATTTATGCAAAGAGTCAGTATTTGCAGTGTTGGCCCTTCTTTTTCAGGACCTCTGCAATTCAACTGGGCATGCTCTCAATCAACTTCTGGGCCAATTCCTGACTGATAGCAACCCATTCTTTCATAATCACTTCTTGGAGTTTGTCAGAATTAGTGGGTTTTTGTTTGTCCACCCGCCTCTTGAGTATTGACCACAAGTTCTCAATGGGATTAAGATCTGGGGAGTTTCCAGGCCATGGACCCAAAATGTCAACGTTTTGGTCCCCGAGCCACTTAGTTATCACTTTTGCCTTATGGCACGGTGCTCCATCGTGCTGGAAAATGCATTGTTCTTCACCGAACTGTTGTTGGATTTTGGAAGAAGTTGCTGTTGGAGAGTGTTTTGGTACCATTCTTTATTCATGGCTGTGTTTTGGGGCAAAATTGTGAGTGAGCCCACTCCCTTGGATGAGAAGCAACCCCACACATGAATGGTCTCAGGATGCTTTACTGTTGGCATGACACAGGACTGATGGTAGCGCTCACCTTTTCTTCTCCGGACAAGCCTTTTTCCAGATGCCCCAAACAATCGGAAAGAGGCTTCATCGGAGAATATGACTTTGTCCCAGTCCTCAGCAGTCCATTCACCATACTTTCTGCAGAAGATCAATCTGTCCCTGATGTTTTTTTTTGGAGAGAAGTGGCTTCTTTGCTGCCCTTCTTGACACCAGGCCATCTTCCAAAAGTCCTCGCCTCACTGTGCGTGCAGATGCGATCACACCTGCCTGCTGCCATTCCTGAGCAAGCTCTGCACTGGTGACACTCCGATCCCGCAGCTGAATCCTCTTTAGGATACGATCCTGGCGCTTGCTGGACTTTCTTGGACGCCCTGAAGCCTTCTTAACAAGAATTGAACCTCTTTCCTTGAAGTTCTTGATGATCCTATAAATTGTTGATAGAGGTGCAATCTTAGTAGCCACAATATCCTTGCCTGTGAAGCCATTTTTATGCAACGCAATGATGGCTGCACGCGTTTCTTTGCAGGTCACCATGGTTAACAATGGAAGAACAATGATTTCAGGCATCACCTTCCTTTTAACATGTCAAGTCTGCCATTTTAACCCAAACAGCCTGACATAATGATCTCCAGCCTCCAGAGTTAACAAGACGATTACTGAAATGATCTCAGCATCCTTTAATGACAGCAATGAAATGCAGTGGAAAGGTTTTTTTGGGATTAAGTTAATTTTCATGGCAAAGAAGGACTATGCAATTCATCTGATCACTCTTCATAACATTCTGGAGTATATGCAAATTGCTATTATAAAAACTTAAGCAGCAACTTTTCCAATTTCCAATATTTATGTAATTCTCAAAACTTTTGGCCACGACTGTACATCAAGCTCAATCTCACTGGGGTTAGATACCACCTTGTTAGGACTTTATATGCATTCTCTTGTATTGAAACACATCTAGAAGAAAATCTAGGTGCGCTCAAAATATACTGTTTATCTTTTTCTGTGAATTTTATGTTCAAATCTCTTTCCCACTCTCTTATGAAGTATAAGGAGGGAGGGAGTTCTAATAGCAATAGGTTCTTTGAGACTGTGGAGATAATCTTCGTGGGGTATCGGGATTGTGAGACTAGTTTTTCGAACCAGGATAATGACATATTTACACAGATTTTCTTAATAGTAGGGTTTAAGGCCGCTTTTAAGCAGGAATATTGCAACTGGTTCAGAATATTTAATCGGCATTTCTTAATTATATTCGTAGGATTTAGAAGGGTGCCGTCACTATCCAATAATTCTTCTATTGTGCGGGTGGAGTTCCGTAATTGTGCGGGTAAGATGTTAAAGCTTACTGTGTTAAGACTAAGACAATCTTTAATATTCATGAGGGGTGAAGGGTAAGCTGTACAAATACTCCTTACCTCCGGGTTATTCCATGTATACAAAGTAGTTGACATGAGTGGGACTTCCTTGTTCAGAAATATGGCTTTCCCTGACTCTGACAGCAGCAACGGCCTAATCGGACAACCTATCAGTCTTTCTTCTAAAGGGATCCAGAGCTTATGTTTATAGCTTGGCCCACTCCCCCTCACTCACTGAAACCATATGGCACCAGGAGAGAGATAGTGTGTGGACTCTCATTGCAGTCCTTGGTGACCATGTGGCGCCGGGGGTGGTGTGGAGTGGGCCCAGCGTGCATGCTGGTCCATGTCTTCCCTGGATTCAATGGAGGCCATTTTGGCACCGAAAATGACAGAAATTCAGGTGAGCCCAGCATGTGAGTGGAACCTATACCTTCTGAATTGTATGTTAGCCGCCATGGCACACAACAGGTATATAGTGTTAGGAACCCGTCTAACTAGAGATTGCCTTGACGTTCGGCAGACGGGCTCAGATAATTTTGTACAAAATGATTTGCCAAATATCTCTAACTGGCTGGTATAGCATTTGCAATAATGCGGTGCTATGGGATGTGCTGACTGACCCCCTTTTTTTTACTTCACAGTATGCTGGAGGCGTGGCTGCCTCTTTAGTCGTGCACTCCTGACCAGCTCGTTTGTCTCACAGGTTGATTTTAATCAGTGTTAGTATATAGCTTGGCCCACTCCCCCTCACTCACTGAAACCATATGGCACCAGGAGAGAGATAGTGTGTGGACTCTCATTGCAGTCCTTGGTGACCATGTGGCGCCGGGGGTGGTGTGGAGTGGGCCCAGCGTGCATGCTGGTCCATGTCTTCCCTGGATTCAATGGAGGCCATTTTGGCACCGAAAATGACAGAAATTCAGGTGAGCCCAGCATGTGAGTGGAACCTATACCTTCTGAATTGTATGTTAGCCGCCATGGCACACAACAGGTATATAGTGTTAGGAACCCGTCTAACTAGAGATTGCCTTGACGTTCGGCAGACGGGCTCAGATAATTTTGTACAAAATGATTTGCCAAATATCTCTAACTGGCTGGTATAGCATTTGCAATAATGCGGTGCTATGGGATGTGCTGACTGACCCCCTTTTTTTTACTTATGTTTAGGCTGCCTCAACAAGTCAATGATTCTATTGATGTGTACTGCTCTATGATATCTTTGAATTGAGGGGAAGCTAATTCCTCCTTTTAAAAAGGGGAGAAGAAGGATCTTATTAGAGATTCTAGGTTTTTTATTCCCCCAAACATAAGAGGAGCAGATCTTCCTAAAGGAGTTAAAAAAGCTACTTGGTAAGTTTATAGGTAGAACTTGTAATAGGTTATCTTAGGAACTATGAGGGAATTTAATATATTGCGTCTGCCTAACCATGAGATGAAGGAGGGGGACCAGGAGTTTAAAATTTCTGGTATGGATTTTAATAAGGGGGGGAAATTGGATTCATACAATTTCGCTAGATCAGATGTGACATTTATGCCTAGGAATTTTCTATAAGAGTGCGACCACTCGAATGGGGAGTTCACTTTAAGTTTATCTAGGAGACTGGTAGGGAGATTTATGTTCATTGCCACCGACTTTGGCAGATTAATTTTGAAGTTTGCAATGAAACCGAATTCGGTAAACAACCTGACAATAGCAGGGAAGGCCTGAAGCGGGTTGGAGACCATTAAAAGAAGGTCGTCAGCATATGCCGCTTGTTTGATCTCCAAGCCACCACAGCCCAATCCCTTAATCTCCTTGGACTGTCTGATGAACTGTAAAAGGGGTTCCATTGTCAGGATGAAGAGGATTGGTGAAAGTGGACAGCCTTGTCTCGTCCCATTATTGATTTGTACCGGGCGAGAGAGAATGTCGTTTATTTTTATATTTGCGCTAGGGGAGCCATACATGGAAAAAATGGCTAGTATGAAGGGTTCTGGAAAGCCAAACTTAGACAAGGTGCTTTTGATAAAAACCCAGGCCACACGATCAAAGGCTTTTTCAGCGTCTGTTCCCAGAACCACCAAAGGAGACCCGGTCTTTTTTGCTAGGGCAACTTTATAGGTGTTATCCTTGCCTTCGCGATTAGGGACAAATCCGGTTTGATCAGGGTGTACCAGATCTTTCAATAAAGGTTTTATTCTATTGGCTAAAATCCTAGCGTAAATCTTCAAGTCAAGGTTTAGCAAAGAAATAGGTCTGTAGCTAGAACATAGACCGGGGTCCTTCTGTAGCTTGGGAATCAGAGTGATGTGGGCATTAACAGTTTGCGGTAAAAACTCCTTGCCTGAGAGCGCTGCGTTAAAAGAGCTAAGAAGGTGGGGTGTTAAAGTTTCTTTGAGTGAAAGATAGTATAGCAAAGGTAGACCGTCCGGTCCTGGGGATTTACCTTTCGCCATTTGTTTTAGAGTGTCAGAGTTCTGAGAGCTTAATTGGTGTGCATAGACAGATGGCTTGTTCGGGAGTCAGAGAGGGAAGTAGTAGTTTATTCAAGAATTCTTTGGTTAGTACTGATTTCTCTGTACACATGGCTTCAGGGTCAGATTTATCAAGATTATAAAGCCTTGAATAGAAACTGTGGAAGGCTTCTGCAATCTCTATGTCATTATTTACTAATTCTTTTCTATCTTTCAGAATAGCCGAGATCCTAGACTTTCGCTTTCAATGTCTTATTAGAGCTAGCATAAATTTTGTGGGTTTATTGCCGTGAGCGAAAAACTTCTGCTTGAGGGCAAGATAAAGCTTTGCTGATTGTTTGTTGAGAAGACTTTTAAGCTCATCTCTGGTAGAAGAAAGTTCCACCAGGTGGTGATTTGCTTGCGAATGTTTGTGAGCGGTCTCTAGTTCAGATATTTTGTCATAGAGCTCAGCTATTCTAATACGTCTTTGCTTATTTATATGTGAGGCTATAGAGATAAATTCCCCCCTGATAACTGATTTATGTGCCTCCCATATTGTATGAGGAGATACTGCTTCTGACTTATTAAGAACAAAGTAGTCTTTCAGTTTCTTATCTATCCTGTCTTTGACCTGTGTGTTATCCAGCAACGTTTCATTTAGTCTCCAGGTGAAGGTTCTGGGATGAGTGTTCGTTAGTTTCCATGTGATAAACATCGGGGCATGATCGGAATGAACCATATTTCCAAAGTATGATTCAATACATAGATGTATTTGAGGTGTGGGGACCAGTATGTAATCTAGCCTGTGGTAGGTGTTATGAGGAGAGGAAAAGAAGGAGAAATCTTTTTCCATTGGATTTTCGCTCTCCATGCATCCGTAAGGTTGCTGTTATGTATAAGTTTTTTGATACCGTTGAGGGTTTTCAGAGAAACTGATGACTTCCCTGATGATGTGTCAAGATGTGGGTTGAGGGTCGACGTTGAAATCCCCTGCAATAAACACTATTCCCTCTCTGAAATCCTCAAATATTTGCCAGGAGTTTTCAAACCAAATTTTTTGGGCTACATTGGGGGTGTAAAAGTTGGCGAATGTGTACATTTGGGAGTTAATAGTCCCTTTCACTAATACATAACGACTATTAGGGTCTGTTAAATTGTCGGTCATATTAAAGTCGAGATGTTTATGGAAACCGATACTGGCTCCAAGTCTATTCGAGTGTGTGGAGGAACTGTGAAACCATTGGTTGTAGTAAGATCTAGACAGATTGGGGACTCTATTTTTAAAATGCGTTTCTTGTAATAAGATCACCTTAGTTTTTTCTTTGTGTAGATAATGTAAAATCTGACTCCTTTTAGTGGGATTTTTAAAACCTCTGACATTATATGTGGCAATATGGATGTCAGCCATGATGGGGTTTGAGTATTGAGGGGGCAGTACTTACATACCACTGGTTGCCTGAGGCTTCTCCGGTTTCACTGTCTGGTGGAAAGGTAGATGGTGTCATTGGAGCAAATAGATTGCAATTTTGGGAGGGTGGGACAGGGCTAAAAGATAAAGGAAAGAACGTCAACTTGAGTAACGAACATAATATAAACAACAATCCTCTGCTGTATATGTAAACTAGGGATTTAGATATCCCAATGTTGGACCTTTCTAGGTCCGTACTTCTGGCAAGGGCCGGAAGCACTAAACCCTGTAAACCATACAGGGTCAGCATGTGAGGCAGTAACAAATGAACTCACGAGTGAGATAAAGAAGTGAGTTATGGAATATAGTAATCCATGCCCTGAACAATGCACAAGCCCTGAGCCTGAGCCACAGGCTGTGCATAAACCGGGGCTTTTGAACATGGATCACTGATCACCCAGACCCCAACCCCACCTGTAATGCATTCAGGTGTATCAACCCTAATTACAGGGGCCTAGAAGGTCATAGAAGATGTGGTAGGGGGTCTACGAGACCAGCAATCCAGTTACCATCGTCAGACCGCCAAAGGCGAATCAGTATAATCAGGCCATCCTAAGGGTAAAAGAAACAAAATCAATCCTCTTCAGAGATAATGTGCCTAGGGGTTTGTTTCCCGTGCTTTCTCTTAGACTTTGAGGATTTGCTTCCTCCCACTAGATCCCATGAAGTGGGAGGCAAGATGTCCTGTGGAATAAGGACGTCATTGGTAGCTGACCAGTCCGGGATGTCTACATCTTGTATCTCCAATGCTTCTAGGATATCTGGGAGGTCCTTTGGGGATCTCAGGATGAGCTTCTTCTCTTTCCATGTGATGAGCATACCGAACGGGAACAGCCACCTAAAGACTATGCGTCTATGTCTTAGTAGGTCTGTGAGTGGTTTCAGGGCACGCCTCTTATTTAGAGTGGCAGGGGCAAGATCTTGAAAAAGTAGGATTCGGGAACCTTCATAGACTATATTTTCACTTTCTCTTGCTCTTTTCATTATAAGGTCTTTTTGAGCGAAATTTAGCAGTTTGCAGATGATGTCTCTTGGGGGGGTCACCCTGCTTGGGCCTAGGGCGAAGGGCACGGTGGGCTCTCTCAATTATGATTGGGTCTGTATATTCTTCACCCAATAGAGCTTCGCAAATTTCTTTAACCGCACTATGTATGGCCTCATTAGCAACAGATTCTGTGACTCCTCTGATGCGTATGTTATTTCTTCTGCCTCTATTGTCCTGATCTTCAATGTAATCATACAGGTAATTTATGTGGTTTTGGTAAGCAGAGAGAGCGGTTGAGTTTTTGTTTGTGTATTCTGCAACAGCTGCTTGGGTGGACTCCAATGCTTCAACTCTCTGACCTACTTGTCTCACTTCGCGTTTTATTTCAGACAGTTCCTCTAAGACAGGATTTAGTGCTTTAGATAGCGCTTGCGAGATAAAAGATCTGGAAATAGGTAAATCTGAGGCTGCTTCTAAGGGTTCATCTTCTTCACTCTCCCTTTCAAGCTGTGACGTTAGCTGTTTTTGTGCATTGCTTTTAGATGTGGAAGAAGGGGCTCCTTGATTTGCTGTGTTTTTCTTCATCATAAATCTGTTTAAATCGGATTGTGAAAGAGAAGGAGCCTTTGGCTGGTTATTAGTGTCCTGGTCAACCCTTCTATACCTTCCTACTTTCACCATAAGTGCGAATGAAACTTGCCCCTGAAGCGAAATTTGCTCACTTCTTCATCACAGGTCAAGTGATCTTTACAACATTTCTACAGTGCATACATTTGCCAGAGCTCAGGCGCGTTAAGCCATAATCTGAATGATGAGTATAGCTTCTGTAGTATTTGCACTATGAACAATTAGGACACTGTCTCTTTAAATCTGACTATTTAGTTTAGCAGCAACTTCTATGCTCAGAAATTCAAACGGCTAAGCATATCAGATATAGTAACTGTACAGCTTAGCACTACTAATAAGCCCAAGTGCCAAGTGAAAGCTGAAAAAACTGCTGCTGGCAGCCGTTGATGTGGCTAAGAGCTATACGGTAAGACACCGATTATGTCAGCTGGAGCTCCTCGTTTGTCCAGAGTATACTAGGCACAGAGGGGTACCTTATCGCATGGAACCGGCGCTGTTGTTGTTAGGGAACGCTGCCGAACCGACCGATGTTTGGATCCACAAAATGGCGCCCGCTTGTAAGTTCCATCCTGCAGTGAGCTGACTCCCAGACTTGAGCACCTGTATAGGTCTGTTTCCATAAGCAGACTGAGAAATGTCACCCAATCAGCACCTGTGACAAAACCCGTCCGGGCTTCTTGTCTGCTGGAGAGGCTCCGCTGTAGTCACGTCCGATACTAATTCAGGCCGTGGATGCCTCCACTGCTAGGCCTCGGCGGCAGTTCGGGCCCAGTGCGAGTCTGTGACCCAAGGAAGGTCTCTTTGTGTAGAGCACAGAATTTGCAAATCCTCTGTGTCTAAGGTGGGGTCTTTTGAGACTTATAAAGCAGTGGATTATATAGGATTGTGACACCCGCAGCAGAGCAGAGGACAGAGACGTCTTCCTCAGTCAGCGGTTAGCCACGCCCCCGGCATAAATGAACAATTTTTATTTTAAACAGCTTTGATGAGCTCCTGGGATTGATGTCCATCCATTTGGAACAACAGGAGACATTCATGAGGGACAGCATAGCACCAGTGGAAAGACTGCTCATAACGTTGCGGTAAGTAGACAAATCAATGCACAAATAATCCTGTGCTGCAGGTTGTGACTTATGTTTTTTTGTAGGGGGTATGGCATGTGTGACTGTCCGAAATATGTGTAGCATAACCATACCTAGTTTAACCACATTCAAATAAACGCCCAACCCCCCAAAATATAACCAAAAAGACACCTTGAGAGTTAAATATTAATAAAATATTAATAAAATTATAATAATAATAATTAAAAGTGCAAACGTTGCAAAGAAACAACTGCAAAATTTGTTTCCTGGAGGGCAAAATGAAAAAGGTGCCTAGAGTGACAAATCAAAAATCTCGTCCTCCTGCAATTCCTCCCTCATTCCACGTGAGCGGGCACCAATCTGCGTTTGTATGCGTGGCTGCCATGTGTCGTGATGTGGGTATGTTTGAGATGTGTGTGTGTGTGTGTGTGCATGGGTGGTGCATGTAGAGGTGCAGTGTGCAGATGTGTAGTACCTTCAGGTGGAATGAAGGAGTCAAGACAGTGTGTTAATGCTTCCCGTGCTTCAGTCTGTCGACTCCTGGGCACCATTTTCATTTTGTCCTCCAAGCTGAGGAGGAAATGGGCCTCGCACGATAGCCTTGGGACCGGATGGGCCATGGCATCCAGAAAATCTATCAGCCGGTCCTCATCTCGTTCCGACCTCTTTCTCCTTGTTCTTGGATTGGCCCTACCACTGGTCGGTTCCTGGGCAGGTGGGGCAGTAGGTGTGGGGGTTCGTGATGGTGATGTTGGATTTGGTGGCGTTGTATTAGCAGGCCCAGTAGAGACGCAGGCGTTGCTTTCACTGGTGGCCTCCTCATCTTCCTCATCTTGCCTCTCTGTAGCATTCCAGCTACTGTCAGTGCTGTAAAAAGTAAAGTATATATAAGTACGTGCTATATAGGATTATGAATGTACTGTCACACATAACCCTCACAAACATTCATATAGAATTTACCTACCTACGCATCTCTGAGCAGGGCACTAGAAAAGCCAATTGCTCTGAGTAAATTTGGCAAAATAAACGGGAAACAATGCGCTCATAGGGTAGTACATTTTGGGTATCAGATTTAGAGAGTGTGCTGTGTCAATTGTTACACTCACCTTCTGGTGTTGTGCTTATGTCAGTACAACACTTGCAAAGGCGGGGGGAGGGGGTCGATCAGGAGGGAGTATGCTGCCAGTATCTTCTCAATCCTTGGAGTTGCCAGCACTCCAGAGCAGTGATGTAGAATACTGTAAAAAAAACTGTGTACTAGCTCGTACACAATGTGATACCTCTTGGCGCAAAACCACAATTGCGAGTGACGTCTTTTTAAAAGTTATTTATTCATTCAGGTGACAACGCGTTTCGGAGTGAGAGTACTCCTTTATCAAGTCTAAAAGAAACAGTAGTGTGTGAAGTAGTAATGCCAAGGGATAAAACATGAATGAGGTAAAAATAATAATAATAAAATAAAAATAAGAATGAAATAAAATACAACAAAAAGACTTGTATAATTCATCAACATGGTGTGCGGGTAATGGACTATATAAGAATCACATGAAATAGTCATATAAATGTACCGAACATAGTTAGAAGGATCCGATATAATTTAAAAATGGGTAACTGTGTGGTAAAGGAACTTTTTTCTTTCGCAGTTGAAGAAAATTAATATTAAAATCAATACTAATAATCTTGATAATATTCAAATTGGTGATAGTATTAATTTGATCATAAAATTAATACTATCGCCAATTTGAATATTATCAAGATTATTAGTATTGATTTTAATATTAATTTTCTTCAACTGCGAAAGAAAAAAGTTACGAGCTAGTACACAGTTTTTTTTACAATTGCTCTGAGTGGATGTAGGTTGCTGGGGCCATTGCAGCAGCTTCGCTTCTATACTCCCGCTCCTTTCGTCGTTGCCGCATGAAGGCATCCTTCAGGCTTTTCCATTTTAAATTGAGGGTATTTACTGTTGAAAAAAGATATAAACATCAATTAATTTAATTTATTTTTCCTTTTCCATATCTTAGGTATTTAGCAACTGGACAGTCATTGGTCAGTCTGCACTATGCCTTCATGATTGGTAAATCGACAGCAAGCGACATCATCCTGGAAACATGCAGTGCCATATGGGATGTCATTCATGCGGTTGTGATGTCCAAACCGAACAATGATGAGTGGCAGAAAATTGCCCACACATTTTGCCAAACATGCAATTTTCCTAATTGTGTGGGGGCGCTAGACGGAAAGCATATCCGCGTGATAAAAAAAGGGGAGTGGCAGTAGATTTTATAATTATAAGAAATACTTTTCCATGGAGAGTACAAATTGCACCGGCGTCCGTGGTACCGCACATGGAGCCACCATTAGGGACAAGTTTGCGGCCTATTTCATATCAGCGGAGGGGGAGGTGCCATGGCAATTGCAAGCTATGCAAGCTTAATTATTATAATAAAGACTTTGCCTTCTCTTTGTTCTGTGGTGCATTGTGTACTTGTATTTTGTATAAATAAAGTTGATTTTAGACTAGACTGTTGTTAACACCTTTTTTTTCTTTCCAATGGCTTCCCACGCCTGCTGCCTGATTCTCCTGTTCTTGTACTGGGGATCCTGCATGTCGTACAGGAATCGCCTCTCCTGTACCAGCCTGATCAGTGTCTCACTGTCTATGGCTTGATCCTCCATCTTGTCGGCTGTGAGAAATGTGGCTGGTTACTAGGGCTGCACGATATGGGAATTTTGTGCAATTGCGATTAGGGCCCTAAAAATTGCGATAACGATATGCGATGCGATATTTTAAGGGAATTGTGCTAGATGTCTATTTGCTTGGATTTTCCCATATGAGCCGCTGACGCGGCTGGGTATGACATAGTTATGGGGGATCTGTGGATGGCACTGTTATGGGGGATCTGTGGATGATGCACTGTTATGGGGGATCTGTGGATGATGCACTGTTATGGGGGATCTGTGGATGACGCTGTTATGTGGGGGATCTGTGGATGACGCTGTTATGTGGGGGATCTGTGGAGGACGCTGTTATGGGGGATCTGTGGAGGACGCTGTTATGGGGGATCTGTGGAGGACACTGTTATGGGGGATCTGTGGAGGACACTGTTATGGGGGATCTGTGGAGGACACTGTTATGGGGGATCTGTGGAGGACACTGTTATGGGGGATCTGTGGATGACGCTGTTATGGGGGATCTGTGGATGACGCTGTTATGTGGGGGATCTGTGGATGACGCTGTTATGTGGGGGATCTGTGGAGGACGCTGTTATGGGGGATCTGTGGAGGACACTGTTATGGGGGATCTGTGGAGGACACTGTTATGGGGGATCTGTGGAGGACGCTGTTATGGGGGATCTGTGGAGGACACTGTTATGGGGGATCTGTGGATGACGCTGTTATGTGGGGGATCTGTGGATGACGCTGTTATGTGGGGGATCTGTGGATGACGCTGTTATGTGGGGGATCTGTGGAGGACGCTGTTATGTGGGGGATCTGTGGAGGACGCTGTTATGGGGGATCTGTGAAGGACACTGTTATGGGGGATCTGTGGAGGACACTGTTATGGGGGATCTGTGGAGGACACTGTTATGGGGGATCTGTGGAGGACACTGTTATGGGGGATCTGTGGAGGACGCTGTTATGGGGGATCTGTGGATGACGCTGTTATGGGGATCTGTGGATGACGCTGTTATGTGGGGGATCTGTGGATGACGCTGTTATGTGGGGGATCTGTGGAGGACGCTGTTATGGGGGATCTGTGGAGGACACTGTTATGGGGGATCTGTGGAGGACACTGTTATGGGGGATCTGTGGAGGACACTTTTATGGGGATCTGTGGAGGACACTGTTCTGGGGGATCTGTGGAGGACACTGTTATGGGGGATCTGTGGAGGACACTTTTATGGGGATCTGTGGAGGACACTTTTATGGGGATCTGTGGAGGACACTGTTATGGGGGATCTGTGGAGGACACTGTTATGGGGGATCTGTGGAGGACGCTGTTATGGGGGGTCTGTGGAGGACGCTGTTATGGGGGGTCTGTGGATGACGCTGTTATGTGGGGGATCTGTGGAGGACGCTGTTATGGGGGATCGGTGGAGGACGCTGTTATGGGGGATCTGTGGAGGACGCTGTTATGGGGGATCTGTGGAGGACACTGTTATGGGGGATCTGTGGAGGACACTGTTATGGGGGATCTGTGGAGGACACTGTTATGGGGATCTGTGGAGGACGCTGTTATGGGGGATCTGTGGAGGACACTTATGGGGGATCTGTGGAGGACACTGTTATGGGGGATCTGTGGAGGACACTGTTATGGGGGATCTGTGGAGGACAGTGTTATGGGGGACCTGTGGATGACGCTGTTATGGGGTGGATCTGTGGATGGCACTGTTATAGGGGATGTGTGCTATGACACATAGGGCCATGAGGGGGGCCAGCATAACACATATAGCATCTTATGCTGGTCCCCCTCATGGCCCTATGTGTCCCCTCGTGTGTCCTAAACTGTGCACATAACTGACTTTGTGTGTAAAGTAGTTTACTACTGTCTGAAACAATCTCTCTCCTATTGATAAAATGGCCAGCCTCTGTACTCACTTTCACTATGAATGCACGGTAGCAAGCGGGCCGGCCGGTGTTCTGACACTTTTCTATACCCGGACAAAAGTCTATACCCGGAAGTGATGTAGCTGCATCGGAAGTCGCTCGCTACCGCTCGCTGCAGTGCATTCATAGTGAAAGTGAGTACAGAGGCTGGCCATTTTATCAATAGGAGAGAGCTTGTTTCAGACAGTAGTAAAATACTTTACACACAAAGCCAGTTATGTGCACGGGGCCCCTTCATATATAATCGCAGCATTTTCGGGTCGGCCAAATCGCCATATCGCATTTGGCGATTATCGCGATTCAATTATTTTTTCGATATATCATGCGGACGAAACGCGCGTATGTGCGCGCATTTTTAAATGACCAAACAAGAAACGCGCGTTCCTGCTGAAGTCTATGGACGGGAACGCGCGACAATACGCCCCAAAGAAGCTCCTGTACTTCTTGGGGCGTAGGGCGTTTTACAGCGCGTTCGTACGCGCTGTAAAACACTCAGGTGAGAACCATGCCCATAGGGAAGCATTGGTTTTTGCCTGTTGGGCGTTTTACAGCGCCGTAGGAAAACGCTCAGGTGTGAACTGAGCCTTAAACAGAAGGAAAAAACAGACAATGCTCATTAACTGTTAAAACAATATAATACATCAATTAAAAATCCAGTCCTATCTGGTGGTTCAAGATGATCCTGATTCATCAAAGCAAAAGGGAGATTCTATAAGAACGGATCAAAGCTATTATTGTCATTTAACCCTAGCGGGGCCATAGATTTCAAACTATAAATCCAACGTGTCTCTCGTTGGGCTAGTAATCTCTTCCAATTGCCTCCTCTCGGGGAGATCTTCACATGGTCAATCCCCCGGAAGCGCAACCCAGAACCATCGCAATCATGTGCTGCCTTGAAATGCCTAAGTATAGTTGTAAGTAATTCCACATCTGTGATATCCCTGGCAGATTCAATTGACAGCACATGCTCGCGGATGCTTTTCTTGAACTGGTGGGAGGTCATTCCTATATATATTTTATTACAGGGGCAGATAGCCCAATATATCACCCCTGTCGTGGTACAGTCAATGGGGTAGGTGATCTTAAAAATCTCACTCCTATCCATATTGACACAGGCCACGCACTTCCCACATTGTTTGTTACCCCAGCGAGGGCCTCTAGATCCAAAGGGATTGGGGGGGCGTACCACATAATGGCTCTGTTCTAGGTGGTCTTTTAAATTCTTAGCTCTCCTAAAGGTAATGCTTGGATGTTCTTTCAATTTATCCCTTAGTTGTGGGTCTAATTTTAGAATGTCCCAATGTTTGGACAAAACATTGGTAATCTCCCTACTTTTCTTGTTAAATGTTGTAATAAATCTAATGTCCTCTGTGGTATTCTTACATTTTTTATCAAGTAACAAGTCAGAGCGTCTGGATTGTCTTGCTCGTCTGTATGCCTTTTCAATTGATCTTTCTGTATACTTCCTAGTTTGAAATCTGTTGTGTAGATCCTCTGCTTGTGTCTCAAAAAGTTGATCCGTTGAGCATATCCGTCTCGCCCTTAGGAACTGACCCACTGGGATGTTGTCAATCAACCTCTTTGGATGCAGTCTGGCTTGTTGACAGTGGTAGTGGTACCTCGCACTTGGGCAGGAGAACTGGTTTTGGTGTGAATGGCAGTTAGTACAAGGACATCGCTCTTGTCCTTGTACTTAACCGCCAGGACCCATGACATGGGCTTGCAGGCCGAGGTTTTTTGGCATAAAACAATTAAAATTAAAGATAATTAATAAAGATGGTTTTAGAAATGTACTTTTTAAAACCATCATTAATCTATTTGGAATATGGTCAAAAATACCTTCTAATACATCATTGAAATATTAATACTTTTACAACAGTGTAGATTATTAAAGTGATAGTACTTGAAGGATTGTGTGTCTCTATCTTATGTTGAAACCTGTTGAACTGATGACATAAGTTTGGTTACAAGGAAGAACATTATTCAAGCCATTTTGAAATATGTGGTTTAATTACCCTAACCCCCCCAACTAAAAAAATACAGACAAGCCATGTCTCAAATGTCATAATATATAGAACTAAACATAACAAAAAAAATTACAACTCAAAAAGATCCCTTGTAAAGGATGTTGGTCCGTATGAGGGTCCAGGCCGAACATGTCCCGGATCCGGGGCCACTGATGTATAAGGGGACGGATAATTTTCATGGCCAAAGGGGGGTTTGGCTCTTAGGCCAGGGGAAAATGGTATGGCTGTACAGATTGACCTTGGGCTGGGGGCTGCTGAGGTGGGTAGCTGGTGCTGTTTGTAGTTTAGGGAAAGATCACCTGGCGCCGCACTTGGTCGATTAGAGAATGTATGTTGATAGGTTGATGGAAATAGCTCACTAGCCTCACACACATGGGGAAGGTGCACAATCTAAGTAGATTCACCCTTCAAATTAAGCTTATGACAATAGAAGATTGGCACACTAATACATACGGAGCAACACGGAAACAAGCTTCACAATTTATTACAACTGTATATACTAATAAAAATGCAATACAATAAAAATGCACATAAGGATAAAAATAAAATTAAAATGATATACAATACAGTATTTCCAATGGATTCAATTGATGGCTCCAATATCCTTGGTCACCTGTTGTTAATATGGAATCAACCACTGTTGAATGTGCACTGTTATCTACAATTATTTCGAGGACATTAAAATAGACGCATCGCAAAATTCGCTTTAACCTGCTGGAAGATCAACACTGGAAGCACAGCCCATGTGACAAATTGACCTACAATTGAGACACCGACATAACAGAAGCCGGGACGCCGGTCTGTTGCCGGATACAATAAAAAACACAAGAAACCAGCTGGGTACAAGAGAAGGTAAGCCCACGGACGTGGGTCACCGGTACTAACTTTGATGCACACCTTGTGAATATCGTTAGCATCGATTTTTTTATGATTCTTTATACGATTGTTCCATATGATTTTTCATGCAGATTTTTTATGCGAAACTTTGTGAATACTCTCACTCTGCAAGATATCGGATTTAGAGTATTGGGAAAGTGGCGTGGGCTGCATTTAGAAGTGGAGGAACGCACCTTTTGCTGCTGAGACATATCCTTGTCCACTACAAATAGCTCCAACCACTACCTTGTGATACCTGTGGATTGGGTGCACTCCTTTTACAGCTCAAACCATTTCTACATGTGTTATACAACTATATGACCATTGTGCCATTTATAAAAATAAATGCCACAGCAATTTTCGGCTATCTTCCGCTGGCCTTGAAGTTTCCCTTGCCTGGGGTTCGGGATCTTCAGCCGGGGTCTGCGTGGGAGTGGACACTGGGGAGAACACGGCTGGAGTCTTAGTACCTCCCACATCTGATAGCTGGGATTCCTCTGGATCAGGTTCCTCCAGACTGTCCACAGTACTGTAGGGCAAATCAGATGAAAATATACAGTACATTAGACAAACATGAAATTCTAAATTAAATGAAATTATGGCAAACATAGTGGTGCATGTTCACAATAAGGTGAGCCAGCACAGATCCAACAAGGGTTAAAAATCGTAATGTTCACCCTAAACATTTGTGGCCACATTACCTAATCAAACGATTTCTGGACTGTTCTTTTGGACAGTGTTCAAATAGCAACAGAACATTTTGTAGGTTGCTGGGTGTTTAGAGCTGTCCGACTCTAAAACATGTACTGTAGACACATTAAAGAACTAACCAAGTTCTGAAATTCTGTCTGTCTATAAAGGGATAGAGAGATTTGCATTGCTTGGCATACTTTTTCAACAGTGATTTTCGTGATTTTGGCACACGCAGGTTGGAAGCTAACTTTAAAAAGAGCCAAAACCAAAAAGTGCAACACATGCAACAATAAAAAAATAGCATGTTTAAAGGCAAGGTTAGACACATCAAGCGCATGGCCACTTCAACAGTATAAAGTGCCAAATTACTAAAATGACACTTAATCTCTTGCCGTCACACTAACGCCGAAAGGCGTCAGTGCGGCGGCTCTCTCAGGTCTCAATGACGCCTATCCTGGTATTTGACTTCGGCTAGTTTGACTTGCTTTGTGTTCTGTTTGTCCTGTCTTTTGTTTTTCCCCTGTACTTAAGTTAGGGACTGCTGTCCTCTCCTTGGGCAGGTTGCCGGCGGTGCTGCAAAGGAAACACGCCACCTGCCCCTCCTTACACTTAGTTTCAACTTCCTGTACAGCTTTTTGCTTAAAGGTCAGAGGCCTTTCACACAGGTTTCCTGGCAACGGATCCGCAAAAAATGCGGATGACATACTGATGGCTTCCGTTTGGGATCTGCATTTTTTGCGGACCCATTGACTTAAATTGGCCCGCGGACCGTTTATTGTGGACAAGAACAGGACATACTTTATTTTTTTGCGCAATGGAACCACGGACAACGGACGCAGAAAACACACAGTTGACTATCTGCATTTTCAACTGCTCCATAGAAATGAATGGATCCGCATAAGAACCACAAAATATGCAGAACGGATGCGGGAAAAAACTGCGGTCGTGTGCATGAGGCCTATGTCTGTTGTGACTTCTATCCAGCCACTGGGTGTCAAATGACCTGACAGCAGATAGTACTGGCGGCCTACTGATAGGAGAAGAGCTGGCAGCATGATAATGACATCACAGCAAGGCCGCTGGCGACATTTCACAGCCCTATAAATAGCCTCAGCCATCTTGGATTCAGCCATTTTCCAGTGTACTTAGTGCAGGGAGAGACGTCAGCAGGCTCTAGGGACAGTGGTAAAAAATACTTTAAAATGTTTATTTTTCTGTATAGAAGTTAAGGGAAAGTATAGGGAGGAATCATTCCACAGTATTGAAGCAGAACGGGTTTCAGTAGGGGAGTTTACCGCCTGGGTAATAGGAACAATCCTATTACACCTTGCTGCACTGACTGGGGATCCAAATTGCCATTATACAGCTCTGTAATTCCATCAAACCGTTCTTGTTATTGGGGTGCAAGTGCTGTTTGATACAGCCATTAACAGGTTGTACTCCTTTATCTGTTCAAGAGTTTGCTCAGGAGTGCACCCAAATTCATCTGCTGCTGTACAGGAATCTTGCTAGGACAAACGTCCACACATCACAGTGTCCTCCATAGATCTTCTTACATTAGTGGAACCGTGTTTAGTTCAGAAGGCCCTCTGTTTCAAAATTACATTAGCCAGCTAACTGCAGTGAACAGTAGGATAAAGGACACAAAGAAGATTGTGCAGGACCTGGTGAGGACAAATCCACACTGCTTTTAATATTCACAAGTTATAATACACCTGAGACAAGTCTTTATCTGAATTTAAAAGGGAATCTTGAGTGGTGCCCAACCAGTTTCACCTCCCAGCTTCCTCATGGACTACCGCTCCGCATTCCATTCCTGACTTTTATACATTTTCAACATCATTTCCTAGTTCCAGGTAAAAAATCTGTTACATAAATAAAACAACATAAAAATTGCACACTTCTAATAAAACCTGTCAAGTCCCTATTTCTTTCAAACTGATTGGGTTTTTCCAAAATGTTTGCAAAAAAAAAAAGGTTAGATATGCTAAGACATTAAACTATTTCCAATGTTTCTAATATGCTCATTTATTCTTGTCTTTCATTTCCGTCTTGACCGCCCTATATATTGTAGCTGCATTCACATGCTAATATAGAAAAAAAAAATGTAATTACAATCAGTCCTCCAAAAATTTGTAAAACTTTCCCACTGCTTAATTCTGTCTATTCCTCTTACATTTTTCTAGTGTTTTTTTAAATGAATTCTAAGGATTATTTCATTTTTGTACAATTCTATCATATATTATGCGCACATAATTCGATTTTCTTGGTATGTTTTTAATCCATGGTGAAAAATTGCAAGTTTTCAATGACGCTGTTACAATCAGTTTTCTTGAAACATGCCTTGGTGCATCCTATTTTCAACTATTTATGTTAATTTTGTATTCCAATAATTATTGTTGAATTTCTTCCACTATTGTGCCAGACCCTCCTATTAACCTTTGCATATAATAAGGTCACTGGTGTGTTTCACAGATGTGTTGTTGCTCCCATAGCACCATCAATAATTTTGCGTAACTCGAGGTCAATTTCTCTATCAGTGCTGTTTCAGTTGTCTGTAAATAATACTTCCCTCTCCCTTCAGAAATCATTTTGTTCACTACATAACTTGTTGTCCCTATCCATCTATTCTTTCACTGAATCTACCTCCTTCCACTGTTGGCTACTCATATGCAAGGATGTTACATCAACTGAACAATGTAAAGTGGAGTAGATTGTATTTCCTTCAGACATTCAGTCTAATCTCAAATAAGAGGGCATTTTTTCACATAATTAGTCTACATGCACACGACCGTGCCGTTTTTTGCGGTCCACAAACCGCGGATCTGCAAAAAATGGAAGCCGCCCGTGTGCCTTCCGCAATTTGCGGAACGGAACGGGCGGCCATTGATATAACTGCCTATTCTTGTCCGTTTTGCGGACAAGAATAGGACATGTTATATTTTTTTTGCAGGGCCACGGAACAGAGCAACGGATGCGGACAGCACACGGAGTGCTATCCGCATCTTTTGCGGCCCCATTGAAGTGAATGGGTCCACATCCGAGCCGCCAAAACGGCGGCTCGGATGCGGACCCAAACAACGGCCGTGTGCATGAGGCCTTATGCAGGAGGAAATCCAGATATTGGCCCAAAGCAGTCAAGGGATTATGATAATCCCAGATAGTATAGGTCTGGCAAAGGGTCCACTAGATATTTGGAGACTGTTGGCAAGTATTACATTTCTAAGATCTTGAGGTATTTTTTTTCATGGAAATTCAGATTCTTTTTCAGATTTTAAATTTTTCCCTTCTTCCAATAATATTCTCAGTTTTTGATAATTTCCCTCTGGGTTACATTTGGGGTGAATATCTGGCAAAGAGCAGTGTGGGAGTTAGGTAAAGTTAAAAATAAAGGGATAATGGGATGAGAGATGTCCGCTACGACAGAGGCATGGTGTCAGAGGCACAGCGTAGGGGAAGGGGAGGAACACCAGAATGACAACAGAAGGAAAAGGACCAGGAACACGGCCTCAAGGCTAGGGAAAGGGAAATGGTAACCACCTAAGGAAACCATAAACCTAGCCCTGACTCCTGTCAGTATGAATAGACCCTGAACGTGGGAATATTCATACACCGTAAACCTAGGCCACTCATGCACACGACCGCATGTTGTTTCCACGTCTGTTACGCCGATTTTAGCGTTTCTGATGCGGACCCATTCATTTCTATGGAGACGTGTGAAATGCGGATAGTCCACTGTTTGTTATTCGCGTCCGTGGTTCCAGTCCGTCAAAAAATTATAACCTGTCCTATTCTTGTCTGTAAAAAACGGTTTGCGGACCCATTCAAGTCAATGGGTCCACAAAAAGTGAGGATGCACAACCGTATGTCATCTGCGTCCGATTTTTTACATTCATTTTCCTGGCAACCTGTCTGCCAGACCTTGTGGCAAATAAAAAAAATAAAATTATATACAGGAAGGAAGTTGAAGGTCACAGGTTATGCAGATAGCTGATTGCTAGGCACCTGAGGGCAAAGTGTGGTGTTTGGTTTGGCAGTCAGTGGATTTTCATTGTTCCTGCAAATATGCCTTGCTGGAATGTAGAAAAATGAATTACACTGGTCCAGGAGAGGCCCGAATTATGGGACAGCGGGATACATGCCTACCAGGACCGAGTTCGGAAGGAGGTGGCATGGGAGAAAGTTTCCCATTCCATGAGGCGGGCCGAATGGCATAAAGCTGATGGCAGAGGCCGGGCAGATTTAGGTACAGTAAGTGCCAGCAATGTTGTTGTACTTTCCTGGGCCTGTGTTGTCACTAATGAAGTAGTTATTAATTCCATGATGTCATAATATACTGTATATTTTGTTGGCCTGCTTAATTTTGTATAGGCCTATATATGGTTTTTGTAACAATTGTGCAATTTATACCATACTCCATCATTTGTGTATTTTAAATGCCTGTCCCTACCTTTGCTACAGCAAACTGTAGTAATGGATAACATGCATGTGCATGTTTTATTTGATGACACATGTGTCCCTGTTGTAATTGAGTATACAATAGTTGTCACTATCCCATATTAGAAAAAGTATTATTGTACAAATGTATAGCACGACTAATCTCCGGCTTCCTGAACGTATTGTATATTAGTATACCCACACCTGCACTACTG
This sequence comes from Bufo bufo, assembly GCF_905171765.1. Taxonomy (NCBI): domain Eukaryota; kingdom Metazoa; phylum Chordata; class Amphibia; order Anura; family Bufonidae; genus Bufo; species Bufo bufo. The sequence continues at coordinate 391,056,072 of NC_053392.1, forward strand.
TACCATGTGATGTCTAATCGTGCATTATCGGACATTTATCTTAGTTGGCCACTTGATTTTGGTCAAATGTTTGCTTTGCTATTAGTCCTGTTATTATTTAATATTTCTCTGTCCTATTTATATGATTATTATTGTTTTATTTCTTCACAGTGAAACAGACCAAGACCCGGTGGAATAGTTGCCGGGATCAATTCCGCCGGGAATTAAATGAAAGAGGCCGTAGTGGCGAAGGTGGCTCCAAGAAAAGGCCTTACTTATATACGGCCCAATTATAGTTTTTGAAGTCGGTCATTGATTTGAGGCTGTAAGTATGTTTGTGATACAAAAAAAAACATTATTTGCAGGGTCTCAATAGTTCATAATGTAGGTTAACACTAGTAGGAAATACTTAAAGTGGTTTTGTGTAGCGTTTTACTATTGATGACCTACCCTCTGTGTAGGTGATCAATTTCATTTTTGGGGTGGAAAAACACCTGGCAACACCGCTGATAAGCGACACAACACGTGCACAGCGCACATGCCGTCTCCCGTCTCTCTTCCTGTGTGGCACTTTTTTCTGGATCAAATAACATATATATCTGCAATCAGCGCAGGAATAGAGAAGGGAGATGGCACCTGCGCACTGCACGCATTTTCTCCTCATACATCTAATTGTCATGTTTTGCCAGATGTTGGTCCACCGCTAATCTGATCATGTGTACCTATCCTATGGATCGGTTCCAAATATGAAATTGCTGGGCCAAGCCCTTTGCATTTTTGAGTTACAAACCACAAAATGGATTTAATCATGTTAAAATAAAAGGCAAATTACTGTACATACTCCTATTATATTGAGTATTGATGCTGCAACTGCGTCCCTCCAGCAGATTTTGAAATACAACTACCACCATGGCCTTGTGATGCCTGATACATATTTTTGGTCAGGTTTTTTTGTTTATTATTCGACATTAGGAAGTTGGTATGGTAGAAACAGGCCAGATCCAGACGGACAGAATCTCAGCACTTGGTTAGCTCCTTGATTGTGTATACCTGGTTTCGTGCTGGACATCTCCAAACTCCAAGCAAAGTTTGAAAAAGAGTTTCCCATTTAGAATTTAAAGGGTTTCTACCATCAGATTTTGCCATATGTTGTTGACTGACACTAGCGATGTGCTAGTGTCAGCAGTACATAACAGTATTCTTTGTTCACTTCTGTCTTCGGCCGTTCACCTAAAAAACGTACTTTTATCCATATGCTAATGAGCCTCTAGGTGCTATGTGGGCGTCGATTCAGCACCTAGAGGCTCCGTCTACTGACCATTTTCACTGCCCATGTAGTTCTTTTAGTCCGCCCCGCTCCTCTTGATTGACGTCCGATTTGCCTGCATCTCTCTAAATCACGCGCCTGCGCTGTGCGCTTCTGTATTCGGCGCAGGCGCAGTGAGTGAATGCCGCTCTCCTGGTGCCTGCTTCCTCACTGTAACGTAGTCGGCAGAGGCGCAGTAAGGAAGCCGGCTTGCTGACTGCTGGCACTAGCACATCGCTAGTGTCAGTCAGCTACATATTGCAAAATCTGATGGTAGAAACCCTTTAACATAGTAACATAGTACATAAGGCCGAAAAAAGACATTTGTCCATCCAGTTCGGCCTCTCATCCTGCAAGTTGATCCAGAGGAAGGCAAAAGAAAACCCTGTGAGGTAGAAGCCAATTTTCCCCACTTTAGGCCTCCTGCACATGACCGTATGGCTTTTTCAGTGTTTTGCGGGCTGTTTTTCACGGATCCGTTTTTTGTTTACGTTGTGTTTCTGTTCTGTTTTTCCGTTCCGTTTTTCCGTATGCCATGTACAGTGTACAGTAATTACATAGATACAATTGGGCTGGGCATAACATTTTCAATAGATGGTTCCGCAAAAAAACGGAACGGAAACGGAAGACATACGGATGCATTTCCTTATGTGTTCCGTTTTTTTGCGGACCCATTGACTTGAATGGAGCCACGGAACGTGATTTGCGGGCAATAATAGGACATGTTCTATCTTTAAATGGAAATACGGAAACGGAATGCATACGGAGTACATTCTGTTTTTTTTTTTGCGGAACCATTGAAATGAATGGTTCCGTATACGGACCGTATACGGAACGCAAAAAACGGCCAGTAAACAGGGGAAAAAAACAGTCGTGTGCAGGAGGCCTTAGGGGAATAAAAAATTCCTTCCCGACTCCAATCATCAATCAGAATAACTCCCTGGATCAACGACCCCTCTCTAGTAGCTATAGCCTGTAATATTATTACAATCCAGAAATACATCCAAGCCCCTCTTGAATTCCTTTATTGTACTCACCATCACCACCTCCTCAGGCAGAGAGTTCCATAGTCTCACTGCTCTTACCGTAAAGAATCCTTTTCTATGTTTGTGTACAAACCTTCTTTCCTCCAGACGCAGAGAATGTCCCCTCGTCACAGTCCTGGGGATAAATAGATGATGGAATAGATATCTGTACTGACCCCTGATATATTTATACATAGTAATTAGATCTCCCCTGTCGTCTTTTTTTCTAAAGTGAATAACCCTAATTTTGATCATCTTTCAGGGTACTGTAGTTGCCCCATTCCAGTTATTACTTTAGTTGCCCTCTTCTGGACCCTCTCCAGCTCTGCTATGTCTGCCTTGTTCACAGGAGCCCAGAACTGTACACAGTACTCCATGTGTGGTCTGTCTAGCGATTTGTAAAGTGGTAGGACTATGTTCTCATCACGGGCATCTATGCCCCTTTTGATGCAATCCATTATCTTATTGGCCTTGGCAGCAGCTGCCGGACATTGTTTTTTGCAGCTTAGTTTGCTGTTTATTAAAATTCCTAGATCCTTTTCCATGTCAGTGTTACTGAGTGTTTTACCATTTACCCTGTTTCCCCGAAAATAAGACAGTGTCTTATATTAATTTTTGCTCCCAAAAATGCGCTAGGTCTTATTTTCAGGGGATGTCTTATTTTCCATGACACAGGGGGATCAGAGGGGGGAATCAAAATGGCACAAGAGAATCAGAGGGGAGGGGGATTACTATTTTACGGTAGTACCCCCTTCTGATCCTCCTGTGTCATTTTGATTCCCACCTATTCCTTCCCATGTGCATAACTTTACATTTGTCAGTGTTAAACCTCATCTTCCACTTATCTGCCAAAACCTCCAATCTATCCAGATCCCTCTGCAGTAGTATACTGTCCTCTTCAGTGTTAATTACTTTACACAGTTTAGATTTATCTGTGAAAAATTGATATTTTACTATGCAAGCCTTCTACAAGATCATTAATAAATATATTGAAGAGAATAGGGCCCAATACTGACCCCCGAGGTACCCCACTAGTGACAGTGACCCAATCTGAGTGTGTACCGTTAATAACCACCCTCTGTTTTCTATCACTCAGCCAGTTACTTACCCACATACAGATGTTTTCTCCCAGTCCAAGCATTCTCATTTTATATACTAACCTTTTATGTGGTACAGTGTCAAATACTTTGGAGAAGTCCAGATATACAACATCCATTGATTCGCCGCTGTCAAGTCTAGAACTTACCTAGAAACTGAATAAATTAGTTTGGCATGACCGATCCCTCATGAAGCCATGCTGATATGGCGTTATTTGCTGATTTCCGTTGAGATGCTCTAAGATAGCATCTCTCAGAAAACCTTCAAACAGTTTACCCACAACAGATGTTAAACTTACCGGCCTATAGTTTCCAGGCTCTGTTTTTGGACTCTTTTTGAATATTGGCACCACATTTGCCATGCGCCAATCCTGTGGGACATTCCCTGTCAGTATAGAGTCTGCAAATATCAGAAATAAATTAAAGAAATCCAGCGGCTCACCCCTATCTTGTATGGGTAGGTGCTCACCCTCTAGTCCTACCCTCAGGACTGGAAAGAGGTATAAAGTATGCGCAAAATGAGGGGGCACACTCAAGAGAGAACCACTAGATGGATGATCGCATAATATTTTATTACTCTAAAGACAAACCCCTAAAAATACGTAAAAAAACAATTATAAAATAGCATGTATAAATGCAGCAATCCTATAGTGCATGACAAACGGTACTACACATATATGCCAAATACCATATAATATATAACATGCAGCGGTATTACAATGCGTGACACGCTGGTGGTAGAAACCATATGTGATAGTCCTGTAGCCGTCCTATGAGTAATAGTTAAAATGTCAGCACTTTCGTGCATAAATGTCCCACTGAGATATTAGATACTGGAGCTACTTACTATTTCACGCCGCCTGTAGTGTCCCGGTCTCACCCCACCTTCCTGCTGCTAAACCGCAGCGTTGATTCCCCAGGTGGCCGAACGCGGCCGAGCGTGGCGTCCCACGTGACCTGGTTACTTAGGGTTCCGGGTTGGCGCTTCCCTGACGTCACTGGTATGCGACTCTGACTCCGGCTGTAGCTCCGTACTGGAGATATGATGGAAAAATATCTCTTGTACTTGAAACTTCTGGCTTTTTGTTCTGTTTCTCTTCTTATTGAATCCACGCTCACTCCGTGCTACCAGACGCGTTTCAGGGTCTACACCCCTTCCTCAGTGGCCACTGAGTGAGTGGATTCTCACTCTTTTTAAATGGTGTTGTCCCACCCACAATTGTGTTCTTTTGTGCTTGTCTCAATATGTGGGGTGGATTTTGATTGCTGATAAATCATATTAAAACATACTTAAATCGCATAAAATAATAAATATAACATCCCACCATGTAATACGATATAAAAACACTTAAAAAACAGTCCTGGATGAGGATTGCAAGGTCAGATCATCTTTTTAGGATAAAACGCATCAAAACCGCATCAGTGTGAACTGCGTTTTGCATGCGTTTTTCGTATAATTGTCAATTGTAGGGTCTAACAGTATTTGTGAACGGATAACACCAAACATAGCATCATTATTTCATGTATTCTCTATGTAATTTCATATTTGGTGATCCTATATGGTAAAAATATATATTCCCAGATTGGGTAGTATGTCGTATAGGGGAGGAGCCATCCAGTGGGGAGGGGAGATCACAATGTCGATTATCGACCAAACTGCGATGTCCCATCCCCCCCGGACGACCCCCCCAACAATCACAGGAACCCAAACACCTCCATCTCGGCGTTGAGGCCCCTGGGAATGATGGTATCATACTCAAAAATTCTGCGGGATTCTTGTCTCGACATGTGTGCAATATGGTTGCCTCCTCTCCACATTTTATTGACTCTTTCTATGGCTGTGAATTTTAAACTAGTTGGATCACAGTTGTGTTGAATTTTAAAATGTTTCGATAAGGAATGTGTTTCTAAACCTTTTTTAATGTTTGCCACATGTTCCGCTATCCTCTTTTTGAGTGTTCTTTTGGTCCTGCCTATATACTGTTTCTTACATCCACATTCTAATAGGTAGATGACATCCGTGGAGTCGCAGGTTAAGCATTCTTGTATTTCTAAACTGAAAGAGTTTACTATGGATATAACCTTTGTTGTTTTTTTAGGAAAATTTGTCATTTTGCAATTTGCGCACCTTCCACATTTGAAAAACCCATTGGTTGTTAACCAATTGCTTTTTATTTGTTGCTTCTCTTTCTTAATTTTTACAGTTGGGGCTATTTTGCCTGCTAAATTATTGGCCCTTGTGTATGTTATTTTCGGTACGTCACTCAATAATGGGCCAATTATCTTATCATTCAGCAGATGACCCCAATGTTTACGAATGCTCCTCTCCATCATTCTATACTGGGAATTGAACAGGAGGATAATTCTTAATGTTTCATCTCGTAATTGTAATGGACCTGTCTCAAAAAAGCTTTTTCTTTCCATCTCCTTCACCTTTTCCAGTGATTTGTCTATAATCTGGACTGGGTAATCTCTTTCTAATAATTGCTGTTTTAGGCCGGTGGCCTCTTCATCAAATTTGCTGTCCATCGTACAGTTGCGCTTAAGTCTGCGGAACTGGCTAGTTGGTATGTTAATAAGCCACCGTGGAAGATGGCAACTTGCAAATCTGGTGAAGCTATTTTTGGCCACCGGCTTAAAGAATGTATTGCAGCATAATTGTTCTTCCCTAATCCATATCTCCAAATCTAGAAATTCAACCTTTTCTTTACTGATGATTGGACTAAATATGAGATTCTTGTCATTTTTGTTGATATCACTAAGGAATAGATCCAGAGATTCAGCTGTATCTTGCCAAATGAACAAAATGTCGTCAATGTACCGCCGCCATAGCACCAGATCCGTCCCCAGCCTGGGAGCAATGATCTCTCTCTCCCATTGAGCCAAAAAAAGGTTGGCATAGCTGGGGGCGAATCTGGTGCCCATGGCGGTCCCGGTACACTGCAAATAAAACTCCCTTTCAAAAGAGAAATAATTGTGGGCCAATATATATCCTACTCCCTCTAACAGGAAATCGAATTGTTCCGCAGGGAGCCCAGCATCACCCGACAATTGCTCATGTAATGCCTGTATCCCCCTGGTATGTTCAATTACTGTGTAGAGGGATCCAACATCCAGTGTCCCCAAGATCCATCCATCTACCCATTTGACATTTTCAACAGTTTTGATGATATCTGTAGTGTCTCGAATATATGATGGTACTCGTTTTACATATGGTTGGAGCCACTGGTCAATATATTTGGATAAATTACATGATATGGATTGAATACCCGATACAATCGGGCGACCTGGAGGTGTTTCCAGGTTCTTATGGATCTTGGGGACACAATAGAACATAGGGATCCTCCCCTCAGTGTCCAGAATAAATTTTGCTTCCTGATCAGAAAGAAAGCCAGCTCCTACCCCCCTTCCACAATAATCTTTGAGAATATTATAATATTCCTGTGTTGGGTCTCCTTTTAATCTTTGGTAGGTATTCTCTGATCTTAGCTGTCTGTAACATTCTTCTGTATAATCTCTAGTGTTTAGTATCACGACAGCTCCACCCTTATCAGCTGGCCTAATTGTAATATTATTCGCCTCTTGTAGGGATTTTATGGCCTTAATTTCTTCTCTGTTCAGATTCGCATTGATCCTGCGACTTTTTATCCTCCTCAAATCCCGTTCCACATTATTTTTAAAGGTTGCCATTTCACTACTGATCTCCTGCCTGGGATATTTCTTTGATCTCACCTTCAGATCTGTGTGTGAATATTTACTTGTGTTCCCTCCTATATCCATCTCCCTATTAATGGGATTTTTCAGAAAATATTTTTTGAGACATAAACGTCTAATGAACTTTTCCACTCCTATGTATGTTGCAAATTTGTCCATAGGGTTTGTCGGGGCAAACTTTAAACCTTTATTTAGAAGCTGCACCTGGATGTCAGTCAGTACAGCCTCACTGATGTTGATTACATTGGTGGTTGGTGCTATTAATTTTTGTGCTTTCTTCTTATGTGCATGTCGTCCTCTCCGAATTGTTCGTTGTGATTGTGCCTTTGTGACCTGTTCATTATTGGTGTGTAATGGTGTGCTGTGTCCTGATAGTGTCTGTGTTCCTGTCTGTGTGTCTGATAGTTCCCTCTGCTCTGTGTGTGCTCCCTCGGACGCTCCCTCAAATTGTATTCGTGAACATAACCCTGTGTTTTGTGATTGTGTTTCTTTGGCTCTTGTCGTGGTGGGGTGGGAGTGCGTGTGTTCCTTATTCGTGCTTTGTGGTGTGGCGGTGTGAAGTCTAAAAAATGTGGTGTTGACAATGTTTCAAACCTATTTGAGATTGGTACATTCTCAAATTGGTTTAGTGTATCAGTGTGTATAACCTCCCTCTGTTTATAAACCTCAGTGGCTTCTTTTCTTTCCATATGGTTTAATTTCCTGGATTTTTTCCCTATTATTTCCCTTTCTAATGCATCTAGATTTTTGCAAATTCTTTCATGCCACTTGTGAACTGCATCAGTGTCTGGGAATGTTTCCATTTCTCTTTTGAGAATATCTATTTGCCCTGTCATTTCTTCTGTCATTTGTATCCTTCTTTTGATGATCATTTGGACAAGGGCTCCCGACTGTGCTTTCAGGAAATCATCCCATTCCTTTTTGAATTTGTCACTCATCAGATCATATGCAGGTGTCTTGGCAAGTGACAAACCCCTAGGGATGAAGCCCTTGTCCAGATATTGCGTAAGGGATCTAATCTCCCACTTATTACGCAATTGACGTTTCAGAGTCCTCTCCAGAACTTTAAAAACATCATCCATTGATCTTGTTGTTTCTATTGATGCCTCTCCTTCCATATTGAAGGTGAAAGCCTCAATTTTCTTGTATTTACTATCTAGGTGTTCCCAGATGTCCATATCAAAGAAAGGGGGAGCTCATCTGTTGAGGGTAATGTAATAGAACAAATGAAAGAAATCCAGCGGCTCACCCCTATCTTGTATGGGTAGGTGCTCACCCTCTAGTCCTACCCTCAGGACTGGAAAGAGGTATAAAGTATGTGCAAAATGAGGGGGCACACTCAAGAGAGAACCACTAGATGGATGATCGCATAATATTTTATTACTCTAAAAACAAACCCCTAAAAATACGTAAAAAAACAATTATAAAATAGCATGTATAAATGCAGCAATCCTATAGTGCATGACAAACGATACTACACATATATGCCAAATACCATATAATATATAACATGCAGCGGTATTACAATGCGTGACACGCTGGTGGTAGAAACCATATGTGATAGTCCTGTAGCCGTCCTATGAGTAATATTTAAAATGTCAGCACTTTCGTGCATAAATGTCCCAATAAAGATGATGCCAATATAGTAGGGCAGTGTAGTTAAATCCAATAAAGCAGTTGAATACCAATGTCCGGTATTGTGGATGTACAATATACGTACAGATATTAGATACTGGAGCTACTTACTATTTCACGCCGCCTGTAGTGTCCCGGTCTCACCCCACCTTCCTGCTGCTAAACCGCAGCGTTGATTCCCCAGGTGGCCGAACGCGGCCGAGCGTGGCGTCCCAAGTGACCTGGTTACTTAGGGTTCCGGGTTGGCGCTTCCCTGACGTCACTGGTATGCGACTCTGACTCCGGCTGTAGCTCCGTACTGGAGATATGATGGAAAAATATCTCTTGTACTTGAAACTTCTGGCTTTTTGTTCTGTTTCTCTTCTTATTGAATCCACGCTCACTCCGTGCTACCAGACGCGTTTCAGGGTCTACACCCCTTCCTCAGTGGCCACTGAGTGAGTGGATTCTCACTCTTTTTAAATGGTGTTGTCCCACCCACAATTGTGTTCTTTTGTGCTTGTCTCAATATGTGGGGTGGATTTTGATTGCTGAAAAATCATATTAAAACATACTTAAATCGCATAAAATAATAAATATAACATCCCACCATGTAATACGATATAAAAACACTTAAAAAACAGTCCTGGATGAGGATTGCAAGGTCAGATCATCTTTTTAGGATAAAACGCATCAAAACCGCATCAGTGTGAACTGCGTTTTGCATGCGTTTTTCGTATAATTGTCAATTGTAGGGTCTAACAGTATTTGTGAACGGATAACACCAAACATAGCATCATTATTTTATGTATTCTCTATGTAATTTCATATTTGGTGATCCTATATGGTAAAAATATATATTCCCAGATTGGGTAGTATGTCGTATAGGGGAGGAGCCGTATAGGGGATGGGACATCGCAGTTTGGTCGATAATCGACATTGTGATCTCCCCTCCCCACTGGATGGCTCCTCCCCTATACGACATACTACCCAATCTGGGAATATATATTTTTTCCATATAGGATCACCAAATATGAAATTACATAGAGAATACATGAAATAATGATGCTATGTTTGGTGTTATCCGTTCACAAATACTGTTAGACCCTACAATTGACAATTATACGAAAAACTCATGCAAAACGCAGTTCACACTGATGCGGTTTTGATGCGTTTTATCCTAAAAAGATGATCTGACCTTGCAATCCTCATCCAGGACTGTTTTTTAAGTGTTTTTATATCGTATTACATGGTGGGATGTTATATTTATTATTTTATGCGATTTAAGTATGTTTTAATATGATTTATCAGCAATCAAAATCCACCCCACATATTGAGACAAGCACAAAAGAACACAATTGTGGGTGGGACAACACCATTTAAAAAGAGTGAGAATCCACTCACTCAGTGGCCACTGAGGAAGGGGTGTAGACCCTGAAACGCGTCTGGTAGCACGGAGTGAGCGTGGATTCAATAAGAAGAGACAGAACAAAAAGCCAGAAGTTTCAAGTACAAGAGATATTTTTCCATCATATCTCCAGTACGGAGCTACAGCCGGAGTCAGAGTCGCATACCAGTGACGTCAGGGAAGCGCCAACCCGGAACCCTAAGTAACCAGGTCACGTGGGACGCCACGCTCGGTCGCGTTCGGCCACCTGGGGAATCAACGCTGCGGTTTAGCAGCAGGAAGGTGGGGTGAGACCGGGACACTACAGGCGGCGTGAAATAGTAAGTAGCTCCAGTATCTAATATCTGTACGTATATTGTACATCCACAATACCGGACATTGGTATTCAACTGCTTTATTGAATTTAACTACACTGCCCTAATATATTGGCATCATCTTTATTGGGACATTTGGTCATAGTACCATTACCATCGAGTCTCAGTGGGACATTTATGCACGAAAGTGCTGACATTTTAACTATTACTCATATGACGGCTACAGGACTATCACATATGGTTTCTACCACCAGCGTGTCACGCATTGTAATACCGCTGCATGTTATATATTATATGGTATTTGGCATATATGTGTAGTACCGTTTGTCATGCACTATAGAATTGCTGCATTTATACATGCTATTTTATAATAGTTTTTTTACGTATTTTTAGGGGTTTGTTTTTAGAGTAATAAAATATTATGCGATCATCCATCTAGTGGTTCTCTCTTGAGTGTGCCCCCTCATTTTGCGCATACTAAATATCAGAAATAAGGGGCTGGCTATGACATTACTTAATTCCCTTAGGATACGGGGCTGTATGCCATCCGATCCTGGCGATTTGTCTATTTTAATCTTTTTAAGTCGCTGTTGTACTTCTTCCTGGGTCAGACAGGACACTTTTAATGGGGAATTCATTTTTACATTCAGCAAGTCATCTGACAGTTTATTTTCCTCAGTGAATACATTGGAGAAAAAAATATTTAACAGCTTGGCTTTTTCCTCGTCGCTCTCTGCGACTCCCCCTCATTACTCTTTAAAGGGCCGACACCTTCAGATTTATACTATTTAACATTTATATAATTGGAGAATATTTTAGGGTTAGTTTTACTCTCTTTGGCAATTAATCTCTCGGTCTCTAGTTTGGCCGCTTTTATTAGTTTTTTACATGTTCTGTTTTTTTCCTTATAGTTTTTCAGTGCTTCCGTGCTACCCTCCTGTTTTAGTGTTTTATATGCTTTCTTTTTGTCATTTATTGCTTTCTTTACAGTTCAATTTATCCACATTGGTTTATTTTTGTTACTTAAACTTTTATTCCCATACGGTATGTACCTCTCACAATGAGATTTTAAGATGCTTTTAAAGGAAACTTGTCATCACTTTCTAACCCTATTTATCAACTCACTTTTCTATAAATACGTTTTAATACATTAATAATGATATTCAAATCTATTCTGAACGAACTATCATTTCAGAGAAAAACCTAAAGTAAATATATGTAAATGAGCCTTACATGAGTCCTGTGTCCTCCATGCTTCAGAGATGAGTCCAGCGGATTGTGGAACATCTAAAATCCCATGGATTGAAAGATGAAAAACAGCATGGGTTTACTTCAGGGAGATCATGTCAAACTAATCTTATTGATTTTTTTCATCGGGTGACTAAAATAATAGATTGTCGGAGGTGCAGTAGACATTGCTTATCTAGACTTCAGTAAGGCTTTCGATACTGTCCCACACAGAAGGCTTATCAATAAATTGCAGTCTTTGAGCTTGGACTCCCATATTGTTGAATGGATTAGGCAGTGGCTGAGGGACAGGCAACAGAGGGTTGTAGTCAATGGAGTATATTCAGACCATGGTCTTGTTACCAGTAAGGTACCTCAGGGATCTGTTCTGGGACCCATATTGTTTAATATCTTTATCAGTGAAATTGCAGAAGGCCTCGATGGTAAGGTGTGTCTTTTTGCTAATGACACAAAGATTTGTAACAGGGTTGATGTTCCTGGAGGGATACACCAAATGGAAAAGGATTTAGGAAAACTAGAGGAATGGTCAAAAATCTGGCAACTAAAATTTAATGTTGATAAGTGCAAAATAATGCACCTGGGGCGTAAAAACCCAAGAGCAGAATATAAAACCAGTGATACAGTCCTAACCTCAGTATCTGAGGAAACGGATTTAGGGGTCATTATTTTAGAAGACTTAAAGGTAGGCAGACAATGTCATAGAGCAGCAGGAAATGCTAGCAGAATGCTTGGGTGTATAGGGAGAGGCATTACCAGTAGAAAGAGGGAGGTGCTCATGCCGCTCTACAGAGCACTAGTGAGACCTCATTTGGAGTATTGTGCTCAGTACTGGAGACCATATCTCCAGAAGGATATTGATACTTTGGAGAGAGTTCAGAGAAGAGCTACTAAACTGGTACATGGATTTCAGGATAAAACTTACCAGGAAAGGTTAAAGGACCTTAACATGTATAGCTTGGAAGAAAGACGAGACAGAGGGGATATGATAGAAACTGCTAAATACATAAAGGGAATCAACAAGGTAAAAGAGGAGAGAATATTTAAAAGAAGAAAAACTGCTACAAGAGGACATAGTTTTAAATTAGAGGGGCAAAGGTTTAAAAGTAATATCAGGAAGTATTACTTTACTGAGAGAGTAGTGGATGCATGGAATAGCCTTCCTGCAGAAGTGGTAGCTGCAAATACAGTGAGGAGTTTAAGCATGCATGGGATAGGCATAAGGCCATCCTTCATATAAGATAGGGCCAGGGGCTATCCATAGTATTCAGTATATTGGGCAGACTAGATGGGCCAAATGGTTCTTATCTGCCGACACATTCTATGTTTCTATGTTCCTTGAGTCTCGGAGCCCAGCCACGCCCACAAATGAATAAGATACACCCTCATCTCCACCCCTTCTCTTCTAAGTCTCACAGCTACTCTTGGAGCACCCGATAAGGGAGGTAATTATCAGTGATTTGGTTTCTATCTTTTAAAGGCAGCTTTGAATGTTCAGTGCCTCATTGCTCAGCCTGCAGTGGATCGTGCATAGGTTGTTATGTCTGCCTTTCATGTCTACCTCCTGCATCAGTGCCGAGTGTGATATCGCGCTTCAGAGGTCAGGGGTAGTGTTCTCATTCCTGGTACGTCTGACGTACTATAAATCGCTGAGCAGGAAGTAATCACCTCAGCAGAACTGTCTAGTGTCACATATCACTCTGCTGTGTCAGATGAGGAGCATGCCTGCTGTGATCAACCCCTGCATTCCTCCTCCTGCACAGCAGTGCCATGTGGGAGCATGCCTGCTGTGATTAACCCCCTGCATTCCTCCTGCACAGCAGTGCCATGTGGGAGCATGCCTGCTGTGTTGAACCCCTGCATTCCTCCTCCTGCACAGCAGTGCCATGTGGGAGCATGCCTGCTGTGATTAACCCCCTTCATTCCTCCTGCACAGCAGTGCCATGTGGGAGCATGCCTGGTGTATTGACCCCTGCATTATTCTCTGCCCAGGCAGTGCCATGTGTGAAGCATACTGCTGTAGATATAACCCTGCATTCCTCCTGCACAGCAGTGCCATGTGGGAGCATGCCTGCTGTATTGAACCCCTGCATTATTCCTCCTGCACAGCAGTGCCATGTGTGAGCATGCATTTTCTGATTAACCCCTGCATTATTTCTCCTACACAGCAGTGCCATGTGCGAGCATGCATGCTGTGATTAACCCCTGCATTATTTCTCCTACACAGCAGTGCCATGTGTGAGCATGCATGCTGTGATTAACCCCTGCATTATTTCTCCTACACAGCAGTGCCATGTGCGAGCATGCCTGCTGTGATTAACCCCTGCATTATTTCTCCTACACAGCAGTGCCATGTGTGAGCATGCATGCTGTGATTATCCCCTGCATTATTTCTCCTACACAGCAGTGCCATGTGTGACAGGATAGAGCAGCAGAGTCATAGATGTGAACCTGACCAAGTTGATTGTGTTTTTTCATCCTCTGAAGGAGGTGAAGTGTTATACAGGCACTGAGCTGGGAAAAACTACTTTAATTGGGGCAATTGGTTTCGAACATACTTAGAAGAAGACACATGGCTGCACCTATACTGTGAAGGGGTTACAAATTTGAACTCTGAAGTAGAGATGATCGAATTTCGTATTTAGAAATTCGTTCAGACTTTTGTGGTAAAAGCGGACCATAACGCAATTCTATGACCTTTAGAGGCATTCCGTTATTCATTCCGTCACAATAGAAGTCTATGGCCTGCATAACGGAAACTGTACGGATCCGTTATGCAGCCCACAGACTTCTATTATAATGGAATAGATAACGGAATGCCTCTAAAGGACGTAGAATTGCGTTATGGTCCGTGGTAACAGAATTCATAACGCAATTCTGCTTTTACCACCAAAGTGTGAACGAATTTCAAAATACGAAATTCACTCATCTCTACTCAGATTTTATCATTTTGGGCTAATGGAAGCATCAGAACTGATGCAGGTGGCAGGGGCGTACATAGAAATCACTGGGCCCCATAGCAAGAATCTAAATTGGGCCGTCTTTCCCCTTTTTTGGCACATTCCAAAACCCATTTCAGGCCTCTCCTTTTACTCAATGAACTGTGCTTGCTACTGCGTTTTTATAATGTATACCATCAGGGCCAGACTGGAATAACAAAATAGTCCTGGCACACCATAAAGGTATAATAGATGCAGTGTCTACAGTCGTGGCCAAAAGTTTTGAGAATGACACAAATAATAGTTTTCATAAAGTTTGCTGCTAAACTGCTTTTAGATCTTTGTTTCAGTTGTTTCTGTGATGTAGTAAAATATAATTACACGCACTTTATACGTTTCAAAGGCTTTTATCGACAATTACATGACATTTATGCAAAGAGTCAGTATTTGCAGTGTTGGCCCTTTTTTTTCAGGACCTCTGCAATTCGACTGGGCATGCTCTCTGAAAGCGCGCCTGGTTTGTCTGTGGGTGAACCTCCGGCCGGGCAACCACTGAAGACCAATACACGTTGATAGGTTTAAAATGGTTGTTACTTTATTCTGACATCGTAGACAATTTATAGATACAAACCAAAAGATTACCATACAAACCACAAGATTATCATATACCTCCCCTAAGCTTATACAACCAAAGTAAAAAAAGTCATGATAATTGCCAAGAAACAAGGTACATATGGGACGCATCTATAATTCTTAGTATTCAGATATCTACCTACAATCTTTGTTGATTTCAGCTTTGTTCAAATATTTCTCGGAATTATCTTTGTTTATCTTGTACCATCTTGCACCAACATTTGCCTGAGCAAACGTTTTTTTACTTATCTAAACCACAGGTGAACGTCAATATACAAGACGTTTATATATATAACCCGTATTAATGTAAAATCTATGTTTAATGCATATGTTAGATATATGTGTAAAAGGTATATATATATATATATATATATATGCATATATATGTTTCTGCAGCTATGATGCTATGCATTCGGCAATTCTCTCTTCATGTACCTCTATCATAAATGTGGTCTTTTTTGCTAAAGCATGCATATCTCTTTCTAGCCATGCGGTTTTAAGCTTCAGACAGCCATTTCCTCTTAGCTTGTGTTGCTAGACCTCATTTCCTGTTTAGCTTGTGTTACTAGACCTTGCTGTCATAAGAGTATAAAATATTTCCTTTAAAGAAGAACTCTGCATATTTAATACAAGCATATAAAGCTGAATTAATATATATATGTGAACGTGTGTGGATACAGACATAATTTCCTTACAATCCCCTCTTTGATCATATGAAATTCCCATTCCATATGATCACTCCTTATACCACACACCAATTCTCGATATCTTTCTCAGGGTACTTCCCTTTTTAAGGGTGACAGTTTCATTCTCTGAATCATCTGCTTACTAAACGGTTCAGGAAAGTTTTGATCTTTCAAGTCCTCAGTTTCTAGTTCATTGGTATACTCCCTGAACATAAATTCTTCCTCATACAAGTCCTGCATAGTCTTTGGATCCTTTGGACAGAGTGGTTTTGGATAGCCTCTTAGCCATCGCTCATATCTACTTTGCAGGCTTGGGAGTATGATCAAAGACATTTCCTTTGAAGGCATCTTGTCCGAAGGACTCATGTTTGTCCTTCTGGTGTCTTCTTGAGCCGGCTGGCGTGTATCCACTGTGGACTCTGGTCAGTAAGGACAGCCGTTCGAGCCACTCTTAGAACCTCAAATGGACCTTGGTATATTGGACCAGTCTTGTGGCGGGCAGCTAGTTGTTTCACCAGAACTTTGTCTCCGGGCAAGAATGGATGAGTTGGATCTGTGGAAAGAGGAGGAAAGGTGACAGCAACCTTATCATAATTTTCTGAGAGTATACCTACCAAGTGTTTCACGTACTGTTCCTGCAAGGCAAAAATGTTACTGTCAGTATTCAGTTCCTCACGGGTATTAGGGGGTCGACCGAATAACACTTCATAAGGTGACAACCCTGTTTGTTTATTTGGTGTCGTTCTTATTTGGTAGAGAATGGCGGGTAGAAATTTCAGCCAATCTTTCAATGTTCCTGAAGTAGCCTTTTTTAACCTATCTTTAATGGTTCTGTTCATTCTTTCCACTACTCCTGCGCTTTGGGGGTGGTAGACTATATTGAGTTTCCACTGGAAACCCAAAATCTTTGTCAGTTCTTGTATTAGTTTGGACTGGAAAGCAGGTCCCTGATCTGAATGAATTACCCGAGGGAGTCCATACAGTGAAATCCATTGATTTATCAATGCTCTAGCTGTCACACCAGCTGTTTCTCCTGAAGTAGGTATGGCTACACACCATCCGGAGAACCTACAGACTATTACAAGCAGATATCTTATATTCCGGGGTTGCTTTGGCATGTGTGTGTAATCTATCTGCAAATCTTGCAGAGGGCCTGTAGGGGGTGGTAGATTCCCATGTCTTCCGTGTGCTTTTCCTTGAACATTATTCTGTGCACAAGTCATGCATGAGTCGACCAGATCGTCTATCAATCTCTGCAATTGGTGTGTACAGAACAGTGACTTGTAATGTTCTGATATGTACTGTTTTCCTAAATGTCCAGGACCATGAAGATAAGATATTAGGAGCGGTGCTGATCCAGTTGGAACCCCCAATATCCGATCTTTTGTCCACATACCTGTACCTGTCGTCTGCAGTCCCTGAGATCTCCAGTACTTGATGTCCTCACTGGTAGATTGTTTCTGAAGTTGATATACTACTGACTCCCAGTTTTCACTTTCAAAGTCTGTCATGAATAATAACTTTTTTTTTCCCTTCTCGTGTCTCTCTTGGCTGCCATTTTTGCTGCTCTGTCTGCTAGGTTGTTTCCCATAGCTTGATAATCTCCTTTTGCAGAGTGTCCTTTCACTTTTATCACACTTATGGCTTCTGGTAATTGAATTGCATGTAGCAAGTGATCTATGTATTTCTGATTCGCTACCTTCTTCCCGTCTGCTGAGATATACCCCCTATTTTTCCATATTAATGCATAATCATGCACTGTTCCAAATGCATAACTACTATCAGTAAAAATATTCACTTTGTGTCTGCGAATATTTCACAGGCTCTTGTGAGCGCTACCAACTCAGCTTGTTGTGCCGAAGTTGTGACAATTGGTTCAGCTTCTATCACTTGATTTGGGAGCATGACCACTGCGTAACCTGTTTGGTATGTCCTGTCATCTGGTCTTGTGCATGATCCATCCACAAAAACATCTATACTGCCCGTCTGTGGTGTGTCCTTTAAATCCTCCCTAGGTGTTGTGCATGACAAGATTATTTCATCACATCTGTGTTCAGGTATTGGGTCTACTTGTTCGTCAGAACCTTCACGCTTAAGTCTCAAAAGTGTATGCAAAAATCTTATCACTGGTGAGGTGTCTGGACATGTCTTTATCAACAGGTTTGCCGTACTGAGTAATATGGTCTCATATCCGGACAGTCTCTGAGCTGTCATGTGTTGTGTGGTCATGTTTTGAAGGAGGGACAAGACTGTATGAGTGGTGAAAAGTTCCATTGTATTTCCATGTACTATCTTAGTAGCATCCTTTACTGACATAGCCGCGGCTGCTAATGCTTGGAGACAGTGAGGCATTCCAATAACCACAGGAGGTAATTTTCTCGATGGGTATGAAACTGGCCTGTTTCTCCCCCCATGTGTCTGTGTCAAAACCGCTGCATAGGTTTCTCCTGATACCACACAGTATAATTGGAATGGCTTTCCATAATCTGCCAGGGCCAAGGCTGGGGCTTGGGTCAGGGACCGAATCAATCTCTCAAAGGCTTCTACTCTGTCCTCTGTCCATCCCACTACCTTTGGTGCTTCTGTGAGTGTAGTTTTTCTTAGGATTGAATCCCAATGGGAGCAATCGGGAATCCACTGCCTACAATACACTAATGACCCTAGAAAGGACAGCATTGTAGCTTTGTCCCTCGGCCTGCTTAGGGAGGTCACTGCCTTGACTCTAGCGGGTGAGATCTTTCTCTCTCCTGCCTCTATTATGCACCCCAGATACTCTACCTGGGTACTTGCATATTGGATTTTCTTCTTCGAGGCCAGGTGTCCTTTGCTTGCCAAGTGGTCTAATAAACTCTGTGAATCTATTTCGCAGGCTTCTAACTCCGAATTGGAGAGTAAAAGGTCGTCTGTGTACTGTATTAAGGTGGATCCCCTCTTTGGTTCCCAATCTTCCAATGTAGCCTTTAATACAATAGAAAAGGCTGCTGGGCTATCCCCAAGACCTTGTGGGAGACGGGTCCAAGTCACCTGACCATTATCAGCCCACTGAAAAGCAAAAAGATTTTGTGCATCCCAAGCCACTGGTATGGAAAAGAACGCATTACTGAGGTCAACTACAGTGTAGTATCTGGATCCCGCAGGAATGGCCCCAAACACAGCTGTAAGATCTGCCACCAAGGGGGGAAGTGGGATAATTGCCTTGTTTACCTTCCTTAGATCCTGTACCAGCCTCCATGTGCCATTAGCCTTTTTTACAGGATTTATCGGGGTATTCCAGGGACTGACAATTTTCCCAAGAATTCCCATCTGCAAGTATTTCTCAATTTGTGTCTTTATACCCTCTAACTTTTCCTCACTCAATGGGTATTGTTTTTGAAAGGTTGGCATAACCCCCTACTTCAAACAGGGCCGGTAGGGCTCACAGTTAATTGTTCCTACTGAGTCTTTACATTTTGCCCAGATTGGATGATTTTCCAGGGACATTGGTATGTTTAAAAAGAACCCATTCATGTAACGTCTCTTTGGGTTTGTCAGGTCACATTTCATTGAGGTTGCTGTCAGTCTTCCTTTTCTGTCAAAGACTAATGAAATCTGTAATGCTGCCATTAAATCCCTTCCTAATAGGCAAACGGGACATTCTAGTAGGACTGCAAAAGACATGTGCGTCACTAGTTCCCCCGTAAGAGTACAAACAGGGAGCGGTGCTATCACCTTATGTATCACTGTCGTCCCATTTATACCCATAGAACTTCCTTCGGTGCATTTATTATTAATGAAGTCTATTTTGTTTACACTTGAAGTCGTTGCTCCGGTGTCAAGCAGCAAATTAACTTTAATACCATCAATTTGCAGTATTACTTGTGGTAAGACTTGCCAATCAGTTGGAACAAAATGCATGATGAAGGATGGGACTCGTTCTGGGCACCCCTAATAGTAATTGTTCCCCCCGTGGGGACGGGTACTGTCCATGCTCAGACCACCTCTGTAAGTCTGATTGCAAATTGGGTTGCCTACTCCCCCCATCCTGTGCTGGCCAGTGTATGTTAATACGATCTCCCTGGGGTTGTCTTCTTGTCATTTCTTGCTGTCTTTCCTGTTGTCTGGGCCCCCCTCGGTAGTCAGAGGTGCCTCTCCCTCTGTATTCTCTCCTATCTTCATCTCTCACCTTTGGACATTCCCGCCTCCAGTGACCTAGACTCCCACAAATGAAACAGCCCTGTCTCTGATTTCTTTCTACTCTTCCCAGGTAATCTGCCTGGCCCCTACTTCTCGGACCTCTTCTATTATTCCTTCCCCGGGAGAAACCTGACATCATCATGTAATTGCTTTCCCCACCTGACAATATAGACTCCTGTTGTATGTCCTGCTGCTAACAATGGAAATACTCCTCCCTTTTGATTGAAAACATCAGAAGCCGAGCGTTTTGCTATGTCATCCATAAATTCTGTCACTGTTTGAGTAAGCCATTCGTTATTCACTAATTTTATTAGCTGCGTTGTCTTAGGGTCCCCATTTGTCATACATGTAGTCTTGAACAATTCAGGTGAATTCATTCCTGTACTACTGTAGAGGTCCAACAGTCTCTTACAGAAACTATAAAAATCCTCTTTCGGCTCTTGTTTTGTATTTAGCATTGTGTGTAAGCCTGAATCCCCTTTGTATCTTTTCATCCATTCTACTCCTATCTTATCCCAAAACTTCTTCCAAACCTTGGGGCCATCTCTCTCTCCTCCATCCCTAACTTCTTTTTCTGATGCCCTCATTATCTTTTCTGGATCGATTTGGGAGCCAGTGTCTGGGTCTATGGCTGATAGTATTATCTGAATATCCTCCAAATTTAAATGGCTCCCTGCGGTATATTTCTGCAGAAACATAGCTGCTGCTCTAGGGTCCTTTTTTGGATTGGGGCACATATCTTTCAGTTCCTTCATTAATCCTAAAGGAAGAGGGATATGGACTTCAGTGCTACCCACAGTAATCATGGGAAGCCGCAGTTGTGTGCCTTCCCTATCCCCTTCTTTAGGTATTAGAGTGAGTTTGGAAAATTCATCTGTCAGGGGTTGGATTACTCCAGGTATTCTAGGACTGGAGGTTGCCAGGGGAATTCCATGTTCTAAACTGTCCGCTTCTATCTGTGTTTCAATTCCTGTTGTCCTCCTACCGTACTCTTCCTGAGCCCTGTTTTCCCAGTCCTTCTTCACCCTCCAGTACTCCTGTCTTAGTTTTTCTATCTCGGTCAGCAGCTGTTTTTTTTTGTTAGTTACAGCTCTGGTTCTGCCACACTCTCCTCCCAAAATGCCCTTTAATTCATCTATCTGTTGCTCACTAGGAAGGTCAGTATCATCTGGGTCCTCGTGATCATATATGACGGGAAAGACATCCTGAAGGGGAAGTTGTTTAATGTAGACTATGTCTGTCCTTAGTTTATCCCTCAGTTGAATCAACTCATGTACATAAATGTCCATGCTTTCTCTATATTCTTTTCTTTTTTCCTTAGCCTGTTTGACTTGTGGAGTCACATCTGCTTGTTCCATAAGTGCTGCTGCCACTATAACTGCAGTACTTAAAAGGGAATCTCTATCCCCCAAATCCGGGTACAGTCCGGTTCTCTTTTGATTCTCACCAGAAAATAATAATAATTCTGGTGCGGTTGCTTGTTTTGGACAGGGGACCTTATCATAAGGGTCTTGTAGCATGTCCTCTGTAGGGACAGCTGGGAGTATTGCCTTTTGTGGTTCTGATACCTTCACGTCATATGCCGGTGGCTTTTCTGACAAGGAGGGCAGAATTTCTGACCATGGAACTTCTTCCCTTTTATTAATTGTCCCCCTGTTCTGTTTTAAGTATATGTGATGGGTTGGTGGAAATCTCTTTCTGTACTCTTTTAATGCCTTCTCCCACTTTTTAAAACATGTTTTCATATAATCTTCATCCCAGGCACCAACGGGATAGTTATATTTTGGGTGCAGCCCCACCATTTTTTTTGACCTCCTCCCAGTCACCCTCATTGCGAGGACCCACATCGCTGATCTGCGTAATACACAGTTGCTGACTGCGGTCACAGATATTTACCCAAAATGGATCAGTTACACTAATCCCACAGGTGCCTGATACAAAATGTAACGGTGTGGGTCTGGTCTCTGGCTCACCATCCAGATCCTTTCCCACGCCGTTACCCATAATGTTTAATGAAATTGACAATGAACTCTATACATATAATTCCAAACAGCAAACAGTGGACTAGAAATAGCAGCAAATAGCAGAAAGTAATTGTGTTAGTACTGTTATGTTGAGAATCAATTAAGCCAGCACAATCAGATTTTCCACTAGCACAATATTCTTATAACACGTGTAAAATATCTTATATGGGCAACACCATTTACGAACTTAATAGACTGCAGTAATCAATGTCACTTTCCAAGTTTTAACTGTACAGTTATGTTCTATAAACAATTCACTCCACAGACAATCCTAGTGAATTAGAAACCAACATCTGCATTCAGATGTATGCGTTTCCCTCACCTTTTTCCATATGTATTCCTTTTCCTTATACATATATTCCGGGTACCTTGTTTCACATAAATCCAGAGTTATCCTTTAACTCAATCACATAAATCCAGAGTTATCCTTTAACTCAATAAACCGTCAAATGAGAGACTAATTCTCACTTGAAAAATCCCTGCCAACGTTCGAAGAGACTAGTTCTACATTCGAAAAATTCCCTGCCATCAATATGATGTCTGTTCCTGGAACAACATCCCCTGCCAACCACTGTGCCTATAGGAGACGCCGCTCCTATCAGGATACGCAGAACACTGAGTGCTGCCTCGTGTCTGTCCCACAGTCCTATGAACACTAAACTAACCTGCCATCACTAACCTGCCATCCAGTAAACATCAGACATTCACCTTATCCAGGAGAGAAACATTCCAACCAACATAAATAGTGGCAGAAATTATTTACTCACCTGGATAGTCAGTGAACCATCCTCTGCTACCAATTGAAAGCGCGCCTGGTTTGTCTGTGGGTGAACCTCCGGCCTGGCAACCACTGAAGACCAATACACGTTGATAGGTTTAAAATGGTTGTTACTTTATTCTGACATCGTAGACAATTTATAGATACAAACCACAAGATTACCATACAAACCACAAGATTATCATATACCTCCCCTAAGCTTATACAACCAAAGTAAAAAAAAGTCATGATAATTGCCAAGAAACAAGGTACATATGTGACGCATCTATAATTCTTAGTATTCAGATATCTAACCACAATCTTTGTTGATTTCAGCTTTGTTAAAATATTTCTCAGAATTATCTTTGTTTATCTTGTACCATCTTGCACCAACATTTGCCTGAGCAAACGTTTTTTTACTTATCTAAACCACAGGTGAACGTCAATATACAAGACGTTTATATATATAACCCGTATTAATGTAAAATCTATGTTTAATGCATATGTTAGATATATGTGTAAAAGGTATATATATATATATATATATATGCATATATATGTTTCTGCAGCTATGATGCTATGCATTCGGCAATTCTCTCTTCATGTACCTCTATCATAAATGTGGTCTTTTTTGCTAAAGCATGCATATCTCTTTCTAGCCATGCCGTTTTAAGCTTCAGACAGCCATTTCCTCTTAGCTTGTGTTGCTAGACCTCATTTCCTGTTTAGCTTGTGTTACTAGACCTTGCTGTCATAAGAGTATAAAATATTTCCTTTAAAGAAGAACTCTGCATATTTAATACAAGCATATAAAGCTGAATTAATATATATATGTGAACGTGTGTGGATACAGACATAATTTCCTTACACTCTCAATCAACTTCTGGGCCAATTCCTGACTGATAGCAACCCATTCTTTCATAATCACTTCTTGGAGTTTGTCAGAATTAATGGGTTTTTGTTTGTCCACCCGCCTCTTGAGGATTGACCACAAGTTCTCAATGGGATTAAGATCTGGGGAGTTTCCAGGCCATAGACCCAAAATGTCAACGTTTTGGTCCCCGAGCCACTTAGTTATCACTTTTGCCTTATGGCACGGTGCTCCATCGTGCTGGAAAATGTATTGTTCTTCACCAAACTGTTGTTGGATTGTTGGAAGAAGTTGCTGTTGGAGGGTGTTTTGGTACCATTCTTTATTCATGGCTGTGTTTTTGGGCAAAATTGTGAGTGAGCCCACTCCCTTGGATGAGAAGCAACCCCACACATGAATGGTCTCAGGATGCTTTACTGTTGGCATGACACAGGACTGATGGTAGCGATCACCTTTTCTTCTCCGGACAAGCCTTTTTCCAGATGCCCCAAACAATCGGAAAGAAGCTTCATCGCAGAATATGACTTTGCCCCAGTCCTCAGCAGTCCATTCACCATACTTTCTGCAGAAGATCAATCTGTCCCTGATGGGTTTTTTTTTGAGAGAAGTGGCTTCTTTGCTGCCCTTCTTGACACCAGGCCATCTTCCAAAAGTCTTTGCCTCACTGTGCGTGCAGATGCGCGCACACCTGCCTGCTACCATTCCTGAGCAAGCTCTGCACTGGTGGCACTCCGATCCCGCAGCTGAATCCTCTTTAGGAGACGATCCTGGCGCTTGCTGGACTTTCTTGGACGCCCTGAAGACTTCTTAACAAGAATTGAACCTCTTTCCTTGAAGTTCTTGATGATCCTATAAATTGTTGATTGAGGTGCAATGTTAGTAGCCACAATATCCTTGCCTGTGAAGCCATTTTTATGCAACGCAATGATGGCTGCACGCGTTTCTTTGCAGGTCACCATGGTTAACAATGGAAGAACAATGATTTCAAGCATCACCCTCCTTTTAACATGTCAAGTCTGCCATTTTAACCCAATCAGCCTGACATAATGCTCTCCAACCTTGTGCTCATCAACATTCTCACCTGAGTTAACAAGACGATTACTGAAATGATCTCAGCAGGTCCTTTAATGACAGCAATGAAATGCAGTGGAAAGATTTTTTGGGCATTAAGTTAATTTTCATGGCAAAGAAGGACTATGCAATTCATCTGATCACTCTTCATAACATTCTGGAGTATATGCAAATTGCTATTATAAAAACTTAAGCAGCAACTTTTCCAATTTCCAATATTTATGTAATTCTCAAAACTTTTGGCCACAACTGTACAGGTATATAGTATACACTTCAGAGTATTGATATGTGAGGTATAGGGAATATTATATGCAATGTGTACAGGTATATATATTATATACAGTAGTGTGTTGATATGTGAGGTACGAGGTGTAATATATGCAGTGCGTACAGTTATATAGTATACTGCAGTGTATTGGATCTGTATAGATTGGAGGCTTTGGCAGAGAAGTGGCAGATGAGGTTTAACACTAACACATGTAAGATAAGGAATTTTATAATGGATTGCATCAAAAGGGGCATAGATGCCCGTGATGAGAGCATAGTCCTACCACTTTACAAATCACTAGTCAGACCACACATGGAGTACTGTGTACAATTCTGGGCTCCTGTGAACAAGGCAGACATAGCAGAGCTGGAGAGGGTTCAGAGGAGGGCAAGTAAAGTAATAACTGGAATGGGGCAACTACAGTACTCTGAAAGACTATCAAAATTAGGGTTATTCACTTTAGAAAAAAGACGACAGGGGAGATCTAATTACTATGTATAAATATATCAGGGGACAGTACAGAGATCACTCCCATCATCTGCAAAAAAATTAACTCGATTGCACATCAACATGCTATGCTTCGATCTCATAACTGCTACTCAGCATGAACCAGATCTACTGGCGAAACGGCGTTGGGTCAGGAGTTGGCCGAGAGATCTTTGCACCATCCAGGGTATGTTTAATTGTGTTCCTTTGTGTTCCTTCCATCTTAAACCTCAGTCTCCACAAACGCCTCTGTTGCATTGTGTTTGGGGCGTTGCTGGTATGAGACTCTGAGGTATGCTCTTTCAGCTAGTATTCTTTTTCCCTGTATTTTTAATTTTTTTTGCACTGATCTCCCGGCCTCTCCTTGGGTCCTGCTCCTCATCTGTGTGTCCCGCCTTGTGCTGCCTGTTTTATAATACATGTATGTACTGTTTATATATATTTACAATAAAGCTTTTTGGATTTTCATACATACGAAAGTTAGTTTCATTTTTTTGGTGATTATGAACCAGCGCTACTTGGCGCATGTGTACCGCCCTTTTATGCTACATGCTGACTGAGGCATTAGTCTACATTTTGATCAAAAGGCATAAGCCCACTTACCATGCCAAGTTGGCACCTACTCTAAATTTTCCCATCATCTCATTTTCCTCTGTGTTTGGAGGGATATCCTCTGTGTCTGGAGGAAAGAAGGTTTTTACACAAACATAGAAGAGGATTCTTTACAGTAAGAGCAGTGAGACTATGGAGCTCTCTGCCTGAGGAGGTGGTGATGGTGAATTCACTAAAAGAGTTCAGGAGGGGCCTGGATGTATTTCTGGAGGATAATAATATTACAGGTTATAGTTACTAGAGAGGGGTCGTTGATCCAGGGAATATTCTGATGCATGATTGGAGTCAGGATTAAATTTTTCCCCCTAAAATAAAGAAAATTGGCTTCTACCTCACAGTTTTTTTTTGCCTTCCTCTGGATCAACTTGCAGTCCGAATTAGATGGACAGAGTTTTTTTTTAGGCTTATAAACTATGTTACTATGTTACAAACTAATTAACTATGTATTGACCTGTAAGGTACGGGGTATAATAATATATGCAGTGTGTAAAGGTATATACAGCAGTGTACTGATACAGTATGTGAGGTATGAGGTTTAACCCCTTAAGGACTCAGCCCTATTTCACCTTAAGGACTTGGCCATTTTTTGCAAATCTGACCAGTGTCACTTTAAGTGCTGATAACTTTAAAACGCTTTCACTTATCCAGGCCGTTCTGAGATTGTTTTTTCGTCACATATTGTACTTCATGACACTGCTAAAATTGGGTCAAAAAAGTTAATTTTTTTGCATAAAAAAATACCATATTTACCAAAGATTTTGAAAAATTTGCAAATTTCAAAGTTTCAGTTTCTCTACTTCTGTAACACATAGTAATACCCCCAAAAATTGTGATGACTTTACATTCCCCATATGTCTACTTCATGTTTGTAGCATTTTGGGAATGATATTTTATTTTTTGGGGATGTTACAAGGCTTAGAAGTTTAGAAGCAAATCTTGAAATTTTTCAGAAATTTGCAAAAACCCAATTTTTAGGGACCACTACAGGTCTGAAGTCACTTTGCGAGGCTTACATAATAGAAACCGCCCAAAAATGACCCCATTCTATAAACTACACCCCTCAAGGTATTCAAAACTGATTTTACAAACTTTGTTAACCCTTTAGGTGTTGCACAAGAGTTATTGGCAAATGGGGAAGAAATTTGAGAATTTCATTTTTTTGCCTAATTTTCCATTTTAACCCATTTTTTCCACTAACAAAGCAAGGGTTAACAGCCAAACAAGACTGTATCTTTATTGCCCTGACTGCCATTTACAGAAACACCCCATATGTGGCCGTAAACTACTGTACGGGCACACAGTAGGGCGTATAGGGGGTGGGTCGTATGGTTTTTGGAAGCAAGATTTTGCTGGACTGGTTTTTTGACACCATGTCCCATTTGAAGCCCCCCTGATGCACCCCTAGAGTAGAAACTCCATAAAAGTGACCCCATCTAAGAAACTACACCCCTCAAGGTATTCAAAACTGATTTTACAAACTTTGTTAACCCTTTAGGTGTTGCACAAGATTTCATGGAAAATCGAGATACCATTTCAAAATTTCACTTTTTTGGCAGATTTTCAATATTTTTTTTTTTTCCAGTTACAAAGCAAGGGGTAACAGCCAAACAAAACTCATTATTTATGGCCCTGATTCTTTAGTTTACAGAAACACCCCATATGTGGTCGTAAACCGCTGTACGGGCACACGGCAGGGCGCAGAAGGAAAGGAATGCCATACGGTTTTTGGAAGACAGATTTTGCTGGACTGTTTTTTTTGACACCATGTCCCATTTGAAGCCCCCCTGATGCACCCCTAGAGTAGAAACTACAAAAAAGTGACCCCATTTTAGAAACTATGGGATAGGGTGGCAGTTTTGTTGGTACCAGTTTAGGGTACATATGATTTTTGGTTGCTCTATATTACACTTTTTTGTGCGGCAAGGTAACAAGAAATAGATTTTTTGGCACGTTTTTATTTTTTGTCGTTTACAACATTCATCTGACAGGTTATATCATGTGGTAATTTTATAGAGCAGGTTGTCACGGACGTGGCGATACCTAATATGTATACAATTTTTTTTATTTATGTAAGTTTTACACTGATTTCATTTTTAAAACAAAAAAATGTTTTAGTGTCTCCATAGTCTAAGAGCCATAGTTTTTTCAGTTTTTGTGCGATTATCTTAAGTAGGGTCTCATTTTTTGCCGGATGAGATGACGATTTTATTGGCACTATTTTGGGGTGCATATGACTTTTTGATCGCTTGCTATTACACTTTTTGTGACTTAAGATGACAAAAAATTGCTTTTTTTTACACCGTTTTTTTTTTGTTTTTTTTTTACGGTGGTCATCTGAGGGGTTAGGTCATGTGATATTTTATAGAGCCGGTCGATACGGACGCGTCGATACCTAATATGTATACTTTTTTTTTTATTTATTTAAGTTTTACACAATGATTTCATTTTTGAAACAAAAAAAATCATATTTTAGTGTTTCCATAGTCTAAGATCCATAGTTTTTTCAGTTTTTGGGCGATTATCTTGGGTGGGGTGTGATTTTTGCGGGATGAGATGACGGTTTGATTTGTACTATTTTGGCATACATGCGACTTTTTTGAACACTTTTATTACCTTTTTTGGGAAGTAAGGTGGGCAAAATTTCAATTTTCTCATAGTTTTTATTTTTTTATTTTTATGGTGTTCACCGTGCGGGGAAAGTAACGGACGCGGCGATACCTAATATGTGTAGTGTATTTTCTATATTTTTTTATTCAGTGATAAATGTGTTTTTTTTAATCTTAACTTTTTAAACTTTTTTTTAACATTTTTTTTACCCAGACCCACTTGATTCTTGAAGATCCAGTGGGTCTGATGTCTGTATAATACAGTACAGTACACTATATAGGGTACTGTACTGTATTTTACTTACACTTTGTCTGAACAGATCTATGCCTTTAGCATAGATCTGTTCAGCACCATGGACAGCAGGATGCCTGAGAAGGCGTCCTGTTGCCATGGGAACCTTCCCCGTCTGCTCAGTACTGGTCAGAACTTCGCAGACGGGGAAGGGTAAGGACGGGGCTGTCTGGGGGCTCTCTCCCTCTCCCATCGGGGGGCTGCAAAGGCACAGCAGCCCTTTGATGGGAGAGGGAGGGTGCTCCCTGAGCTGTATGGAAACGGACCGCTGTATGGAAAGGGTTAAACGGCTGACATCGCATCACCGATGTCAGCCGTTTATACCAGGGTGTCAGCAATGTGCTGACACCCTTGTATAACCACTGTCCACCAACGATTATTCAAGGGGAGGCGGGCGGGGGATCACGATCCCGCCTGCCGCACCTCCCGCACCGCCTGCGACACCCCCCCTGCACCACCCGCCCACATAATATCATTCAGGGGTGCAGGGGGGGTTAATAAAACTTTATTTTGGGCATTCAATGGATTCCACATACTATTTGTGGCTACGAGTACTACAAATACCAGCTTCACGTTATTTCCAGTTCAACGGGCGCGCGCCTAACTAGTGAAACCATCTTAGCCAATCCAGCCTCCTGAGCTCTCCCCTCCGATCACGTGGACATCCTTCGATCACATGATCAGGTATCACGTGGAACAAGATAGAAGGTCCTTGATACACTTGGTGTCAAACCGCACGCAGACCGGATCATCCAAGTGAACCACAATTGGATCAAACGCTTTCTGGAGGGGTAAAGTACTCATAGCACAAAGTATCTAATATATATACACTCACGCTCATGTCCTCTTTCAGTACCGTATGCCTACTATAGCATATGCCTCCCAAGCGGAGCAACGGTATTTAGAAAGTAGGCTGCATTAACCCTTTCCTTCATCAGCTATCTCATTGTTGTTTTATTTGGCTATCCAAACCATCTGGAGTTCTTACCGATCACGGCATTGTGGACCTATATAGATTAATTTGTCCCAAACAAGAGCCATTGAGCTCCAACGATCGGGTTCCTATATACATTATATACCATCAGGAACATCCAGTGACATTTTAATTTTATTTTATATTTTATTTTTATTTTTGTTTCATTGGCGCCATCCAATGTGATTTTTTTTTAATACTGAATTGTCTATATGTTGATTTTAGTCACCCTTTGAGGTGGATTCCTCCACTACTATCCTCAATAAATATTTGTTATATACTGTTCAGAAGACTCTTGTCCATCTGGTACCAGGTAGTTGAGTGCCCCCTATCTCTTGCCACAGAAGATGGAGATAGTTTCATTTTGGATACCTTAAAGAAAAATAAGAAGATCAAAAGGAAGAGACCTTCGGAATCAACATCTGTGGAAACTCAATCAAGTGGAGTAATATGCCAAGATCATACTTATTCGGTTTTGGAAACCTTGGATTCCGGCAACCAGTGTTCAATTGCAACTCAGACTGATTTCACCTTGCTAAACTCTACAATTTATGTTATACCAGATACTGAACAACTTGTTGATATGTGTGTAGCTTGCCCCGAATCGGTTTAATTGGATTCAACAATCAAATTAGCAATTTTATGGCCGCCAACATCTGTGCCAGCGCTCCAATCAAACCTACCGACGAATTTTCATCTCTACAAAAGAAACGTGCCAATTTGCAGATGTTCCAGGTAAGAGAAGAAACAGAATGGAATGACAATATTATGGATGACATCAGAACTCTTTCACCGATTTAAGAACAGTGCAATGAAACACTGGACTTTTCTACAGAGTCTGTCTTAGCAAATGAAGACAAAAGTCACGACAGCGATCTGGATTACATTCCACCGGATACCTTGGAAGATTCTGAAATGGTCGGATTTGCTTCAATAATTTATGGAGAAAAATACCTCGGCATTCAAGAGTATCAGAGTCCATCAGAAGAAGACCAAGTTAATGAGAAGAAGTTGATCATATTTGAGTCCTGTCTAGACCATTTACTATACATGGTCAAAAATATACACTGGGTTCTCTTATCGGATAACAGGTAAGTGTTATCAAGGTCATAAATTCTTTATAATGGAGACACAACCTAAGGTAGGCAGCTTTTATTCTGGAAACTTATTATTGGCCGCATCTATCCTTTTCAGCGGTCTTAACTTTCAAAAAGTAAATGAATTATTTAGCCTTGTAACATTTTCGGAAAAAACTTTTTATCGTTATCAAAGCATTTTTATTTTCCCTGCAATAGATCTCGCCTGGCAGGAGGAAAAAAGTAAAACACATGTTCAGCTACAGAGCGAGCCACTTTGTATTACAGGTGATGGGCAATGTGACCCACCGGTCACAGTGCCAAATACTGCATCTACACAGTGATCGATACTTCTAACAGAGAAAGTCATAGACTTTGAAATTGTACAACGATCCCAATGCTCATCATCTGTTGCTATGGAGAAGTTTGTATTTGAAAATGTAATGGATAGAATGATCTCAAGTGGTTTTAATATAGTCATTTTTGCATCGGATCGGCATGTTGGGATTAGGAAAAAAATGCGCACAGATTATTCTAACATTAAACATCAATTTGATGTGTGGCATTGTGCAAAGTCAATTAAAAAGAAATTGACAAAATCCAGTCGCAACAAGTTTGGAAAGGAAATTATACAGTGGATTGAAAAAATAGATAGACATTTTTGGTGGAGCATCCAAACTTGCAATGATGAAGTTCAAAACCTGAAAGAACGATGGCTTTCTCTGTTGAAGCATATCTGTAATGAGCACACGTGGGAAGGTGAGTTTTATACCCAATGTGGGCATGATCCTATTTGCCAGGAAAATGATGAGGAAAAGGTATTCTGGCTCAGCAAAGAAACAGCCCCCTTCTTGAGCATACTAAAAAGTGTTAGTAATCCATAGCTAATTTCCTATCTTTCCCACTTAGAAAACAATTGCCATACTGGTTCTCTTGAAAATTTTCACAGTATGGCTTTGAAATACCGTACCAAAAGAATTCATTTTGGGATAGATGCAATGGAGGCAAGGACCAAGCTTGCTATCCTTTCCCACAATCATAATGTGGGAAGACAGTTGGCCACAGTGAAATGTCCGAAAGAAAACACTGAACCCAAAGGAACATTTCGAACAAAATTGGTAGTCCCTAAAGGTAAAAATCGGTCTATAGTTAAAAACATTTATGAGAAAGTAAATGTCCAATATCTAGAAAAGGTGGCTGTTTCAGTGTTGAAAGTTGCCAAGGGAGAATTATCGCATAATTGGTCTTCCAGAACTCCTTCATTACCACCAAACATTGCCAATTTTGAAAGACCCAATAAAGAAGAGATAGAAAAGCAACAATACACAAGATACCGGGCAATCACACGTTATCAAAATACATTTTTGCCTAAATTAAATTACTAGATTTTATTTTGGCATAATTAAGCTCTGAAGAATCAGACAATTTCTATGGCAAAAATTCCCTATGGCAAAAACTACTTTTTCCCCATCAAGTGTTATAAATATTTGTACCTTTTTACTCCACCACGCCAACCGGTTTTATCATCCAATGTTTTCCCTTATTTTTGTTATCAGTTTAGACAGTTTAGTTTTTCTAGAAAATGTTAATATGGTTCTTGAGATTAGTTACATATATTTACATTGGACTAATTTTGAATGTCAAAAATATAAAAAAAAGTATAAAAATGGATGATTAAATCCACATGGCTGGCCTAAAAATTAAAGGGGTTATCCTAGACTATGAAATGCCTGCCTGCCTCCCCCACATCGGGCCCCTAAGACTGAATATACTTAGCTGGCTCCTTGCGCCACTCCTGTTCCCCACACTGCCACTGCTGCTTCTCAAAATGCATGGATGAAATAATCCAGTGTCGGGGGCAGCAAATGGCAGGCGGGGACGAGCCTCCCTAGCGCCACCTGCGATGCTAATGAGGCTTGTCCCTGCCTGCCATTGGCTGTTCCCCATA
Organism: Bufo bufo; assembly: GCF_905171765.1. NCBI lineage: Eukaryota > Metazoa > Chordata > Amphibia > Anura > Bufonidae > Bufo > Bufo bufo. The sequence goes on from NC_053392.1 coordinate 391,089,189, forward strand.
AAACCGAATGTTTTCATCTGCGCACAGGGAGAAGTGGCGGTGCGGGGAACAGAAGTGGCGCGGGTAGCCAGGTAAGTATATTCAGTTTGAGGGGCCTGGTGTGGGGGAGGCGGGCATTTCATAGTCTTGGATAACTCCTTTAAGTGTTATTGGTTTTGAGTTCTATATTTATACTGTTATTTGAAAATTTTCTTCACATTTTATGCTTATATGAAAGATCTCAAATTTAAAATTATTATTTTTTTACATAGATTCAATGGTTCATCCCCTACAATTTAATTATTAGGTAAGTACTGGCAATGGATTTTTGTACTTATGAAATCTTGTGTAGATAGGTCATTGTTACATGACATTTGTGTGTGCTTCAACATCGCTTTCACTCCTCCAAGCACAGACTTATCACAGGCAAACTCAGCAACATACTTTGACATACATTTCATCATTGCTTTCAGCTGGATTTGGTCACAAGACACATGAACAATTGAACATCTCCTCATTAACCCATTGCTAAACATGCAGCCATTTTTAAAATGAGAGAAGGATGCAGAGCTTCTGTCACTGTTTCTTGATCAATAATATGATATTTGTGGTAACATGGCAGACCGCCAAGAACTGTCTCCCACCATTGCATTCAATAGCCAAAACTGTTATGTAGTCTGCTTATAACTGATTTAATTGTTAATTTATATATTTTTTCTCTTTACAGGTTTTCTGGAAGATTTTGTTGGATGTAATTATTTGTTAAATTGACACAAAAATTACAATATAAAAATTAATGAAAATCAAAATACATTTGGAAAATTAATAATTTAAAATTAAATCATTCATTACTTCTAAATAACTAAATCAATCATTTATAATCCTTTTGTCCGGTTTCCGTTTATATTAGAATATTCTGTCAAATTTTCAATTAGTTCTAAAATATAGGTAAAATTGTATATCCATAAAAAATAACATATTTTAGACCCAATTGGCACTGACCCATAAGACGAAAAAATGTTTTATAGGAGGCCAATTAGAAATAAATTATATATTAGACCGTGTAGCAGAACAACATTTAAATGAAAAATTAGACCGCAGATCAAAGCCCTATCAAAATACCATTATTACTGAGACACAGAATTAAATCTCCAATCACACCACAATAATAATAATAACTCAATAAGACCTTAGATCAGACTCTCCGAACTGACATTGACACTAACCACAATGTGTATGGCCCCCAATAAAACCTCAGATCGGAGCCTTCACCATGTCCGGGGCCTCCGTAACTAATGTGCGCTTACATAAAGCAAGTACTCATTAGTATTCACAAAATAAATCTTAGTGACAATTTTTACCCGATTTCTGGTAAAAAAAAAAAGGAATAATAGTAAGTGCACTAAGATCCCTGGGCGCCGCTCTACGTAGCCTGCAACTTAGTTCTTATTTTTTTGACCCATGAAAGATCCTCTTTAAAAAATAAATACCTATTTTAAATCAATTATATAAAAAATTGAATTTTTAAAGAAAATAGTTATTAGTACTAATGATTGTGACCGACTCCTTTAATTTCCTAATGTAAATCTACCCTATTTAACTGTTTTAGTAAATTGTTAACATTACATGAGCTATTAAATTTAATATTGATATGAATAAATGTAATATATAAAAAGTAGATTATAATTAACATCGTTTAGGTTTTCAATATATTTTTTTTAATTGATTGTAGTTATTTGTGCCAAAAAAATGAAAAAAAAACTTATAAATTATTACTGTGTCTTTGCATTGATTTACGAGACAGCAACGTGTTTTCTTCAAACAATTTTTTGTTTATTCAAGTATATGCAGTTTTTACAACAAAAAATAACTGGTTTCAATGAGCCATATTGAAGTAAAAACATATCAAAAAATAACAATCAGTTACATAATTTACATTTGGGCAGAAATTGGATATGCAGACTTCGATATATAGACCTTGATTTTTAAACTGTCAAAAATAGATGGTGTACAGCAAAAGTGATGCAAAGTCTGGTTATTACATTTTTTAAACGCTTATGTGGAATCTGACTGTGTGCTCCCACAAACTACCAGTCAAATGCAGCAGGAAGACTTATTTGCTCATGCACAAAATGTATAGGCTCATATAGGTGTCTTTTACTCGCGGTGTATGTAACCTCATTATCAGAACATATGTGAATTTAAAGGCCATCTGCCTTCAGATCTGTACCTATGACACTGGCTGACCCGTTACATGTGCAATTGGCAGCTGAAGGCATCTGTGTTGCTCCCATGTTCTCATCTGCCCACATTGCTGAGAAAACTGATGTTTTAATATATTTAAATCAGGCTCTCAGTGCAACATGGGTGTTGTCATTACTCAAAGAGGCTCCGCTCTCTCTAATTTTTCCACTTTGAGTGATAGGTCCTTGGGGGATGTTTTTTTCTTGTCTGGCGCTTTTAAAGTGCAGAGAGCGTGGGAGTTGCTGAGAAAGCAAAGACTCTTGGTGGAACGGCAAAGCCAAAGTTGGTCCCAGTGGCTCATTTGCAAAGATTACAACATCTTTTTTTTTTTTTAGCAATGCAGCAAAATATGAACATGTGAATAACCCAGATGCCTTCAGCTGCCAAGCGCACATTTAACAGGTCAGCCAGTTTCAAAGGTACAAATCTGCTGATGGGTGCCCTTTAAACAAAGGGTCAAAATTGTCGAAGGGTCAAAATCTGTATGTGCTGCGTCCTCTGCTATTTGACTGGGATAGGCAGTGTAATTTTGATGACAAACAACCTAGCACTGTCAATAAAAGTACAGAAGGAGCAGTAGTTACAGACTGAGTTGAGTCTATCGGGGCATGTAATTAAGAATATAAAGAAAAGCAACTTTAACTGCTATGCTCCGATCTAACGTGTCGACTAGTGTCATTAGTGCAAAGTTTTCTATTACGTAATCTGTAAGAACGAAGATGTTATGTCCGCCTAAATGATCATGTTAAAGGTAATATGTCAGCTCTGAAACACCCTGCAAACTATAGTAAGGAGCATATAGTGTAAGTGACATCAGGTCCGGTTAAGTAATTTCTTTTGTCACACTCACTTGCGTTCTGACTATGTGCTCTGGCAAGCCAGCGGTAAAATGCACTCAGAGGACTCCGGTGCTCACTGACATAATGGAGAGGACTTGCAGAAAAGTCCTCTCAGTGCATTTTACTCCTGTTTTGTGGGAGCACAGCATCAGAATGGAAGTAAATTTGAAGATAAAAATTACATACTCAGCATGTAGGTTTTGTATTATATCTTTATACTGAATAACGGATTGTAGAACACATGACTTTTACGCCAGTTTGCATTAAACTTCAATAACAAAACAAAAAACACTGTTCAGTAGAACAAGGAAGTATTAAACTTTTTTACTCAAAGGCCATAAATTCGTCAGGGGAGTCTCTGGATGAGATATAACCCATGTATAGAGTCGCTGGATGAGATATAACCCATGTATTCGCTATCCGGATCTGGAAGTGCTTCTCTGACTTTCTTGACAGCGCATGAGGGAATAGGATGACGGTTCCCAAGGCCAAGGTAGCCATGAACCCAGGCAGTAAATGCACGATATGCTGTTTTCCTCAGAAGCCTGGATTTTAAGCATTAATAAATTAGAAATGATAAGGAAAATCATGGTTAGCTATGGTTCTTTTTTATTCCATACAAAGCATCCAAGGTGGTCCCATGTTCTTAGATGTGCAATGATGATGCTGATTCACCTAGAGGATCAATGTCTTCTGCACGTTGACTGGTCCAGTTTAGATCATGCCCTCTATGCCTGTGCCAGTCAAATTGCATGAGTTGCTGAACTTTCAAATGGAGGTACTTCTCTAATTACAACCTCAATGCATCCACTGCACTTTGATTCCCTCACGCAGCCTTTTAAGATTTTCTTTTTTTTTCATCATGTCCTTAAAGGGTATCTATCAGCAGTTTTGTCCCTATGACAACGGCTGACCTGTTACATGTGCACTTGGGCAGCTAAATGCATCTGTGTTGCTCCCACGTTCATATGTGCCTGCATTTCTTAGCAACAACTGTTTTAATATGTGCAATTGTGCCTCTAGGACAATTGGGGGAGCATTGCCGTTACACAAAGGTTCATCTCTCTCTACAACTGCCGTGCCCTCTGCACTTTGATTGACAGGACCAGGCAGTGAAAACATCATCAACCTCGTCCTGTCAATCAAAGTTCAGAGGGCATGGCAGTTGTAGAGAGAGCGGAACCTTTTTGTGTAAGGGCAATGCCCCCCCCATTTGTCCTAGAGGCTCATTTGCATATATTAAAACATAATTTTTCTCATCAATGCAGGAACATTAACATAGGACCAACAGGTCTTCCGCTGCCAAGTTCACATGTAACAGGTCATCCAGTTTTAGTGGTACAAATCTCCCGACAGAGGTTGCAGGATAATAAAACATGGATTATAGCCTCTATTTTTTTGTTGATGCCCATGTTTCACCGAGACCGTCTAGTGAATGGTGTAAAAAAAAATAAAAAATTCAAAGTAATGCTAGCACATTAAGAATATGGGACCGACACAGAGGACTTCATCTGCAAAAACACACATGGGGCCAGATATATCATTACTCTGACAGCTCACTCCACTTTCACATATGGCTAATGTCAGTTTTTGCCTAGTCAGATTTATGAAGGTCCCTTTAAGACTGTGATAAATGTGGTTTGCCCATAGTCGGATTTTGGATTTGAAAATGGTTTCAAAAAGTCGAATTTTTTTAAAAAGTCGCATTTGTAATGCTTTTAATAAAGTCGCATCTGTGAGGAAGTTGTATTCTAAATGCATTAAAAAGTCGCATTCCAAATTTAATAAATAGTCGCATTTGAAGGAAATGGTCGCATTGAAATGGTGTTAAAAAGTCGCACGTTATTATTTATTCCTTTGTAAAAGTCGCAAAGTGTTATGTTTATGCCTGAAAAGTCGCATATACATATACACATGAGGAACCAGTCACATTTATCCCTTCATTCCCTGAGGTACATTGAAAGAGAACATGGCAAACATGGATCCATCGATGATTAATGCTCTGTTTGTCCAATTTCTCCAAAATTATGCCCCACAGCTTAGCAGACATGTTAGTAATAATTCAAATCCGGAAGCAACAGCATCTACAAGCCAAAGTATTGTCCCTCCAACCAATGCTTCAACAATACCTGATTTAGAAGTATCCGAAAATAGAGATTCCTCAGACAATCAGGTGCCTGTCAATACCGAAGAAAAGCGACGGAAAAAAAAAAATTTCACCGCTGAAGAAAAAAAATATTAGTTGAAAAGGTAAAAAAAATGTGAAAAGTTTGTTATTTGGACAAAATGCAAGAGTATATGTAAATATATTACATTGAAAATATAGGTAAAAATGGCTAGATGGGTGCCTTTGAAACATTCTTTATGTCACGAGTTTGTGGGGCATTCACTGGCGGAGAAAGGGCACATTCATGTGGTGTGTAATACTAATCCTACAAACATTTTAAAATTAAATAAAAAATCAAGTCAAATTTCAATGGAGTTTAATCTACAGGGATGGATAGAGGTTAACATGGATGTTTAGATTTTGGTTAAAATCGGCTAATGCGGGTACACTCACATGTTCATAACGTTTTGGGTGGATACACTGATCGGAAAAATTGCAAAACACACACAGCGGTCAAGTCCCTTCCACATTTTGCTCACTGCCACAAATTGAATATGCCTGGTCAGGTCACCAATTGTGGACACAAATAGGACATCTTATATTTCGTGCAGCAGCGGAATAGCGAATCCAGAAGTAACAATGCGCAATTCTGAGTCCAGGCAGCACATCGTGCTGCACCATAGAAATGATTTGGTCTGCAATTCCATGGCGCCAAAAACCTTTCTAAATGGCCGACATGTCAATGGAACCTTAATCGCCGTTAGACAGCTTCAAATGTGCAAAGGCTCTGTGCATGTGGCCTGATTACTCCCTTCAAACATTTATTACTCTTCCTCCGCATTTGCCAAACTTAAGATAAATGAATGTTTCAAAGTTTGGGCCAAAAAAAAAAAAAAGCGTATTTTTTGCTTTCTAAGACGCACCAGATGATAAGACGCACCTAGGTTTTGGAGGAGGAAATTCTGTAAAAAAAAACAAAACACAAAAAGATGTGCTTAAGGTATCATTGGAACTAAAGGTGGTCTGAGGATGACGCACTGTTATGGGGATCTGTGGATGACACTGTTATGGGGGATCTGTGGATGACGCACTGTTATGGGGTCATGCGCCACTTGCCGCACCTCCTTCCTCATGCGCCGTCTGCTCCAGCTCCCTCTGTCATGCGTCGCCTGCCTGCTTATCTCACTTTAAGAATGAACGGGCAGGCGGCGCATGCCAGAAGGCAGCTGGGGCAGGCGGCGCATGCCAGAAGGCAGCTGGGGCAGGCGACTCATGACAGAGGGAGCTGGGGCAGACGGCGCATGACAGAGGGAGCTGGGGCAGACGGCGCATGACCGAGGGAGATGCCGGTCTGCGCAATACTTACAGTACTACAGTAAGAGCCGTACAGAGCATATACTATTAGATAAACATTCAATCTGATCTATAACAGTTGCGGGGCCCGCTGTATTACAGTAGGCACCGGGCCCCGCCTCCTCCCTCCACACTGTCACTGATACTTTGCTGGCCGCTCTGTGCAGCATAGCGGCCAGCGATGTATTTGATTTAGAAGAGGCACGGCCATTTTCCCACCACTTTTGGGGGCAAAAAGTGTGTCTTATAATGCGAAAAATACGGTACCTTTGCCAATACAATATTGCAAAAAAGACGTGTCTGCTTGTCTCATTGCTATGCAGAATCTCTCATAATATTTATTACAAATTTGAATGTGCCAAAATACATTATGAAATTCTTATGAATAATCTAATATTTAAAAGCACTAATGTTTTGAAAAAATTATGTGGATTGGTTAGTTATTAATCTACAAATCGGTTTTCATTCCAACAGGTGGTATCTAACTATGACTCTTTATTTGGGAAAAACGCGGATCGTCTACCATTAGCCTTCAAAAATAAAATATGGACAAATATTGGGGTGCAAATCAACAGTTTAGGAATTGACAAGAGATCTATATCTGACTTAAAGAAGAAATGGCATGATTGTCATCGACTTTGTAAATTAAAATTGTCAAAAATACAAAAAATGGTTACACAAACTGGAGGTGGGCCATGCAATACTACTGGTTTGAATGAAATCGAAGAACTAATTGCTAACACCTATCGTAAAGAGCAAATATGTGGGATTGGAAACATGGATACAATGGATTTGGATTTGCAAGAAGGTTTGTATTTTCAACTTTATAACTAATATTTTGTTTAAAATTACACTTTTGATAACAAATAGTCATTAACGGAAACTGGAAAACTTGATGATTGTTTATAAAAAAATAACATGTTATACATTCGATTTTTTAAGAAAATTACACTAAAAAAAAAGAAAAAATCAAACCCACCAGCCATAAAAATGTACATTTCTATACTTTAAAAAATTGGTCTGTTTAAATTTTTTAGAACCACAAATAACGCATAACTTGGACGAAGATGTGGAAATTTGTGTGGCAGCCGAAAATTCATCGCCAAATGAAGACAACACCAATTTGGAGACTAGACAGGAGGAACACAATCCACAGCCAGTACATGATGAAAATTCAAGAAACACACTAAATAGGTATATGAATGCAACACAAATGTTTTATAATGATCTGATTCAAACCCAAAGAGACATAGCAATGTCATTGCAAAATATAAGAACTGATTTGAATGTTTCACTAACTGGAATTTTTAAGGAGGTTTCAAAAATGCGAAACATAATGGAACAACCTAGCACTTCTCCAAAAAGGACAAGAACCAGTGTTTCAAGCCCATCTACATCTATCGGATATGATATTAGTGAATTTGCAGATGAACCTCTGAACCTCAGTGTCTATCAACAGTCATTGGACCAAGAAGATAGTGCTAGTCAATTTTCGAGTTTGGAAAGCAATGTTCCTCTTCCCTCTCCAAAAAAAAAAGTTCAAAAAACCATAAAAAAGCCTAACATTTCAAAAGAAATGTCAGATAAAGGAAAGTATCTGTTGAAGGTGAAAAAAGAAATATCTAATCCCAAAAAGTGTTATGTGAAAAAGCAAAAATCTGATCATTAACAAAATGTACAACAACTAGTCAATTTGACTACTTGTCTCATTTCTTGGGCCAATCCAAATATAAAAATATGGACATGCCGTATTTTGCAATTACGCCAAAAACCCTCATGGTAGCAGGATTTTGGAGCATGTCACATTGCCTACAGTGTTGAAATGTGAATAGTTTTGGTTTCTGAAAGAAAAAAAACATGGCAAGCCGTCTCTGGACACAAAAAGTGCTGGATCCATTTGTTCAATGAAAGTTGGATTTAGTCATGTTTGGTGGGGTGATGTGGTCCACAGTCTTTTTTAAAAGTTGTGCTGGAATTGTATTTTAGATGTGTCCAGCAAGTGATCTCACTTGCCTAATTAATCTGCAGCAAACAACATTTTTGGACGAGAATCCATCTCTATTTTCACTTTTATGGTGGCGCCAGATTGGCAGACCCTGCAACGTCAACATGCCTCTAGTAGGCCAGAGTCTTATTGTTAAGTTACCAAGTTTAAGCCAGAGTTCACAACAGCGTTCGGCCTTTTCAGTTCTCTTAATGCCTTATAGTGGCCGGAAAAAGGAAAGGACGGAACCTGCATGTAACTGAGCACAACGCAGCTTAGGGACCCCATAGAGTGTTACAGGCTGCGTTTGGATTAGACTCTGAAGATGATTTGGGAGCGGAGACAAAAGTACTGCATGCTTTTTGATCACCATTTAAATACCCTTTCAATTACAGAGAAACTAACGCACTCCATTATAGTCTACGGGGCTTGTGGGCTCTGTTCCGCTCACTAATGTGCCAAATGCATCCTTACAAATCTTAACAGCTTTTAGAATGGAGTTGGAAAACTGACAGGCCAAACGCTCTTTTTAACTTAGTGAGGTCCCCTCTTGGCATGTTTGCATGGCCTCTTTGTGAGAAACAGTCCTGGACTGTTGTAGTTAATGGTGCATAAGTGCATTTAACTCTGCAAGGGTACCATAGGCTAACTTTTGGTGTGGGCGTAAAGTCCCAAAATGGGCACACACTGCTGAAGTCCCGTTCTTTGGGGCCTATTTTAGTAAATTCGTTGGAATAATTGTTTAAATTGCCTTTGTATATTATTTGGTTTGCCCAAATGCTTTCAGATGTTATTTTCAAATGTAAAATGTTTTTCGGTTTAAACCTTAAAAAAAGAATAAAACTATTTGGTTACACCAAAATTGAAGTTTTTATTTATTCAAAAATATTTGAAGTTTGAAAAATTATAATTGAAAAATCAAAATGAGAAAGGTTTGTCTATACCCAAAACAATCAATACATATTAGTCAATAGATATTTAAACAGACAAAACTACAAAACATTTGACATAAACTAGACAGTTTAAAATGAATTTTGATATATTTTGTACACAATTAAATCAAATTTAAAAACTTAAAAAATAAAAAAAAATGTCACATTGCAAACATGTTGTTCTGGAAGGAAAATTGATATTTCAAGGTGATAAACTATCAAAATGTGTAGCCAAAGTTTAGTTTCCCAAAAAATAAAAACATCACTGTATCAGATTTTTTTAACCAAAAAAAGATTGAGTAATTTCACGTCTAACAACATAACCATCATCATTCCCTTCAACAAGTTGGATACCTTGACTACTTATTTCCTCTCGTAGATTTTCGGCAATCTCAATAGCTAAATTAAATTTGTGGGCTAAGTTGTGTAATATACAACAAGCGACAATAATTTTGCACACAAATTCGGGAGTGTACAAAAGTGCCCCACCGGTCATATCTAAACAACGAAATCTACTTTTTAAAACACCAAAAACTCGTTCAATCATTCCCCTTGTTTTTTTATGCGCTTTGTTGAATTTTTTTTCCGCTTCCAAACTTGGATTCAAATATGGCGTCATTAGCCATGTTTTCAGGCTGTATCCATTGTCTCCTTTATGAATTAAAAACAAAAAAAAGAAAAAATTAAAAGAACCAACATTGTGTATGCACAGAAACATTGTTTACTTTAATAAGAAACCGATATCTAATCGTTTGGACTTCCAAACTTCATAGTTTTAAAAAAAAATTAGACTAAAAAAATAAAAAAAGAGCGCAGATACATATCTTTGCAATCCTAATTTATAAAAAAAATAATAAACAATTTTAAAAGGAAAATTTAAACCTATACATTACCCAATAATAAGCCATTTCCAAAATCACCATCCATTAACTTAGTTCCCAAACAGCTATTTTGCAAGATAAATGCGTCATGTGTGCTTCCAGGAAACTTGGCAACAACATCAGTGATCTCCATATTGGGGCCACAACACATTTGAACATTAATCGAGTGGTACATTTTTCGATTGCGGTAGATCATCTCCACATCACTGGGTGGTATAAGAGCAACGTGAGTGCAGTCTATTAATGAAATTATGTTTGGAAAACCAGCCTTGAGAAAGAAATCTTTTTTGAATTTTGAAATTTCAAACGGTGACGTGGGAAAGTGAATATATGTTTTACACACAGAAATAATAGCCTTTATTACTTGGTGCAGTATTCTGGAAAAAGCTGCCTGACTGAATCCAAAACGACCACCAATACAGTGTTGGAAGTTTTCAGTGGCCAAAAAATGCAAAACAGATAATAGTTTTAGTTTTCCACTTATGGCTTGAGATCTATTAGTTGTGTTGTTTATGATAGGTTTTATTTTTTCATAGAGTTCTAAAAAAGCTTCTTCATTTAATGTAAAGGTTTGCTGAAAATTATCAACCGGTGTGGAATATAACAAAAATCTGATTCGAAAACGTCTTTTTTTCCGTAATCTGGGGATAATTATATTTCCAGACTGTAGATTGAGATACCTTTGTAAGAGTAGAACATCCATTCCAATATAGCCTGTGAGTGGTTTAAAAAGGAAAAAAAAAAGATCAAAACATTTAACTAAAAAACATACTAAAGCAACAACAAATACATACGTTAAACCAAAAAAACTGTACACAAACAAATGGCTAATACAATATGGGAACACCGTCCTTAAAAAATGCATTTTGCACCACTGTATATATACCCATTAGCCAAGCGGCTCCATAAAATCAGATTTGTGTTGGTGCATAAGTGATAGTCTTCTTGGGAGCTTGAAAACAAACAAAATGGCCGACACATGCGCCAGATTTACAACAAAACGAGGGACAGCTTGACGAGTTGAGCTCTGCCTGCTCTCTATTCAATTTTGAGAGTCCGGTCAATATGCCAGAGGCAAGAGGGTGTAGGTGGGGAACAAATGCCCCATCTGCTCAAAGAGGCCAAGTAACATATTATGCATGCTCAATAGATGTCATAACGTGCTTCTTGAGAAAAGTGGAAAAATGAAAGTTTAAGGTACTTGACATTAGGACACAGCGAATGTCTGATAGTAGCACTAAAAGGAAGGCTATTCGCACACCTACGTTAGGCAGGGTTCAGTCTGGTATCTGCACAGATGGATGCGCACCTATATAGCAAACACTTGTACTGCTAACAGCATTTGGGTGTCCGCCTCAGGAGCAAAATAGGGCCTGCACAGGGGTTAATCGATGCCAATGCAATCGATACTTAACCATTTCAAATGCATTTGGCCTAAACTGTTCTCCTTTTTAAAAGCTTACGAGCAGCCTGAAACTGATCTCACAAGGGGACCCTGAAAAGACAGTGTGCAACTAGCCTAAGGGCACAAAAATATTGAGGAGGGACAAGAGTTATAGCAGAGCAGAGAGACCGCTTTAGCCACCAGATGCTGCGCTGTCCCAGTACCCACAGGCCAGTGCAGCCCCAAGTTAGTGTAATTTAATCTGATATTGACTCATTGATTGCTGGAGCATTGTAAATCCCTTGATTTTTGCAGAAAGTGTTTTTGGCGAATGGTTGGTAAATTTAATCAAAAAACTGTGAGAGAACACGTGAGTTTTTCAAAAACATCTAGTGCAGCACAACTCCCTTTCCGTTAATACTGGTAGTTACCCACTTTTGGAAGAAACAGGGAGGTATGAAAACATTTTGAACTAGCTACAGGACAACAGATAAGCCTCGATTGACCTTGAAACCAACCATAAATTCACCCATTAAAATGTGAATAGCAAATTGAGATAACAGTTCATGGATTGTGCACCACTATGGCAAATCCACAGCAGACTAATGCATGCCGCATTATACAGTACTAAGACACAGATGTAATGTGAGTTTTCAGAGCATCATTATTTGCTAGTGAATAAATTTGTGAATAAACCAAAAAAAAAACAGCCCTGGTCAGGCACATCAGCTGCTATCATGCATGCATCTAAAGGCTACTTTCGCTCTAGCGTTTGGCTGTCCGCTCGTGAGCTCCGTTTGAAGGGGCATCCGTACTGCCCTAATGCATTCTGAGTGGACGCGGATCCGCTGAGAATGCATCAGTCTGCCAGCGTTCAGCCTCCGCTCCGCTCAGCAAGCGGACACCTGAACGCTGCTTGCAGCGTTCAGGTGTCCGCCTGGCCGTGCGGAGACAAGCGGATCCGTTCAGACTTACAATGTCAGTCAATGGGGACGGATCCGTTTGAAGATGACACAATACGGCTCAAACTTCAAACGGATCCGTCCCCCATTGACTTCCAATGTAAAATCTGGTCGGATACGTTCAGGCTACTTTCACACTTCAAATTTTTTTTAAACACAACCAAACGTCTGCATTATCGGAACGGATCCGTCAAAGCAGACATCAGACGGACCCGGTCTAAGGTTAGTTTGCTTTAGTATGGATTGAATGGTTGGGTTCAGTTTGAAATTGGAAGTAATGCATGAAAAAATCAAAGCTCAATTACACAGCCCCTTTGAAGTTAAATGGGGACCAAATCAATGCCGGATTATACAGTACACATCCCACAAATTGGTTAGTAAACTCCCACGTCTGAAAGGGTGCAAACTGTCTATATCCAACGTTGTCAGTGCACCATATTACATAAAGGAAAGGAAGCTACCCCAAACTTCCTTGTGGATATTGTTTTGAACCATTTTGCCCAAACCATCTTTAATAACACACTAAAGTTCAAAATGTACTTACCCAATGAAATGTCAATTAAAGTGTGCAAACAGACTTGTTTTTCCACTTTAAATCAAGGGCTGCAACGCTTGAAAAAGTCCAGAAACATGCATAGACCCCCACAGAAAGCCACAAGCCAAAGAATCTTGCCATCTAACTAAAAATCAAGGATTGGCTAATGGGGTTTATACTCCTCCCTGATTACATGGATCTACACCTGCGTGGTGAATGACTGCGCTCCATCAAACAGGTGTATATCAGGGATTTAATCACCCCTCAGCAAATGTCCTCGGATCCACATCCAAATTGCATCTGTTACAACTCAAGTACACGACCGTTTTCTGTGGCCCAGAGCAGACTGTGGAAACCCGGCTGGGGTTCCTGCTGACAGCTGGAGCGCATGGCGTCATTGGTTGCTATGACGCCGTGCGCTTCATCTACCTGCTGCTGGACAGTAAAACACTATTCTAGTGTATTACTGAACAGCAGCGGCTGCATGAAGCACACGGCGTCATAGCAACCAATGACGCCATGCGCTCCAGCTGTCAGCAGGAACCCCAGCCGGGTTTCCACAGTCTGCTCTGGGCCACAGAAAACGGTCGTGTACATGAGGCCTTAAAGGGACACTGACAGTCCCAATAAGCATATTTAGGTATATATATGACAGTACAGGTCTTATAAAGTGTGTTAGAATCACCGAAGTATCCCCCCTGTCCACCTTCTAAATACAGTAAACTGAAGTTTAAAAACCTGTTTGAATCGTCTCAAAGCTGAACAAAAGGGCGGCGTTTCATCTCAATTTGCGCCCAGGCAGACGCCCCCAACTGCCGCTTTAAAGCGCTGCCCAACTCATCAATATTCACTTCGCAGGGCGGCTACTACTGTCCCCGACGCAAGATCTGGTGCTTGCCCAATCCATTCCTATGTGCATCGGCCTCCGGCTCATCTTCAGCGCATGCGCCAGGCACCCTCACTGGCCAGGATCACATTGCGCCGGCGCACAGTCTGCATCTTAGAGGCCGATGCAGCCTCTGCTTTATGCCCAAGCGCTGGGCACAGCGCAAGTTGAGGTGGGACGCTGCTCCTTGGGCAGAATGTAGACAATTCTATAGGGTTAACAAACTTCAATTTACTGTATTTCTAAGGTGAAGGGGGGGGGGGGGGGTAATCTGATGATTCTAATACACTTTAAAAGACCTGTACTGTCAGATATATACCTAAATATGCTTCTTGGTCCTGTCATTGTGCCTTTAAATTAATAAACTGTTGCTTTGGACGCTGCTGCTTCTCCTTTTTGAACCCAAAGTTTAATGTACATGATGCATCTTTAAATGTAAGCCAAACATCTGTTTCTGTTGACTTTAGATATAGGTTTTTCCAGTAACCTTAGTCATTGACCAGTTTGACAGAGCTTGTCACAACAATATGTACTGGAAACTGGCTTCAGTGATGATGTGATCGGTTTTCATTGGAATGCTACTGTCCATATCATTGCGTTTAAAAAGTCGCACTTAACGTGCGACTTTTTGATGTTCCGTGCGACTTTTTGAAACATCGTGCAACTTTTTTTTTTAAAAAAGAGCTGGAACCAATCAGAAGGCTTAATATTGCTACGTTGCACTGGGAGTTCCTTGAATGACGCAGCAAAGACACAGCCCAGAGGCAAAGCAGAAGAGAGGTTGTTGCTGGTAAGTTGGCTAACATGGGAGATGTTTGAATGTATTGAACACTGTCCAAAGTACCTGTTAAAAGAGAAGCTGCTATTTAAACACAATATTAAAGGTGTAGGTTGTTGTGTGGTCAACATGGGGAGATGGCTTTGAACATAAAGCCATTTTGCACCTAGATTTGATTCAAGGGAGTATAACATCTGTCTCCTGTTTAAAGTTGAGAGCAATCCCACAGCTTAGGTTAATGTCCCACTTGTGGAAGGTTAGGCAAGTATCTAAATGCAGACTTAGAAACTGGACATCGGATCTGCCAATCTAGATGTGACAGTTTAAAGTTAATCCACACATTTGTATGTGGATCGGTCGTGCAAATGCATTTCATGAACCGATCCATCACTCCGCATGTCATGCGGACAGACATATCTGGTTTTATTTTTATTGGTTTGCAACTATTTCACGGGTCTGGTCATGGACATGCTCAACTGGAAAATGTGTCATAGTTGTAATTTAGAGTCCAGATCAGGCAATACTACATTTTTGGGCGTGGAAAACAACAAAACACCCATTCATGCTAGTCTTCCGTTTTTCCCCACATAGCTAAAAAAGGTTGCATTCTATAAGATTAAGTATTTCGGAAACCGACAGATATACAGAACTGAAGACATCCTTGTGCATTCTGAACAGATTACTCTCTATTCTGAATGCAAGGGGATATGCCTGAACAGATCAATGTCAATATTGAGCCACTGTGATGTAACTGTATGCCGGCCAACAGTTATTCTGTCATTTTAGGCTACTTACACACTGGCGTTTCTAAAACAACAGGGAAAATAGTTTACTGGACTCTCACTGTTGGCCAAAACAAAAACATATTTTCACAAAGGCATTCTAAAGGGATAAGAAGTCACTCTCAATGCATCTGTTTGCCTCCAAACTGTCTCCATTCCACTATGGAGATGCACAATTAAAATGTGCATTTAGCGTTTGCCAGGCCCTCCACTTAAAGGGCCAAACGGATCAGAACATACTACTTTCACACTTGTGTTAGGCGCGGATCCATCTGATGTCTGTACAGACGGATCCGCTCCTATATGCAAACGCTTGCATCCGTTCCGAGCGGATCCGTCTGCCTAACCTGTTTTGTTTTTGCATTTTTTGAAAACTCTGATCCAACAGTATATTCAAACACAGAGGCGTTCCCATGGTGAAGTGGACGCTTCCAGTTAAAATATACCATTGTTTTGGTGAAAACTCTGATCCTATGGTATATTAACTCCAGACTTTTTTTGAAAAATTAATGGGCGACGGATCCGTTTGAAAATGCACCATATTGTGTCAACGACAAATGGATCCGTCCCCATTGACTTGCATTGTAAGTCAGGATGGATCCGTTAGGATCCGCACGACCATGCGGACACCAAAACGTCTTTTGACTTTTGTCCGTGGATCCTCCAAAAATCAAGGAAGACCCATGGAAGCAAAAATGGTCACAGATCATGGAACAACGGAAATCCGTTTTGCGGACCGCATAAAAAAACGGCCGTGTGCATGAGGCCTTAATGCAAGTGTGAAAGGTCATTGTTTGGCAACGTTACTGAAAAATGATGAGGCCAACATTAATGTGGGCTCTATTTTTTGAGTTTGACTTGCTTTTTGTATTTCAGATTAAAGTCACATTGATTCCTCCTAAAAAGGACACCGTCTTTGAACAAACCTTTTCTGGCCAAATGGCTTCAAGCAGTAAGTATTTTATTTATTTTGTTATTAGATTTTTTTGTATGTTTTTCAAATTACAGTGGTTCTAAAAATTTTCTTCAATTGCCATAGGAAAATATAAAAAGAAAAGAGCTGCCCCATTTTCCAGAAAGGAACTATTTACTATTGTAAAATATATGGATGAAATGGGTTATGAGGAAGCGTGTCGTGGAGAAGTGCACGAGAAAAAATGTCGAATACTACTGGAATTTTCAAGCCTTCTCTATACCGAATATGGCACTAAACATACCAGAAGACAAATTCTAAAACGCTACTCTGATTTGAAAGTTCGACAGCGTACTATGTTGGCATCAATCAGAAAGTCCATTGCTCTTGGTAATTGTTATTGACATTAAACTTTACAAAATAAAATCTTCGACAGATATTTGTGTGTAATATAGTTTTAGATCACGGTTTTTTGAAAACCATAGGTGAAAAATCTTTTTGACTTTTTTTGGTCTAATTTTTGGAAATTGATTAAATTTATTTTGGGATATTTACAGTCGAATTTTTAATTTTTAATAATACAAATTTTGTCAATACAGATGGGAAAAGTGGCGAAAAAATTGTTAAAGTTTCAAAGAAAAAAAAAAAGTTAATCCAAACCCAGCAGAGGAGCAATTACAGGTTAAGTGATATCTATTGTTCATTTAAAAAGGTTGTGACATATATAATACTAAGTTAATATTAATTTATTTTTTTTCATTTCCACCCCAAATAGGAAGCAGAATATCAACCAGAAGATATCATCACTTTAAATTTGGAACCAGTTGAGTTGGAGAATGCATTGGAAGTTACCCCTGAATGTCACTTGGCACCCATTATTGCAACGTTAGAGGAAAAAATTGAATGTGAATTTCGGAAGCTAACTCAACTTTGCCAGAACCAATTTAAATCTCTAATGGAGGCAATAGATGATGTTAAAAAACACGTTGTTCAATTAGAGCAAAAAAGCATTTTATTCAGCCCTTAAAAAATGTTCATGCAATGTTTAAGCATTTTTACACGTTTCAAGGGCTTCAGTGCCCCTTCCAAAGTTTTTTTTACATTTTTGGTTGAATTTAAGCCAGAATTGTGCAATTATTCCACCTATAGTACTCCGACCTTTTTTTGGGGTGGCGAGTTTTTAAAAATCAACACTTTGAATAATATGTAAATTAGCTCGCTACTGGCAAATAGGGTAGTTGAAAGCTGTTAGCCGCCACATCCTCCTTCACAAAAAACGCAACCTCCTCATGTTAATTGACTGGGCCAGCGACTGCTCTCCTCCTCCGGCTGGCTCCAGCTTGCTCTGACGCTCCTTCCTTAATGCACCTCCCAGGATGACTTTACATCTACACCTGGGCCAGGCGCACTGAGGAAGGAGTGGACGATCGAGCATCCTCCTATCTGTGCGCATGCGCCGACTGAATACCGGTACAGCGCTGCCGCATTATTTGAAACGCATACAGGGGTAGCCCCTGGAGGAGATCGCTTGTTGGCCCTGTCAATCGTCAGGATGAGGGGGATTTTAATTGAAAGGAGGATGCAGCGGCTAACAGCAAGCAACCACCCTACTTTTTTTTTTTTTTTTTAAAAGTGTGGTTTGTCTAAAAACTTTTCCCCAGAACAAGCTTACAACATTAGAGATGGAGTAATCAAAGTTTATTTTTTTTTGTTTGCCCCAAAATGTATCCTTAAATTTTAGAGGGAGACACAAGCCATTAAAGTTACATTTGGAGACTCAACATGTTGACATTTCTACGCTTAAACAGTTAGATTGGCAGACCACCTGTGAAAAATAATGTTAATTTATTGAAGTTATAATTTATTAAAAAGAAGAATGGCTATCTGATTTCGGTTTAATAAACTGTATTTTTTGGACCATCGATCATATGTTGGTTGTCCTTTTTAAATTCCAAACAGTGCTTATTTGTTTAAGGAAAAATCAGCTGGACTCACACAACAGAAGTATTTTTTAGTTAGGTAGTTTTTTGGTCTTTAAGGCAAATGTGTATTTGTAGTTTGTAAAAACACTCTTTACACTAACAAAACAAATCCCTAACTTTTTGCTAAACATGGTTTGGTTTAATGAATGGCCAATGTTTCTTGTAAATCATAGTGTTAGGTCTCATGCACACAACCAATTAGAATTTGGTGTTTGGCAAACCACGGATGCTCCCAAAACCTAATCCACCCGTGTTTCCTTTGCCCATTTGCCTATTGGCACATGCGAATGCAATCAAAATGCCAAATCTTTTGTTCAAAGTGTAGACCTTTTTTTTTTTTTTTTTCCCCCGAAAAATTAAACAGGGCCCCAAAACTGAGCCACAAATGGAGACAGCACACGGAGTACCCATTTGAGGCTCATAAATGCTGCATCAGATGCGGACACACCCTACGGTCGTGTGCATGAGGCGTAATTCCATACATCACCACATTCCACAGTCCAATATTTGGAATATTAACTTTTAATGTGCCATCTACTTGCAAGAACTTTGCCAAATTTTGAAAAAATGCGCCGCCCTCCGAAAGTCAGACTTTCAACTTCTGCCCAGATGTACATCCTCAGTCAGGGGCTCACATTTTTCTTCAAATTTTTGTTGGAGATGGAAGATACCCTTTTCTATTATTGGATCACTATCAAAACCCAGGCATAATTGTTAAACTTTGTTTTTACCCATTCTAAAACTGTGATGGGTAACCTGGATCTGGAGTTATTATACCGCTTTTTACCCTCAATAACAAGGTCTGGGTGGTTGCTGGCACGAAGACTGAATGCTGAATGAAATCGAGTTTGCAAGGTACCTAAGTGCATGGCCGTATCCCATTTCGAGTCAATACCTTCTTTCCAAATGTAATGGTTTTATTTTCCCCATTCAGAATACTACCTTTTTTGGTAATCCTTGTGAGAAACAAAGTATAAATGAGAACATAAGGGTGGAGAATTATCACACTGTTGTATTGTAGAACTGGCTTAGTACCCCATAGCAACCAATCAGATTCCACCTTTTATTTTCCAAAGGAGCTGTGCAAAATAAAAAGAGTAATCTGAATGGTTGCTATGGTGAACTAAGCCAGCTGTACATTACACTAGTTTAGTAAAATCTTGACCAAGGTGTAATGGCAAGGCCAAAC
Organism: Bufo bufo; assembly: GCF_905171765.1. Lineage (NCBI taxonomy): Eukaryota > Metazoa > Chordata > Amphibia > Anura > Bufonidae > Bufo > Bufo bufo. Next base: position 391,108,919 of record NC_053392.1, read on the forward strand.
TTTAGCCAGTGCCACTAACATCAGGCAGTGCCGGTATTAGCAACATGCATGGGACAATAGCTGACGGAGCAGATAGGCATGGGCAGAGAGCTGCCAGAGGCCCACTGAACAGCTAGGAGCAGTTCCATCAATACAGACTGAATTACTCATTGCAGTCTTGTCACTCCCATTACCACTTTGGGGTGCCCCATCTAAGTCTCTCAAGGCAGGTGGAGGTTAAGACACCACCCCTCTACAGCAGACTGAGGAGAGAGACCATCAAGTTTGTAGTAGCAAACTGAGTCCAGGCTCATGTCCTCGACCATGTGCCCTCCGAGAGATATGGTCCGTCAGCGGCCCCTTTGTCCTGGAACAACATACATTGTGCGCTTGCTAGCACATAGCATGTTAGATTGCTATGATGCTGTGAACATTGGGCCACCCACAAGACTATTATTCCGCGCTCATAAGATCAGATGAGTGCTGGACATTAGTCTGGTGGGCATGCAGATGGGCACTGCATTAAATGCATCTATGATACTGTGTGCTACTGTGTATACAATGTATGTCGCAGAGGGACATATGGGCCGTTCATGGACGTTTTAGCTTGGATGTGATACGGTCAAGTGGAGTGCTTGGTGTCCTCGGGAAGCACTAGGAGCATCTATCAACGCAGGTACCCGGTTGGGGTGCTATAAGATCTGTTCAATATAGCTCGTCACATGGCCGTCTGCTCACATGCATTATTATTAAGACCATGGATTTTGCCTTCAAAGCGTACTGCTATATTTTCCAGCCCCTGTGGCAACCATTAAATTGACAAGCACATGCCCAATACTTCCTGCTTTTCATTCTGTTCTCCTAAAGGGTTTAATTTTTGTGTGACAGTGGTCTGTTTAAACTTAGAGTCTATGATGAGACAAACACTTTGATCTCAATGGTGAATTTTAATATTAAGGAATGTTAGTGTAAATTTATTCTTTCCGAAGTTGCATGGAGTTTACATTTGCTTTAAATTTTTACGTGGTCACACGATTCGGCAACAGCAACCCCATCTGCCATGTCCCACAGTGTGAATACTATTACCCTGCTCCATGTGCTGCTTATTTGTGGACACTGTATATAAGTTTGGGTTGGTGGTGGTGCAGCCTTGGCAGCTTACATTGTGACCATCTTTTACATGTCTTCATTTGGGCCATTACTGTGTTTCAGAAATAAAATACCTAATTGTTTTTGTTTTTTGTATGATTAATTAAAGCACGCAACTTTTGTACAATTCCATTTAAAAACCATACATTCTATTGAATAAGGTAACAACAGTAAAATCCGTAAATGCATGTTTTTTTATTAAAAAACTTAGTTCAATATAGAATCAATTTTTAAACTTTTCACATTTAATAGATTTAATCGGCTAAACTTTAAAAGGCAATCTGAATGTAAAATAAGAAGTCTTCAGTTCAGTATCCTAGCAAGGTTAATGGACAATTAGTCACAAGCAAAGCATGGTATGTAGTGGAGTGGTTTTGCGCATTTTTTTGCGACTTTTTTGCGACTTTTCTAAAAAGTCGCAATAGTAAATTTGTCTAGCCAATCATTTGCATAAGCCTAAACGCCCATTTACTCAAAACTGGAGTGCTTGGCGCTTGGCTTGAAAAAGTCGCAAAAAAGTCGCAAAATTTTGATTTGCACATTTTTTTGCGACTTTATCACTCCACAAAAGTGACGTTGCCTAATGATATATCTGGCCCATTGTCTTTTCAGCAGTTTCATTGGAAGTAGTTTTTGGAGGATACCATTTATGCACATGAGTTCTTGAGTCTGCTCTATGCATTTTAACTCTTGTTTTATAGTAGAACAGTTTTGGAATTAAAGTGATTAGGAATATTAAAATTACTGAACTGTACTCAAGAACAAATTACACTGTGCTTCACTTTGAATAGTTTGCATATTGTTTCTGACATGACCGATTACATGTCAATTCACATGTCATCAGCTTTATGCTCAACCTTACAAAAATATAATAAAGCATTGACAGACACTCTTAAAGGAAACCTTTCAGGAATTTTCTGCTGAACTTAATGAGGACAGATGCGCTGATTGCAGCAGTATGTCATTAATGAGCCAAAAGCAAGTAATTCCCGAGAACCAGCATCATAATCATTGCAGCCGAGGCCTTGAAAAGAGTCTGATGACCGGCAGTTCTCTTTTAGGGAGAAAAGTAAGGAGAAGGCTGTCAATCATCAGAAGATGAGTGGGGTGAGTTGAAGCTGACAAATAACTCTGACTCTTCTCAGGTAGATTTGACTCTTTTCAAGGTCTATGCTGCAATGATTATAATACTGTTTCTTGGATGACCACTTACTTGTAACTCTTAAATGACACACCGCTAAAATCATCATGTCTGTCCCTACTTTATGCTGCTCTGAGTTAGGGCAGCATAAAGTTGATGACAGGTTCCCTTTAATTCAGAGGTGTTTCACTCCATAGCTTTATGATAAGTGATTGATGAGAATGGCCAATGATTGACCAGACAATCTGAGAAATATTCTGTCTTTAGCATTACACCAAGAGCTTATTCTCTCTCTCTGTCTGTAACAGCTGCGGAGTCAACAGTTAGATTGCCATGGCCAAACAGCAGATATGTCAACAGACATAGCATGTTCAAATAATTAAAATTCAAAGAGGTCAACACAGCCCAGAAGAGCCCAAAGGTGTTAAAGGGAACCTGTCACCTTGATTTTGGGTATAGAGCTGAGGACGTGGGCTGTTAGATCGCCGCTAGCACATCCGCAATATCCAGTCCCCATAGCTCTGTGTGCTTTTATTGTGTCAAAAAAACGATTTTCTAGATATGTAAATTAACCTTAGATGAGTCCTGTCTCCTCCATGCTTGAGAGATGAGTCCAGCGTTCTCTGACTCTGAGCCCAGCCACGTCCACTGTGGGGAGCAAGGAGGAGATTCGGAGGATGCGGGGCGGTGCTGGGCTCCTTCACAGTGGGCGTGACTGGGCTCAGAGTCAGAGAATGCTGGATGCGCTCCTGTTGTCCATAGGGTATTCTGCATTGATTTTGATTTCAATTTTTTAATGAAAATGTAGCAGATATTAATACGGTGCCAACAAACATGCATTCACCAGCTAGAGTGATAGGTTTGAAGGACGGACCGGCACGCTCAATATCTGGGATCCAGTGAAGGAAGAAGAATGAGAGGCGGAAAGAATCAGTGTATCAAAAACTAATTTATTGACCTAAAATGGCATTAGAGGTAGCGATAAGGGTAGGTATACAATTAAATAAAAATAGTATAAAAATCGTATATAAATAGTGCAAAAATATTGCAAAAATAGTACAGAATTCCGGATAAAGATAGTCTTATAGTAGTCCAGGAAAAAAAGGTAAAATGTGTAGTATTCCGGAAAGGGGGGGAGAAGAAGAGAAAGTCTTAGTGCATCAGCCGTGTTTGGTGGTCAAAGTGGTCTGTGCCTGTATGTCCGAGAATAATCCACTGTATAGTGTGTTGGAGTGGTAGTTATGGTGCACAGTGTGAGGTACTGTTTGTGGTGCAGCAGGGACAAATATAGTGCATAAATTAATGCATAATGTCAATAACGGTTAATGCAGAAAAAAATATAAAAATATGTAGATGCGTTTAAAATGCAAAGATTAATGCATAAGATCGCAAGTAGGTCGTATAAGATGATGAGAGTTTGTTGAAAAGTTATGTAGCAGGCATATCAGTTGTACAGGTCTCCGGTGGCATCCCACACAGAAGCCTTGCTCTGCCTGCTGTTACCTTTGATGCCTTTGCGGCATCCCGTCAGTGCTGTCGATCCTTGCCTGTGTGCTGTAGGTGGGTTCTCCTTGTTTCCGGCTTGTGGGCAGATTGCACAATGGACTCTAACGCCCCACGTGGTCTTGGCATCTCACGTGATATGTGATCGGCGTCCCACGTGGTCTGAGACGAGCGGCGTCCCACGTGATTCAGGACCGCTGTATGTGAATCCTGTAGTGAGGAATATGCCAGCTGGAAAGTTGATAGGGAAGCACTTCCTAATGGTGGTCGGTGTCCTCTGTAAGCGGGTCTTTCACCAGACGCGTTTCGGAGTCTTAGCTGACTCCTTCCTCAGTGGTGACCCGCTAGTTGGATTGGCGCCCTTTTTATCCCCCTCCTTCAATTAAAGGTTATCTCTTTCGATTGGTCCCATGTGTCTTCAATTAAGGGAATGAGTGATTGTTAACTGTTTGGATACTGAACCAATTTCAATGAGAGTGGGGAGATGTGAGAATTGAAAAAGATGGCATATGAAGGTCTTTTTGGGGGGTGGGGCAAATGTGGTATTGGGACGAGTGGTGTTTTTTATGGGCAGAGTAAATAAGATAAATAGGCAATATGGTGATATATATTAAAAGGTGAATTAGGGTATATCTTGTGTGGATGACATGTGATGCATAGAGGAGTTATGGTTGTGGAGAATATGTAGAATTAATTAAGGTGCATAAGGGTGCACAAAATTATGTTTGGGTATACGAGAGTATGTGTTTAGATACACAAAGACGCACGTAGATGTGTGTCGGGGTTTGTGATATATACGGGGGTGTGCATTCTATACCATGTGATATATACGGGGGTATGCAATATATACCATGTGACATGCATTGGGCACGTGCTGGACATGTACGAGTATTGTGTTTGATCAGCTGCTGCAACGGGTGGAATGGCGGCGGGGGTTCAAAGCCGAGGGGAGATCGGAGTGCTGGTAAACAGCTGGACTACGATTTCCCATCAGCCCAGTACACCCGTCCCAGGGTGCAGGGATACTAAATTGTTTATAAGAATCCAAACAATTCCAATTCGGCATTTAGGCCTTCGGGGAGGAATGTGTCTAGTTCACAAATTAATCTTGATTCTATGCAGGACATTTTTGCGATATGATCGCCTCCTCTCCAGTCTCTCTCTATTTTTTCTATTGCTGCAAAAGAAAGACCACTAGGGTCTTGGTTGTGGTGTGTTTTGAAATGACTAGATAGGGAATGCTTGTCATATCCTTTCTTGATGTTGTTATGTGTTCTGAGACCCGTTTTTTCAATGATCCTTTTGTTCTTCCTACATACTGTTTGTTGCAGGGACATTGGATAATGTAAATGACATTGGTACTGCTGCATGTGAGAAATTCCTTAATCTCATGTGTGAATTTGTTTGTCCTTGAACTTATTTTTTCAGTTTTTTGGGGGAATGATGTGAGTCTGCAGTTACAGCAGCTATCACATCTGTAGAAGCCTTTGCGTTTGAGCTAGCTGTTCATCAAGTGTTCTCCCATTTTGTTCTTCTGTGTTTTGATGAATGGTGCTATTTTTAGGCCCAAGTTGGGTGCTTTGGTGTAGGTTATAAGTGGGTTGGTGGGGATCAGTGAACCTATTGTCTTATCTCTCTGTAGATGGTTCAAGTGTTTTTTAATACTATTTTCTACTTTTTTGTATTGGACATTGTATGGTAATATAATATGCGGTGGTGCGTCTTCCTCTTTGGTTTTGTCGGGCTGCCTGTTTTGAGTATTAAAGAAGGTCGGTCTCCGAGTTTACTTGGGTGTGGTGACCATTGCTGACGTGATGACGTAGACAGAGTACGTCGCGCTCTCCGCTCTCCCCACGGCTCGGCTGACCCGCTACTCGGACCTTCCTGATCCTCTGGCGTCTCTGTGATGGTTCTTAGCCCTTCGTTCTCTATGGTCGCAGGGGGTATGTGCTCCTCCTTGTCCGCTTGCTGAATGTGCCGCTTCTGCTGATCCTCCCCCCTCCTCTCTGCACCGCTGTGACTAACCAACTAACTCTGCTGTGCTCACCTCGACTGATGGGCTGTTGGATGGGTTGTCGGGCCTCACCTGGGAGCTCCGTCTGACCCCCCCTCCTACGTCTGATCTCCTTCCTTATCCTCGTGTTTCCCGGCGCTGCTGATCCTCTTCCCCTCCGGTGATAGTGACTGTGAGTAAACTCCGTTGCGACTGTCAGGTTGCTGGACGGACTTTGTTTGGGGATTTTATTCTGATTCCCCCGTCATACCTGACCTCCGCTTTGTGCCTCCAGTTCTTGTGGATCCTTCTCCCCTTATCATCTGTACTGCTGGGACTAACCTTGTTGACTAAATCTTGCTGAGATCACTTTGGCTGACGGGCTTCTGGAGATTGCGATCTCTTTCCTTTGTCTGCTGTCTCCCCTATGTCCTCTCCCCTCGATACCAATTATTAAGTAAACCTGCTTTTTTACTCTAAGAGGACACATTTAAGGGCTTATTACCATTCATCCTCACTGTTAAGGAAAAAAGTGAGGAAGCTATAAAACCAAATTATAAGATAGCTCTAGATACAAATGAAAAAGGAATAAAGAATAAAGTATAAAGTGGAAAAAAAAAGGAAAAAGGGTGAAGAAGAAAAATAAATAAATAAATAAGGGATAAGGGGGGAGGAAGAAAGGAAAAAAAAAAAAAAAAAAGAAGAAAAAGGCGAATGAAATAAGACTAAGAAAAGGGAGGAGGAAAAAAGGAAAAAAAAAATAAAAAAAAAGAAGGGGAGAAGAGAAAAGAGGAAAGGGGGAGAAGAGGAGAGAAGGGCGAGAAAAGGAAAAAAAAAAAAAAAGGAGAAGAAAGGAAAGAGAAAAGAAAGAAAAAATAAATAAATAACAAGGAGAGAGAAAAAGGAAAACAGAAAACAAAAGGAGGAAAAAGAAAGAAGAGGGGGAGAAAGGGAAAAAGAAAGAAAAGGAAAAAAAAAAAAAAGGGAGATCAAAGGATATATAACAACAAGGTATGGCTCCAAAAGCTAGTAGACGCTCGGCCGACTTCTCCGGTCAGAAACCGGGGTCAAAAACTTTTGAAACAAGAAAAATAGACCAGTTCCTGAGGTCTCCGAGGGTTAATACGAGGGGTGGACAAAAGGATTTGGCCTCTAAAAAAAATGAAGACTCTGAGGTGACTGGGTTAGAACCACAAAAAACCTCCAGACACCCTGAAGAGGAAGAGGGTATAATGGGAGAAGTTATCCCTAATGATAATGATAATTCCTCTCCGCTAGAAGAAATATTGCTAGCGGTCAAACAAAATGGGGATTTAATACAGGCTGTTACAACCCAACTCGGGTTTATCCAAGTTGATGTGGGACTAATAAAAGATGATTTGTCCAAAATGCGAGACAGAGTTACCAATCTCCGTCGCCCTGATACAGAATGAATCCCAAAAAACAAACTCTGAAGTCTCCACACTGAAATTAGAGTGTAGCCTTCTGAAAAAAAAGGTGGTGGACCTTGAGGATAGATCACGAAGATATAACGTGAGAATAATAGGGATCCCTGAGGGTGCTGAAGAGAAGAACTCAACCGAATTCATACAGAATTTAATTTTTGAGAATTTTGGGAAAGACTCGTTCTCCCCACTGTTTCTGATAGAAAGAGCGCATCGGGTCCCAGGGGGCAAACCAATCCCAGGGAGACAACCTCGGACATTTCTTGTTAAGTTATTGGTCATAGGGGATAAAGATATGCTACTGAGAAGGGCGAGGGAATGTTCTCCGGTTGTATATAACGGTAATAGACTGGCCTTTTTTCCAGACTTCTCAAAGGACATACAAGAAAAGAGACGCACATTTATGACTGTTAAAAAGAGGCTAAGAGAAAGGGATATTAAATACTCTCTTATGTTCCCAGCAAAATTGCGGATTATTTCTAAGGATAAAACCTTATTTTTCGATACCCCGGATGAAGCCGTGGATTGGCTTGAACGAAATGATCTGTGATCTAATCGCTTTAGGATTTAGTGGGAATAATAACTGTTATGGGGGGCTTATACCCCCAATTCTGTTTTTCCTTGCTTTTTAATAGGGGTGGCCGAGCGCGGGGAGTGTCGGAGGGATGGTCATAGGAGAGAAATCCACTACAATATGTGGTGGATTACCTGTACGGGGGGGGTGGGGGTTAGGGGTGGGGTTGGGCTGTGGTGCGTCAAAAAGAAAAAAGAGGAAAAAAAATTTATTTATTTTTTATTTTTTTTGCTTTGTCCCACCTGACCGCTTCTGATAATGTCGACTAGAATTATTGCCTGGAATATACGCGGTCTGGGGGACAGAGGAAAAAAACAAGCGGTTTTTGATTTGACTCAGGTACATTTACCAGCAATAGTATGTTTGTTAGAGACCCATCTCACTGAAGAGACCTCCAGGGTGGTCGGCAGGGGATGGGCTGCGCATTCGTATCATTCTACTTTTTCCAGCTACTCCAGAGGTGTTACTGTCTTGATACATAGACTGATTGATTTTTCCTGTGAGGCATCCTCTGTTGACCACCTGGGGAGATTCATCTTCCTATATTGTAGATTAAGGGGGAAGATATGTATTTTGGCTTTTGTCTACATTCCACCGCCATTTTCCTTTTCGGTTCTTAATTCTTTGTTATTATTTATGGATAGGTGGCCAGAGTGTCCAACAATGATTGTTGGCGATTTCAACTGTGTCATTGATCCTCTACGTGATAGGGTCTCTACGAGTGTCAGGGGAGACAGTCCGGTCCAGGGGTCTCCCCTGGCACGGTTCTGTTCGGAGGCTGGTTTTGAAGATGTTTGGGGATATTTAGGACAGGGGAAAAGGGCTTTTTCGTGCTTTAGTAAAGCAGGTAAATCTATGTCTAGAATAGATCTTGCACTGATAAGTAGTAAACATGTGAAATTGGTAAAACGAATGAAATATGAAACAAGGTCAATATCGGACCATTCACCGTTGGTCCTCGAACTCTGTTTAACCCAGGAAAGATATACACAAAAACCCCCTTTCAGATTAAACCCTTACTGGTTATCAGTGATAAAGACACATGAAATAATTCAGAATGAAATTGGTCGTTTCTGGGATAACAACTATGGCTCAGCAAAAACTCAAGTGGTATGGGATACCCTTAAGGCGTATATGAGGGGAATGATGATTAGTAATATTGCGAACCTCAGAAAGGAGTACGGGAAAAAACAGAAAAATTTAGAAGAACTTGTATCATTGGCGACACAATCCTTTTATATGAATAAGACGGAGGAGAATAGGGAAAGTATGCAAAGAGCCACACAAGTATATTCTAACTTCTTATTGGATAAGGCCCAACAATCCCTTTTTTTTAAAGGGCAAAAATACTTTACGGAGTCAGGGCGACCTGGTAAACTTTTGTCTAGAGTAATCTCAAGTCAACAATCTAAAAAATACATAGATAATGTTCGACTGAGTAATGTTAGGATGGTTAGTGGACAGGTTCCGACAGAGAAGGCCTTTGTGGACTACTTCCTGGACTTATACAAAGCTGAATCTAAGATCACAGATGATAAGATGGATTCGTATCTTGATGGGATTGCTTTTTCAACTATTACTGAGGCGCAAAAGGAAGCACTTGAACTAGAGATCTCAATTCAGGAACTGGAGGGAGCTATTAAATTATGCTCAGCCAATTCCACCCCTGGTTCAGATGGACTCCCATATGAATTTTATACTAAATATGGGGATTGTATTCTCCCCAGATTGTTGGAGGTCTTTTCTGAATCAGTGGAGGATGGGAAGCTGCCAGACTCTATGATGGAAGCCGTAATAATATTAATTCCAAAAAAAGGAAAAGATCCACTAGATATAGAATCTTATAGACCAATCTCACTGCTTAATGCAGATGTAAAGCTTTTTGCGAGGGTTCTCGCAACAAGGCTTTCCAGGGTTATTTCCTCTATTATACATCCAGATCAGAACGGCTTTATTCAAAACAAGGGTACCCATCATAATCTGCATCGGCTTTTTTCCAATATACAGGCCCCTGGGGGGACCGCTCGCTCCATCCTGTCACTGGATGCCTCTAAGGCCTTTGACAGGGTGGAGTGGTGCTTCCTCTGGAAGGTTCTGGCAAGGATGGGCTTTGGGGAAAATTTTATAGGCACTCTCAAACTACTGTATAGATCTCCTAGGGCAAAACTAAGTCTAAATGGGATCTTGACTACTAGTTTTGATTTAAATAGAGGTACGCAGCAGGGCTGTCCACTATCCCCATTATTATTTGATATTTATATTGAACCCCTTGCGATGGCCATTAGGCAGGATGATCGGGTTAAAGGATTTGGTACGTTAGGAGTGCAAGACCGCATCTCCTTATATGCGGATGATGTTCTCTTTTTTATAGACCACACGGAAATAACTCTTCCTAGAATTATTCAAATGGTTAAAGCATTTGGTGAGGTGTCCGGTCTTCTTATAAACTGGTCTAAGACCAGTTTGATGCCAATAGACCCCCTGCCACAGGATGAGGTTCTCATGACACAGTTGGACATCGTTGACACTTTTCAATATTTGGGCTTGAATATATCACCTCGGGTGGAAAATTTTGTACAACTTAATTTGATCCCCATAATGGCAAGGATTAGAGCTAAAATAGGGATCTGGCTGAAACTTCCCCTATCTAGAGCTGACCGAGTTTCACTGGTCAAGATGGTGATACTACCACAACTTCTCTATGTGCTTAGAAATTCACCTATTTGGATCCAAGATAAATACTTTAAACTCATGGAAAGAATAATTAATGATTTAATATGGGGAAGAAAACGAGTTCGATTAAAGTTGGAATATTTGTATAAATCACTGGAGTGTGGGGGCTTAAATCTCCCTTACTTTAAAGGGTATTTTATTGCAGCTCAGTTATTGATGTGCTACGAATCAGAAAACAGTGCACTGTTAGGGAAGTTGGTAGGGAGCTATGCTCATAATAATATATTTACCCTGTTGGAATCCGGGCTATTGAAGACCTATGAGCGGGGCTACAGAGAGACTATAAAGCTACTCCTGAAAGTGTGGGTTACTACTAAGACATGGTTGAAGGTAAAGGGTTCACTTACATTCACGCCTCTTTGGCATAATGTGTATTTACAAAGGTTAGATGATATTGCAGCTGACACATTTTGGCAAAGGAATAAAATTTTGTATATTTCACAGGTAATTAAGGATAGAGACATTAAGCCATTTATAGAGATGACACATAATATAGAAAATTTTTCATGGTTTAGGTATTTTCAATTGCGTTCAGTACTATCTAGTCTGGACGATAAATTGGTGTTGGATATAGATAGCTCATCTTTTTTTTTTTTTTTTTTTTTTTTTATTTATATTTTTATTGTAAGTTTTTTTAAAAGAACAAACACGAATACGGGTGTAAGGTTACAAGGTACTGACGTGTAGGCGCGCAGGCCTAGCTATTGTAATTGTCAAAGGTACATACTTTATGCTTATAAATACATGTCAGATGTATGAGAGCGTTTGTTAGAGTCATGGTAAGTAGATAGACAAGCAAAGAAACACACAAGCGAACAAAAAACCGGTATGAGATTCGGTGTCGTCTAGCATTGTTATCTAGGTCCGGGACAACTTTTCGTGAAGGAGGGTAGAAAGTAGTCACTCTATTTATATCAAGAGGTATGATTGGCCTTCTATCAGTATGGCAATATGAAGCCATTGTAGAGGTTACATGTAGATAGGGCGCGTTTTAAGCATTTTGTATATCTATATTCAGTGGCTGTAGATTCAGGACCTCCAGCAGGTTCTGTTAAGGGGTTTAGGGTTTGGGTGTTCTAAAGGTTATCCATAGTGCCCATTTTTTGAGGAAAACCCTGTGTGTACGGGATTCCCATGAGGAGAGTTCCTCGAATCTATGAATCTGGTCTATTTTCTGTGTCCATTGATCTAGGGTTGGAACTGTAGTCTGTAGCCAGAATTTGGGTAATAGGAGGCGAGCCGCTGTAATCAACTGCATAAATACAAACGGTAGCTTATCTTTCCCATTGTCTTGGGAGAATGAAAGAAGAGCTACCTGTGGGGAAGGCTGGAATTTTGTTCCACAGACCTTGTTTGCTGTAGCGAAGATGTCGTCCCACCACTTCTGTATGGGAGGGCATGTCCACCATATATGGAGGAAGGTGCCTCTCTCCCCCAGGCATCTCCAGCACCTATCAGTAGCCGCACCAGCAAATCTTGATATCTTATCTGGGGTGTTATACCACCTTGTGAGTATTTTGTAACTGTTTTCCCGGATCCTGACACAGCGGGAGACACCGTGGGGGGAATCAAGGAACCTGGGCAGTGAATCAAAGGGGATTGTAATATCTAAGTCTAATTCCCATTGCCTGACGAAGGATGGCTTAGCTAGCATTGGTGGTAAACGTAATTTGTTATACAGCCGAGAGATGAGCTTTCTGGGCAATATTTGTGAGACAGATAAAGCTTCAATCCAGACTAAGGGGCGAAGTAGATCTCCTGTTTTGATGTGTTGTTTTAAGTAAGCCCTAAGGTAGGTTACAGGGATAAAGTCACATGGGTGAGGGTTAAGTAGAGCATTCATGTCCCTAGAGTCCATCCATTCTCCAGACGGAAGGGCTAAGGATGTTAATGGTGTCGAAGTGGATAACAATCCTGGTGAGGTGGCATTCCTTAGTATATGGGGGGCTGTGTTCAATGCATCTGATACTGTAAGTGTGGGCGAAGGGAAAGGGATGGAGCAGTGAGTTTGTGATAGCCACTTCCAAGCTTCTAGTGTGGCCCGAATGATTGGGTATGCTGACATATGACGATAAAGAACAGTTACTTGGCCCAATAGTAGTGCCCTAGCTGGCGTGTTCAGTATGTCTATTTCTATTTGTGCCACTGTGGAACATGGGGAAGGACTCAACCAGGCTAGTGCACGAGATAGAAGGATAGCCCTCCCATATAATTCAGGGCTTGGCAGGCCTATCCCTCCTGCATGTCTGGGTTTGATGAGGAGTGAGAGGGGCAGCCTTGCTCTCTTCCCATTCCAGATAAAAGAGCTAAATTTCCTCATTATCGAGGTGTAATATTGCTTAGGAACAGATATGGGGAGAGCTTGTTGCAGGTATGTGAGTTTGGGAAGTATCAGGGACAAGAGGATGTTCTTTCGACCAAACCAAGAGAGAGTTGGGTTAGCTCGGGCCAAATTATCAATGGAATCGAAGATAGATTTCCTCAGGGGGATATAGTTGAGGGAGAAGAGTTCCGATATGTCGGAGCTGATTTTAACCCCTAGATACGTAATGCTGGGGGATGACCAGTTAAATGGGGAGTCCTTCATTAGGAGAAGTCGGGTTGGTTGGGAGATACCTAGGCAAAGAACCAAAGATTTATTAGCATTGATTTTAAAATCAGATATTGAGCTATACGCCATGAGGTGAGTCTGTAATTTAGGGAGGGATGTTTTGGGGTTAGTTGTCATTACGAGAACATCATCCGCAAAGGCGGCGATTTTCTGCTCCTTACCTCCCAAACATAGACCCCTTACCTCCTGGTCCAATCTTATGTTCGCCAAGAGAGGCTCCAGGGCCAATATGAACAAGAGAGGGGATAGGGGGCAGCCCTGGCGAGTCCCATTCCCAATGGAGAAAGAAGGCGATGTGTTGCCATTGACAAGGACAGAGGCTGTAGCTTTTTCATACATCGAGAAGACTGCCTTGATGTAGGGATCAGGTAGGCCAAATCTCGCTAAAGTTTGTTTTAGGTATAACCAGTTGACTCTATCGAATGCTTTTTCAGCATCCGTGCTGAGTAAAAGCAAAGGGGAGGCGAGTCGTTTTGCATGACAAAGGATATTAATAACTCTTGAAGTGTTATCCTTGCCCTCTCTATTGCGGATGAAACCCACCTGATCTCCATGAACAATGTGAGGGAGTATGGTAGCAAGTCTGTTGGCTAACATCTTGGCCAGGAGCTTGAGGTCAATGTTTAGGAGGGATATGGGTCTGTAATTAGCACATAGTCTAGTGTCCTTTCCTTCCTTGGGGATAAGAGTAATATGTGCCGCGGTCATATCTCTTGATAATGGGATTCCCTTAAAGGTCTGGTTGCATACATCTAGCAAGTGGGGAAGGAGTATTGTCTGGAAAGTTTTGTAATAGGCCAATGGTAGGCCATCTGGGCCTGGGCTTTTCCCTGTCGGCATTTGATTTATTGCGTTCTTTAATTCTGTTAGGGAGAAGGGGGTTGTAAGATATGTTTCCTGATCCGGGTCAATTCTAGGGAGTTTAGCTGTCTCTAGGAAGGAAGATGTCAAGGAGGTACGGTCTTCAGGAGGTGTTGATGGAGGTAAATTATATAAGTCGTTATAGAAGGAGCAGAATTGAGCGGCAATTTGTTCAACTGAGAAAATGGGAGTCCCTTCCTGTGATAAAAGTTGATGGACAAAGTTTGTGGATCTCCTCCCTTTGATTCTGCTCATTACAAATTTAGTGGCCTTGTCTCCGTGAGCGAAAAACTTGTGTTGAGAGCTCATGTGGTATTTAGTAGCTCTGGCAGCTAGTAGGGATTTGAGTTTTGCCCTATATTCAGAGAGTTTTTGGAAAAGAGCATCAGAGGATTTAGCTTTATGTCTTGTCTCATGTATCTGAATATTTTTCAAGGTTTCGTCTATTTCTTTTTCCCTCGCTCTCTTAAGGTATGTGCCTAGGCTAATAAAATACCCTCTAACTACAGGTTTATGAGCATCCCAGAGTGTATTGGCCGATACTGCAGGGCTTTTATTGAGAAAGAAATATTCAGTTATTTGTTTGGCAATCCGATCTACTGATTCTTGGAATCCAAGTAGTGTTTCATTTAGGCGCCAATTGAAGCTCGAGGGCGTCACTCTAGGGGCCCTAACTGTAAGATAAATTGGGGAGTGGTCTGATATATGGATGGTTCCAATGGACGTCTCACTACACAGATGTAGGTGCTCCTTAGAGATGAACAGGTAGTCTATTCTGTGGTATGTTTTATGTGTCGGAGAGAAAAAAGTGAAGTCTGATATGTTCGGGTTGAAGGACCGCCAGGCATCTACCAGATGGAGATCCCAAAGGGTATTCCCAATACTTTTAAGGAAACTTTTAGAGTGGGACGATTTGTGTGTGGAGGTATCTAGTTGTGGACAAAGGGCGACATTAAAATCACCTCCAACGACTACTATACCCTCTTTAAAAGCCTCTATGATAGGGAAGATGTCAGAAAACCATCTGGGTTGACCAGTATTGGGGGCGTATAAGTTGACAAAAGTGTATGTTTGTTGCCCAATAGAACCCTTAAGTAGGATATATCTACCTTCAGGATCCAGATTTTGGCTAAGAAATTTAAAGGGGATTCTCCTCTGAAAACCTATACTGACTCCACAAGATGCTGAGGAGTTACTCCCACAGTGGTACCAGTTAGAGTAGTGTGAAAATCTCATATCTGGGTAGCGATTAAAACGTAGATGCGTCTCCTGGAGGAAGACCACCCCCGCCCCGGCTTTTCTCAAAATGGCAAAGACTTGGCTCCGTTTAGAAGGGGAGTGGAAGCCCTTGACATTGTAAGATGCCACTGATATGTCAGCCATGGTTTGATATGTGTGTGACTTTACCTTTTAGCTGTTGTGGCCCACCCCCAGGAGACGCACTGAGTCCGCTGCGGATCTTTCTCTCTCGTACCTTTGGAGTCGCTCGTGTATCGGGGGCAAACTTATCAGACATGTAAGTCAAGTACCTTGAATTAGGGGAAAGGAAAGGGAATAAAACATAACATAGTGAACAAACAAAGAGAACAAACATAGACATAACACTTGATGTCTAAATCTAGTGGGGGTTACTGGGTCAGTAGACCGTTTAAGAGAACGTTTGACGCCCTATGATAAACAATGATGGAACAGAGTCAGACCAAATGCAATAATGGACTAGGTGGACTCTGGGCGTTAGTGTTAACGCTAGTAGGTTTCGCGCTATCAGTGGGATCTCTAGGGCCTAGCGGTGAGATATGCTAGGTAAAGAGGCAGGATTATTCATATCAATAATAATAATATATACAAACAAGTCTCTCTAGTGATCCTGTGACAGGCTTCTCGGAGTAAGGTGGTGACCCCTCTTCTTAGAGCGAGATGACTTTGGCGTGCGCAGTAACTCGAATGGTGCCACTTTAGGTATTTCGGGTAAGGAGCCAAGATCTTGAAAAAGTTCCCAGTTCTCAATCCTCATGGGAGGCACATTAAGGATCTCAAATGCAGATATGAGGTCTGTATAAGACGAGATATTCACTCTTTTTCCTGCGTATGCGAAGGATATTCCAAAAGGAAAAGACCAGCGGTAAAGCACTTTTTTGTCGCGTAGCCAATCAGTTAAGGGCTTGAGGGCTCTACGTTTCTTTAATGTAGATGGAGCTAAGTCCTGGAAAACTTCTATCTTGGATCCCTCAAGAGCCAGGTCAGGGCGAGCACGAGCGGCATCCAGGACAGCTGCTTTAACTTGAAAATTCAGGTACTTGCAGATAATGTCTCTGGGTGGCTCATCTGGTTTGGGCTTAGGTCTGAGGGCCCTGTGTGCCCGTTCTATGGTTATCTCATGGGGAGAGTTAGGCCCTAGCAGTGATCTGCTAATTTCGGTGATGGACGCTGAGACCTCTCCTGGGGTGACCGACTCTGGCACTCCCCTGAATCTGAGGTTGTTCCGGCGCCCTCTGTTTTCTTGATCCTCTAGGGAACAGTGGATGTCATTCAAATATTGGGCACAGCGGCGAAAAGAGTCCGTCACGGCAGACTGGTGATTCAGGATTTCTACCTGATGATTCTCCAGGCTCTCCACCCGGTCTCCTATCTGTCTCACCTCACTCCTGCAGGCAGAAAGCTCCGCTAATATTGGCTCCATAATTCTGCTCAGAGCGCGATCGAGATAGTCCCTTGTGACCGGACGATCGGAGCTGGCTTGCTTTCCTTCTGAGTCGCTTTCATCCTCCGGTGGTGCAGGGGCGCGCTTCTGTGCTTTGGCCTGCGGAGTCGGCGCCATCTTGGGTTCTCTGGCAGCCACTGTAGAGGCGGCTTTCTTTAGAAATTTTTCCATTTCGCCTCCTGCAATCTGAGTTTTGGAGGGTGTCGGGGTGTCCACATACTTGCTGTTCCCGATCTTGACCATCTCCGTCTTTGTAAGCTAATGTTTGCAGGCGTCAGGGACGAATCTCTTTACAGAGCACGGAGCTATGCGACCATCTTCATCCGGCGCTAGCTCCGCCCCCCTAGCTCATCTTTTTTGAATGATTGGGTAGGGGGGTACACTGTCTAAAATAAAGATTTCAAATATATATAAGCGATTACTCAAGGCACGTTTTAGTGATATACAGTCACCAGGACAAAGAGCGTGGGAGGTGGATTGTCCGAATTTACAATCAGAAGGGTGGGAGAATATTTTTGGTAATTTAGGTTCACTATCCCTGAACTTCAACCATGTTGTAGTACACTTCTATATTTGCCACAGATTATATATTACCTCTTTATGGATGAATAAATGTGGACTAAGGGACACGTCTAACTGCCCTAAGTGTGACACTTTAGGAGCGGACTATCTCCATATGATCTGGACCTGCCTGGAACTTAAAAAATATTGGAATAGCATCAATAATTTCATCATATATAAACTAAAAATACGAATCCCTTTTGAACCACAACTATTCTTGCTTAATGATTTTTCCAAAATAGATAATCCTAAGTATCAAAAGATCTTTTTGGGTAGGATATTGATGTTGGCAAGAGTTTTGGTCAGTCGGACCTGGTTTGCTCGTTATACTCCAGATATAAATATATGGATAAACCTTACTGATAAGGTAAAAAACTATGAGAAAATTATCTTTAAACAGAGGGGAGCTGAGGAGAAGTGGATTAAGATATGGGGTGATTGGAGGATTTGATTAGTTGTGACAAATGTTGTTGCTGTTGTTTTGTTTTTTGTTTTTGTTTTTTCTTTTGTGACGCACCACAAGCAGGGGGAAGGGGGGGGTTAGGGAATAGGGATATGGGGGGAAAACAGGGAAGGGAAAAAATAATTCTTTTTTGTATTCTTTTTTGTCTTGTAATTTGTTTGATATATTAATTAATAAAGATAATTAATTAAAAAAAAAAAAGAGTTTACTTGGAGACCAGTGTTGCAGAGTTGATGCAGAGTTTACTTAGAGACCACTGTAGCAGAGTTGATGCAGAGTTTACTTGGAGACCAGTGTAAACGAGCTGATGCAGGGTTCACTTGGAGACCAGTGTAACAGAGCTGATGCAGAGGTTACTTAGAGACCAGTGTAGCAGAGTTGATGCAGAGTTTACTTGGAGACTAGTGTAACAGAGCTGATTCAGGGTTCACTTGGAGACAAGTGTTGCAGAGTTGATGCAGAGTTTACTTGGAGACCAGTGTAATAGAGTTGATGCAGAGTTTACTTAGAGACCAGTGTAGCAGATGTTGTAGGAGATTTAACTTGGAAACTGGAGTAGCAGAGCTACAGACCACACATCTCCAGCATTTCTCAGACCCTACATCTCCAGCGTCCCAGACCCCATATCTCTGGTAAGTAAGGGTTGATGCGTCTTCGTTGTACAGCCCTGAGCTACCTCTCTGAAGCTGTCACCTGAGCAGCGGCTGCTGTCTAACTTGACATCCAGGGACAGTTTATTATAACAACTTTACACATTATAATCCAGGAGGGGCAGAATTACAGGGGTATTGACGTAAAGTAATGGCACATGGAATAAAGGGGCTGATTGCCTTATCTAGTGCTGTGCCCCCTTCACAGTCTGTCCCTGCACACTGACGCCTCCATTGTGTGGGGGAACTGAATTCATATGAATTTTGAGACTCCATTAACTTATATATAACGGTATATAGGCACCTGGGTGTGGGAGCAGTGTCAGTCATGGTGAGGTCTCATGAAGATGACTGCTGTCCTTTCAAGAAGTGCATATTTTCTATCAGGCAGGATACAAGGCATAGAGGCAAGATGCTAACATTTCTCACTCTTCATTTTCTTTCTCTGTTATTACCCACTGTGCCTGGAGCTTCATGGCATGGGTTTCAGTGGCCGCGGCATGCAAGTCTTCCAAGCACGATGCCAGGCATGGGATAGAGTCGTGTAATGCACACTGACACTGGACTCTGGAGCAGAGGAGATGTCTTCTGTGCAGTGGCCAAACAGACTTCTCTATCTGGTGTCTGATGGACTAGTCTGGTGAATGCCAGGATAACGTTACATACCTGACTGCATTGTGCCAGCTGTAAGGTCTGGTGGTGGTGGGGTGAATGTTTTGGGGGGTTTTCAGGGCTCGGCCCCATAATTCCAGTGAAGAGAAATCTTAATGCTGAGTTTGGGACCAGTTTGGGGAAGGCCTTTTCTGTTCCTCCATGACTGCTCCCCAGTGCACAAAGCAAGATCCATAAAGACATGGTTGGACGAGTCTGGAACAACCTGACTGGCCATACAGAACCCTGACCTCAATCCCATCCAACTCTCCTCCAACATGCAGTGGAGACTGCAAGCCCGGCCCTCTCCTCCAACATCAGGATCTGACCTCACAAATGCCCTTCTGGAGAAATGGACAAAATACTATCTCATTGTTATATAACATGGCAGTAGGATGGATCAATGGTCAACCCCTAGGAATTTTTTTTTCCACCCAGCAGTATAAAGAAGCAGTTGTGAATCCGCTGTGTCACTTTGGCTTGGGGCATTATCCTGGCAGTTCTCTGGTCTTCACCCTTTAAACCCTGTCCAGAGATCTGGACTCGCTGCAGGGGAACTATTAGGTCGCTACCTTCTGCATTAGTGTCTGTTCAAGTTTCCCCGTGGGGTTCAGGAGACACCGGTGGGATCAGGCAAACTGTAGTCAGGGACAGGCTGAGGTCAGGGTAAAACAGAGAACAAGTAATATGATAAACAGGCCAAGGTCAGAATGGTAGGCTCAGGGTCAGTACAGTGATCTGACAGAGGTCAGGTCAAGCCACGATGGATCAATTCCAGAAGTCAGGAAGAAGTCGTTACACGGAACAAACTAGAACCTGTTGTTCAGGCACCTTCCCACAGGGAAAAGTGCCTTAAGTACAACAGAGTAACCAGCCATTGTCTGGGGAAGATTAGGGTGTGCAAACTGTTCCTTTAAAAGCCTGAGAAAACACGTGCAAAAAAAAAAAAAAAGTGTTCTCCCATTTTGTTCTTCTGTGTTTTGTTGAATGGTGCTATTTTTAGGCCCAAGTTGGGTGCTTTGGTGTAGGTTATAAGTGGGTTGGTGGGGATCAGTGAACCTATTGTCTTATCTCTCTGTAGATGGTTCAAGTGTTTTTTAATACTATTTTCTACTTTTTTGTATTGGACATTGTATGGTAATATAATATGCGGTGGTGCGTCTTCCTCTTTGGTTTTGTCGGGCTGCCTGTTTTGAGTATTAAAGAAGGTCGGTCTTTGTAAGCCCCTGACTTTGGCTAGGCTTTTCTCTATTTCGTCGGTGGGGTATTGTTTGATCTTGAATTGTTCACTTAATTTGTTGTCTTCTTGTTCGAATGGATGATCAAGTGTACAGTAGCGTTTTAAACGTCTGAATTGGCCTGTAGGGATGTTGTTCTAATGACTGATACAAGTAAGGTTTGACATATATTTTACAGCTTTTTCTACTTTCTGACAGCATATTGATTCCAGATTGGTAGACATAGGTATACATTCATGGCACTTACACCAATCGACAATACTTATACGGCCTTCAATGGCCGGATAGTTGAATTCAATATAACGTGCATTGTTGATTGCTAGTGGGTTCTGTGGAAAACAAGAGGAATTTTGCACTCCACTAGAATACTTTTCACAAAGTTTTTTTTAGTAATTTTTTGATCTGTAGAAAAAAAAATAACATTGTTATATATAACTATAAAAATTAACAAAGATTTATGTCGTCTGTGCATAAAAAACTTACTTTGTGCTTCTTATTGATGGTTGTTTGATTTCCATGTTCTCCGGTTATTACATTAAGTAATGCACTGGATGGTCCAGGGACTTGTTCCTGTTATATATCCAAATTACTAGACTGTTTTAGAAAAATGATAGAAAAAAATATATACGTTATGCAGTTCAGATTTGAAAGGCCCATTTAAAGAAGATTTGTGCCAATTAAAATGGCTGACTTTTTGTATGAGTGCTTTTGATATTAATGCATCCTTTTTGGTCACAAGTTGATATTTGTCCACTTTATTAAGATATATAATTTTTTTAGGTATGAAAGATCCTATTGCAGTAAGGTCAGCACTATGGGTGACATACAAATTAAGGCCTCATGCACACGACCGTTGTGTGCATCCGCGTCCGTGGTTCCGTTTTCCGTTTTTTTTCACGGCTCCATTGACTTTCAATGGGTCCGTGGAAAAATCGGAAAATGCACCGTTTGGCAGCCGCATCCGTGATCCGTGTTCCGTGTTTCCTGGCTGTGAAAAAAATAGGACCTGTCCTATTTTTTTCACGGTCAACGGTTCACAGGCCCATTCAAGTCAATGGGTCAGTGAAAAATCAGGGATGCACACAAGATTGTCATCCGCGTCCGTGATCCGTGTCTGTGATCCGTGTCCGTTTTTTCCTATCATTTCAATGGCAAACTTGACTTAGATTTTTTTTTCATTTTTCATGTCCGTGGATCCTCCAAAAATCAAGGAAGACCCACGGACGAAAAAACGGTCACGGACCTACGGACCCCGTTTTTGCGGACCTTAAAAAAAAACGGTCGTGTGCATGTAGCCTAATTGTAATACTGTATGTATTTCCTGCTTTGGCTCAATCGTAGCCAAGACATTCTATTACTGTATGGAGCGGGAACTATTACAAAGTATTACAAAGAAGTTGTATGTGAATCAAATTTGTATCAAGCACCCAAAGTCGATTAGCTCATCCCTAGTCATCATGCATACCGTGTTTAAAGAATTGCAGACGGAACCGCAGTTTCAGATAGAGCAGATTCTCTTTGTATAACTGCAACACCCCCATTGCTCCGATGAAAGTTGCTGATGTGTTACATGTGCACTCGGCAGCTGAAGGCATCTGTGTTCGTCCCATGTTCATATGTGCCCGCATTGAGTAAAAAAAAAAAGTATGATTTAATATATGCAAATGTGTTTTTAGGAGCAACGGGCTCAGCTCTCTCTGCAATGGCAATGCCCTGTTGCTCCTAGAGGCTTATTTACATACATTAAAATACTATTTTTAACAAAAATGCAAGCACAGATGAACATGATGACTTAAAGGAGTTGTCCAGGTTCATAGCGCTTACTATATTTTCGGTGGTGTTTTTGAGCTGAAAGATTATCATTACATTTTTTGGTCTGATTGTGGAATAAAAGTACCTGGAGCTCATTGTTGTGCTCGAATAGTCTCTCTAATGAACAAGATTCAAATTCCTCTAATGTTTCCATTTCTTGAGTTGTCTGATGTTTTTCATGTGACAGCATGAGAGAAGAATTATCCTTTAAAAAAATTTTTTTTCTAATTTATCACTAATATTGATTAAACATTTATGTAATTTCTATACTTACATTAGGCGATAGATTGAGATTATTAAATTCGTCAACGGTGGTCAACAAGTCATAATCGGAGATTGCATTTTTTGCATAATTTCCAACAGAGTCCATTTTTTTAAGTCTGCGGTATAAAATTGCAATGGAGTTAGTTATTAAAATTAAATTAGAGATATGTCGCACAAGGGTGGTGAGGAATCACTTGGAGGTGCTCCCACTGACAGATAACAACCAATCTGACAGAAATAAATAATAAATAAGTTGTAGTGGGTATACTCTCTATAGTATTGAAAACAGTAGGATTTATTGGTAATATCTAAAAAGTAGGTAAAATCCAAATAGTTTATGATACAAATGGTTTAGCAGCAGTAATAATACGTGGAATATCGCATCACAGTGTTCCTAAAAAAATTCCTTTATCAATAATCCATCAATAGAACCCAATGGCTGGATGAGATACTGGTCATCCAGACCTACAGGGGTATAGAATTGTCCACAATGTGAAAAATGTGAAAAATATATCAGATACGATAAATAGCATCCAAATGTCTTCTAAAAATCGAATCAGTATGCCAGGTAATCTCCAGTCTAAAGCGCAATCAAGCGCTGATAGTATACAGAGCGACGTCCCGCTCCCTTATCTGAGACAGCGGCGTCCCGCTGTATTATTCAGATGATGCGATCGCTTGTTTAACAAACTGACACGATCTTACCGGGAGGACTTCAGTGGATTTATCTTGCCCTCGACACGGTGTGCCTCCTGTGTGGTTGGGCGCTCCGGTCTGAAGGGCTGTTACTTGACAGAAAATATCACGCCAATGGTGGTTATACACGTGGCCCCGCAATAGATGAAGATTTCCTCCGTACAGCAGGCGTTGTTCGCGCAACTGGATGTTGCTGAATAGTAATTTTCACTCCTCCTCAGGTAATCGATGTACGTTTGTCTTTGTTCCAATACTAGGGGATAGTACCAAACGCGTTTTGGGGTTTAGAAGAATGACCCCTTCATCAGTGGTTAACGTCCCCCCTGTTAGTGCCCCTTCTTTATAGAGGTCACAGTTCACATGAAAACCTGGCCTGGAATAGATCCTCCCAATTTCCATAAATTTCGGATTTTTCACAGAGTCCGTACATATGTGTGTGTGTGTATATATATATATATATATATATATATATACACACTGCTCAAAAAAATAAAGGGAACACAAAAATAACACATCCTAGATCTGAATTAATTAAATATTCTTCTGAAATACTTTGTTCTTTACATAGTTGAATGTGCTGACAACAAAATCACACAAAAATTTAAAAATGGAAATCAAAATTTTCAACCCATGGAGGTCTGGATTTGGAGTCACAAAATTACAGTGGAAAAACACACTACAGGCTGATCCAACTTTGATGTAATGTCCTTAAAACAAGTCAAAATGAGGCTCTGTAGTGTGTGTGGCCTCCACGTGCCTGTATGACCTCCCTACAATGCCTGTGCATGCTCCTGATGAGGTGGCGGACGGTCTCCTGAGGGATCTCCTCCCAGACCTGGACTAAAGCATCTGCCAACTCCTGGACAGTCTGTGGTGCAACGTGACGTTGGTGGATAGAGCAAGACATGATGTCCAAGATGTGCTCAATTGGATTCAGGTCTGGGGAACGGGCGGGCCAGTCCATAGCATCAATGCCTTTGTCTTGCAGGAACTGCTGACACACTCCAGCCACATGAGGTCTAGCATTGTCTTGCATTAGGAGGAACCCAGGGCCAACCGCACCAGCATATGGTCTCACAAAGGGTCTGAGGATCTCATCTCGGTACCTAATGGCAGTCAGGCTACCTCTGGCGAGCACATGGAGGGCTGTGCGGCCCTCCAAAGAAATGCCACCCCACACCATTACTGACCCAATGCCAAACCGATCATGCTGGAGGATGTTGCAGGCAGCAGAACGTTCTCCACGGCGTCTCCAGACTCTGTCATGTCTGTCACATGTGCTCAGTGTGAACCTGCTTTCATCTGTGACACTACGTGTCCATGCTCTGGACACTACGCTGACAGACACAGCAAACCTTCTTGCCACACCTCGCATTGATGTACCATCCTGGATAAGCTGCACTACCTGAGCCACTTGTGTGGGTTGTAGACTCCGTCTCATGCTACCATGAGAGTGAAAGCACCGCCAGCATTCAAAAGTGACCAAAACATCAGCCAGGAAGCATAGGAACTGAGAAGTGATCTGTGGTCACCACCTGCAGAACCACTCCTTTATTGGGGGTGTCTTGCTAATTGCCTATAATTTCCACCTGTTGTCTATCCCATTTGCACAACAGCATGTGAAATTGATTGTCACTCAGTGTTGCTTCCTAAGTGGACAGTTTGATTTCACAGAAGTGTGATTGACTTGGAGTTACATTGTGTTGTTTAAGTGTTCCCTTTATTTTTTTGAGCAGTGTATATATATATATATATATATATATATATATACACACACAAATACACTCTGCATACACACATACAGACCTGCACTCATATAATTATCAATATAAACAAACATTTAAAAACCGTATTAAAACTTTTTTATTAAATAAGCATTTAGCAATGTAAACAAACATTTAACATTTTTTAACTTAAAAAAAACATTTAAAATAAATAAGCTGTTATAACTGTAACAAATCTAAGTAAACATTTTTACACAAAGTGCATGGTACATGGGAATTTTTCCTCATCTTTATGCTCTAGAGAAGAAGACGTTGCACAAAAGGTGTTATGGACTTAAATTCTTCAATGACCTCGTTATAAGTAGCCACCAAGCCAATTCTTGCTCAATATATAATATCATGAGTGCATCCAGGCGTTCTTGGGACATTGTACTCCTCAGTTTGGCTTTTACATGTGTCAGTTTTGAATAGGCTCTTTCACATGAACAGCTTGTCACAGGTAACGCATTAAATGTGTTGTATCGATCTGATTCTTTAAACCAATCAAGCCACTCTGATGGCATTTGTGGTGCAACCTTTAGGAGTAGGTCCATCATACACCCTTAGCAGTGTGGCTTCTACTTCCAATTCATCCACTGACACCTTAAATTTGTTGGCGAGGATTTTTTATGTCACCTTTAGGAATCTCCAAGCTTAGCAGTTTTCCTACTGCAGTTACAATATCACACGACTCCTGTTCAAATCGCTGGTCAATACCAGTTATCAATGAATCCAGTAGTGGGTCTGTAGAAGGGGATATTAATTATTGATATTTATGCAAATATCGATAATTAATATTCATAAATAGGCGTGAGTCGTCTTATGATAGCTCCGCCTATTTATGCCTTACTTAACAACAAATCGCCACTGATTGCCTTACACTAATCACTAAACTAGCTGCATGCACCTTACTATCACTATACTACGGCGGCGACTACTAAAAGCACTATACACTGTATTATGAACAATAATATTTATTACACAATACAATTATACAAGTCTAGCAATACGCTATATCTATATACATTCATGGATCAATGGATATGAATATACATACATATAGACGTACACACTGCAGTATAGAAACAGTACTACAATAAACACAATACAAGCCTAACTACTCTACACAGCACAATCCCAAATTCCACCCCACATACTATCTATACATTACAATAATACATTCATACACACAAATATCAGTAACCCACCCGCCTGACAATATACTATCCCTACGGGGTACAAGGGGTTAACAATGGCACTGCAGGGGCGTATGCAGGCCACAGAGTAGATCAGGGAAGGGTTAACAGTGGGTTTAGCAATACAGGGGTTGCTCAGGGGAATAGGGGTTTGGTTATTCAGGGGTTATCAGGGCTGTACAGAAATGCAAGGGTTAATACCCTGCAAGTGTACAGTGAGGGGTGTGTGGCAGGGGTTTGGATATGCAGGGGTTGCCACCAGGGGTGGATCAGGGGTCTCAGGGCAGAGTAGGGGAACAGGGCACTGAAGGGGTTAACAGGGGACTCTGGAGAGTAGGGGAACAGGGCACTGAAGGGGTTAACAGGGGACTCTGGAGCAGAGTTGCAGAGCAGGGAACTGTGAACTGGGGCAGCAGGGCAGGGGTTAAGGGCAGCAGCAATGCTGCTGGGATTGTCATTGGGGGACTGCTGGGAAGGGGTTAATGGCAGGGGGGCAGTGAGATCCTAGGGCAATGCAGGATTAGGTGTTCAGGGCAGCAGGGGTTAAGGAGGAGGCAGGACAGGAAAAGCGATACTTAGTCTATTCAGCTTCGTCCATCTGCTCTCCTCCTCTGGGCTCAACTGCTCTGGGCTCTCCAACTCTTCTCAGCTCTTGTTCCGGGTGCAGGGCTCAGGGCTGCCTGCGCTCTCTCTCTCTCCTCTCTGTGGGGGTGGCCGGTCATTTCTTCAGAGGGCAGCACATCGCTGCCTGCGCTCTCCTGTATGGAGGGGTCCCGTTCTGAGCACCGGATCCGCTCATCTTCAGGGGAGGGGGGGTGCCGATCTGTCCGAGCGCAGTGCTGCTGGGGTATTTAAACCCTGCAGTGCTCGCGCCCGTTTTACCGCCCTGCACCAGCCCGCTCTCCCAGGCAGGGGGATACTTTGATCCTCCCGCCTGTGGAGATATCGCACATCTCTGGCGCTGTAATTACAGCGCCGGAGGTGAGCGGCACACAGGGGCATGGGAACTCTGTTCCCATGTCCCTGTTAGGCATACCATCTCCAGCGCTGCCGGAGATAGTGACAAAGGGCAGAGGATCTTTATTGATCCTCTGTCCTTTGAAGAGGCCGAAACTGGACATAATTGTCCAGTTGTCAGCCTCTCCCCACCCAGCAGGCACATTCCAGAGGGGGGGGTCATCCATGGGAGCTTCTGGGGACAGTTTAACTATATATATACACTTATAGATGCTTGGGGCACATCCATAAGTATATATATATATATATATATATATATATACACACACATATATAGAACACAGGGGGTCTCAATGGGCAGCAATAAGCCCACCTATACATATACTATATACATAGAGATGTATGCTGACAAAGGGGCATACATACATCTCTATGTATACACCTACTACCTGGACGGGCCCATGCAAAAGGGCCAATATATATATGCATATATGTAAGGGCATATATACATATACACTGCTCAAAAAAATAAAGGGAACACTTAAACAACACAATGTAACTCCAAGTCAATCACACTTCTGTGAAATCAAACTGTCCACTTAGGAAGCAACACTGAGTGACAATCAATTTCACATGCTGTTATGAAAATGGGATAGACAACAGGTGGAAATTATAGGCAATTAGCAAGACACCCCCAATAAAGAAGTGGTTCTGCAGGTGGTGATCACAGACCACTTCTCAGTTCCTATGCTTCCTGGCTGATGTTTTGGTCACTTTTGAATGCTGGCGGTGCTTTCACTCTAGTGGTAGCATGATACGGAGTCTACAACCCACACAAGTGGCTCAGGTAGTGCAGCTTATCCAGGATGGCACATCAATGCGAGCTGTGGCAAGAAGGTTTGCTGTGTCTGTCAGCGTAGTGTCCAGAGCATGGAGGCGCTACCAGGAGACAGGCCAGTACATCAGGAGACGTGGAGGAGGCCGTAGGAGGGCAACAACCTAGCAGCAGGACCGCTACCTCTGCCTTTGTGCAAGGAGGAAAAAGAGGAGCACTGCCAGAGCCCTGCAAAATGACCTCCAGCAGGCCACAAATGTGCATGTGTCTGTTCAAACGGTCAGAAACAGACTCCATGAGGGTGATATGAGGGGCCAACGTCCACAGGTGGGGGTTGTGCTTACAGCCCAACACCGTGCAGGACGTTTGGCATTTGCCAGAGAACACCAAGATTGGCGCCATGTGCTCTTCACAGATGAAAGCAGGTTCACACTGAGCACATGTGACAGACGTGACAGAGTCTGGAGACGCCGTGGAGAACGTTCTGCTGCCTGCAACATCCTCCAGCATGAATGGTTTGGCATTGGGTCAGTAATGGTGTGGGGTGGCATTTCTTTGGAGGGCCGCACAGCCCTCCATGTGCTCGCCAGAGGTAGCCTGACTGCCATTAGGTACCGAGATGAGATCCTCAGACCCCTTGTGAGACCATATGCTGGTGCGGTTGGCCCTGGGTTCCTCCTAATGCAAGACAATGCTAGACTTCATGTGGCCGAAGTGTGTCAGCAGTTCCTGCAAGACGAAGGCATTGATGCTATGGACTGGCCCGCCCGTTCCCCACACCTGAATCCAATTGAGCACATCTGGGACATCATCCACCAACGTGACGTTGCACCACAGACTGTCCAGGAGTTGGCAGATGCTTTAGTCCAGGTCTGGGAGGAGATCCCTCAGGAGACCGTCCGCCACCTCATCAGGAGCATGCACAGGCGTTGTAGGGAGGTCATACAGGCAAGTGGAGGCCACACACACTACTGAGCCTCATTTTGACTTGTTTTAAGGACATTACATCAAAGTTGGATCAGCCTGTAGTGTGTTTTTCCACTTTAATTTTGAGTGTGACTCCAAATCCAGACCTCCATGGGTTGAAAAATTTGATTTCCATTTTTAATTTTTGTGTGATTTTGTTGTCAGCACATTCAACTATATAAAGAACAAAGTATTTCAGAAGAATATTTAATTAATTCAGATCTAGGATGTGTTATTTTTGTGTTCCCTTTATTTTTTTGAGCAGTGTATATTTAAATCCAACACTCCCCTCAACAGGGTCAAATGAAGTTGTGGGTCACTTCTCATGGAAACCAAGGAGTTGCGATGGCTTTTCACCACTGTCATTGCAGTAAGCAAGTTGAGAGTTGATGCTTGCAGAGTCTTGCTTACTTTTACCACCATTCGGAGAATAGGGTGCATCATGTGCAGAGCAAAGGTAAACTTTAGGTTAAGCTTTTTTTTTTAGCATCAGCTAAGCTACTTGATTTGATTATCTCATTTAGGCCTCATGCACACGACCGTTGTTGTGTTCTGTGTCCGTTGTTCCATTTTCCGTGATTTTCTGCGGACCCATTGACTTTCTTTTTTTAACAAATCTTTATTTAAGATTTTCAGAAAATATAAAGGCAATAACAAATCCTTATTAACAGAAAAGAAAATAACAGAGGTGTACATCCATAATATGATACTTGGTGCTCAGTATACATAAATTCGGTTTGCAAGAATTGAATTTGCATATATACGCACAATGACACAAATAACTGACATAAAAGGATTGCGGTGGCTAGAGGGTTACAATTATAGGTGTAAAATAATTACAAAATACTGGTACTGTCAATATCTGCAACTAAAGGATGTGAGGGACATTTAAAATAGAATAAACCACCTAAGACGATTTATGCATAGTATATGAGTACTCAGAAAAACAACCTCTGTATTAATCGACACTACTGAGTGTGTATGGTAATGCTGATAGCAGGTCGTTCTGGTATTTTGCCTGCCACTTCAGCCATGGAGACCACGCCAGTAAGTATTTGTCATGTGACAAGGACTCCCAGCTGGACATCTCTTCCATCAGGCGGATCTCATGTACCTTATGGATCCAATCCACTAGTCTTGGTGTGTTTGTGTTAAGCCAAAACATTGGGATCAGCAGTTTTGCTGCAGCTACTAGAGAGGACCGTAGGTTTTGTCTGGTCAAAACAGATTTCACCCCTGGTAAGTTCAGTATGACCATTGTGGGGGTGATTGGTGGCGAGGAGGGGATAATCTCTAGAATATGTTTGGAGATCATGTCCCAAAACGGGGAAATCATGGGGCAAGACCACCAGATATGTAATAAAGTACCGGCAGAGTCTCCACATCTCCAGCATTGATCTGAGCGTGTGGGGTCCATGGCATGAAGCTTGACTGGCGTATTGTACCACCTAGTTACCAATTTATAGGCGTTCTCCTGTATCTTAATGCATCTTGAATATCCATGGGAGTGACGTAAGATCTCATTTACAGTGTTATCATCAAAGGAGATATTCAACTCTTTTTCCCATTGGGATATGAACCAGGGCCTATTGGAGCCTACAACATCTAACAGTTTGTTGTATAATCTAGAAACTGACCCTTTTTTGCCTGTCTGTTGTGATAAAAACATGTCGTACCAGGTGGGATCAAGTTTACTAGGGGTACTTGCTAAGTATTGATTGCATATTTTCAAGAACTGAGAATAGTTTATAGTTGACCAAGTGATACGAGGAAACCTGACTTTCAAATTTTGGATATTTGGGACACATCTTTGTTTCAAGATATCCCCTATAGCCTCAGAGCCTAGAGCTTTCCAAAGACCTAAATCATCTTGAAAGCCCTGCATTGTCAAATATGGAACGTAACAAATAGGAGTAAATGGGGAAATGCAAGGGGAAGCACGTAATGATGGTGATGTTTTAGACCATGTGTTTATAACTCCCCTTAAAGGGTCAAGCCCTTTTTTGTCTATACTTCTAATCATCGCTGGTTTGGGATCCCATAAAGTCGCCATGCCCCCTGGTCCTAAAAGGTTTCTGGCTATCTTGCACCCCAACTTGGAATTTGAGGGGTTACTAATTTCGGAATGCAATCTGAGTTGAATTGCCTTGTAATAAGTTGCCACATCAGGAAGTCCGAATCCCCCTCCAGAAATGGGTTTAGAAAGGGCCTTGTACGCTAATCTGGGTCTACCCCCATTCCATATATATAAGGTGAAAAGGCTACGTACTCTAGCTAGAAAAGATAGAGGTAGTGGTATAGGCAAGGTCTGCATAATGTATAATAATTTTGGTAAAATGTATGTTTTTAATAAGTTTTTTCTACCCATCCACGATAAGAAGGGGATCTTTATGTCTGCTAATTGTTGTTTAATATTTGAGAGCAATGGCAGATAATTCTGTTGAAAAAGTTGGCCAGGGTCTTTTGTTACGTTGATTCCTAAGTATTTAATATGTGTGTTATGCCATTTAAATGGGAAATCCTTCTCGAATTTTGCTACAGAGGTAAGGGAAATAATAATGCCAATTGCCGTACATTTGGATAGGTTAATTTTTAAATTGGACAAGGAGCCGTAAATTTCCAATTTCCTTAGTAGGGCCGGCAGCGCCTCATCTGGGTTAGTTAAAAAGATAAGCATGTCGTCCGCAAATGCGGCAACTGTATGCACATCTCTGTCTACTTTGAGCCCTATAATTTCGGGGTCTTGTCTCATAGATTGTATAAATGTTTCCAAGCATAAAATAAACAATGTGGGCGAAAGTAGGCATCCCTGACGTGTCCCGTTTAAAATCACGAAGGGGGGTGACAGAACTCCATTTACTAACCCCTCTTGCGGAGGGGTTAGAATACAGAGACAGCACCGCCCCCACGAACTGAGGGGGAAGCCCAAATTTCAGCAGCGTGGCTTTCATATACTCCCAATCGACTCTGTCAAATGCCTTTTCAGCATCAGTACTAAGTAGTACTAGCTTCTTTCCTTTCCTCAAGGCATATTGCTGGGCCTGCAAAGTTCTAAAGGTGCTGTCTCTGCACTCCCTGCCCCCCACAAAGCCAGACTGCTCAGGAGATATTACTCCTGGTAGAAAAGGGGATAGCCTATTAGCTAGAAGTTTAGCCCACAATTTCACGTCTGCGTTCAGCAGAGATATTGGTCTGAAACTAGAGGGAATCTCAATGTCCTTGCCCAGCTTTGGTAGCACCACTATGTGTGCCTCCAGAGCTTGTCTAGTTAAAGGTGTACCATCCAACAAGGCATTGAAGAAATTCACAAGTTGTGGGCCTAGGACAGAGAAAAACTTTTTGTAGTATGCTACAGTTAGTCCGTCCGGTCTCGGACTCTTTCCAGATGGCGTCGTGTTAAGGACCTTTTTTACCTCAGCCAAAGTGACAGGGGCTATCAGTGATGCTCTAGAGTTGTCACTAATAACCGACAGATTCAATGTTCCCAAGAAGTTATCTATTTTCCCCTTACGTGCTGCCTGTATCTCATTCTGTACCTCACGTCTAAGATTATATAAGTCCTGATAGTAATCTCTAAAAATCTTAGATATCTTTTGAGTATCCGTTTCAAGGGCCCCCTCTTGCGACCTCATGCTTTTGATAAAGGCCTGGTCCTCCCGTTTTTTTATAAGCACAGACATTATCTTGCCCCCTCTGTTTCCGTGAACGTAGTGTTTATGCTTAATCTTCAAGTAGGCTTTGGACGCCCTGACATTTAGCAACTCCTGCAACTCTCGTCTCACGGTTTTTAATTCCTCTAGATCTTTAAGCGCATGAGAGCGCTTATGCGATGATTCCAAATTAGCAATACGGGATATAAGTTCCGTCAATTTTTTCGCTCTATTCTTGTTAATATGTGATCCCAGAGCGACAAACTCTCCCCTAATGACTGCCTTATGCGCCTCCCATATTATCGCATTAGACATATTGGGAGTTGCATTAGTGACAAAATATGCATGCAGTTTTTGTGATATAGAATCTACCTGATTCTGTGAGTCTAAGAGAGTGTGGTTCAATCTCCAGTTCCATTCCCTACCACATATTTCCGGGAAGCAGATAACGGAGGAGACCGGCGCATGGTCAGAGACCGTGATGTTGTGGAGAGTGGATTACTTAATCTTTTGCAAAAGCTTATCTTGTACAATGTGGTAATCTAACCTCTGATATGTTCTGTGCGGGTTGGAGTAGAATGTGTAATCACGCCTGTCACCATGCGCCGACCTCCAAACGTCACTAAGGTGTAATTTTCTCAGATAAGCATGTACTGATTTGAGAGCACGGAAAGACACCGCCGATTTCTGGGTAGAAGAGTCAAGTAGAGGATTCAGGGTGAGGTTAAGGTCCCCACCTACTAACAGTATACCCGCAGCAAATATTTCAATTTTCCCCAATACATCTTTCAGCCAACTGACCGGTTTCACATTGGGCGCATATAAATTGCAAATCGTGACAGTGAGATGGCCCACTTCCCCTTTTAATAATAGGTATCTCCCCTCAGGATCTTTCACCTCAGAATGCAATGTAAAAGGGGTGCCTCTTTTGAATCCTATGCTGACTCCCCTAGCCGCAGAGCTGCTAGAGGTGGCATGAAACCATACATTAAAGGGAGAATTACTTAGTTTAGGAACATGTGTGTGAGAGAAGTGAGTTTCCTGGAGGAGCACTATATCTGAGCCAATTTTCTTGAGGACTTGGAAAATTCTGCTGCGCTTCATAGGATTGTTGCAGCAATGTACATTAAAAGTGGATAGACATATATTTAGTGGAGCCATCTTATCTAGGTGTCGTTTTGCGATTTAAATCGTATAACCAACCAGGTATCAAGGATGTACACAATAAGGCAATAAACAATATAGAACCATAACCATAACTTAAAAGTGATTCCAAATGAATGAATCTGGAATTTTGTGCTGGGGGAGGTGAAATACGTGCACATGTGGATAACATGGGTATCCCGACCAGCCCAGAATCCCTTAGCCTCAGTATTTATGAACCGTAAATTAAGAATAATATCCTGGTTAATATCATCTAATGAGCAAATAGAGATATTAAAAGAAGGTAAAGAGAGAGAACTCTATTATATGCATATTAATAAACATTTGCATTATATCAGAAATATGCAGCTATTTTTCGAACAGCAGCTGTCCCTGTCAAAAAAGGGAATGTAAAAGAAGAAAACATATTAACTGCCAAAAAGGAGAAATGGCATTAGCTGCAAACCCTCAGTCAGGGCTCCTTGAGGCCACGCTCTCCTGTTCTTCCCGGATCTTTGCGGTTTAGATTTCAGCCATCTTGACGTTGAGGGGATTGGTGGTAAGTCCTCCATGTGCGGGACAGGCAGCCAGGAGAGAATCTCAACTGGCGGTTGTTGTAGCGCTTCCCAAACCGGTTTGAGATCATCAGGCGTTCTAACGGTTATATGGCGGTTTTCTGCTGTGATTTGAATCCCAAACGGAAAGAGCCATCGATATGGAAACTTGGCTGACCGCAACAGGTCTGTAAGTGGCTTCATTAATCTCCGTTTTTGTAGTGTGGAGGCCGCTAAGTCCTGATATATCTGGACGCTAACTCCATGGAGCTTTATTTCTCCCTTTTTCCTTGCTGCCTGCAAGATCAATTCAGTGTCTCTGTAGCTTAGTATCCCACAGATTATGTCCCTCGGGTTATCACGGGACGCCGGCTTTGGTTTCAGAGCTCTGTGTACTCTTTCCACCGTGACATGTATAGCCTGTTCAGGGCCTATTAACATATTGAACAAGGAGTTCATGATTTGAAACAGGTCCTCCTTATCCTCAGCTTCAGGTAAGCCTCTAAGCCTAATATTCCTCCTCCAGTTTCTGTTCTCCTGATCTTCCATTTGGAGCAGGAGTGTATTCATTGCCCTAGTGTGGGAGAGAAGAGACTCTTTCACCGCTGAATTGAAGTTAAGCACTGCATCTTGAGTTTGTTCCAGCGACTCAACACGGTCCCCTATATGGTGGACATCTGCCTTAATGGAGACCAGATCTGCAGCTAACGGAGCCAGCGCTCTCTGCAAAGCTCCCTCCAGAGACTCTCTGGTTATATCGGATCTCTCCCCACCCGATGCAGTGCCAGTGTCACTCAAAAACTCACTTTCCTTAGATGTCTGAGAAGAAGCGGGATCATCTGCGGCAGCTCCATGTTGTTTCGGCGCCATTTTGGTGTTCCTCGCCGGCGGCTGTGAGCTCGGTTTATTAAGATATTTATCCATATCTTGGCTTGGGCGTGGGTCTTCCTTGTGCCCTGATGAGTTCAGCATGCAATCCTTTGACTGGATATTCATACCTTTAGTAGGATAGTGCTATTATAGAGGCTAAGTTGGGTCCTGGTGGCGAGAGCTCTGCTAACAAGCAGCCGCCATCTAGCTCGGTCAGGCCACGCCCCCGGACCCATTGACTTTCAATGGGTCCGTTGAAAACTCGGATAATGCACCGTTTGTCATCCGCGTCCGTGATCCGTGTTTCCAGTCCGTCAAAAAAATATGACCTGTCCTATTTTTTTCACGGACAACAGTTCGCGGACCCATTCAAGTCAATGGGTCCGTGAAAAAACACGGAGGCACACAAGATTGTCATCCGTGTCTACGCTTTTTCTATCATTTGCAAGGCAAACTTGACTTAGATTTTTTTTTCACTTTTCATGTCTGGTGATCCTCCAAAAATCAAGGAAGACACACGGAAACGGATCACGGAACAACGGAACAGCTTTTTGCGGACCGCAAAAAAATACTGTCGTGTGCATGAGGCCTTAAAGCCTGTAAAATAACTGAAAAGTTTTATTTTACTGCAGCCACTGCTTCTGCTCTGCATGCCCACCTTGTGTTTGACAGTGACTTTAGAGTCTTCAACCGATTTCCTTCTTCTTGAGAAATCTTCTCCATTACAGCATGTCTCACAGGACTTTCCTCCATGAAGGCATGAAGAGTCTGAATAATGCCAAAGAAGTCAAGCACTGTTCTGTTTTGTCTACTTGAGGGGCATGCATCAACTAGGACAAGGTTTAAACAATGTGCATAGCAGTGTACATAGAGTATTTCATGTTTTTTTTTCTTTACATTTCATCTGAACACCTGCAGTTCATCCAGACATAGTAGATGCTCCATCAAAGCACACAAGATCACTGATGAACAGTTGGTTTAAATAATTTGAAGATTATTTATTTGGTCAAAAATCGACTGAGCGTCAACTTTTAAGAGCCTTTGAATTGAAACAAAATGATCAACTGGACTTTGCTGTTCATTATTAAAATATTGTACTACAACAGACATCTGTTCATGGTGTCCACAGTCAGCAGTATCATCTGCAATTATTGAGATCATTTTTCCATTTATTGCTGACACAATTTTTTGTTGCACAATTTTATATAAGGCCATAATTAAATCATTCTGGATGTGGGTGTTCAGATATGTAGCATTTAGAGGAGGTATTTTTTAGTAGATATTTAGTAGACAATATTTAGAAATAAATCTCTCTCGTGGCTATCGTTTTTTTTTCATTGTGATCTCGAAATGGTCTACCACTTGTTGCCAAACATCGAACAATGTCAATCAGTCGCTTCATGAGATTTCTGTTCTTGCACCTTTCTTCTTCTTTTTTTGATAGATAAACTTTCTTGCTCTCATCTAATAACACATCAATAGGTTTTCCTTCACTAAAACTTTACCATGCTGAAGTGCTCAGCATATGAGAGTTTGAATGTTGGTGAGTTTTAAAACATTCATTAGCCCTGTGCCAGTTTCTGAATCCCTTTTCAATAAAGGCTGGATCAGCGTGACCTTTTTGTGTTGCATCATTAGAAGAAAAGCAATGGCAGTAGAAACAAAATGCTGCACCTTTTGCTGGACTGTATTCGAGCCACCTGTATTTTCGATACCAATCACAAATTTCTTTGTTTATTCCCTATTTTAGTTCTCGGAAACCTGCTCAGTTTTGGCTGATAAGGGCCTCTAGCTACTTGATTCTGGCGTTCAAATCTGTCTTGGGGAATGCTACAGACTGGATCATCAGCTGCTATGTTTGATTGCTTTGTTGAACAAAGACCTGAACTAAAATATGTAATGTCTTCTGTTTGGTCACTGGAACTACACATTGGTTCTGGTTCATGAGTTTGTATGTCTGATGGCTTTGAATATGAAGTGCTCTGTTCTGAACTAAAAAAAATAACATCCTCAGCTTCATCAAGACTTGACGCTTGTAATACACTGCTACACACTTATCAATTGGTAAATTTTTTGAGTGTAAACTGCACTGATCCAAACCAACAGAAATATCTTCTTCTGCACTTTTATCAGCAAAATACTCAGGCACAGTGTTAGGCCTCATGCACACAGACTTTTTTTTAGCGGTCCGCAAAAACTGTTTCCGTTGTTCCGTGATCCATGTCCGTTTTTTCTTCCGTGGGTCTTCCTTGATTTTTGGAGGATCCACGGACATGAAAAATGAAAAAAAAAATGTAAGTCAAGTTTGCCATTGAAAGGATATTAAAAAAAAAACAGACTTGAATGGGTCCGCGAACCGTTGACCGTGAAAAAAATAGGACAGGTCATATTTTTTTCACGGTGAGGAAACACGGATGCGGCTGCCAAACGGTGCATTTTACGATTTTTCTAAGGACCCATTGAAAGTCAATGGGTCCGCGAAAAAAAAAACGAACCACGGATGCGGATGCACACAACGGTCGTGTGCATGAGGCCTTAGGCTGAGTTCACACGGGCGAGTATTCCGCACGGGTGCAATGCGGGAGGTGAACGCATTGCACCCGCACTGAATCTGGATCCATTAATTTCTATGGGGCTCTGCACATGAGCTGTGATTTTCACGCATCACTTATGCACGCAACGCAGGCCCCATAGAAGTGAATAGCCCCATTCACTTCTATGGGGCCCGCGTTGTGTGCGCAAGCAAGTGCGGATGCGGTGCGATTTTCACGCACGGTTGTTAGGAGACGATTGGGATGGAGACCCGATCATTATTATTTTCCCTTATAACATGGTTATAAGGGAAAATAAAAGCATTCTGAATACAGAATGCATAGTACAATAGTGCTGGAGGGGTTAAAAAAAAATAAAAAATTATTTAACTCACCTTAATCCACTTGATCGCGCAGCCCGGCATCTCTTCTGTCTTCATCTTAGCTGTGTGCAGGAAAAGGATCTGTGGTGACATCACTCCGGTCATCACATGATCCATCACCATGGTAAAAGATCATGTGACGGACCATGTGATGACCGGAGTGACGTCATCACAGGTCCTTTTCCTGCACACAGCTAAGATGAAGACAGAAGAGATGCCGGGCTGCGCGATCAAGTGGATTAAGGTGAGTTAAATTATTATTTATTTTTTTTTAACCCCTCCAGCGCTATTGTACTATGCATTCTGTGTTCAGAATGCTATTATTTTCCCTTATAACCATGTTATAAGGGAAAATAATACAATCTACAGAACACCGATCCCAAGCCCGAACTTCTGTGAAGAAGTTCGGGTTTGGGTACCGAACATGCCGATTTTTCTCACGCGCGTGCAAAACGCATTACAATGTTTTGCACTCGCACGGAAAAATCGCGCATGTTCCCGCAACGCACCTGCACCTTTTACCGCTATGCCCGTGTGAACTCAGCCTTAGCCACCGAGTCTGAGGTATTGGCTTTTTTTGGTTTCTTGATAACAAACCGATCCATATTTTGGAATTCTGTATCTCACAATTACTCTTTTCAGGATAACTGTATATCTTCCAAGTTTAAAACAGTCAGAAAAATCTGTATTTGAATCTAAACTAACTATCAATCAGTAGTAGGTAGTAGACATTTGACCCTTTAAGTTAGATGATACAGCTGAGTCGCCCTGAACCTGAAAGTAAATTTCTAATGCCTGGAGTGGAATAAAATGCTACAGCCTGATGAAGGGAGAAAAAATAATTTTTAAACTTACTTACTCTACCTGGCTGCTGCCCGGAACCCGTTTTGAGAGAAAGCGCTGGGCTCTGCTTTGACACTGCGCTGTAACACAGTTGGGACTCACCCTAGCTTTGCCATGACTTTGCCTTTGCGTGACGTCACAGAAGGCGTGTACGGAAACACGTACGTTACAGGCAGTGGCGACTCTAGGAACAATATATAGGGGGGCACATAAGATACCATAGTCAAAAATGGGGGGGCACTAATAATTTACACCACTTAATCATACTACTGAAAAAAATGAAATAAGTATATATAAATAAGATTACAAAATACAAGAGTATTGTGGTATGCAGGGATACCTTTTTATTGTACTAACCTAATACTTAAAAGACAAGCTTTCAAGAGTTTTCCTTTCTTCCTCGGCACGCTTGAGTATTCAGAAACAATCTATTCCTAAGGGTGGGTTCACATCTACGTTATGCCATTCCGTTATAGGTTCCGTTTCAAACAGAATGACCAGATGGAATGCAAAACGGAAGCCTTTAAGAGGCATTCGGTTTTGCTCTGTCCTATTAGAAGTTTATGAGAAAGCATAACGGATCCGTCTGGGTCCCGTTATACAAGTCGGAAAACAAAGTCCTGTCGACAGGACTTTGTTTTCCGTCTTGCATAACGGGAACCAGATGGATCCGTTTTGATTCCCATAGACTTCTATTAGGACAGAGAGAAAACGGAATGCCTCCTGCAGAGTCTGCACTGTACGAGAGAGAGAGATAGCAGTGGCTATGAAGGGAAAAGTTCCAGAGCACATAATGACAGCCCCAGAGCCTTTCTGCTGTCTGACCAACCGTATGCTTCCACAGTGCCAGCCCAGCCTGCAGGACATCAGAGAGGCCAGGGGTCCACATTATAGCACCACTACATTTACATTTATTTATCAAAAAGCATCATACATAACTATGCCGTCCTCTGCTTGCTTCCGCAGATTCTTTCCCCTCCTTTCTGTCTCTTCTCAGTGCGCAGGCGCACTGTTATGGGGGATGTGTGGATGACACACTGTTACGGAGGATCTGTGGATGACACACTGTTATGGGGGAATCTGTGGATGACACACTGTTATGGAGGATCTGTGGATGACACACTGTTATGGGGGATCTGTGGATGACACACTGTTATGGAGGATCTGTGGATGACACACTGTTATAGGGGAATCTGTGGATGGCACACTGTTATGGAGGATCTGTGGATGGCACACTGTTATGGGGGATCTGTGGATGACACACTGTTATGGGGGATCTGTGGATGACACACTGGTATGGGGTGATCTGTGGATGACAATGTTATGGGCATCTGTGGATGACACTGTTATGAGGGCATCTGTGGATGACACTGTTATGTGGGGCATCTGTGGATGACACACTGTTATGGGGGCATCTGTGGGTGACACTGTTATGGGGGATCTATGGATGACACTGTTACGGGGGATCTATGGATGACACTGTTAGGGGGGAATCTGTGGATGACGCACTGTTAAGGGAATATCTGTGGAAGACACTGTTATGTGGGCATCTGTGGGGAATCTGACACTGTTATGGGGGATCTGTGGATGACACAGTTATGGGGGGGATCTGTGGAGGACACATATATAGCATCTTGTGCTATATATGTGTCATCCACAGATCCCCCCCATAACATTGTCCCTGACAGTGACCCCCAATACAGGGGGTGGAGGCCGGCAACTATTGTTGGAACGCGGCAGGGTCTTTATGTAAGTGTTGTTACTACTATTAATAACTTACATGGCGGCTGGGACTCCAGCTAGTATTCACTGGGCTCTAGCAAACATTCAAACTACAGTGGCGGAAATAATTATTTGACCCCTCACTGATTTTGTAAGTTTGTCCAATGACAAAGAAATGAAAAGTCTCAGAACAGTATCATTTCAATGGTAGGTTTATTGTAACAGTGGCAGATAGCACATCAAAAGGAAAATCGAAAAAATAACTTTAAATAAAAGATAGCAACTGATTTGCATTTCATTGAGTGAAATAAGTATTTGAACCCCTACCAACCATTAAGAGTTCTGGCTCCCACAGAGTGGTTAGACACTTCTACTCAATTAGTCACCCTCATTAAGGACACCTGTCTTAACTAGTCACCTGTATAAAAGACACCTGTCCACAGAATCAATCAATCAAGCAGACTCCAAACTCTCCAACATGGGAAAGACCAAAGAGCTGTCCAAGGATGTCAGAGACAAAATTGTAGACCTGCACAAGGCTGGAATGGGCTACAAAACCATTAGCAAGAAGCTGGGAGAGAAGGTGACAACTGTTGGTGCGATTGTTCGAAAATGGAAGGAGCACAAAATGACCATCAATCGACCTCGCTCTGGGGCTCCACGCAAGATCTCACCTCGTGGGGTGTCAATGGTTCTGAGAAAGGTGAAAAAGCATCCTAGAACTACACGGGAGGAGTTAGTTAATGACCTCAAATTAGCAGGGACCACAGTCACCAAGAAAACCATTGGAAACACATTACACCGCAATGGATTAAAATCCAATGACATTTTTAAAATAGAGACCAACAGAATTTTTAATGAAGCTACAATACAAGTGAAGGAACAGATGAAAACGTATAAAAATTTATGCCATATCAAAATGAAAATCTGGTGGAACCGTACCACTCTAGAGAAATATAAAGATAAAAGGATTATACCAAGAGGTCTAAGAATACAAAAATTTCCGGGCTTTGGCCTGGATGATGAAGAGTTAAGTGAAAAATGGGAAAGTGCAATAAATAGATGTTCGATGGAAATGATTGATCTAATTATGGAGGCAAATAGTAGAAAGCTAGTGAAAATAGAGCAAGAACTAAATATGCTGCAAATACAGATAGAAGACAATCTAGAAGCTGTCCGGAAAACAAACTTTGAAGAAGAAATAGGAAAGGCATTTATAGTATGGGAAAAAGAAATCATAGATCAAAAAACAAAGAAATTTCAGAGAGATATAGGAGATTATAATAATAAAAAGGTATATAAATGGCAAAAAAATCTTCAAGATACCTCCAGAGTAAGAACCTCCTCCTTTGCCTCCACTAGTTCAGAGACCTCTGAACTGAATGAAGATAGTAGCCATAGACAAATGCAAAGATTTACGAGAGCTCAACAACAACAAAAAAATTGGCTGCCAAATGCAGGAGGGAAACGAAAAACGGATGAGAAAATAGAAAATAAGAGCAAAAAGGGGAAAGATGATACCCCCCAGGTAATTAATCTCTCATCAATAGAATTAACGGAGGATCAAATTAACCTACTCAATAGAGGTTTAAGTTTCTCACCAGCAAACAACTTTGATCTTTTTACAGTAACAAAAGACCTACATTTATTTGCAAGAAAATTACTCCTCAAAAAATTACATAACAATAAAAGAAACAATTATGATGGCCTTGACTCAGAAGAAGAAATTAAAGCATTAAAAATCCTAGAAGACTTGATGAATGAAAATGAAGAACAAACAAAGGTAAGTGTGATCCCCAAAGAACTACACAAAAAGTCCACGAACTTCCCTCCTTTGCAATTGTGTCCAGCCATTGACATTTTTGTAAAATTGGTTAGTGAAGACTTTACCGCCCTTAATAGCCAAGGTAATAAAAAAAGAGCAGAAAACCTAAGTCTAAAAGAAAAAGGTGCATTAGATGCACTAAGAGATTTAAAAGGAGTGCTATTTAAACAGGCGGATAAAGGGGGTAATGTAGTTGTTTGGCCAGAAGACATGTACATGAGACAGGCCTATAAAATACTGAGAGACAAAAAATGTTATTGTAAATTAGATTGTAACCCCCTCCTCACCTTTCAGAAAAAATTGAATGATATACTGGATGGAGCAGAAGAAAGACAGATCATCTCATCGAAAATAAAGCCTCTGCTGATAATACCATCCCCTAGAGTGCCAACATTTTATATGACACCGAAGGTGCATAAAAATACTACAGACCCGCCTGGCCGACCTATTATATCAGGTAATGGAGGGCTGTGTGAGAAAATTGGTCAATTTATTGACTATCACCTCAAAATGTTGGTTAACACCTTGCCATCCTATATACAGGACACCACGGCAGCATTAAACAGACTTAACAACATGCAAGTGGAAGAAAATATGATTTTAGTTACAGCGGACGTGGAAGCGCTATACTCTAACATAAAGCATGAAGATGGCTTAAAAGCAGTGGCAGAATACCTTAAAGGTAATAACATGGAAGGGGAATTTAATGAGCTTATCCTCACTTTACTGAAATTCATTTTGAATCACAATTTTTTCCTTTTTAATGATGACTTTTTCCTGCAAATACAAGGTGTGGCGATGGGAGCGACATGTGCCCCATCATATGCCAACCTTTTTTTAGGAGCCTGGGAGAGAGAAATATTTATGAACGATATGATACCCCACATCAATAAGGTGCACAATTGGATGCGCTTTATTGATGACGTCTTTTTTCTATGGGAGGGTACCCAAGACGAACTCAAAAAACTGATCAATACTCTCAACAACAATGATCGTAATATATTTCTAACCTTCCAGATGGGAAAAGAGGTCACCTTTCTAGACTTAAAGATACGGATTAATGATGATGGCATCTTGGAAACCGATGTCCATAGAAAAGAAACCGCGGTCAATTCATTATTACATGCCGAATCATCCCACCTCAAAGCCACCATTAATGGAATACCCACTGGGCAATTTGCAAGAATTAAAAGGATTTGCTCCAGTGAGGGTAAGCATAAGGAACGAAGTCGAGAAATGATGGAGAGATTTAAAGCCAGGGGATACAGTAACAGGCAAATAAACAGAGGAGCGGGTAAAATAAAGAAAAAAACTCGGGAACAATTGTTATGCCCCAATGTGATTAAAACGGATGACCTATCATTTGACACCAGATTTTTGACTGAATATAACAGTCAATGGTGGCAAATAAAAGATATTCTAAAAAGACACTGGAACATTTTACAAACAGATGTGGTGCTCAATAAATGTATTTCAAAAGAACCCCTTATTACAGCCAAGAGAGCTAGGAATTTTAAAGATTTGTTGGTGCATAGTCACTACATAAGTAAAACTGGCAGTGACAACAATGACAGACTAAAAGGGTCTTTCCCATGTGGGACATGCAAAGCGTGCAAAAATATGATTAAAACCACTGAATTCACTGGCCTAAATCACAGTAAAAGATATAAAATCAGAGAATACATATCTTGCTCCTCAAAAGGGGTGATATATCATGCCAGATGTCCCTGTAATAAAATATATATAGGGCTAACATCCAGAGAACTGAGAGTACGCATCAGGGAGCACATAAGGGACATAGAGAAGAGTAAGGAGGAAGAAGATCTGACCAATTTAAAAACAATACCCAAACACTTTAAACTATATCATCAAAGCGATGAAAAATTGCTAAAATTCACAGGTATAGACCAGGTTCATATGGGAATACGGGGGGGAGACCTCAACAAAAGGCTAGCTCAAATAGAGAGCAAATGGATTTTCAGATTGGGCACCATGGCACCTAGGGGACTAAATGAAACCCTTGGATTCAGTTCCTTCCTATAATTGTAGGAGGTTTTAGATAAGTTTTAAATGTTTAAGTTTAGATATAATAATATTTTAACATTATTTTATTGTAATGATTGTAGAACTTACCTGCTTATATTGGAGTGATCGATGGTCGTAGTCGTGGTGTGGGTCCAATGGAGCAACCTGGAAAGAAGAAAAGGAGAGAAAAAAAGAAAAGAAGGATATGTATATGTATATATATATATATGTATATATGTATATATAAAATGCAAAAATATATATAGAGAATAGGAAAGATTGGATATTCAACAAATATATTGAATTATCTGAGGTACCATTTTATTATATGAAATTTATATTGAAAATAATAATGAACTGTTTGATATACATGCACAGGATATCTTATATATTAATTAGTTATGTACATTTTATATATAGATTAGATATGTACATGCTTTTAGACTGTCACTAGCACATGACACTTTATTTAGTAGTATTAATAATAATAGATAGATGTATCTAAGATACACTACACTGACACATATCACTTTAATATGATTATAATATTATTGCACTGAATGATATATATC
Source organism: Bufo bufo (assembly GCF_905171765.1). Taxonomy (NCBI): domain Eukaryota; kingdom Metazoa; phylum Chordata; class Amphibia; order Anura; family Bufonidae; genus Bufo; species Bufo bufo. The sequence continues at coordinate 391,153,779 of NC_053392.1, forward strand.
AAATAAAACTTGATGATATATACACTATATTATATAGGATACATATGCACAGGACACTTTATGTTGAATTGTTGTATTTACTTCATATGTACTTGATATTTCATTTATTTAATTGCAAATATGCACCTCTGAACTTTCTGTATGTATAGAGCATGTAATAACCATATAGACTGTATGCTGATATAACGATATCATATGTGGCTGCTTGTGGATGTCATTGGGGCGATCACAGTCTCTTATACAAAATACCTACCAAATATACATGTTATCTCCACCATTGATATACTATTATATGGTGAAGATGAACAACAAACAAAAATATATATATACATATTTAATCAAAAGAGATGAAGTTTAACTTTCCCTCCTTCCTTCCCCCTCCCACCCCCTTCCCCCTTTCTTCTATATACATAAGAAACCCAGACCTATACTTCAGCGCGCGTCATGGACTGCAGATGGGAGGACTTTCGCCGTCCCGTCAGGCGAGATTCGGGTGACGTCAGACGTTTCTGCCCTCACCTTGAGTCGCGCAGACGGAGGGGCGGAAGCCCTATTACACTTCCCAATCTAGCCATCGCATGCCGCGCCGGAAAATAAGTTTACGTCAGTGGAGTCACTTGACACTAAAGCGACTGCGCCATTGGTCAAGTACCATATTAAAAGACCTCAGGATTCATTAAAAAACTAGCCCCTCCTGATGAAGCATTAAAAGCGAAACGTGCGTCGAGGAGCACGCCAAACGAAGCCAGCCCACACTTATACCGCACTGGATATAGGGTAAGAGATGAGACTTTGATCGGCCTGACTACATACATTATAGCATTGTGATGCACTATATAAGATGTCGGCCTCAATATAACTATACTGTTTACACCCTGCCTATGCCCCAGCTGTATGTGTGTTTTTGGAGTCGGGGAGCTGTTTACACAGCCAGAGCCAGCTTGGATATTCTATGCTGACCTGACGGTTGATACATAGCCCTTCCAAAACAATATAGCTGGATGCTATAGCCATTATCCACTGCTGTTACAGTGATTTACATGTGGACTGCCTTCAATGGCACTCTGAATGATCTCTATATTTATGTATTGGTTTATGTCTTCTATGTCATTTTTTTAAAAATAAATAAACTATTTCAATGGATACTATATAGTACCGGTTCTCATTTTGTTGATATATATTTAGGTGGTACATCCCTGTTATGTAACAGGCTGTGTTGATCTAGTTGAATTATTGGATTAAAATCCTGCAGGGCTCGCAAGGTCCCCCTGCTCAGGAAGGCACATGTGCAGGCCCGTCTGAAGTTTGCCAATGAACACCTGAATGATTCAGAGAGTGACTGGGAGAAGGTGCTGTGGTCTGATGAGACCAAAATAGAGCTCTTTGGCATTAACTCAACTCGCTGTGTTTGGAGGAAGAAAAATGCTGCCTATGACCCCCAAAACACCGTCCCCACCGTCAAGCATGGGGGTGGAAACATTTTGCTTTGGGGGTGTTTTTCTGCTAAGGGCACAGGACAACTTATTCGCATAAACGGGAAAATGGACGGAGCCATGTATCGTGAAATCCTGAGCGACAACCTCCTTCCCTCTGCCAGGAAACTGAAAATGGGTCGTGGATGGGTGTTCCAGCACGACAATGACCCAAAACATACAGCAAAGGCAACAAAGGAGTGGCTCAAGAAGAAGCACATTAAGGTCATGGAGTGGCCTAGTCAGTCTCCGGACCTTAATCCAATCGAAAACCTATGGAGGGAGCTCAAGCTCAGAGTTGCACAGAGACAGCCTCGAAACCTTAGGGATTTAGAGATGATCTGCAAAGAGGAGTGGACCAACATTCCTCCTAAAATGTGCGCAAACTTGGTCATCAATTACAAGAAACGTTTGACCTCTGTGCTTGCAAACAAGGGTTTTTCCACCAAGTATTAAGTCTTTTTTTGTTAGAGGGTTCAAATACTTATTTCACTCAATGAAATGCAAATCAGTTGCTATCTTTTATTTAAATTTATTTTTTCGATTTTCCTTTTGATGTGCTATCTGCCACTGTTACAATAAACCTACCATTGAAATGATACTGTTCTGAGACTTTTCATTTCTTTGTCATTGGACAAACTTACAAAATCAGTGAGGGGTCAAATAATTATTTCCGCCACTGTAGGCCGGCCGGCAGCGTAATGTGACGTTACAAACTCTGTCACGCCGCACACACCTGCTCCTCCCACTTTATTAATGAAGCAGGCGCGTGACGTCGGAGTGAGTGGCGTTACGCGGCCGCCCGCCGGGACATGGAGCACGGGAGCAGATGTCATTGTGGTTGTGCGGGGCAGCCGGGAGCTCAATAGGCAGCTGTGGCAGTGCAGCAGCACGGAGGTGTGATTAGGGTGTACCCAAGCACACCCCGTGTGCACGCCTATGGAGACACAGACTACTTTATTCAAAAACCACTTTATAAGTTACTGACTGAGGCTAAATACATGGCTATAGCAAACCTATGAAGGGCACCATTTCAGTACTATACAAGAAATATGAGCATGTAAAACAAGAGGTACTAGATAAGAAGATAATGGAAAGGAAATGAAAGAAACACTATGCAGGACACAGGAGCTTCCTTGTATTCTGCAGCCACTGAGTGTTTAGTGACAGAGAAGTCCAGAAGGTTACTGGTCACACATGTACAGTCAGGTCCATAAATATTGGGACATCGACACAATTCTAACATTTTTGTCTCTATACACCACCACAATGGATTTGAAATTAAACGAACAAGAGGTGCTTTAACTGCAGACTGTCAGCTTTAATTTGAGGGTATTTACATCCAAATCAGGTGAACGGTGTAGGAATTACAACAGTTTGCATATGTGCCTCCCACTTGTTAAGGACCCAAAAGTAATGGGACAATTGGCTTCTCAGCTGTTTCATTGCCAGGTGTGTGTTATTCCCTTATTATCCCAATTACAATGAGCAGATAAAAGTTCCAGAGTTCATTTCAAGTGTGCCATTTGCATTTGGAATCTGTTGCTGTCAACTCTCAAGATGAGATCCAAAGAGCTGTCACTATCAGTGAAGCAAGCCATCATTAGGCTTAAAAAACAAAACAAACCCATCAGAGAGATAGCAAAAACATTAGGTGTGGCCAAAACAATTGTTTGGAACATTCTTAAAAAGAAGTAACGCACTGGTGAGCTCAGCAACACCAAAAGACCTAGAAGACCACGGAAAACAACTGTGGTGGATAACCGAAGAATTCTTTCCCTGGTGAAGAAAACACCCTTTACAACAGTTTGCCAGATCAAGAACACTCTCCAGGAGGTAAGTGTATGTGTGTCAAAGTCAACAATCAAGAGAAGACTTCACCAGAGTGAATACAGAGGGTTCACCACAAGATGTAAACCATTGGTGAGCCTCAAAAACAGGAAGGCCAGATTAGAGTTTGCCAAACGACATCTAAAAAAGCCTTCACAGTTCTGGAACAACATCCTATGGACAGAGGAGTCCAAGATCAACTTGTACCAGAGTGATGGGAAGAGAAGAGTATGGAGAAGGAAAGGAACTGCTGATGATCCTAAGCATACCACCTCATCAGTGAAGCATGGTGGTGGTAGTGTCATGGCGTGGGCATGTATGGCTGCCAATGGAACTAGTTCTCTTGTATTTATTGATGATGTGACTGCTAACAAAAGCAGCAGGATGAATTCTGAAGTGTTTCGGGCAATATTATCTGCTCATATTCAGCCAAATGCGTCAGAACTCATTGGACGGCGCTTCACAGTGCAGATGGACAATGACCCAAAGCGTACTGCAAAAGCAACCCAAGAGTTTTTTAATGGAAAGAAGTGGAATGTTATGCAATGGCCAAGTCAATCACCTGACCTGAATCCTATTGAGCATGCATTTCACTTGCTGAAGACAAAACCGAAGGGAAAATGCCCCAAGAACAAGCAGGAACTGAAGACAGTTGCAGTAGAGGCCTGGCAGAGCATCACCAGGGATGAAACCCAGCGTCTGGTGATGTCTATGCGTTCCATACTTCAGGCTGTAATTGACTGCAAAGGATTTGCAACCAAGTATTAAAAAGTGAAAGTTTGATTTATGATTATTTTTATGTCCCCATACTTTTGGTCCCTTAACAAGTGGGAGGCACATATGCAAACTGTTGTAATTCCTACACCGTTCACCTGATTTGGATGTAAATACCCTCAAATTAAAGCTGACAGTCTGCAGTTAAAGCACATCTTGTTCATTTCATTTGAAATCCATTGTGGTGGTGTATAGAGCCAAAAATCTTAGAATTGTTTTGATGTCCCAATATTTATGGACCTGACTGTATCTATGCACACATGTACAGCCATGTGTATTTCTATCTATCTGGGACACATATCTGGGCATAACTACTGTGATAAGAAAAGAATGGAAAAATACCTGGGAAGAAACACTATGGGAACTTTATATGCTGCCGAATATGGATTCCACAGTGTGTCGTCCACTTTTAAGAAGGTAAATAGATGAAAGCAATACACACCATATACCTGTAAATCTAAGTGGCTCGACCTTAATAAAATATGATTTATATAAATAACAACTGATGTGGAATTCATGTAATAAAGTACACAGTTTTTGAGGATTCATGGTATTTACACATTTAAAATAAGGTGCACAAAATATATCTGGCACAGTTGAATGAGAAATTTCCGCTTGGAAGAAGAAGTCTGGCATAATCAGCACATACCACTCCAAAATGACATCTGCAGAAAGATAAGCACATGAGGGATTTTAAAAAAACTTGGTCTGGGTCAAAAACCAGACACCCAAAAAAATGTTGTCGCATGTATGTCGCAATGAAGTCGCAGTCACACTGATTGATTATCATTGATGTAAATTAAGCAATCCATCACCACCAGCATCAAGAAAGCATTTTTTATGTTGAAAAACTTTAATTGTGTATATGTACAGTACAGACCAAAAGTTTGGACACACCTTCTCATTCAAAGAGTTTTCTTTATTTTCATGACTATGAAGGCATCAAAACTATGAATTAACACATGTGGAAATATATACATAACAAACAATAGGGAAACAACTGAAAATATGTCATATTCTAGGTTCTTCAAAGTAGTCACCTTTTGATTACTGCTTTGCACACTCTTGGCATTCTCTTGATGAGCTTCAAGAGGTAGTCCCCTGAAATGGTCTTCCAACAGTTTTGAAGGAGTTCCCAGAGATGCTTAGCACTTGTTGGCCCTTTTGCCTTCACTCTGCGGTCCAGCTCATCCCAAACTATCTCGATTGGGTTCAGGTCCGGTGACTGTGGAGGCCAGGTCATCTGGCGCAGCATCCCATCACTCTCCTCCATGGTCAAATAGCCCTTACTTTCAAAGTTTTCCCAATTTTTCGGCTGACTGACTGACCTTAATTTCTTAAAGTAATGATGGCCACTCGTTTTTCTTTACTTAGCTGCTTTCTTCTTGCCATAATACAAATTCTAACAGTCTATTCAGTAGGACTATCAGCTGTGTATCCACCTGACTTCTCCTCAACGCAACTGATGGTCCCAACCCCATTTATAAGGCAAGAAATCCCAGTTATTCAACCTGACAGGGCACACCTGTGAAGTGAAAACCATTTCAGGAGACTACCTCTTGAAGCTCATCAAGAGAATGCCAAGCGTGTGCAAAGCAGTAATCAAAGCAAAAGGTGGCTACTTTGAAGAACCTAGAATATGACATATTTTCAGTTGTTTCACACTTGTTTGTTACGTATATAATTCCACATGTGTTAATTCATAGTTTTGATGCCTTCAGTGTGAATCTACAATTTTCATAGTCATGAAAATAAAGAAAACTCTTTGAATGAGAAGGTGTGTCCAAACTTTTGGCCTGTACTGTGTATAAAGAGGAAACTATATGTTACCTGGTATGTCCAATGGTTTCAATTTCTATAAAGATAAATACAATTAATATTATAAATATAATTAAACTCCTACTAAAAGTAAAAAGTCTTATCCATTTTCTGTACAACATTATTTATGTGTAAATTCTTTATTTATTCAGAATTTTCATAGTTCGTAAAGCAACAATTTTCTTTACAGTGTAAAAAAAAAAATCAATGTTTCATACATTAAATTAATTCATTATACATAGCATTGAATGTCATGTCATGTATCGTAATGAAATCATACATAAAGAAAAGTTTTTAAAACAGTCAAACTCTTAATAAGTTGTCGAGCTTATATCTTATCAATTGTCGCTTAGATAAGAAAAGTAATCATATGAAAATTAAGGACCAAAGTCTTTATTAACTGCACAATAGAATGATTACTAACTGATTATGGAACTATTCCACCACTGTTGTTTTAATAATTTGGAGTCAATCAATTCTAAATTACTTAGTGGAATAATATAGCTGAGTCTATCCAGCTACACATCAAAATGAACATTAACTGGGGGAAAAACAATGTTAACAGAGTGATAAGAGAGGGGGGGGGTAGGGGAGGGAATCAGGGATTAATCAGAGGGTGTGACTCAGGGGTCAGTAATATTAAAGCAGAGTGATTATAGAAATTCGGTGATGGCATCACTATCTAAGAACTTGATCCAAGGGTCCCATGTTTGATTGTATCAGAGTTTTCTATTGTCTCTAATGAATCTTAATTTCTCATATTATATGTCTATTGTCTACCGTAATGGTGGTGCTTGTTGTGCTGGCTTCCCAGCCAGAATCATACAATAACGAAATAAACAACAGCACTCTGTAGAGAACTTCTGTTCGGATTTTTTATTTTTCAAGGCAACTTCACCAAATTGTGATGTTTCAGTCGTAAGACCTTTATCAAACACTGTGTGACAATAGAGAAATATTCCATAAGTACAGATATACATGACAACATCAAAAGTTATATGTACTGTCGTGGCCAAAAGTTTTGAGAATTACATAAATATTGGAAAAGTTGCTGCTTAAGTTTTTATAATAGCAATTTGCATATACTCCAGAATGTTATGAAGAGTGATCAGATAAATTGCATAGTCCTTCTTTGCCATGAAAATTAACTTAATCCCCAAAAAAACTTTCCACTGCATTTCATTGCTGTCATTAAAGGACCTGCTGAGATCATTTCAGTAATCGTCTTGTTAACTCAGGTGAGAATGTTGACGAGCACAAGGCTGGAGATCATTATGTCAGGCTGATTGGGTTAAAATGGCAGATTTGACATGTTAAAAGGAGGGTGATGCTTGAAATCATTGTTCTTCCATTGTTAACCATGGTGACCTGCAAAGAAACGCGTGCAGTCATCATTGTGTTGCATAATAATGGCTTCACAGGCAAGGATATTGTGGCTACTAAGATTGCACCTCAATCAACAATTTATAGGATCATCAAGAACTTCAAGGAAAGAGGTTCAATTCTTGTTAAGAAGGCTTCAGGGTGTCCAAGAAAGTCCAGCAAGCGCCAGGATCGTCTCCTAAAGAGGATTCAGCTGCGGGATCGGAGTGCCACCAGTGCAGAGCTTGCTCAGGAATGGCAGCAGGCAGGTGTGAGCGCATCTGCATGCACAGTGAGGCGAAGACTTTTGGAAGATGGCCTGGTGTCAAGAAGGGTAGCAAAGAAGCCACTTCTCTCCAAAAAAAACCCATCAGGGACAGATTGATCTTCTTCAGAAAGTATAGTGAATGGACTGCTGAGGACTGGGGCAAAGTCATATTCTCCGATGAAGCCTCTTTCCGATTGTTTGGGGCATCTGGAAAAAGGCTTGCCAGAGAAGAAAAGGTGAGCTCTACCATCAGTCCTGTGTCATGCCAACAGTAAAGCATCATGAGACCATTCATGTGTGGGGTTGCTTCTCATACAAAGGGAGTGGGCTCACTCACAATTTTGCCCAAAAACACAGCCATGAATAAAGAATGGTACCAAAACACCCTCCAACAGCAACTTCTTCCAACAATCCAACAACAGTTTGGTGAAGAACAATGCATTTTCCAGCACGATGGAACACCGTGCCATAAGGCAAAAGTGATAACTAAGTGGCTTGGGGACCAAAACGTTGACATTTTGGGTCCATGGCCTGGAAACTCCCCAGATCTTAATCCCATTGAGATCTTGTGGTCAATCCTCAAGAGGCGGGTGGACAAACAAAAACCCACTAATTCTGACAAACTCCAAGAAGTGATTATGAAAGAATGGGTTGCTATCAGTCAGGAATTGGCCCAGAAGTTGATTGAGAGCATGCCCAGTCGAATTGCAGAGGTCTTGAAAAAGAAGGGCCAACACTGCAAATACTGACTATTTGCATGAATGTCATGTAATTGTCGATAAAAGCCTTTGAAACGTATAAAGTGCGTGTAATTATATTTCACTACATCACAGAAACAACTGAAACAAAGATCTAAAAGCAGTTTAGCAGCAAACTTTGTGAAAACGAATATTTGTGTCATTCTCAAAATAGTATAGAATATTATTAAAGTATAGGTACAAAAAATATATCGCTCCTGCTCGATATCAGCTTCGTTATCATAAACAAATTATCACCAAAATCAGGCGAGACTCCGTATCTGTTAGATAAACATTCAGGATAAATATTGGAGCTTATAGAATAGGTATTGGAGTATATAGGAGTTTATGATATACATTCTGCGATCCCTAAATATAAGAAAACAACAGCTATTACAACTTAAAGGGACACTGACAGGCCCTATAAACATATTTAGTTATTCCTATGCAGTCATAGATCTATTAAAGTGTATTCCAATGATATAAGAGTACCCCCTGTCTGCATTGTAAACCATGTAAAAACAACTTTATATTCATCTGTCAATCACATTTCTTTATGCCCAAGGGGCGTTTTTCTCATACCTTTGTGCCCAGCCACGCCTCAACTGTCGATTCCTACCGCCGCCTAGCTCATTATTATTCACTGCGCTGGGCGGCTCTTACATTCCCCGATCCTGTCAGCGGAGAGAAAAGTTTCTTGGCTGGTGCAGGCGCATTAACTATCTGAATTTCTGATGACATCAGCGCTCTGAAGCGCTGGATACGAGTGCCTTGGAGGAGAGATCGGACGCAGGCGCATTCAATTACAGGCTTGGGAGGGTGCCGGCGCATGCGCAGATGGTCCGATTGAGGCCGATGCCCATAAGTCTCTATCGGGCATGCGCGGGAACTGACAGGATCGGGGAATGTAAGAGCCGCCCAGCGCAGTGAATAATAATGAGCTGGGCGGCGGTAGGAATCGACAGTTGAGGCGCTGCTGGGCACAAAGATATGAGAAAAAACGCCCCTTGGGCATATAGAAATGTGATTGACAGATGAATATAAAGTTGTTTTTACATGGTTTACAATGCGGACAGGGGGTACTCTTATATCATTGGAATACACTTTAATAGATCTATGAGTGCATAGGAATAACTAAATATGTTTATAGGGCCTGTCACTGTCCCTTTATGGTGGCATCCATCCCAGAGCCAATAAAAAAATAAAGCATTTAAATGCATATACAGATATGAGATAGAACCGGGTGCCCCCATGAGGACAAAAAACACTTACCAAGTTGCCGTGGAGGAAGTATATGAGGAGTAAGCAGAGCTGTGTAAGGCTATATGGCTCTATGGTGTATCCACACCCATGAAAACGCTAAAAGTTAGATGTGCAATACTGTTTAGATATACTCGGCCAGGAAGGAAATGTCCGAGACCGGAAGTGCACATGCGTTCCAAGCTGGAACGCATATGCTCCTCAGTAAGCATAGACAGCAGGTGGCTACTTCCCCTATCGGCAAAGGGAGGGTGAATCCTTATACAAACATTAACAAACATTGGAATATACTTACCTGTTCTTTTCCAAATGTAGAGGAATTCCAGACACTCTACTACCATGCAGCAGGAGACCAAAAAACCTGAGGGATTGGCTGGTCAGAGCAGATATTGGCCCGAGTAGTACCACCATACACCAACATCTATTAGGGAGAGCGAGACAGGGCACATTTCCCTGCCTACATTGTGCCCAGTGCTCTAATGTAATAAAAGGGGACAAAATCTATCACCCACAGACGGGAGAGTCCATACAAATCATAAGGTTCCATACATGTCAATCCAACTATGTAGTCTATCTCTTGAAATGTTACAAAGCTTAGAACCAAAGGGGCTCAATAGGGACTATAAATTGTCCTCCTTTATCTGAATTAATTGTGATGATATTGGTACATGTGCTAAATACTACTAAACATTACTATTTATTTTCATTTCATTTTTTTCAGACGCATTGAGAACAGGTCCCCCACCATGTTTGCCGTTTCTTTTCCGTATCCTTTTTGGGTGCTGGTTTATTTTCTTTTCTTCTTCTTTATTTATATTCTTTCTAATGTCTCTGCTGTCTGGTACAGACCATAGGGGCTCTACTATTTCTGACACCTGTTTTTTTATTTTTTTCATTTTACTTTATAGTCACTTTTCTCCATTGTTAGTTTTCTGCATAATAAATTTATTATTAGAATACTTTCCATCTATATGATTCACAATAGTTAAAACTAACTCAATATTATCCCTAGATCATTGTTTCTATCCCATTTACAATATGCAGTCAACTGTTCCTATTTCTAGTCTGATGATCGGATCCGATGCGCTCCAAGCTCGAACGCATCGGTCACTTCCGGTTGCGCCTGGAACGCACTTCCGGTTGCGTTCCAAAACGGAATCCAGCTTATAACAAATAAAGATATGCCCCCTTTGCTCATATATATATATATAATTCCTTTCAATTCACCCTCTCTTTGCCGATAGGGGAAGTAGCCACCTGCTGTTCTATGCTTACTGAAGAGCATATGCGTTCCAGCTTGGAACGCATGTGCACTTCCGGTCTCGGCCATTTCCTTCCTGGCCGAGTATATCTAAACAGTATTGCACATCTAACTTTTAGCGTTTTCATGGGTGTGGATACACCATAGAGCCATATAGCCTTACACAGCTCTGCTTACTCCTCATATACTTCCTCCACGGCAACTTGGTAAGTGTTTTTTGTCCTCATGCGGGCACCCGGTTCTATCTCATATCTGTATATGCATTTGAATGCTTTATTTTTTTATTGGCTCTGGGACGGATGCCGCCTTAAGTTGTAATAGATGTTGTTTTCTTATATTTAGGGATCGCAGAATGTATATCATAAACTCCTATATACTCCAATACCTATTCTATAAACTCCGATATTTATCCTGAATGTTTATCTAACAGATACGGAGTCTCGCCAGATTTTTGTGATAATTTGTTTATGATAACAAAGCTGATATCGAGCAGGAGCGATATATTTTTTGTACCTATACTTGAATAATATTCTATACTATGCATGTAAGGTTCCTCAAGAATCTGACGATACTAGGTGTTATGTACATATAACTTTTGATGTTGTCATGTGTATCTGTACTTATGGAATATTTCGCTATTGTCACACAGTGTTTGATAAAGGTCTTACGACCGAAACATCACAAATTGGTGAAGTTGCCTTGAAAAATAAATAATCAGAACAGAAGTTCTCTACAGAGTGCTGTTGTTTATTTCGTTATCTTAATTTCTCATAGTTATGCAAAGTATTCATCTCTTTTAACCATTCTAAGATAGAAGGGGGTTCTTTTTCTTTCCATAATCTTGGGATCAATAACTTGGCAATGTTTAGAATGTGTAGGGTCAAAGGATGTCTAATAGCAGAGGTGTGTGTGTCAAATATACTAAATAAAATGAGATTTGGGGGGATTTCAGCTGTCGTATTGAAAATTTTGTTAATTATAATGGTGATGGTCTTCGAAAAAGTTTCTAGCTTTTTGCAATGGTTCCAAATATGAGAGATATTACCCCGCTCAATTCCACATCTCCATGATAGGGGGGATATGCTGTTGATTAAGACAGGGGTCCTGTACCAACGAGAGGCTATCCTAAAATGGGATTCTTGTATTTTGGGGCTTATGGATCTAGATCTTGCATTCAAGATAATATCCTTTGTCTCAGAGTTGTTGAAATCTCTACCTAGTTCTGTTGTCCATTTGGCTAGATATGAAGGTGGGGAGGTAGGTGTCATGGGTGGTGTTGCAGAAAACAAGTAACAAATAAAGATCCAACTGACTTGATCCCAAACTAAGGAACAAATGGGTGAGCCCTATATAAGCCCTAGAGCTCTCCCTGACTTCTCAGCCCATGCAAAGATCTTTATGATAGAAAATTGCATGTCCACGTACCTAGACTGAGTGACACCTGAAAACCCTATAATAGTGAGGGGGCACGGCCACCGGCTCCCTGCACTTAATACGGAGGGAGTCAGGGTCACCTAGAATCAAGCCATCAGGAAAACACAAATACAGAAATAGACTTATCTGAGGAACCAGCAGTTTTAGCTTCTAGCAGTGAACACAATCCAGTATAAACCGCAAAATGAGGCAGTATGGGAGGGGATATAAAGGGAGGCAATCACTGTTAATAGATGACAGCTGGGAGAGGGAGAAAAGATGTCAAAACGAAACCAAAACAAAAGAACATCATGCAGGAGGTACTGAAGAACGTCTGTCAGAACTTCTCAGAGATCTGGCGGTGACAGTAGGGTTATTTATTATGTAGTATATACAGGAAGTAGCTTTTGTAACCGGGGTATTTGTCTTAAAGCGAACCTTGAATGCATTCTTGTGCCGCTTTCCTGGGATGTATATTGATGAAAAAAACGACTTATAAGGTCCTCGTCTCCAGCTCCTGAAGTCACGCTAGAAGTCAAGGGGGTAGCCCTTCCCTCACTCCGGGCTGTAACTCCCCTGCCCTAACCCCTCCTCTAAGCAGTGTAACTGACACCCTGCTCAGTTGCTGGGACCGCGCTTGTACAGGCGGCGCATGCGCCGTTGGCCTCAGTAGCAGCGCGATCCCGTCTATCGCGCGGACTCAAGCGCGATCCTGTAACTGAATCGCGCATGCGCCGTCCGTCCCCGATGCCTGCGCCTGAGGAACAGAAGACGAGGACTTTATATGTCGTTTTTTTCATCAATATACATCCCAGGAAAGCGGCACAAGAATGCATTCAAACAGAATGAGGATAATCTATAAGGTACTGGTAATAGTTTATTAAGTGACATCCAGGTGAAAGGTTCGCTTTAATACATTTTTGTATCACCGTTAATGGACTAGAGGCGGCCTTGTACGCCCCAGACTTCATTATACAGTCTTTAAATTGTGTATACTCAATAGTGGAAAGATTTAATTCTGAGAAGTATCCATTAAGATCTGTGTATTAGATAAATGTATCCTTATTTGTTAAGTTCTTTATTGGCGAGAGGAACAGTTCCGTCACCTTCTTTATCTTATTTTTAAGATCTTTATATCTGGGGGGGATTAATGCTCCTGCGTTGTAAGGTATTTAAAAACTGTGTGAGCTTATTAGCTTTATGCCATACTTTTAGGGAAAAGCTAGTTAAGGGGTCTCCTGTCTTTTTTGTTCTAGATGGGAAAGGGTTCTCCCCTGTTTTCCATAATAGCAAGTGGTATTCTGGGGGTAGTGACTCCTTCTCCAAATCTATCCATCTTTTTCTAGAAGTTTTGATAAACCATTCAAGTAATTTAGCAATGTGTATTGACTAGTGGTATTTTTGAAAATCAGGAACCCCCAAACCACCACTCGCCCTAGGCATGGAGAAAGTGTTGTATTGTATTCTGTTGCAATTAGATCTCCATATGAATTTTAATATCTTCTTCCTGAGGGTATTATAGAAATATTTAGGTACATCAATGGGCAAGGCCTGTAAGATATACAATACTTTAGGTAATAATACCATCTTAATAGGGTTTATGCGCCCAAACCAAGATATATAAAGTTTCTCCCAATCTTTAAAAGTTGAATCCAACTTGGTGAGAATTGGTAGAAAATTTAAGGTATATAATTCCCAAAGGTTTCTGCTTATATTGATACCTAGGTACTTAAAGGATGTGAACGTTGGTTTCAAGGGGGTAGTAGATATAATCTCCTGCCATACTGGTTGGGGCGTAGTCACATTATACACCTCAGACTTGTGTAAGTTGATTTTAAAATATGAGATGGAGCTGAATTCTTCTAGCTCTTTCAGAAGCATGGGAATCCCCTGCAAGGGATTAGTTATAAATAAAGTGTCTCGGCATATGCCGCTACTTTATGCTGTTCTTTAGATGTTGAAATACCTTGAATCAGAGGGTTGGATCTAATCTTAATGAGCAGTGGTTCCAAAGAGAAAATAAAGAGAATAGGCAACAAGGGGCACCCTTGCCGTGTGCCGTTTGTGATTTGGAAGGGGGTTGACAATAAATCATTTACCCTGACAGCAGCCGATGGGAGGTTATACATAGCCAGAATTTTTTACACAAATGTTTGAGGGATCTCAAAAGCGTTCAAGACTTCCTCTAGATAGGACCAATTTAGTCTTTCAAACGCTTTTTCCGTGTCTGTTGCGACAAGCGTTAGGGGTATATTTTTCTCCTGAGCTAGTTGTATAGCGTGAAGAATCCTATATATGTTGTCTTTGGACTCTCTACCCTCAGTAAAACCGACTTGATCATTGTGTATAATGTTGGGGATTATATTCTTTAGTCTATTCGCCAAAAGTTTTGCGTAGATTTTAATATCTACATTTAGTAGGGATATGGGTCTATAATTTGAACACAGTGTTGTATCTTTATCTTCTTTAGGGATTAGTGTTATGTGGGCCTTAAGAGATTCTGGGCAGAATGAGTCATCTTTTGCTTTGTTATTAAAATAAGTACAGATGTGTGGGATTAAAGATGTTTGAAATTTTTTATTGTAACTCGCTGTCAAACCATCTGGGCCAGGACTTTTACCATTGGGTAAGGATTTTAGAACTAACTCTACTTCTGTTTGTGAGAAGGGGGTTAACAGATTAGCTTGCTGATCTACAGTCAGTTTAGGTAGTTCAATTGAGTCTAGAAACCTTTACATTTTTGTTCTCATATCTATTTGGTCAGGGGTATATTTGTTTATATTGTATAATTTTTCATAAAAGGTTCTAAACACACCCGTAATACTCACCGAAGTGTAAAATAAAAAGTTTGTATGGACTCTGGCTATGTACAACATATTCCTTTGTTTTTGTAATAATCTGGCTAACCTTTTATTACAACCATTATCTTCAAGATATCTTTTATATTTAGTGATGTATAAGTATTTTTGGTTCCTCTGATCCATTAATTCTAAAAGTTTAGACCGCATAGTTGTAAGTTCTTTCATCACTTTTTTCTCGAGTGATAGTTTATGGACGGCTTACAGCCGTTTTATTTGAGATAGAATATCGTTAATTTCTTTCTCTATAAGTTTCTTTTTATGTCATCCTAACCTAATCAATCTACCACAGATCACCGCCTTGTGGGTTTCCCATTCAAGAGAAGTGCAGTCTCTCCCTTGTAGGTTTTCAGCAAAAAAGGATTGTATATCTTTCATGATTGCTGAAGTGAAGGATCAGTCAACAAGCTTTCATTGAGCGACCAAATAAATGTTTTGTTCTTAACCTCACCGGGAGAGAGTTGCACTAACAGTGGAGCGTGGTCTGATAGATGAAAGGATTTGTATGTGGCCTTTTTTAGAATCTGTACATCTCTGTTATACCGTACATAAAAAAAAATAGTCTAGTCTTGAATACAGGTTATGGGTTGCGGAATAAAAGGAAAAATCTTTACAACTGGGATTCAACATCTTCCAAACATCAATTAAACCATGGTAGTGAAGCTTTTTCTTCGGGGCCATGAGGTTGCAGTACGCTAATCTTTATTTGGGGAATAAAAATTGGCAAAGGTGTACACCTTCTCATATAGTTGGCCTTTAACAAATATATACCTACCCTGTTCATCATATAGAGTATCTATGTGTTGGAAACTCCCTTTCTTTTGGACAATGGCGTAGTTGCAGTTACAATATTGAAATGTTTTTTAAAATGGGTTTCTTGAAAACATATAACATCCACTTTTTCCTTTCTGATATATGTTAGTATCTTAGACCTTTTCCTTGGATCATTGAGACCATTAACATTTTATGAGGCACAAATAAAATCAGCCATAATTATGTATTAGTTGAGAATATACCCTGACCTGGTTTAATTCTGATTTCCTGATGTTTAACTTGGGGAGGTAGGGGGGTGTTGTAAGGAAAGGAATTTTAACAATAATAGGGTAGTACATATTCAGGTTGAATGTGGTGCGCAACTTTTGAGCACCTAGGGTTGAAACAGTATATACTTCCACTCTAGATGTCAAACAGGGTGGAAGAGTTGGAGAAAAACGGCTGCTCCAAATGAATTTGAAAAGGTTTAGAATAATTGTGGTGGTGGGGGGTACAAGTAAGTTTAAAGGTTATGAATATTAAGGACTGCTCCCCAGTCCTAATATAAGTATGTGTGTACAGAAGTTTATAAATGCTAAACAGTGTGAACCTGGTTGAACAGTAAAGGTCTACATGTACCTAAACTTGAGTACGAGTCTCTTCTACAGACCTTATGCCTCCAGGTCCCGCGGACCCACAGGGGACCACAAGGCATGCGGACAGAAGACATCTAAACCTTTTCTCATATATAGTGTACATGCAATACAAATGAGTTATAAGATAAGTGTTAACAAAAGGGTAATAATCAGAACGAAATACTTCATGATGCAACCTTTAGCAAAACATATGTCGTGGACTACATCATTAAAGTCTAACCTGTGAAGATTTTAGTAAACGTAAGTTACCATCCTCCATGTGTGAAGGAACCCTACAAGTAGTTATTAGAGCCTGAAGTGAAGGATCAGTCAACAAGCTGTGGCTTTTGTGTAGCTCTCATAATGGATTCTGTATCTACAGTTCAGGATTTTTAGGCTTTGGGTGTTGTCACCATTTCCCTGGGTTGATGTCGAGGAAGTTGTGGTTCATCATCTTCTTCTCCCGCAATACAATCTTTGATCACAAAGTGGTGGAGTTCCAATTTTTTCATGTAATCTTGTGTACATCAGCAGGCTCTCTAATAATTATAGGTTTCCCTGCACAATTGATAAAGAGTCCAAATGGAAAGAGCCATCTATATTTCAGGCCTTTATTTCTTAAGGTGCTAGTGAGAGGCTGTAGGTTACGTCTTAATTCCAAAGTGTCTTGAAATGTCCTGAAATATTGTCATGACCGGCGTGCCGATCACATATCTGACGCAAAGGGAGAGAAATGGGAAGGCCCTGTCCAAGGAAGAGGGAAAGGTGGTGACCCCTAACTCACCTTGAGGCTGGCACCTGACTGCCCTGACGTCCCTAGACGGGTTTCTCACCCGTACCCCGATCACGTACCTAAACCCTGGCTTTCCCTGAGATGAGCCTACGTAGTGAATAGGGCGGTGGGAACACTAGTCCGCACCACTAACACTAAAGGGAAACACCAAGGAGAGGACAGACAATCATATAATCCCAGGTGGGCGACAACAGTGGACAACAAAAGCCCAACAGGGATCCGGAGGGTAACGCTCTGGAACAACAACCAGGAATCACAGCTCCAGTGGGTCAGTATAGAAGTCCAGGCAGGAAGCTCTTGACACCCTCGTGACAGTACCCCCCTTTCCACGAGGGGACTCAGGACTAGGTCTCTCAGGATGAGAGGCATGAAAAGCCCGAACTAACCTGTCGGCGTTTACCTCAGACGCTGGGACCCACACGAGAATCAACAATTTTGGATATTTGAAACTCTAGATTACCATCAACAACAACAGGAGGGGGTGGCAGCGGTGACGGTTCTAGAGGTGGAACATACTTTTTGAGTAACGACTTATGGAAGACGTTATGGATTTTAAAAGTTTGAGGTAGCTCCAGGCGAAAAGCCACGGGGTTAATGATGGCTACTATTTTGTAAGGACCAATGAACCTAGGACCCAGTTTCCAAGAGGGAACCTTTAACTTAATATTCCTAGTAGATAACCACACATAGTCATTCACTCCTAGGTCCGGACCTGGCGACAGTTTCTTATCAGCCATGCATTTATATTTACCTCCCATATTTTTCAAGTTAGCTTGCACCTTCTGCCATACAGATGAAAGAGATGACGAAAACCGTTCCTCTTCGGGAACCCCAGAAGACCACCCTCTTTGAAAGTACAGAATTGTGGATGAAATCCATATGCACCAAGAAATGGTGACTTGCCAGTGGATTCCTGACGGCGATTATTTATAGCAAACTCGGCTAACGGTAAATAGGATGACCACACCTCTTGGTTTTCAGACACAAAACACCTTAGATATGTCTCAAGGTTTTGGTTGGTACGCTCAGTCTGTCCATTCGACTGAGGATGGAAAGCTGAGGAAAAGGACAAGTGTACCCCCAAACGGGAACAAAAAGCTTTCCAAAACTTAGAAATAAACTGGGTTCCCCGATCCGAATCGGAAGGGACCCCGTGAAGCTTCACGATTTCACTGATGAATACCTGAGCAAGAGTCTTAGCATTAGGTAGTGCGGGTAACGCAATAAAGTGTACCATTTTGCTAAACCTGTCTACTACTACCAAGATAACTGTTTTACCCGCAGACAAAGGTAAGTCAGTGATAAAATCCATTGACAGATGTGTCCATGGCCTATTGGGAATGACAATTGGCAATAAAGACCCTGCAGGACGTGTATGAGAGACTTTTGCGCGTGCACAAGTAGAACAAGTAGACACAAAATCCTGACGAAACCTTGGCCACCAAAAACGACGCGACAATAGCTCCAAGGTTGCTTTACTACCCGGGTGCCCAGCAGGTGCCGAATTATGATGTTCCTTTAATAATTCGAGACGCAGGTTTAACGGTACAAACAATTTCTCTGAGGGGCAAGAGACCGGGGCGTCCCCCTGGGCCTCTAACACCTTCCCCTCCAGAACAGAGTGTACAGTCGAGACAACCACTCCTCTTTGTAAAATGGGTACCGGATCACCCACATTACCCCCTCCAGGGAAACTACGAGATAATGCATCTGCCTTGGTATTTTTTGCCCCAGGACAATAGGTGATGAAAAAGTTAAACCTGGTAAAAAATAGCGACCACCTAGCTTGTCTAGGGGTGAGATGCTTAGCTGATTCGAGGTACAGAAGGTTTTTGTGGTCCGTAATCACCGTGATGGGGTGGCTTGCCCCCTCTAAAAAGTGACGCCATTCTTCAAACGCTAGTTTAATAGCTAATAGTTCCCTATTGCCAATATCATAGTTCTTCTCTAATGCAGATAGTTTTTTAGAAAATAAAGCGCAAGGATGCCATTTGCCAGGAGACGGACCCTGAGACAGTACAGCCCCCACTCCCACCTCTGACGCATCTACTTCAACAATAAAAGGCTGGTAGACATCCGGTTGGATTAGTACAGGTGCCGAGGTAAACCTCTCTTTTAGAGAGGAAAATGCAATTTTAGCGGCGTCAGACCATTTAGAAAAATCAGTCCCCTTCCTAGTCATGTCAGTAAGGGGTTTGACAATCACCGAATAATTTTTAATGAACTTTCTATAGAAATTTGCGAAACCCAAGAACCGTTGCAGTGCTTTAAGGTTCTCAGGAAGATCCCAATCTAAAATTGCCTGGACCTTTCTAGGATCCATACGGAAACCTGAAGCTGATAATAGATATCCCAGGAACTGTATTTCCTGAACGGCAAAGACACATTTTTCAATTTTCGCATATAATTTATTAGTCCGTAGGACCTGCAGTACCTTTCTGACATGTACCTCATGTGTTTTCAGATCAGACGAATAAATTAAAATATCATCTAGGTATATCACATCAAACCTGCCGATAAGATGACTAAAAATGTCATTAACGAAATGTTGGAAGACAGCAGGAGCATTGGTCAGACCAAAAGGCATGACTAGATTTTCATAATGCCCCACAGGGGTGTTAAAAGTTGTCTTCTACTCATCCCCTTCCTTCATACGAATCAGATTGTAGGCCCCCCTAAGATCAAGTTTGGAGAACCACCTAGCACCCGCAATCTGATTAAACAGGTCAGTAATGAGAGGAAGAGGGTATGGGTCTCGGATGGTTATCCGGTTTAGTTCGCGGAAATCTAGGCAAGGACGCAGGCCCCCATCTTTCTTTTTAACAAAGAAAAACTCTGTAGCCACGGGTGATGAAGAGGGTCTGATGTGTCCCTTAGCCAGACTCTCGGAGATATAATCTTTCATGGCTTGTCTCTCGGGACCCGAAAGATTATATAACCTGGTCTTGGGTAATTTTGCCCCAGGAATCAGGTTAACCGGGCAATCATAAGGACGGTGAGGTGGTAACTTCTGACAACCCTTTTCAGAAAACACGTCCTCAAAGTCCGAAACAAATGTAGGTAGAGTAGCTATGGAGGCGACTAAGCAATTGCTATTTAAGCAATTTTCTCTGCAATGCTCACTCCACTCCAATATCTCCCTGGCCTGCCAATCCACCACTGGATTGTGCGCTACCAACCAGGGAAGACCCAATACCACAGGAGTGGGAAGGCCCTCCAGAACATAACATGATAGACACTCGTTATGGTGGTCCCCTACCCGAAGGTGTAAGTTATGGACAATGCGAGTGAGGTTTCTCTGAGACAGAGGAGCAGAATCAATAGCGAATATGGGAATAGGTCTCTGTAGCGTACAGAGAGACAAACCCATAGTGCGGGCAAAATGGGCATCTATCAAATTTACCCCTGCTCCACTGTCTAGAAAGAAAGAAATAGTCTCCGTCTTAACACCAAAAACAACAACCGCTGGCAACACAAATTGAGATGTTCGTATGGAGGAAACGTATACCCCCCGGCTGACATCCTCCACACAGTCTGGGGTTAGTAGTTCTGACGGTCTTTTGTTTTTGAGAAAGGAAGGACAGACATTAATTAAATGACCCCTCCCCCCACAGAAAAAACAAACCCCACGCCTACAGCGAGCCTCAGGAGGACGGACCTGACGAGTAGTTCCTCCTAGCTGCATAGGCTCGTCTAGGTCCGTACAGACTAACTGCTGCTTCGGAGGGGTTACCAATTGCTCAGGATTTTTCAGTCTGTCCCTAAGACGTCTATCTATTCTGATAGAAAGGAACATAACAGCATCCAGGGAAAAGGGGGTCTCATACAGCGCAAGCACATCCTTAACCCTTTCGGATAACCCAGAGCAGAACTGACTCCTGAGAGCCGGGTCGTTCCACTGGGTATCCGTAGCCCACCTACGAAACTCTGAGCAATACTCCTCTGCTGGCCTCTCTCCCTGTAGGAGTCTCTGTAATTTCGACTCAGCCAGGGCGACTCGATCAGGGTCATCATATATTAGACCCAAGGCCCCAAAAAATTCATCCACTGACCAGAGAGCCTGGGAATCAGTGGGTAAAGAGAATGCCCAGGATTGCGGGTCCCCCTGAAGCAGGGAAATAGCAATCCCCACCCGCTGTTCTTCATTACCAGAGGAGTAAGGGCGCAGCTTAAAGTATAACTTACAGGCCTCACGGAACGTCACAAATTTGTCCCTTCCCCCAGAAAATCTGTCAGGAAGAACAACCTTGGGTTCCGCAGCAACCTGGTTACCCATAGCAACCGCTGGGCTTGCGGTCTGTTGCAATTGCTGCTGCTGCTGGAGGACTGACGCCTTCAATCCTGCCACCTCCAAAGACAGGCCTTGAAGTTGCTTTGTCAAAGCAGCAATAGGATCCATACTGGATTCTAAATAGGCAGTAAGAAATATTTTTTTCATTTTTTTTTTCTTTCTACCTACGCAAAATAAGGACCAGATATAATGTCATGACCGGCGTGCCGATCACATATGTGACGCAAAGGGAGGGAAATGGGAAGGCCCTGTCCAAGGGAGAGGGAAAGGTGGTGACCCCTAACTCACCTTGAGGCTGGCACCTGAATGCCCTGACGTCCCTAGACGGGTTTCTCACCCGTACGCCGATCACGTGCCTAAACCCTGGCTTTCCCTGAGATGAGCCCTACGTAGTGAATAGGGCGGTGGGAACACTAGTCCGCACCACTAACACTAAAGGGAAACACCAAGGAGAGGACAGACAATACTGACAAACATATAATCCCAGGTGGGCGACAACAGCGGACAACAAAAGCCCAACAGGGATCCGGAGGGTAACGCTCTGGAACAACAACCAGGAATCACAGCTACACCGCTCCAGTTGGTCAGTATAGAAGTCCAGGCAGGAAGCTCTTGACACCCTCGTGACAAATATCAAAACTTCTTTTTCATCGTACTCTATTTTTTTTTTGCGATTCTCGTTTTTTTTTAGATTTCTTCCTTAATATTAAAGTCCAGGAGGCAGCATAATATGTCTCTAGGTGTTTCTATATTTGCATTTTTCGGCCTATAAACCCTGTGTACTCTCTGGAATCCTAGGTCCAAGGTTTCATCTTTTTCCAGAAGTTCACAGAAAATCTTAGTAAGAACTGGTATTATCTCATCGTCTGTGACAGATTCGGGGAGTCCTTTAATTCGCTATTTATTTCTCCTTGATCTGTTTTCTAGATCGTCCAGATGTAATTTAAGAGCATATGACTCCTTTTGTTCTTTCAACTTTTTGGAGAGATGTTTAGCATGTGCAGATAATACACCAACCAACAAGAATAAACTGAGATAAACGGGTATATCATCAAAAATAAATGCTTTATTGAAAAAAAAAAAAAAGACACATAAACGAGACATGAGACAACAGATAAAAAATGGCTACATCTGAGGAAGCATGTTAACACAAATGAGACATGGGGGGGTGGAGTATGCAATATAAAAAAGGAGGTAGAAAAAAGGAGTACAGTACCTCACTGATTTCTGTATGTGTAACTGCAACCACAGATATTCAATGTAGGGGCAAAAAACCCTTTGAAGATGCTAAAGTACAAATGCAGAGTGGCGAAACGCCATATCAATAAGTGGTTGCAGATTACACCGCGACACGTGGATGTATAATGGTTACAAGATGTGGGACCATATAACAGCCAGCAGAAGGTTAAAGTCCAAGTGCATAAGAAGTCACCATGTGACAGCCTAAACCTCCAAATACATACAAATCTGGCTCAGGTGCACAGTAAACATCCACCTGTGGATAACCCAAGTGGGTATAGCTGAGCACCTAGAGCCAATAAACACATCCCTCAAAGTCCACAACAATATAGCTTATCTACATACCCATGATATGGAGATATATACCTCCAGGAGAGACATGTAACCACTGACGCGCGTTTCGGCGGATGCCTTCCTCTGGGGGTGAGGCTCTCCTTGTGAATGCGCTTCTTATAAAGAGCCCTACACACCTGTATCACATAATGAGTAAATCTAGGAACGCCCCATTGTAATCAGGACTGTGGGAGGAGGAAAAGTTGAGGGCGGGCGAAGCAACGCAGCCGGCCAATGGCCAGTTGGTCGGCCGCAAGCCTCGCCCCAACCATATGACGCGTCGGAGACGCGATGGCCAATCGCGCATCCGTCAATGCCCAAAAGAAGGCAGGGAGGTAGGCGCGGCCCCCTGATGGCCAGTCACGAGGCCGCACACCTCTCTCCACCCACATGATGTGTCTAGCACGTGACGGCCAATCACGTGCTCCATCGCGTCACAGATGGTAAGCCACTACCCCAGGAAGGTCCTTCAGACAAAGTGGATCATTAATTATAGCACTTAGCTGGTAAGGCAAATGCGTCCATTAACATGGAAATCCTTCACAATCAAAGTACTCAGCAGCATGTATATATTTAATGTATACTATTGTTACACTGGGAAGACAAATAATTACTATATATAGAAAAATCCTAACAGAGTGAAAAATTATAAAAGTGTGACATAATACGTAATATATGATGTATAACACATTCTGTCATACATGATTAGATCTAAGTGAGCAACCAATATATAATATATTCTGTTATACATGATTAAATAAGTGAACAAACAATCAAGACCTGAGTCAAACATGATCAAAATGTGTTGAAAAAAAATATATATACCGTATATACTCGAGTATAAGACGAGTTTTTTGGCACATATTTTTGTGCTCAAAAAGCCCCCTCGTCTTATACTCGAGTCTAGGTCTGTATTATGGCAACTTACATTGCCATAATACAGACCAACAGTGGCGTAGCTATAGGGGTCTCAGCGGTCGCAATTGCGACCGGGCCCCTAAGTCAGGGGGGCCCACGGGGCCCCCCAGGAGATAATGAGTAAAGCCCTGGATTATTTATTTGGATATCTTACTTTGTCTTAGCTCCGGTATTAGCAGGCAGTGCGGGGGGCGGTGCTCACTCACTGACATCACGTGCCTGCGCCGCCTAGTGGGAGAAGCAGGCGCGTGACGTCAGTGAGTGAGCGCCGCCCCCCGCACTGCCTGCTATTACCGGAGCTAAGACAAAGTAAGATATCCAAATAATCCAAGTAAAGAGCTCAGCAATGATTAAAGTTAAAGTAGTTACTGATTCGTTTATAAATATACTGCTGTGAGCGTCGGGGAGGGGGGGGTCTGTGGGTGGCACTGTAGGGGGATCTGTGGATGGCAGTGGCATCCACAGATCCCCCTACAGTTCCATCCACAGATCCCCCTCCCCTAAACAGTGCCATCCACAGATCCCCCCTCCCCTAAACAGTGCCATCATGGCACTGTTTAGGGGAGGGGGGGATCTGTGGATGGCACTGTTTAGAGGGGATCTGTGGATGGCACTGTTTAGAGGGGATCTGTGGATGGCACTGTTTAGGGGGGAGATCTGTGGATGGCACTGTTTAGGGGGGAGATCTGTGGATGGCTCCCTGTATTTAATGCAGTGTGTGTGTGTGTATAATGCACACACACTGCATTAAATACAGGGAGTCAGAGTCAGACTCCCATCAATCTGAGTCACCCTCTTGCAGATGTGTGTATATAATGTAGAGTGTGTGCATTATATACACATACACTCTGCATTATAGCTGCATTTCCCACCCTAGTCTTATACTCGAGTCAATAATTTTTTCCATTTTTTGGGGGTAAAATTAGGGGCCTCGGCTTATATTCGGGTCGGCTTATACTCGAGTATATACGGTATATATAAGTCCATTCATTTCAGGGTCAGATTGTCAGTAAGCCACGTCCAAAGACGGACAGCATCCCCCCCAAGAGAAACTAATGGGATGGGAGCTAGCTGCGATCGGGCACAGCGAACAGACAAGTGAGTGAGTATGTGACTGCTATAAATTATAATACGCAGACGAAATATAGTTACATGTGTGCTATGTATGTGACAGTGAACGTCGTGCACAAATACATACAAGTATATATAGTGAGAAAATATACAGTAAGTTCTCCATATCGACAAACGTCCAAGGGGATCTTATCCCCCCCAATATATCCTATATGCAATACAGAGTTGAGTGACCGAAATTTCCATGTCGATGGATGTCCAAAAGGAATTTTCTCATCCCAATATATCCTACAAGCTCCATATGGTAAGGGGCGCAGGTGAGTAGAGGACCAGATATACTAAAGAATATAAAAACACATATATAAGTAATCACGAAATAAATTGACACGCAAAAAACAAGGATACCAACGCTTAAAAATTATATATTAAGAACAAGAGTGTGTGGCACTCAAAGAAAAGGAGCGAAGCCCAGGAGCTCATTGAGGCCCTTGGGTTGCATGGTGTCCAGGGACCAGATCCACCTGGTCTCACGTTGAGCCAGGGTTTTTACTGTATTGCCACCCCGCATCCCCAAATCCACGTGATCAATGCCACGTACCTTTGTTTTCATAGCGTGAATCTCCTTTTCCCATATGTCCAACTGTTGTTCCAGCTGTTGGTTGAAAGTGGCCCATTCCTCATTGGCGAGGGTCTCTCTCAGTTGGCCCTGTACCAAAATGATTTCCTGATCCAGTGAACTTAGGGCCTTGATATCCAGATCAATAAGGAGTTCCATCAATTGTAAGGAGCTGTTAGTGTAGATTTCTTCCCATTTAGGACTGGGAACGACGGGAAAGCCTGGATCCGCAGGCCCCTAGGAATGAGCTTCCGCTGGACATAGTTTTCCAGGAAAGCCTTGTTCCACCATTTTACATCCTACGATGGAACAATCCCCTAAGCTTACCGTGGAGTTCGCTCACATTTCTCCGAGCGCCACACACATCTGAAGAATTCACATCTCTAAAAACCTCTGCAAGGCGAGTTTGCCAAGTACGTTCTCTCGCCCTGAAATCCATCGGGTCCGTAACCAAAGATTCTGTGAGAACCACAGCAGAAAATGATTATTACAAATAGTTTACACAAAACATAGACATACACATAAACAGTAATTAAATATACTATGTTAAATAGAACCGGAAAGAGTAAGTAAAAACCCACTCAGTGTACATGAATACACCAACCAACAAGAAGAAACTGAGATAAACAGGTATATCATCAAAAATAAATGCTTTATTGAATAAAAGACACATAAACGAGACATGAGACAACAGATAAAAAATGGCTACATCTGAGGAAGCATGTTAACACAAATGAGACATGGGGAGGGGGGGTGGAGTATGCAATATAAAAAAGGAGGTAGAAAAAAGGAGTACAGTACCTCACTGATTTCTGTATGTGTAACTGCAACCACAGATATTCAATGTAGGGGCAAAAAAAACCTTTGAAGATGCTAAAGTGTAAATGCTGAGTGGCTTCACCCGCCTTCAACTTTTCCTGCTCCCACAGTCCTGATTACAATGGGGCGTTCCTAGATTTACTCGATATGTGATACAGGTGTGTAGGGCTCTTTATAAGAAGCGCATTCACAAGGAGAGCCTCACCCCCAGAGGAAGGCATCCGCCGAAACGCGCGTCAGGGTTACGCGTCTCTCCTGAGGTATATATCTGTCACGGAACCATGAACCAGACGTACAACAAGAGATAAGTGAAAATAAGAAGGCTTTATTGAAAATAAAGCTGTAAAGCAAAAGTCCAAACGAATGGTGAAACCGAAGCAGAGTCTTGAGAGGCCAGAGATCAGGAACCAGAAGGGTAGTCAGACGAAGCCAGGATCAGGAACCAGCAGGGTAGTCAGACGAAGCCAGGATCAGGAACCAGCAGGGTAGTCAGACGAAGCCAGGATCAGGAACCAGCAGGGTAGTCAGACGAAACCAGGATCAGGAACCAGAAGCAGCAGCAGTCTTAGAAGCATGTGAACACAGGAGGACCAAGCAAGGAACTGAAGCCACAGACCTCCTATATATATGAGCTAGGCATCCAGCTCCTCCCAGTGGGAAGGAGGAGCCGCAGGGTGGAAGGCTACAAGAAACCCAGAAACCAAGATGGCCGCCAGCACATGTCAAACGAAGGAGAACAGCAAGAAGGTAAGACCATGACAGTACCTCCCCCTCAAGGGCCCCTCCTCCGCGGAGCAAAAAACGGTTTCTGAGGGAAGCGTGCGTGGAAGGCTCGGAGCAAGGCAGGAGCATGGACATCTGCGGAGGGAACCCAGGAACGCTCCTCTGGACCATAACCACGCCAATGGACCAAAAACTGCACCCGACCGCGGACCAGGCGTGAGTCCAGGATATTGCTCACCTCATACTCCTCATGATTGCCCACTCGGACCGGACGAGGCCGAGGAACCGAGGAAGTGAAACGATTACACACCAGTGGCTTCAACAGGGAGACATGAAACACGTTAGAGATCCGCATGCCAGGAGGAAGCGTAAAGGCATAGGCTACCGGGTTTACCCTGCGAAGCACTCGGAAGGGACCAACAAAGCGAGGCGCCAGCTTGGGAGTGGGCACTCGAAGGTTGAGGTTGCGGGTGGACAACCATACACGGTCTCCGACCTGGTAGGAAGGAGCAGGCGCGCGTCTGCGATCAGCCTGGAGTCTCTGGCGCTGCGCAGAGGCCTCAAGGGACTTCTGGATCTGTACCCAAGAAGCACGTAGGACGGAAAGGTGATCCTCCACCGCCGGAATATCCTGGGGAGAGAATACCTCCGGTAACACGGCAGGTTGGAACCCATAATTGGCCATGAAGGGAGACGTCCCAGAGGAAGAGTTCACCGCCGTGTTCCTGGCAAACTCAGCCCAAGGCAGAAGGTCAACCCAATTGTCTTGGTGATCGGAGACATAGCAACGAAGGAATTGCTCCAAGGCCTGATTGGATCGTTCTGCGGCCCCATTGGACTGAGGGTGGTAGGCCGAGGAGAAGGAGAGATGAATCCCCAACTGGGAGCAAAAGGCGCGCCAGAACCTGGACACAAACTGACTCCCCCGATCCGACACAATCTCCTTGGGCAAACCGTGCAACCGGAAGACCTCCCTGGCAAAAATCGTGGCCAACTCTTGTGCAGAGGGAAACTTCTTGAGAGGAACACAGTGGCACATTTTGGAAAACCGATCCACAATCATGAGAATGACCGTATGGCCTCGGGATGCAGGGAGGTCCACAATGAAATCCATCCCCAGGTGTGACCATGGGCGCTCTCCGGTGGCTATTGGTTGCAGAAGGCCCAACGGAAGGTGCCGAGGGGACTTACTCTGGGCACAAACGGAGCATGCCGCTACATATGCGGCGATGTCGGAACGTAGGGAAGGCCACCAGAACAGACGTGAAACAGCCCAGGACAGCTGATTCTTTCCAGGATGCCCCGCGGTCTTGGAGTTATGGTAGGTTCGCAACAACCGAGTGCGCAACTCCTCAGGCACAAAACATCTGCCGTTGGGTCTCCCAGAGGGAGCACCAGATTGAGCCGCCAAAATCTGCTCACCCAGGGGAGAGGTCAGGCTGGTGCGAATGGCGGACAAGATCTGATTCGGAGGTATGACCGAAGTCGGAATCGACTCCTCCCTGGACAGCTCGGAGTACTGCCGTGATAGGGCATCCGCCCTGATGTTCTTGGAACCGGGTAGGTAGGAGACCACGTAATTAAAACGTGACAAGAACAGAGCCCATCTGGCCTGACGTGGTGTCAATCTCTTAGCCTCAGAAAGGTAGGTCAGATTCTTATGGTCCGTCAGGATGAGAACCGGAACCACCGAACCCTCGAGCAAGTGCCTCCATTCTTTAAGGGCCTGCACGATGGCCAATAACTCCCTGTCACCAATCTGATAGTTGCACTCCGCGGAAGACAGTTTCCGGGAGTAAAACCCACAAGGAAGCAGAGGACCCTCTGGTGTTCTACGCTGAGACAGAAGGGCGCCTACTCCCGTCTCAGACGCGTCCACCTCGAGGACAAAGGGCAACCCAGGGTTGGGATGCGACAGAATCGGAGCCGACACAAAAGCGGACTTTAGGGCCTCAAAAGCTCGGATGGCCTCGAGCGGCCAGACCTGGGAATTAGTGCCCTTCCTGGTCAGATCCGTGAGAGGCTTGGCCAGCATGGAAAAGTCCCTGATGAACTTCCGATAATAATTGGCGAAGCCCAAAAAGCGCTGCAGGGAACGAAGACCACTGGGCTGGGGCCACTGTAAGACAGCCGAAACCTTCTCAGGATCCATGGAGAACCCCTCAGCGGAAATGATGTAACCTAAGAAGGTTACCTGGGATCGGTGAAATTCGCATTTCTCAAGCTTACCGAACAGCTTGTTCTCTCGTAACCGTTGCAACACTCGTCTGACATCCAGAATGTGGGCCTCCATGGATTCAGAATATACCAAGATGTCATCCAAATAGACCACCACACACTGCTGCAACAGGCACGGAAAACATCGTTGATGAATTCCTGAAAGACTGCGGGCGCATTGCACAACCCAAAGGGCATAACCAAGGATTCATAATGACCGGTCCTGGTGTTAAACGCGGTCTTCCACTCATCGCCCGCCTTGATCCTTACCAGGTTATATGCCGCCCTCAGGTCGAGTTTGGTAAAGACCGTGGCCCCTTTAAGGCGATCGAACAGCTCGGAAATCAAGGGTATCGGGTAAGCGTTCTTGATCGTGATGCGATTGAGACCCCTGTAATCGATGCAAGGCCTCAACTCACCGCCCTTCTTTTTCACAAAGAAAAATCCAGCCCCTGCCGGGGACGAGGATTTGCGAATGTGTCCGCGTGAAAGCGCCTCCCTCACGTACTCCTCCATGGCCTCATTCTCCGCTACCGACAGTGGATAGACCTTGCCACGAGGAGGAACGGCACCAGGTTGTAACTCTATGGCACAATCGTATGGGCGGTGCGGAGGTAGGGCAACCCGGTACTCCTCGTATTCAGGAGGCAACAGAGAGTCCGAGGAAGTACACAGCAACTTGACAGACCCATGGATGCAACTAGTCCCACACTGCGGTGACCACGAGAGGATCTCGGCCGATCTCCAATCGAAAGTCGGATTATGCTTCTGGAGCCAGGGGTACCCCAAGACCACCGAGTAGTGTGGAGACTAAATAACCTGGAGACAGACCGACTCTCTGTGAACGGCACCAATGGCTATCCCCACTGGAAGGGTCTCATGAGTCACGTGTGACGACAGAAGGGGTCTGCCGTCTATCGCCTCATGAGCCAGTGGGGAACCTCGAGCCTGCAGAGGAATGGAATTGGCGGCAGCGAACACACTATCAATGAACAAACCACCAGCACCCGAGTCCACCAACGCCTGGGTCGTCACCGAGCCCCCGACCCAGGAGAGGACAACAGTGATCAGTGGTTTGTCAACACGGGAAACCGGGGACGAGGAGACTCCACCCAATATCTGCCCCCGACAGGATCTCAGGTACGAGCGTTTCCCGGACGGTTCGGACATGCCAACCGAAAATGCCCACCGAGACCACAGTACATGCATCGACCCTCGCGTCTCCGGAGTACCCTCTCCCCCTCGGACAGGCGAGCAAACCCCAGCTGCATGGGTTCACCCCCAGACAAGTCATCCCCAGGAGCCGTGGGAGGAGAGGGAGGCACGGGTGGGACAGCAAACGTAGGCGCCAATCTGTTAGAAGACCTCCGCAGGCTCTCCTTAAAGGAAGGTCTCTCCCTGAGTCTGGTGTCAATCAAAATCAGGAAAGAAATAAGAGACTCGAGCTCCACTGGTAGGTCCTTAGCTGCAACCTCATCCTTCAAGGCATCCGAGAGGCCATGAGAGAAAGCAGCGACCAGAGCCTCATTATTCCAGCCCACCTCTGCTGCCAGGGTACGAAACTCAATGGCGTATTCAGCTACGGATCGTGAACCCTGTCTGATGGACATAAGGAGCTTCGCAGCAGAGGCAGCGCGAGCCGGCACATCGAATACCTTCCGAAGAGAAGCAACAAAACCGGAAAACTCGGCAACCACCGGATTGTTGTTCTCCCATAAAGGGCTGGCCCAGGCCAAGGCCTTGTCCGAGAGCAGCGAGATCAAGAAGCCCACCTTTGATCTCTCAGTAGGAAAGGCATGTGGCAGCAACTCGAAATAAATGCCCACCTGGTTAAGGAAACCTCGGCACTGAGTTGGCTCTCCCCCAAAGCGCTGTGGAAGAGGGGCAGAACCGGTCATACCCCGAAACACCGCAGGCGCAACAACAGGTGTCGGGGTAGACTCTGGCGCAACAACCGGAGCGGCAGTAGGAGCGACAACCGACCCATCGGCAACGGGAGCGAAATGAGCCGTGCGTTCAAGCAGGGTTTGCAACGCCACAGCGAACCGACCCAACAGGTAATCCTGCTGATCAAGTCTGGCAACCAGCATGGGTAGCGAGGATGGCCCTGTACCGTCAGAACTCATGGCTTGGTCCTAATGTCACGGAACCATGAACCAGACGTACAACAAGAGATAAGTGAAAATAAGAAGGCTTTATTGAAAATAAAGCTGTAAAGCAAAAGTCCAAACGAATGGTGAAACCGAAGCAGAGTCTTGAGAGGCCAGAGATCAGGAACCAGAAGGGTAGTCAGACGAAGCCAGGATCAGGAACCAGCAGGGTAGTCAGACGAAGCCAGGATCAGGAACCAGCAGGGTAGTCAGACGAAGCCAGGATCAGGAACCAGCAGGGTAGTCAGACGAAGCCAGGATCAGGAACCAGAAGCAGCAGCAGTCTTAGAAGCATGTGAACACAGGAGGACCAAGCAAGGAACTGAAGCCACAGACCTCCTATATATATGAGCTAGGCATTCAGCTCCTCCCAGTGGGAAGGAGGAGCCGCAGGGTGGAAGGCTACAAGAAACCCAGAAACCAAGATGGCCGCCAGCACATGTCAAACGAAGGAGAACAGCAAGAAGGTAAGACCATGACAATATCTCCATATCATGGGTATGTAGATATGCTATATTGTTGTGGACTTTGAGGGATGTGTTTATCGGCTCTAGGTGCTCAGCTATACCCACTTGGGTTATCCACAGGTGGATGTTTACTGTGCACCTGAGCCAGATTTCTATGTATTTGGAGGTTTAAGCTGTTACCACAGCCACAATTGTGGTATTTGACCATTGATATGGTGACTTCTTATGCACTTGCACTTTACCCTTCTGCTGGCTGCTATATGGTCCCACATCTTGGAACCATTATACATCCACGTGTCGC
Organism: Bufo bufo; assembly: GCF_905171765.1. Taxonomy (NCBI): domain Eukaryota; kingdom Metazoa; phylum Chordata; class Amphibia; order Anura; family Bufonidae; genus Bufo; species Bufo bufo. Next base: position 391,186,158 of record NC_053392.1, read on the forward strand.
GGTGTAATCTGCAACCACTTATTGATATGGCGTTTCGCCACTCAGCATTTGCACTTTAGCATCTTCAAAAGTTTTTTTTCTCCTACACTGAATATCTGTGGTTGCAGTTACACATACAGAAATCAGTGAGGTACGGTACTCCTTTTTTCTACCTCCTTTTTTATATTGCATACTCCACCCCCCCCCACGTCTCATTTGTGTTAACATGCTTCCTCAGATGTAGCCATTTTTTATCTGTTGTCTCAGGTCTCGTTTATGTGTCTTTTATTCAATAAAACATTTATTTTTGATGATATACCCGTTTATCTCAGTTTATTCTTGTTGGTTGGTGTATTCATGTACACTGAGTGGGTTTTTACTTATTCTTTCCGGGTCTATTTAACATAGTATATTTAATTACTGTTTATGTGTATGTCTATGTTTTGTGTAACCTATTTGTAATGTGCAGATAATAGTTGAGTGGAATCCTCCACTTGTGTCATCCTGGCAGAAATTTGCCTAATGTCTGATCTTAGTTCAAATATATCTTCTTTAATGGAATCAGAAAATTCTCTAAACATGCTTTTTATACAAGATGCAGAATGTAGTGATTTAATGAGGGGTTGTATGTTTTCAGATTCTGAGGCTGGATCCTCCTCATCATCACTCATTAGTTGGAGAGGTGTGTTTAACAATATCTTTATGTTTAGTGATTTTTTTCTAAATTCTTTTTTGGCAGTTTCATGGGTTTCTGTGTTTTTGTATTTTTCTTTGGCATTTTTGGAGCCTTTCTTTGATTGTTGGCCTTTGGTCATTTTGTTTATTGACTATCACACAAAGGAAGAAGGTGCAAACAACAGATTTGCCGTATACACTTTGTGTTTGTTAATTAATGGTTTCAATACTGAGGAGCAGTTAGGTCATGTTCACTTTCTGAGTTTTAACATTGTGTGATGTTGCCCTTTAAATATTTAGGGACATTGCAGCTTTCTCTTGTACACTTGTCTGATAGTTAGTAGAACTTTAGGTAGGTTACTAAGATGCTAATTGAAGAACTAGTTCACTTTGTGGAAAGCAGAGTTCTGTGTTTTTTTTATTGCTGGTGCAGGTTATAGCATTAGCAGTACATGATATATTAGGGTAATGGCTTCAGCTATAAGAGTAGGTACATTGATTTCAATATTGTTCTCACAGTGTTTGGTGTGATTCAAGCTGGGTTGCAGTCCCGGCGTTCTTACACTGCGGCCGTTAGCTCATCTCACTTTTTATAGCTGGAGGTTTGGGTCTCTTCTTGTGAAGATGTTAGATTGCTGTGTTACCCGATGGATCCCTCAGCCGTCAGCCAATAGTGTATTTAGAACAACCTCTAGTATAATAAAGATTGAATCACTTTCCCAATGTTCTTTTAACTGCAGCCGGCAGCTCCGCACACTTTATTATAACCAAATTTAGGTTGCGGCTTATATTTCTACAAGGCCTCAATCTCTGTAGGCTCTATGGATCTCTCAGGCCAAGGATCTCCGTGACACCCTTCTCTGGTGTGAGGAAAATCTCCTTATTTTCCACAGGTCTCTCTGGTAGCTCTGCAGCGGGACCAATCCTCCCTGGCGCAGTTTCCCGCTCTTATATCCGGCCTCCGCTTCAGCCGCGCAGGGGCTAATGATCTATCCCGTGCTCATTCAGGTTGGGATCCCCGATTCAGTCCATCTGCTCAGTCTTTAGTCTCTATCTGTGGCTGGGGGACCAGCACTCCTCTTTAGCTTTTACAGCGGCGGATCTGCACTAATCAGGAAGGTCGCAGGGCCGCCCGGCCGAGACGTCACAGTATCTAATTTAGTCTGCAGCTTCTGATGCTGCAGTAGGCCCCGTTTTCCAAATGTCTTAAAAAAGTTGTTTTAGTGACACCGCTGTGTTCTGTGTCTCGCTGGGCTTAAATATGATGTTTTCAGACAGATTCGCCAATAATTGGTACTGCAGCAGCGATTTAAAGATGTTAAGATGCAGAGCTCTGCAGCAGTGCGTCCTTTCACTTCAGCGGCTAGCTCCGCCCCCCCCGTACAACATTATTTATGCATGCATATAAACATATTAACCCTAATACAGTAACACAGTATATCAGTCTAAATGACTTACATGAAAGATGTGGATTTTCAGATGTTCTATGATTTTAGTTATGATCTTCATGTATATAATGTTTATAGGCTACATGGAATCACAGAGAAAACATTGAAGTGCAGCCACAAATAGTGCTTGACAGCCTCTCCTGAATATAAACTTAAACATGAAAAGCTGTCAATGACTCACTGGCTTTTTTATTTTTTGTATCAAGTTAACAGCTGTGTACATATGATGGAATCATATCATGTCCCTCTCATATCATCTCCCTATGAATTATAACATACTTTAAAGTGATTTAAGGTAACATATTAAGTTTGGAGACCCAAATGATCAATACGAAGTTCATATAAAACCAGCATTTGTATCACACTTGGTATTAAATCAATTTATTTTAAAATTTAAAGAACATTATGAATTGGTTTAAATTAAAAACTCTGAAGACTTATAAAAGAACCACAATATGTAACATTTGTATTTTACTGGTCTTTTAATCCATATATTTTTCTTTCACTCTATTAATTTAAGAAAACTCACTTTGGATGTATGATGATCAATTTGTACTCGGTTTTCAACTGAAATTTAGAAACAACTTTGTTATCCACTGTGTATTAATTTAGGCAATTAATGCTATAACCACATGTACTTACATAATTGTGAATTTAAATCCAAATTTAATTTGAATGGCTTACAATAAGAAAAAAAAAACAATTGAAAATGTGTCCATTGTGCCACTAATAATATTTATAGAAGATAAACATATATAGTATCCAGTAGGGCATATAAAGATAATTCTGAAAGTGCTGGGCAGATGTCTGAAAATGTATTTTAAAATGTTTAACACCCAAATTAAATATATCAAATCTAATGCAGCTGCTCCAACTTTATTTATATATTGTACACATTTGGTTAAAAGGTTATAGATGGAAACATACTTGTAGCATGTATAATGAATGAATAACTTATATAGCGCCTGTGGTTTCAGAAGAGGTGGGTCTTAAGCTTCTTCCTGAAGGCTAGATGGAGGAGGTTCTGGTTAGCTGACCGGAGGGGGCGACCTGGGGTGTAGTGCTTTATTTTTTCGGAGAGGTATTGGGGTGCTTTCCCTTGTGTACATTTATGGGTGAGGCAGAGGGTCTTGATCCGATTCCCAGTTTTTTTTTCCAGTTATCAGTCTGGCGGCTGTGTTCTGGACAACTTGTAAACGTGAAATTTGGTATTTGGGAAGTCCTAGATAGAGGGAGTTTGCGTAGTCCAGTCGGGAATTGATGGTTATTCCAACTACTGCTGCTGCGTCTCCTTCAGGGATGAAGGGAATGAGTCTGCGCAGCAGGCAAAGAAGATGATGGGATCCACTGACTACTGATCCTATTTGTGCATCCATTGTCATGTCTGAGTCAAAGATGACTCAGAGGTTTTTGACTTTGGAGCTGGGAGTAATGGTTTGTCCGAGGATGGTGGGTGGCGTGCATGTCATGCTAGAGTTTTTGTTTCGGTTTGCATGAAGGAAGAGGAGTTCTGTTTTGGAACCATTGAGTTTGAGAGAGCTCTCAGTCATCCACTCGTCGATCAATGAGAGGCAGATTTCCAGGGCGTGGTATTGATCTTTTTTGTTGGTAATGCATAAGTAAAGTTGGGTGTCATCAGTGTAGGAATGATAGAGCAGATCCTGGTTGCTGATGATTTTGAGGAGTGGGGCGACGGGGTGATCCTTGAGGGACTCCGCATGTGATTTTACGTGCTTCTGAGGTGAAGGCTCCTAGTTTCACTTTCTGGGATCGGTTCTCCAAGAAGGATGCGAACCAGGGTAGATCCGAGTCTGCGACTCCGGCTACTTCTGTGAGACGAGTGAGCAGGATTTGATGATTTACTGTGTCGAAAGCTGTGCTGAGGTCCAGCAGCACCAGGAGACATGATTATCCTTCATCTGCTGCTTCGAGGGCATCATCCCAGATTTTGAGGAGCGCCGTTTCTGTCCCGTGGCCAGGGCGGAATCCAGATTGAAGTGGGTCCAAGAGTTTGTGGGTGTCCAAATGGGGTTGTAGCTGTTGTACTACTGCTTTCTCGATAATCTTGGAGATGGTGTTGAGGCTTGTAATCGGTCTGCGGTAATTTGGGTCTTTATAAAAATAAGAGATGGCTCTTCATCAAGCACCAGTCTAGTAAACCTTCCAGTTTTAGATGTCCAGTGCATTGTTATGATTTTTATCTAAATGTCAAATAAAATATGAATATGACAACATATTCTAACCGGTAAATATATGCAAGCAATTAAGGCTACTTTCACACTGCCGTTTCTGGGTCCGCCTGTGAGATCCGTTTCAGAGCTCTCACAAGCGGCCCAAAACTGATCAGTTTAGCCCCAATGCATTCTGAATGGATAAGGATCCGTTCAGAATGCAACAGTTTGACTCCGTTCCGCCTCCATTCCGCTCTGAAGGCGGACACCAAAACGCTGCTTGCAGCATTTTGGTGTCCGCCTGGCGATGCGTCCTGACTTACAATGTAAGTCAATGGGGACGGATCCGTTTTTACTGACACAATATGGTGCAATTGAAAACGGATCCGCCTCCCATTGACTTTCAATGTAAGTCAAAACGGATCCGTTTGCATTATCATGAACAAAAAAATAATATTTTATTTTTATTTTTCCCGGAATAGATGCGGAATATATGCGGACCCATTCATTTCAATGGGTCCGCAAAAGATGCGGACAGCTTTCAGTATGCTGTCCGCATCCGCAAATCCATACCGTTCCGCAATGCGGATCCATCAAAAAAGTACCGCATGTCCTACTAATTGCCCCATTGAAGTGAATGGGTCCGCAAAAAAACGGATGACATGCGGAAAGATGTCAAATGTCATCCGCAATTGTGGATCGGGAATTGCGGATCTGCAGGAAATAGAAAAAGAATCCTTCCCCATGTGACCTTGATCTCCAGGGAGACAGGTGGCAGGAAGACAGGATTCTTCTTCAGAGCCGACCAGCACATATATCAGCAGACATTATGTGCAATTTTGAAGTGGAAAAACTGATAGTCCTCATACAAGAGAGGCCAGCCCTGTGGGACTCCAGGACTGAAATATACCACGAACGGACCATCAAAGATCGTTCATGGAATGAAGTGTGCCTAGAGTTGCTGTCCACTGCATGGACCTCCGCATCAAAAGAAAAGCAAAATGCGTGAGTAAATACTTTACTTTAAAGTTATGTGTATTTAATATTGGTTAATACACACATTCATGTTGCATGGTGTGTGTATACGCAGCCTGCCATGCACACGTGTACACCCAGCCTGCCAATACACACATTCATGTTGCATGGTGTGTGTATACGCAGCCTGCCATGCACTGGCGTGCAGGAGTGCATAGCGTCATTGCTTGCTATGACCCTGTGTGCTCCTGTACTTCAGAGCATGGCAGGCTGGGTATACATGGACCGTGCTCCACGGATGTGTGCGTCACGACTTGTTCCATGAGTGCGCCATATGTCCTGGAACAGCATAGACTGTGTAATTTTGCACATAGTCTATGCTTGTACATGACAGATGTTTTTGTCCAAAAGGCCTATTCAGAAATTGTCTTTTTTAACAAAGTCAATATCAAATTTTAAAGTTTCTAACTAAAACTATCATATATATTAATTTTTAATAGGCCTCTTTGTCATAAATGATTATTATTGCTCCTGGAAAAGGCCGTAGAGTGGTCACTCCATGCATTATGGAGTGCCATATGCTGGGCGCAATACGGTCATGTGCATGTGCCATAATACTCTTTTTTTATTTTAATTTTCACTCCTACACATGACCGTATGCGTCTGAGTCACATGGTCTGTGATTAGGCGATATGTCCAAGAAAAACACTGATTGTGTGTACATGAGATAAATGTCCATTTAAAGTTTTGTTAGCACAATTTTAGAGTATTTAATGAATAAATATATATATTTTTTTTACAGTTGAGCAAATAAAAAAAAAGGTGGTACACATGCCGGGATCAGTTCCGGAGAGAACTCAATAGTTCCCAAAAGAGCGGTGATGGAGCCAAACGCAAGAAACCATATATGTTTACAAGGCAGCTCCAATTTCTCAAGCAAATAATAGACGTAAGACCGTAAGTAGTTATATATTTTTTGGGTGCACCTTTCACCAGTTTGTACTCATTAAAATGTGGTACCTTACACAGTAGCACATGTCCCCTACATGTCATGTAGTAAAGAATCTTCATTATATCCTCCGTTGCGGTGCAGTAGTCCCCATTAGATTTATACGCCCTGTATGTAAATACCTAGCATGGGAACAGGGAGGAGGAGACATCCGCTTTTCTCACAGGGTGATTCTTCTATCTGGCATTAGGGTACATGTGCTACAGTGTGAGGTACCACATTTAAAGAGTTTTAACTGGTGAAATGTACTATGTTAATCATTTTTTTAATTTGTTAATTTATTTTATAATTTTTTATTATAGAACGGTAGACAACTTAACTGAAAATTCTGGTTCGCAAACCCCATCTGTAGAAGTGGCTGAGAGGCCACCACACACTTCAACAATGGTGGAGGACCAACCACTGGTGATGGAAGAACAAGAAGGCACTGAAGAAGCCTCATGTTCTCAGCTTTTGAGCACAGAAGAACCAACATCAGAAAATGTGGAAGTACCACAAATCCCTCCCAACAACGAAGCAGCAGAGGAATCCGTTTGCCGTTCTTCTGGCAGATGAGCTAGAAGAGTCAATACCGATTCCGGTGTAGATCTCCGCCAACGAGTAGATATGATGGTGATGGAGTATCTAAACCGGAATCGGTCTGACGGGAAGGAAGAAATTACATTAAAAGGGCTGGCTCCTTGCTTCCACCGTGTGCCCGAATAACGGCAAACACGTTGAGTTTCGGCTATTGCAATGCTTATGGACCTTTTTTCTGGCCCCCAGGAGCCACATCATCTGATGGACTATATGATGAACGCCTGAAATGCCATGCTTCAGGTCACTCCTCATTCAAGTCACCGTCCTGATCAGAGGCGTATCTAGTGAAAATGGCGCCTATGGCAAGCACTGAAACTGCGCCCCTGTCAAAATATTTTAAACCCATCTTTCAGATAACCTTAACAAAAAAAAAAACAGCTGACAAATCTTCAAGTCAAACTCTTTAATCTTCCAATTAAAGTTTTTGTTGCCTAAAATTAATGTTTGTAAGGTAGAAAAACAGAATAGTGTAATGATTCTGTTAAAAAACGAGTAAATACTTATTAAATTCCTTCATCTATATCACCTCCGGCGTTCTAGTTTCTGTTCTCTCATTCACTTCCTGGCTTGCGGCGCTCGTTCATGTAAGAACTACATTTCCCAGTATGCATTGCAGCACGCATAGTAATTCACATCTCCTTGATGTCTCTAACACGTAGAGAGCGTCCTGCCACACAGATGTAGTTCCCAGGAGGGGGTGAGCACGTTACTGACCACCGCAGTAAAGCCTCCCTTCACGGTGGTGAGTAACAATCAGACAAGCAGGAAGTGAACAGAACAGAGAAGAAATAGAGCAACTTCTGAGCAAAAACAAACAATGAGGAAGTGAAAAGAGGAATGTCTGCAGGTAAAGGATGCTTATTATGAACATTTTTTTTTTCCTTTACAACCCCTTGGATTGGCACTACATAAAAATTAGAACTGCACCCTCCTTGCTTTTACTGATGCAAACTGGTCTATGATCTGCTCAAAGTCAGTTTTTTCTGTTTCTTCTCTTTCTACACTCAGCAGAGCAAGATCACAGAGTCTGTCTTGACCCATGGAGGCTCTCAAATATGAAAGTATTAGTTTTAACTTGCTAAATGATCTCTCACAGCTGGCGATGGAAACTGCAATAGTTAGCATTATCTGAATAGCAATGCGAAGATTGGGGAAGACACTCTCATCTCCATATTGAACAATAAATTCGAGAAGCTCTTTAGGTCTTGATATTTTCATGTTGGCACGACTTAATAGCAACATTCTGCAATCCAAAATTTCTTCATATAGCTGCTGTCCATCAACATCAGAGCTGTAGAATTCTGCCAAATTTTCACACTTCTTTTTTAGGTCGTTATTGTAGGCACCGGAACACAGTCCCCCAACATCGAGAAGGAACCCAAACTTGGCGTCAGTGTCATGCAAACGGGTGAACCTTTCATCCATTTCTCTGTGAAGGTGGTCGAGTGTTCCCTTCATGACTCTTTCCATCTCCTCCTTGGCTGATAACCCAACATCTCTTAAGTTCTCACCAGGCATTTGTTTCTTTCGTCTCCGACGTCTTTCAACTTCAATATTCCAGTCTTGACAGAGACTGAGTCCTTCTTCGAGTGACTCACTGACTAAAACTTCTCTGTCATCATCAAAATGATCTCGGAGGGCTTTCAAATCCAGGGCAGCATCGTGAAAGTTCATGCTAGGATCCTGCAGCCTCTTTTGAATACGGTCGATGCAAATGAGTACTTTGTTCCAAAATCCTAGCAAAGTCAGAAAATCGTAACTCAACATGCGGTTACACAGCTGTCTTGCATCACTTCTTGTTTCACTGGTCTCGTTTTCATTATCTGTCATGTGTTGGAGAACTTGAACTATCTCCTCAAAGTAGTTGTTGACAGGCTTCACTGCTTCTGTCCTTGCACTCCACCTTGTTTCAGACTCTGACTTAACAACCATAGGCACAGCGTTTTTGAGTTTTTCCCATCGCTGTGTTGAACGAGAGAAGAACACATAGAGAGCTTCGATTGTACCAAAAAATGTGACCATCATTGTATCCTGCTTGGCTGCATGTACACCCACCAAGTTGAGTGAGTGATTGTTGCAATTCACAAACACTGCCAGGTTGTTTTTCTCACTTATTCTTTGATGAACACCACTTTTGTGTCCAGCCATCACAGCAGCGTTGTCATAGCACTGTGACCGACAATCCTGTAGCTCCATTCTGTCCTTCTCTAGCTGTTTCAAGATGTCTTCAACCAAGCTCTCAGCATCCTTCTGGCTTATCTGAATAAATCCAAGGAAGGACTCTCTAACACGGACAATTTTGCTCTCAAAATCAACCTCCACGTACCTCACTACTTCTGACATCTGCTCACGGTGTGCATGATCAGGAGTCGAATCAAACATGAGACCATAGTACTTGGCCTTATGAATACTTGTCAGTAAACTTTGGCGAACAGTAGATGCCATCATGTGAATGAATTCATTCTGAACACCTGGTGAAAGATAAGATGTGGATCCAGGATGACTTTCCACATGACTGAGGTGTTCTTTCATGACAGGGTCAAAGATGGCCAGTAGTTTCAGTAGGCCAAGGAAATTTCCCACGTTGGAGTCATCATCCAGCTGAAGTGACTCCCTATGTCCTCGCAAAGCCAGGTTCTGAGTCGCAAGGAATTTTATGCAATGAAGGATTCTCCTCAAGATATCACGCCACTTCTGCTTTTCCTTCTCAATCTGTGACTGAAGTTCCACGTCAATAACTCCTCTGTTTTCAGCTAAATTTCTTTCCATTTCTTTCCACTGTGCAAAGCACTCCCGATGATTCTTAGCATTTTCATGAAACTAATCCTTTCAGGTGCTTTCCATTGGCTGAATCCACTTTCCTGCTCCAATGAGGATTGATGGTCTGACCGGGAATATAGAAGACAACAGATACAAAATGCAGACTTTTTAAAAGGGGAATAGACCAGCCAAGAGCGGGTCACTTCCTCACCACGACCATTTCCCAATTTCCTCTTGAACCAAGTTTTGTTCATTGAGCGGTTACTTGTTGGTAGGAAAGGCCCCTCACTGTTTTGGAAATACTTTGAACCCAGCTTTATTATTTCTGTTCTTAATGCATCAGGCAGAATTGCTTTTCCAGATTCCTTGTTGAACTTCAGAAGTCCAATGTCATGGTGTTCAATAACTTCTGGTAAGACAGTTTGAGGCTCTTCAACACCATCAAATTCACCAGGTTCAGTATCGTCAGTTTCAATCTCATCAATAAACACAGAATTTCCGCCACCATCGTCTTCCCCTGCTGTCATGTTCATGTTCTCTCTGGCCTCCTCACTTCTAATCTCATCATACTCAGATTTATCTGACTTGACTTCCTCCTCGGCTTGTGATGCATTTTTACTTGATCCACCTTCAGATTCTAATAAACATGTAGCAGGTGCAGGGGACTCCATGGAAGGTGTCAAACAACTTGTTCCAGGCTTTTCAAAGAAGGTCATGAAGAACTTGCTTGACTTCTTGGCTTCCTCCGCCTCCAACTTTCGTCTCTTCCGTCCTTCAGCTCCACTTTCCTTCTTCTTCGTCAAGAAAGCTTTCATGGTTTTGCAATACACCTGAAAATTGATAGAAGTGGGCTGTCAGGGCTGGTGCTCTCCACTTCTATCACTGGGCTCTCCAATTTTTTTCTTTAGTAATTTTAAAGAAGAACACATACACACACTAATATATATATAAACGACTTACACTTTTCACTGACAATGACCCATACACATGCTCTCAGATACACATGCTGACTGTGGCACACACACACAATGGCCCGTGGGCACACAGTGATATAAAAAAAATCACTGATGATGCCAACTCACACTCATTAATATAAATTGGTGCACACAGTAACTCATACAAAAACAATGACACACACTAACACACAATCAAGGAACAGGGAGGGACACTGGTGACAGATGGAGAGGGACGCAGTGTGATGAGGACAGAGAGGATTGTTGACGTCCTAGGCGAAACCTAATTTTGCCGATCCCCTGGCTCCAGTAATATCAGCACCCATAAATGCGGTAACGGTACCCATAGATGCAGTAAAATCAGCACCCATAAATGCGGCCTTACCAGCACCAATAAATGCAGTAACATCAGCACCCATAATTGCAGTAACATCAGCACCCATAAATGCAACCTTACCAGCATCCATAAATGCGGCCTCACCAGAACCCATAAATACAGTAACATCAGCGCCCATAATTGCAGTAATATCAGCACCCATAAATGTGGCCTCACCAGAACCCATAAATACAGTAACATCAGCACCCATAAATGCAGAGGAATCGTGCGGTGTATGGGCACTTAGCAGGAGGGAGAGAGTGGCCTCCATGGGGGCGGATCATGTGGTGTACGGGCACAGCACTGGGCAGAACGGCAGAGTGGAACGGAACATCAGAGACAAGTGACTGTGCACAGTGGAACACACACAGGTCACACTCACTGGCAGTGGCACTGTGATGATCAGGGACACGCAGCAGTGCAGGGGATGTTTCCTCATAATGGATACAGTCCTCCGCCACTGCTGCTCCAGCGCCTCTGACACTGTACAGGGGGAGAGAGGAAGTAGGATCACCAGCGGCCCTGTCTGCTTAGCACATACGCACAATCGCACCTGATGATGACTTTAAGGCCTCTTTCACACTGGGGGGTGGGGGCGTCGGTGGTAAAGTGCTGCTATTTTTAACGGCGCTTTACCGTCTTTTTTGCGGCACTGTTCAGCCGCTAGCGGGGCGCTTTTAACTCCCGCTAGTGGCCGAGAAAGGGTTAAAAAAAACGCCTGCAAAGCACCGCTTTGATTTCAATGGGCAGGGGCACTTTAGGAGCCACTCCTACAGCGCCTCAAAGATGCTGCTTGCAAACGCACTGCTCCAGTGTTAAAGCCCTCTGGCTTTCTTCACACAGGAGTGAATGGAGCCGCTCTTTCAGGGCGCTTTGCAGGTGCTACAGCGCTACAAAATAGAGCACTCCAATGTGAAAGCCAGAGGGTTTTAACACTGGAGCGGTGCGTTGGCAGGACAATAAAAAAAGTCCTTTTAGCCACATCTTTGAGGCGCTGTAGGAACAGTGTACACACTGATTCGAAAGCGCCACTGCCCATTGAAATCAATGGGCAGCGCCGCCGAACCGCCAGCAATGCACCGCTGCAAGCTGCATTTTGCGGGCGGTTTTAACCCTTTTTGGGCAGCTAGTGGAAGCTCAAAGTCCTGCGAGCCGCATATTTGAGGCGCCCTGCTAGCGGCTGAATAGCGCCGCAAAAACTACAGTAAAGCGCCGCTCAAATAGCGACGCTTTACCGCCAATAGCGCAACGCCCCAGTGTGACAATAGCCTAAGCCTGGCATCATGACAGTCTCAAACAGAAGCAAGCAGCCCATCCAATATAGTGCTTGCACAATATGGATTAAATTAATTATAATTATGCATAGCCATAGATATAAATAAAGTGATTTGTGCAACAGCAGGTACAACTTGCACAAATCACTTTATTTAGGATATCTATGCATAATTCTAATTTATTTATTCCATATATTTAGCAGCACTATATTAGGTATTTAGCAAGGTTACATTTATTAGGTTGCCTGCAGTGCTTGGCAGATTGCAGAATGTCAGTACATCATTATACAGTGTGATCATGATGTGTGTGTGTACCGTAGCAGACTAGCAGTGCTGCCGCCTGCCTGGCTGGGGGTCCAATCGTCCAACTTCTCACAGTTCTTCTCCTCACTTCACCTCAGTGCAGTCAGTCACCTCACGAGTGACACGCTTGGATAAATGAAGCTACGATACGCAGAGGAGGGTAGGCGGAGCTTGAGGCGGAGCTGGAGGCGGAGCCTCTGCAAGTTAGCAGATACACGGACGGACTGGGCGATCCCATTCATAGAAAATCATGGGGGCGCCTGTCTTTCTCCTACATGCCAGCCCTCAGTCCAGACTGTCCAGCCAAGGTAAAAGTACTTTCCAAGTTAATTTGCGTGCCGCCGCCAGCGCTGGGGCTAAAGGAGGTGGCTGCAGAATGGGTGGGAATTTTTTTTTCATGATATTTTTTTTTTTGTCGCCCCCCCCCGCTTGGCGCCTATGGCACTAGCCATGGCTGCCATAGCTTGGATACGCCACTGGTCCTGATCCCCCTATGGTCCATCCTCCAGGCCCTTTCATGAGGTATTTATATGACCTTTAAATTATTATTTTTTTTTGTTTGTTTGTTCTTAATAAAAAATGTTTACCTTTCAAAATGTGAATGTTATTTTTCTCTTTAAAGTTTAAGATTTTTTTTTATTAATATTGATGACCTATTATAAATTTTGGTCATTTGTATTAAAAATGGTCTAATGCACACGAAAGTTGATGCTTCTGTTCCATGCATTTGGTACCGCAATTTGTGGTCCCCAATGCACAGAGAACTGAAGTTTAGCAGTCGGGACTGATCCAGACCCATTCTACTTGAATGAGTCCGTGATCAGTCCGTTCTGCATCACTGTGATTGAGGATCCATTCAAGTGAATGGATCCACATCAGTGAAGACCACAGGGACAGGTGCCCGTGTATGGCGAAATTGTATCGTGAGGGCTGCAATACTGCAACGAGTAGGTTACGGTCATTTGCTCAAAAAATACTATTTGAATCCATATTTTCATCCATGCTCACCCTGCGTGACCATCAGAGGTTTTTAATGGTCAAATATTCTCCATTGCTATTTGCTTGTTAGTGCATGGAAATGACTATTTAAAAAATTAAAAAGTTATGCAGATGCTTCTGGCAAGTAGTGTTTTTGATGATGTCACTAGTTCTAATTGGCTGGCACTCACACAGCCCTAACCTTTTAACGGACCAGGTCAGCGCAGAAGGCCGCATATTAGTGCTATTGACATTAGCAAACACAGTGCTTGGTAGAAGCATCTGCCCATCAGTGGCAATGTTTTGGCCAAATAAGGTACCCATTTCCATGCCCGATCAAGTGATGTGCAAATGAGAGCATTGGAGTATGAAATGCTCCAATTCTCACATCGCAGTGTCTACATGGATGAAATTATGATGTAATATACTTACCTTTTCTGCGTAGAAGGATTTTCTCTGTGGATTGCGGGCCAGATTACGTCTGTTGTTGTCCTTGTTGAAAGCTAAACACATACATATACCATTTTATTATTAAAAATGGGACATGTTCGTATTCAGCTGTGAGGACATGAACAATTGTAAAAGTTGCAATAAAATATTTTATACACGTAATTAGAAATGAGGTATTAGAAGGTATTTACACCAAATAAAAAAAATAAAAATTGGATTTGGCACAATACCTCAGCCCGCAAGCCCACGTCAAGGGTCCTCATTATCTTGCGAGTCCCTAATCTAAACTAGCAGGGGATCTAACTAAACTAAGTAATTTCAATTTTTCTAAAATTTAAACCAGATTCCAGCTGAAATCAGCGTCCTCCACGGATGGCATCCAACTGCCACGACAATGCCCCCTCAGGACTGCAGAAGTAGTTGGCATAGAGTTCCCGAACAGCTAGTCCAGCTGTTCCAGGGCGTCCAGGCCGGCTCAGGTCTAAACTGACTGAAGATGTCATATTTAGGCCCAAATCTGCATCTGTTGAGGCATCGTGGATCCTGGTGAAGTTGTGTAGCAGTACACAAGCCTGTATCACCAGGGTGGCATTGTCCGGATTCATCTGTATGGATGACATGAATACTCTCCACTTAGTGGACAGTATTCCGAAAGCGCACTCCACATACCAACGGGCGCGAGACAATCGATAGTTGAAGATGCGCTTCCTGTCATCCAGATCGCGTCTAGGGAAGGGCCCCATCAGGTGGTGTGACAATGCGAATCCTTTGTCTGCCACGATCGCAAATGGAGCCGGCGGACCTGCAGATCCGGGAAGTCTACTGGGCTCTGGCAGGGCAAGCTGGTTTGTGTGAAGCCGTTCACCCATTCTGGAAGCACTAAAGATGCGGGCGTCTGAAGTGCTCCCATAGGCCTCCCCGGTTCTTCATCCAGCATAGATGACTGCGGTCTGAATCGCAGAGAGAGAAGCCAGTAAAACAGTACGTTATCCATGTCTTCTGCCATGATGATCGCTGAGAAATCGGTAGAAAACTATGCCAGCCAAGCAGAGGTTTCTTACACAGCTCTCAACGACACCAAAAGCACAATAAAATGGCGACTGTACAAGCACATGGCCTCTGTTCTTATAGACTTTTATTTTTTTTCTATGGTACCCTAGCAACATCTTTTCCGCCTTCTTTTTCAGATTTTTGCTGAAACACGGAAAAGATGCGCATGCACTTTTGGGGAAAAAACGGAACACGGATCCGCAAAAAAAAGGAACGTAAATCTGGAAAGAAAATATACTGACGTGTGAATGGAGCCTAATGGGTACTGTTTTTTTTTTTACATTTTTTTTTATTTTCCTTGAAGGCAATTCCTTATTTCTTCAAATACTGTAGTTGCATCTTTAAACAAAGAAAATATTTTTTTTCTATATTGTCAATTGAATTATCGTATGTTCCCACATTAGGTGTTTTAACCATTTCAAGACTGGACCATTCACACCCCCTTTCTGACAATACATTGTTAGTGCTTACATCTTTTACAGCCATTCTTTTTTTTCTGCTTGGCTATGTAAATACATTTTGTCTTTTTAGGCGATATATGGTGCTTTATTTTTGTCATTGTCATGTAGCTTTATTTATATTCATGAAAATGCAAAATTAAAGTAACAAAAATTTGGATTTTTACATTTTTTCCAGTTTTTGGATCCAAAAATAAATTTTTAATTATGTTACAGGAGATATTAGTTAAGGTCGCTGTGGGCAGGCCTACAAGCTGTGGTATGCCCCCCATAATGTCAAAGACCTGTGGGGGCATTCAACTGTAATTTATTTTAGTTTGGTTGTTCTTTCTTCTGTTAATGGGGCTGACATATTAGTGTCACTTACAGTCGGAATACAGCTTCCATATGCTTCACAAGTAAGTTTGAGTAGATACCAAGCCACAGCAATCACAGGATCACTAACACCAGAGCAGAAAGCGGCATTGCCACCTATGCTTTATACGCAGTGATCATTCAGCATTATGTATACGGTGCTGGAGAAGGTGGACGTTAAAAAACATCTCTGTCTTCTCTATGGGCAGCTTGGTAGTTACTGATAAAAGTGCAGTTGCATGCTTGTCGACTTGTCCCAATTAAAGTGAATGGAGCAAGAGCGGACTTCTGGCAGCACTCAAGGGCTAGGGTAAGCACAGATCCAACAGGCTGTTCCCAGGCCGGAACAGTATGTTGGACTCTGCTAACGCTAATATGAAAGTAGCTTAAAATAAATGGGCTTTTCACATTCAATTTTTTCCACTAGGTTTAGCATGTATGTCAAAAAACCTCCTGAAGAACACACTAAACATGTCTACAGACCCTATGAAGATGCTGTCCTAGTCAGAGCTGCACACATGGACTAAAATGTCCTCCCTCTGCAGAACCAACATGACCAGGCTACAAGACAAGGCAGGCAAAGAAAATGCTACACCCTCTTACCGAAGGTAAAACATATAGTTTACAGGACAGGATCAGAAGCAGTTAAGCACTGCCAGGCTGACATGAACAAGGATACAGGCAAAACATGGTAAAACAGAGCAGACAGACATGAAAGCAAGGAAACATTAATACTTTACCATGCGACACCACTGATGGCAAAACACCCTGGGCCAGCAGCAAAGGTGCTGCACCTAGCAAGGCTCAAGGACACAAACACAGGCAACAGTGCACAAACAGAGGACCACAGCCCAAACAACCAGCATACACAGGAATCAACCTGCAGCCAGTACGCGAGGGAGAAGGCAGCCAGCCTACACGGCCACAACTGTTACAGTGAACCGCACTGTGACATCCCCATATAGAAGAAACGATTCATGAATGTAAATACTGCCTTCATCTATGCTGATGATCATGCAGTTATCGGAAACTTTTGGTTTCTTCTAAATAATCTGCAGAATCAGCTGTATGTGTAAATGACCTGTGTGAAGTTGGCACCCCATGTTCTTAAATTTTAAATAGAAATACACCATTCGTTTGTGCTGCGTTTGTGCCGCAAAAATGAACGTTTGTATTGGTTCGGTTCCTGAGATATTGCGCGTTAGATTTTTATGAAGCCCCGCCCACTTTCCATCCCATGTTCTTAAATGTCAAAAAGAAATAGACCATTAGTTTGTGCTGCGTTTGTGCTGGTTTGTGCTGCAAAAATGAACGTTTGCACCGCTTTGGTTTCCGAGATATTGCGCGCTTGATTTGTTAAAACCCCACCCATTTTCCACCCCTTGTTTTTAAATTTCAAAAAGAAATACACCATTAGTTTGTGCTGGTTTGTGCCGCAAAAATTAACGTTTGCGCCGCATTGGTTTCCGAGATATTGCACGCTTGATTTTCTGAAACCCTGCCCACTTTCCACCCCATGTTTTTACATTTCAAAAAGAAATAGACCATTAGTTTGTGCTGCGTTTGTGCTGGTTTGTGCTGCAAAAATGAACGTTTGCACCGCTTTGGTTTCCGAGATATTGCGCGCTTGATTTGTTGAAACCCCGCCCATTTTCCACCCCTTGTTTTTAAATTTCAAAAAGAAATACACCATTAGTTTGTGCTGGTTTGTGCCGCAAAAATGAACGTTTGCGCCGCATTGGTTTCCGAGATATTGCACGCTTGATTTTCTGAAACCCCGCCCACTTTCCACCCCATGTTTTTACATTTCAAAAATAAATACTCCATTCGTTTGTGCTGGTTTGTGCCGCAAAAATTAACATTTGCGCCGCTTTGGTTTCCGAGATATTGCGCACTTGATTTGCTGAAACCCCGCCCACTTTCCACCCCATGTTTTTAAATTTCAAAAAGAAATACACCATTCGTTTGTGCTGCGTTTGTGCCGCAAAAATGAACGTTTGCGCCGCTTTGGTTTCCGAGATATTGTGTGCTTGATTTACTGAAACCCCACCCACTTTTCACCCCATGTTCTTAAATTTCAAAAAGAAATACACCATTCTTTTGTGCTGGTTTGTGCCGCAAAAATGAACGTTTGCACCGCTTTGGTTTCCGAGATATTGCGCGCTTGATTTGCTGAAACCCTGCCCACTTTCCACCCCATGTTCTTAAATTTCAAAAAGAAATATACCATTCGTTTGTGCTGCGTTTGTGCCGCAAAAATGAACGTTTGCGCTGCTTTGGTTTCCGAGATATTGCGCGCTTGATTTGCTGAAACCCCGCCCACTTTCCACCCCATGTTCTTAAATTTAAAAAGGAAATAAACCATTTGTTTGTGCTGCAAAAATGAACGTTTGCGCTCCTTTGGTTTCCGAGATATTGCGCGCTTGATTTGCTGAAACCCCTCCCACTTTCCACCCCATGTTCCTAAATTTCCAAAATAAATACACCATTCGTTTGTGCTGGTTTGTGCCGCAAAAATTTACGTTTGCGCCACTTTGGTTTCCGCCCACTTTCCACCCCATGTTTTTAACCCTGACCCTAGACCCCCCAGGTGTGCTGCAGCTTGCCCCCCTCCCGCCCCCCCACATTTTTTTTTGGGGCACAAGCATATTATTTTATTTTTTTCTGCATACGCTTACTGTGGCCGGGAGTCTTAGCGTCCGGCCACTGTTAGCGCATCGCACACCCCACCGCTGATCAACTTCGGACGTTGCACCGTTTTTATTTTATTTTTTGACTGTGTTCATCTGAGGGGTTAGGTCATGGGGTATTTTTATAGAGCAGATTGTTACGGACGCGGCGATACCTACTATGTCTACTTTTTTTTTTTTATTTTAGTTTTACTAAATATTTTAAAAAATATATTTTTTGAGTTTTAGTGTCTCAAGTCTGAGAACCATAGTTTTTTATCCAATTGTCAGTGGCTAAATTGGGGAAGGGGAACATAAATTAAGTACTCCATGGAAGTGTGGTACTCCCTGAAGCAACCAATAATGCAGAGGCCCGGATGATCGGGGCACGTGTCACACTGAGTAGTGGTGTCCTTCCGTATCCCCTTCCTGTGACACACTCTGCACCTTGTTTGGGTCCGTCCCTTCTTTCCAGTATGTGGGACCACAACTGGAAAGTGTTAGCCAGGGACGATCCGGGCGCCTCCAGTTCCCGAGGTATTCAGGCCTGCTCTTTCCCGGTCAGAAAAGATCAGGTCCTTGAGGACTGCCTCATAGAACTGAAGGAATGTTCCTGTGTTGCGCTTCGGGATAGCACAAAAGAGTTGTACAAGGCAACCTGCACCAAGCAGACCGCAACTTTTTTGTACCATGCCCGGGTTTTGCGCATGGCGTTATATGGCTTGAGGACTTGATCAGAGAGATCAACTCCTCCAATATACAGATTGCAGTTGACGATGCAATCGGGCTTGAGGACAGTTGCCGCGGTACCTCGCACAGGGACAGGGGTGATGCTGTTACAGTGAATTGTGGACAGTACAAGGACATCCCTCTTGTCCTTATATCTGACCAGCAATAGGTTTCCACTAGTAAGGGCACAGGTCTCACCCCTGGGGATAGGTACCTGGAGGGGGTGGGTAGGGAGGCTGCGTTGATTTTTCCGCACGGTCCCACAAGCGGACGTGGATCTGGTGGCGAGGGACTGGAACAAGGTGATACTAGTATAAAAGTTATCCACGTACAGGTGGTAACCCTTATCTAGCAGTGGGTGCATAAGGTCCCACACTAGTTTCCCGCTAACACCCAGAGTGGGGGGACATTCTGGGTGTTGAATACGGGAATCTTGCCCCTCGTACACATGAAACTTGTAAGTGTACCCTGAGGTACTCTCACAAAGTTTGTACAGCTTCACGCCATACCTCCCCCGCTTAGAGTGAACATACTGGCGGAAAATGAGTCTCCCCTTGAACCCTTGAAAGCAATGAGAGACTCATCAACCGCGACCTCTCTTCCAGGTACATAGGCCTGCACGAATTTGGCCCCAAAGTGATCGATGACCGGCCTGATTTTGTACAGGCGGTCATTGGCAGGATCACCTTGGGAAGGGGGACATGCTGCATTATCTGCATAATGCAGGCATTTCCGGATGGCCTCAAGCCGGGTACGTGTCATGGCCATACTGTAAAGTGGGGCCTGGTAAAGGACGTCCCCACTCCAGTAATGCCTGACACTAGGTTTGCTGACTAGGCCCATATGCAGCACGAGGCCCCAAAACGTCCTCATCTCGGCTGCACTGACCGGCGTCCAGCCACCGGGCCTAGCCAAAAAGGAGCCCAGGTGTTGAGCAATAAACTGTTGGGCGTACATGTTCGTCTGCTCCAACATCAGATTCACAAAGTGGTCACTGAAAAAAAGACTAAAATAGTCATATTCAGTAAAGCCCACTGTGGAAATCTGGATTCCTGGTTGGCCTACAAAAACAGGAATCACGGGCTCAAAACACTCTGGGGTATACCAGACAAGTTCACCAGTAGGGGGCTCCGGTGGACTTAACTGGTGGGCCGGAAAACTAGTACGAGCACCAGAGCTTCTAGTACTAGTGTGGGCCACAGGGTCCCTAGCATGGCGGTCCCCTTGCTCCGCCTGGCGGCGTCTCTGCCGCCCTGGGGTCTCATCATCATCGCTAGATGATGAGGACGCGGATGACAAAAGGAAAGTGGGGTCATCCTCGTCCTCACTGGGGCTCTCGGACTCGGAGGCAAGCTGCGCGTATGCCTCCTCAGCCGAGAACATCCGGCGGGCCATAGGGGAGTGTGTGTGTGCGTGCGTGCGTGATAAACTTTATTTGGTGTGCGTGTGTGTGGGGTGACGGGTGTTCGCGAACTTACACTAAACCTGACAGACAAAAAAATAAAAAAAGGCCAACAAATGTGAAAAAAAAAAAAATTCTAACTCGCTGATCAACCGTCCGAAGTTGATCAGCGGTGGGGTGTGCGATGCGCTAACAGTGTCCGGACGCTAAGAGTCCCGGCCACAGTCAGCGTACGCAGAAAAAAAATAAAATAATATGCTTGTGCCCTAAAAAATGTTGTGGGGGGGGGCGGGAGGGGGGCAAGCTGCAGCATACCTGGGGGGTCTAGGGTCAGGGTTAAAAACATGGGGTGGAAAGTGGGCGGGGGATTTCAGCAAATCAAGCGCGCAATATCTCGGAAACCAAAGTGGCGCAAATGTTCATTTTTGCAGCACAAACCAGCACAAACGAATTATGAATTTCTTTTTTAAATTTAAATTCATGGGGTGGAAAGTGGGCGGGGTTTCAGCAAATCAAGCAAGCAAAATTTCGGAAACCAAAGCGGCGCAAACGTTAATTTTTGCGGCAAAAACCAGCACAAACGCAGCATAAACGAATGGTGTATTTCTTTTTGAAATTTAAGAACATGGGGTGAAAAGTGGGCGGGGTTTCAGCAAATCAAGCGCGCAATATCTCGGAAACCAAAGCGGCACAAACGTTCATATTTGCAGCACAAACGAATGGTGTATTTCTTTTTGAAATTTAAAAACATGGGGTGGAAAGTGGGCGGGGTTTCAGCAATTCAAGCGCGCAATATCTCGGAAACCAAATCGGCGCAAACGTTAATTTTTGCGGCACAAACGCAGCACAAACTAATGCTGTATTTCTTTTTCAAATTTAAAAACATGGGGTGGAAAATGGGCGGGGTTTCAGCAAATCAAGCGTGCAATATCTCGGAAACCAAAGCGGTGCAAACGTTCATTTTTGCGGCACAAACCAGCACTAACGAATGGTGTATTTCTTTTAGAAATGTAAAAACATGGGGTGGAAAGTGGGCGGGGTTTCAGCAAATCAAGCGCGCAATATCTCGGAAACCAAAGCGGTGCAAACGTTCATTTTTGCAGAACAAACCAGCACAAACGCAGCACAAACGAATGGTGTATTTCTTTTTCAAATTTAAAAACATGGGGTGGAAAGTGGGCGGGGTTTCAACAAATCAAGCGCGCAATATCTCGGACACCAAATCGGCGCAAACGTTAATTTTTGCAGCACAAACCAGCACAAACGAATGGTATATATTTTTTTTTTTACATTTAAAAACATGGTGTGGAAAGTGGGCGGGGCTTCGTAAAAATCTAACGCGCAATATCTCAGGAACCGAACCGGCACAAACGTTCATTTTTTCGGCACAAACGCAGCACAAACGAGTATTTATTTTTGAAATTTAAGAACATGGGGTGCCAACTTCACACAGGTCCCAACAGTCATTATTTGCTGCACCTTATGTCTGAATGAAAATGCATTTCTGGTATTTTACAGTAGAAACCCATACTCTTCAAAAAGTCTCCCAAGGTGTCCAGACCTAATTTATTTATTTATTTTATGCATTTATATAGCGCTGCTATATACCGCAGCTCTTTACAGACATTAGCATCCAACTGTCCTTAAAGGGAATCTGTCACTAGCAATTTACCCCAAATTTTTTTTCATGAATCCATGTTTAACAGAGTACCTTTTTTCCATCTGTCTCATTCTTTTGATTGTCAGTCTTGTCATTTCTTCAAAAAAAATCGATTCTTATGATATGTAAATGACGCTGTAAGGAGCCCAGAGGGGCGTTCTTCTTTCTCCACGGTGCCCAGGAACGCCCCTCTGAAGTGCCGTGCCCGCCTAAATTTGAAAACTAATAACGCCTCCAAGTTCATCTAAATCGCCTCCCAGAGGCGCGGCTAAGTGCTCAACACCCCCCCTCCTCAGCGCCGCGCTCTGCGGCAAACACCCCGATCCTCCTCTCGCCGGCATCCCAAATCCCGCGCAGGCGCAGTGCCGTCAGTCATCTTATCAATCGCCGGCACTGCGCCTGCGCAGGATTTGGGATGCCGGCGAGAGGAGGATCGGGGTGTTTGCCGCTGAGCGCGGTGCTGAGGAGGGGGGGTGTTGAGCACTTAGCCGTGCCTCTGGGAGGCGATTTAGATGAACTTGGAGGCGTTATTAGTTTTCAAATTTAGGCGGGCACGGCACTTCAGATGGGCGTTCCTGGGCACCGTTGAGAAAGAAGAACGCCCCTCTGGGCTCCTTACAGAGTCATTTACATATCATAAGAATCGATTTTTTGAAGAAATGACAAGACTGACAATCAAAAGAATGAGACAGATGGAAAAAAGGTACTCTGTTAAACATGGATTCATGAAAAAAAAAAATTGGTAAATTGCTAGTGACAGATTCCCTTTAATGGGGCTCACAATCTAAGTTCCCTATCAGTATGTCTTTGGAGTGTAGGAGGAAACTGGAGGAAACCCACACAAGCACAGGGAGAACATACAAACTCCATGCAGATGTTGTTATTGGTCAGATTCGAACCTAGGACCCCAGCACTGCAAGGCGCCAGTGCCAACCAGTGAGCCACCGTGCTGCCCACTCATGGTGTAGCCTTAATAAAAATAAATGATGCCATTTATCTCTATGGACGTATCTATGCTTCAAGAGGGACAACTGATTAATTCCTTAAGATATGGAAGCTCAAAAACTCTCAGAAGAATCTTGTCACCCACACTTTTAAAAATATGAGGTTCTTAGCACACAATCTGATGACATTGTGTGAGCCCATCTGCCACGTCAAGGCGACCTCATTCAGATAGGTCCCTACACTAAGACTCTTTTTTTTTTTAATAACCTGATTTACACTGATTTGCACTATTAATTTGAAAAGCCAAACTGATAAGCAGTATATTGGTGTTTCTCTATAACAACTGACTACTGTATATAAAATAATGTAAAAGCACACTGCAAGTGATAACACCAGTTACACTCAATATATCCTGTTATATGTATAACGTGTTAGTGTAGGGACCCACCTAAACAAGGAGGGATTAAGCACTGCAAAAGGGCTAACAAAACAGATGTGAATTTAATATATGAAATAGAAATCAACCCATGTAATGTTATAACAATATTGATTGCAACTGGTACACCATGCAATGTTTGTATAGTCAGTCACTGCAGAAGAAAAGCTTTTTTGTTTTTGGTACATTATGTGGCGGAGGCCAAGCTTTGATTTTTCTAAAATGTAAAATTTAGAACAGAACTTTTCTCCTATTACTGTGTAACATTTTATGGATATCACGCAGGAAGTGATATCATACACTATATACACTACACTTAACCTATATACAGACACTATATAAATTACACTGATCCTATATACACACTGCATACATTTACCCTATACATATACTACACTTACCTTTCACATACACTATATACACCACACTTACCCTGTGTATGCACAGTATATATATACACTACATTACACTTACCTGATATACATACTATATAGACTACACTTACCGTAAATATACACTAGACTATTCTTACTCTATATATACACATTACATAGAGTACATGTACCCTAAATATACACTATATACATTATACTTGCTTTATACATACACTATATAAGGTACACATACCTTATACACTAAATATTGACGACACTCACCCTATACAAGCACTATATACACGATATATACAGTATATACTCTACACATACTCAATATACAGACTAAGTATAAAGATTACACCTATATACACACTACAGCGACTACACTATACATATACTATATACACTACATTAATCCTATATGCTGACACTATATAGAATACTTATCCTATATACACTACACTTAACTTTTTTACAGACATTAAATAGATTACACTTATCCTATAAGCGCACTATACAGATTACACCTATCCTATGTAAACACTATTTAGACTACACTTACCTTACACATAAACTGTATACACTACACTTACCCTATACGCACACTATATACACCATACATACACTATATATACACTACACTTACCCTATATACAGGCACTTTATAGATTAATTATCCTATATACACACACACACACACACTATATACACTACACATACCGTATGTAACACTATAATGACTACACATGTCATATACATACACTAAACTTACCCCATATACAGAAACTATATAACTTACACATATCCTATACATACAATATATACATTGCACTTACCCCACATATAATATATATATATACACACACTACACATACCCTATATACAGATAATATATAAATTAAACAACACTTACCCTGTACAAACACTATATACACTATACATTTACTATATACTCTACACATACCCAATATACAGACTAACTATAAAGATTACACTTATCTTATATATAAAACTTAAAGACTACAGTTATCCTATATATACACACTACATAGACTACACTATATATATGCTATATACAGTACACTTACCCTATATATAAACTATATACACTACATTTATCCTATATGCAGACACTATATAGATTGCTTATTCTATATAAACGCTAAATATACTACACTTACCTTATATGCAGACATTTATTATAGTTACCATATACATACACTATATACACTACACTTACACTATATACAGACACTATATAGATTACACTTATCCTACACACATGCGCTATATACACTACGGTTATCCTATATACACACTATTACACTACACCTTATTCATACGCTATATACACTTACCCTATATTCCGACTAACTATAAAGATTATACCTGTCCTATATACACAACATAAAGGCAACACTTATCCTATCCTGTGGTCCGTGAGAAGTTTCTCTGTGAAGACTGCGGAGACTGAAGATTGTGTCTGAATTAAAAAGAAAACATGACATAAATATTGGAGCAGTTGTTGGACTCTTTAACACATACTGTCTATCAGGATGGACCCCGTGTCTCAATCTTGTATCAAACAACGAGTGACCCTGATGTCCATTGTAACTTGTCACACCTCACCTTTCATTTGCTAAGTGAACTGGACAACTGCAACTTCTGATACTCACTCATTTCCAACATTCTGTCATTTTCTGTGATTTTGTTGATGTCGTCACATAAAAAAATATACATGTAGTCTCAGCCCAATGGAGATTCTTAAAGGGTTGCAAAAAGAAGTATAAAAAGTATTCCCTAATTAGCATATTCATTAAGATATCTCTGCAACAGCAATTTGGGTAATAAAAATATCAAGCATATTTATATTTTTTATTCACATAGCCGTATCAGGGCTTGTCTTTTGCAGTACAAGATGTACTTTCTAATGGCACCATTTATAGTTTCATACAATGTGAATGGGAAGCGGAAACAAATTTCAAATGGGGTGGAATTATAAAAAAATAAACAATTCTGCAACATTTATATTAGTTTTTTTTTTTTAACACCGTTTCCTATGCATTAAAACTGACCAATTATTTTTATTCTTGGTCATTACGATTACATTAGTCCCAGGTGCCTGCAGTGTAAAACAGAAGGCACCTGGCGGATATCGCGCCCGCTCTGCTCATGCGGTTTTTGTTGCAGAAGCGTACAGAAATTTGTGCGGATTTTCTGTACCTTACCCTACACCTGTGTACAGGCACCCTAAGGCTTGGAGAGGAGAATGCAAATTAACTCATACCAGCCCAACCAACTATCTGAATAAAAAATTACCCTTTTTGGGAGGGTTTTTCCGATATTTATATGACTGTGCCTGTACTAATAGAGCAAGATTTGCATTTAAGGGTTCAATCCAAAAAAGCTGGTTTCACAAGCTAAGGCCTCATGCACACGACCGTGCCGTTTTTTGCGGTCCTCAAACCGCGGATCCGCAAAAAACGGAAGCCGCCCGTGTTGCCTTCCGCAATTAACGGAACGGGCGCCGGCAATATAAATTCCTATAACAACGGTCGTGTGCATGAGGCCTAAAGCCGCAATGCATATGAAGAACCTAACTTATAGGCAACTACATGAGATGAGTTTAAAGACGCCAAGAATTTTCACATTTTAAGTCTTCATTCACACAGTCAGTGTTTGGTCAGTGATTTCCATCAGTGATTGTGAGCCAAAACCAGGAGTGGATCCTACACAGACATAAGGTAGAAGGGAAAGATCTGCGCCTGTTCTGTGTTTTGGACCCGTAACTTGGTTTTGGCTCAAAATCACTGATGGAAATCACTGACCAAACACTGACTGTGCCAATAAGGCCCTAATGCAATCATCTGCAGTGTCTTTATACTTCACCGTTCTTTAGGTAACTTCACCACAAGTGTTGTAGACCTGACCAAAAGTCTTATTTTCCCTAGACACATAATAAACCGTTCAAATTTAGGGAAAACGCTAAACATCTTTCCCTGTTTTATTGTATTTATTGTAGCTTACTAAACACACACCAGTTTTATACGGAGATATCCCGCACCTGAATATAACAGTTAGATATATCTCAGTATCTTACCCCAGAAATCCCACCGTGAGCAGTGGGCGTAAAAGCAGCTCCTCCGGGTGTCTCCGAAATTCATCACTAACCATAAAATCTGTTTCATCTCCCAAGGAGCCAACTGATGATTTTTAGATTCAAGCCGACCAACAGCTGTTTACTGCAGTTGCCATGGTGATGTCAACATCAGAGTTAAAGGGGACATTACCTTCCTGATCACTTTTTCTTTTCAAATACTAATCTTGATGAATTCCTGCACTTATGTCAAGTGTGAATGAAATCCAATAATCCTGATTTTTTTTTAAGTAGTGGCAATCTCCAACGGGATCTTAGTGCTGGAGTGCCTGTTAGGCCAGGTTCACAACACCGTTTAGCTTTCCGTTCTTCTGTATTTTAAGCATCCGTTATGCTCAGTTATGCACGTGTTGCATCATTTTTAGCCATTTCCGTCTGGGATCCGTTATTTTAGAGGAAAAAAAATTCCTACATTTTTTTAAGTCTAAAATAACGGAAATGGCTAAAATGAAGGCAACATGTGCATAACAGATGCTTAAAATACATGAGAACTCAGCCCTAGGCCTCATGCACACAGCCGTTGTGCGGTCGTTCCGTGCATTTGGGGACTGCATTTTGCGGTCCCTAATGCACGGGCAATGTCCGTGCGGCGGCCATGACGAATCGAGACCTATTCAGCTTCAATTCCTTTGCTGTCTGGATTCATTTTTCCATCACATTATACACTGCTTTTTCCCATGGTTACGACCACCCTGTAAACCATCAGTGGTGGCCCTGCTTGCACACTATAGGAGAAAGCACCAGCCTATGTGAGTTTCCACATTCCTGGTCACCAGAGAGGATTACAGGGTGGTCATAACCATGGTAACGAGCAGTGTATATGTAACACCCCAGAGTGGCATTACCACTTCTTCACGCCGCTACTATCTCTAATGTGCTAATATCATGTCATCTTGTGTATTTATTTCAGGTCCACTACACTGTGCATTTCTAATGTTTGCAACTGTTGTGTTTAAATGCAATTTGCCTGGTTTACCAGCAGGTGGCAGCAAATACGGCAGAGCTATAGTTAGGTAGAATGGAGCTTTCCATTCCATTCTATACCCCCTCGGTGGAGGAGTGGGCCAGTCCCACTTCCTGCATGAAGGGTGGGGATTAGTGAGAGTCAGTTCCAGCTTACCCCCTGCCAAGGGAGGGTGTGCTGGGCACGTCTCTCCTGAACATGCCCAAGCCAAGCCATCCAGAGCACCCTTAGCTCTGCTGGACATGGAGGCCAAAGCTTGAAGCCTCAGGAGCCAGGAGGAGTATTTCCTTGCTAAACATAGAGACAGACTACTAAGTGTTGTGCAGCATAAAGAAGAAGCAAAGTTATACAGCCAGCCTGATAGTACAGCAGAGCCAGAGAGCAACAAATGTAGCAGCGATGAGTTTGCCTGCCAGACTCTTAATGCTAAAGCCTGCTGGGACCAAGGCAAAGTTGGAACTGCATCTCAATATCTGGACTCAAGTTATTCTTTTATCACTCAACTATTCCCCCTATTTGTTTGCTTCGGAGCCAACGCCTTTGGTCCAGCCGTATACAGGTAGGAGCACCGTGACACTCACACCTCATATAAAGGGACATTTTAGGCCACCCTATACCACTCGGCTGTTCCTACACCTGGGACGCGACATAGAGGGCCCTGTGGCTCGGCCGCCCATTGCATATACTCACCTCATCCACTTGCACACAAAGAGACAGTAACTCCTCTTTTGATTAAAGAGGATCTGTCGCGCTGGGAGCGTGCGATGACGTCAGCACGCTGAGCGCCGGTCCTTCGGCAGGTCCTTTTCATTCAATAGAGGAGCAAGAGGATGAGATGAGTATATATATTTTTTCTTCTTTTTTTTTGCTGAAATGAAACATTACAGCAGGGAGCCACTATGGGGCATTATTACTGCAGGGGTCACTATGGCAAACATTATGGGCCACCATGGGGAACATTAGTACTGCTAATGGCCACTATGGGAGACATTATTTCTGCCGGGGGGCACTATGGGGGATATTATTAATGCTGGGGGCCACTATGGGGGACATTATTACTGCTGGGGGGTATTATGTACACTGAGGGCACTGCAGGGGTTGGGATCTTTGTTTAAAAGAAAAAAGCAATTTTTAACAGCCGTGAATAACAGATGCAAAACGGGAATTAAAAACGGACAGACAGACAAAAAATTAATGCACAAATGGTTGGAAAATGGCCACGAAAAACTGACAGTGTGCCTTAAGCCTCATTTACACATCCGTGCTTAAATCTGTGAAAAGGAGGTCAGTGATGCCTCCATGAAGATATCTGTGAAGGATCCATGTGTGGTCCGTGTGTGCATATTTTGCTGTCCGTGTGTCATCCGTGTTTCACTGACACTGCACAGCTGAATCCGTGCTGAAAACACAGACCCACGGACCGTGCTAAAACTCTGATGTGTGAATACACACATTAAAATGAATGAGGACGTGAGCTGTCCGTGGAGAACATGTACAGCGCACATACGTGGAACACTGAGGTGTGAATGAGGTTTTATAGAGCTTAGAGCGTTTAGGATTGTACGGTAACAGAATTCAGACATGTCGGTTCAGCATGTTAGGGATCAGCTCCCTGAAAAGATTGCACTGAAAGGCTCAATAGCCTTGTGTCATTTCCACTAATTAGTAGCTACAGTAGATGCATTTCTCCAGTGTGGAAATGGGGCCGTTTTTTCCTTTGTAACTAAAATGTATTTCACACCTCCACTAGGTGGCAGCAATGTACTGGTTACCTTTTCATATGACAGAAAACACAACACAGGTGTGAATACAGCCTTAGGCCTAGTTCACACGAACGTATGGCTTTTATAGTTTTTTGCGGTCTGTTTTTCACGGATCCGTTGTTCCGTTTTTGAGTTCCGTTGTGTTTGCGTTTCCTTTCCGTTTTTACGTTCCGTTTTTCCGTATGCCATGTACAGTATAGAGTAATTACATAGAAAAAATTGGGCTGGGCATAACATTTTCAATAGATGGTTCAGCAAAAACGGAACGGATACGGAAGACATACGGATGCATTTCCGTATGTGTTTCGTTTTTTTGCGGACCCATTGACTGAGTGGAGCCACGGAACGTGATTTGTGGCCAAATATAGGACATGTTCTATCTTTGAAAGGAACGGAAAAACGGAAACGGAATGCTTACGGAACACATTCCGTTTTTAATGCGGAACCATTGAAATGAATGGTTCCGTATACGGAACTCAAAAAAACGGCCCGTACACTCGCAAAAAAAACGTTTGTGTGAACTAGACCTTACCATAACTTGTTAGCCCCTTCTCACCCTGTGACATTTAAAGACATCATGGGAACTATGTAGTTCCAGCCAATTGACATAACAGCAGAAGTTGTTCCTGTGTGGTCGCTGTGGGAGGCCAGTTTTGACTGAAAACCAGGCTCCAGGCCTGGCTGTTTAATGCCTTGGATGCTGCAAACAATAGCAACCGTAGCATCTAAGGAGTTTAAGAGACGAAAGGGGCTTCCTATATCAGCACGTTGCAACAAAAGCCGGAATTAGTACTTACCGGTAATTCATTTTCCATGAGATTACCACGACGGCCATACAAGGAGTTTGACCCCTGACCTCTGTAGGGGCAGGAAGCAGAGAAAGGTTTAAATACTCCCCTCCCACCACTAAACACCAGTGCTTCCAAAATACCAGAGTAAAGGATGGTGGATACACACGTGAAAAAAATAAATAAACAGGAGAAGATATTTCATCATATCAACCCCCAAGTAATTAACAGGGAGGGAAATACGGGCCGTTGTGGTGATCTCATGGAAAATGAATTACCGGTGTAAAGGAACCCATATAATACAGATGAGCCCTTATGCAGCTTACTCCCGAACCCACAGCCGAAAATCCGAAATAAGGCGAATAGAAGATCCCAGTCCCCCAAACATGTGCCGAGACTACATGAAGGGGTAAAATCAGTGTGTTTTATTAGCAGTTGAATCATCCCTTTTATGCCCTCCTCCCATGCAAGGAAGACACCCACAACAAATATGCATTAACCCATAACACAAGGTTACAACCCACATAGAATCCTCCCCTCTGCCCGAGATAATATCATGGTACACCATGGTTAACATAATCAACACAGGCAGGACAATACACACAGAGAGACAATGGAACAGACATCACTTACTCAACGTATACAATGCCCCACCTTTTACAATACACATAGACGTTTAACATCCCAACAGGGCACGAATTAGTAAAAGTAAGCAGAAACCTCCCTTTCTCCACATAGCTCCCCCTTAGTTCCATGGGACGGCATACCCGCCTAGACCCTAACGGGTTGGCTTGGGGATGTCCGGTGTTAAACATAGTTTTTCCAGTTCTGTTTGTCGAGATAGCCCATCTGCATTGGCATTCTGCTTCCCTGGCCGGTACTGCATTGTAAAATTATAGGGTTGCAGTGCCAAGCTCCACCTAAGCAGTCTGGGGTTATCTCCGGCCACCCTGTTGAGCCAGATGAGGGGGTTATGATCCGTCATAACAGTGAAAGATCGTCCATATAAATAGGGCTGTAATTTCTTGAGGGCCCAGACCAATGCTAAACATTCCTTCTCAACGGTGGCATAACTGACCTCTCTGGGTATACGTTTTCTGCTCAGATATGCCACCGGATGCTCCAGTCCATCATCCCCCACTTGGCTTAGCACGGCTCCCAGTCCAAACATTGAGGCATCTGTGTGAACGAGAAATCTTTTAGCGTGATCCGGTGCCGCCAATACAGGGGTTTTACTTAATGCAAGCTTGAGTTTCTGGAAAGCTTCCTCACACTCTGGAGACCATACTACCTGCCTAGGTAAGGACTTTTTGGTAAGGTCGGTCAGGGGTTTGGCTATGGTGCTATAATCTGACCCAAATTTCCTATAATAACCAGCGGTCCCTAAGAAAACCATAACCTGAGTCTTGGTGCGGGATTGAGGCCACTGAGTGATAGCCTCAATTTTAGCGGGTTCAGGCCTCTGCTTGCCTGACCCTACCCTATGGCCTAGGTATTGGACCTCCGCCATGCCCACATGACACTTTTCTGGTTTCAAGGTTAATCCGGCCTCTTGAATTCTCTTGAGTACTACCGAAATGTGCTCCAGGTGGGCCTCCCAAGTGCTGCTGTAGATGGCTATGTCATCTAAATAAGCACAGGCGAAGCCCTGAAATCCCTCTAGGAGCCGGTCTGCCATCCTTTGAAAAGTGGCGGGGGCATTCCTCATCCCAAATGGCATGACCTTAAATTGGTACAAGCCAAATGGGGTGACGAATGCCGACTTAGGAATAGCATCAGGTTCCAAGGGGATTTGCCAATAACCCTTGCACAAGTCAATAGTGGTCAAGTAATTCCCTCCTGCCATACGGTCTAATAGTTCATCTACCCTGGGCATGGGGTAGGCATCCGTAACTGTTCGGTCATTAAGCCTGCGGTAATCCACGCAAAACCGCGTGGTACCGTCTTTCTTTGGTACTAACACCACTGGGGAGGCCCAGGGGCTCTGAGAGGGTTCTATAACCCTTAGGTCTAGCATTTCCTAAATTTCCTTTAACATGCTATCTCTAACTGACTCAGGAATTCTGTACGGTTGCTGTCTCAAAGGGACCTGACCTGGGGTCTCTACCCGGTGTACAGCCAGGGTGGTGTAGCCTGGAAGAGCAGAGAACATATCTCGAAATTCCTGCAATAGCTGGGTAGCCTGTGCCCTTTCCTCTGGCTTTAGCTCTGGCCCTAATCCAACCTGCTCCACCCCCGTGGGTTCTTTGTGGAGCAAATTGGGTAAGGGTATACCCTCACTATCCTCAAACGCCGGAGCGCATACGGCAGAGACCTCCTCTGGTCTCTCTAAGTAGGGTTTTAACATATTGACATGAAATGACCTGCGAATCCTTTCATTGTTACAATCTGTTACTATGTACGTGGTATCGCTGACCCTGGCTAATACTTTGTAGGGCCCTTGCCAAGAGGCCTGCAACTTATCGGTTTTTGTCGGTTTGAGGACTAGCACCTTTTGATCTATCTCTAGGATACGATCTCTAGCTCCCCTATCGTACCAGTGTTTTTGTCGCTGTTGAGCCGCCTGCAGGTTTTCTCTTACCGATTGAGTAAGGGCCTGCAGTCGGTCTCTCAACTCCAAATCAAATGGTACTATAGGCATGCCTGATTCCCCCATATCCCCTTCCCAGTGTTCGCGGACCAGGTCCAGAGGTCCTCGGACTCTCCTTCCATATAATAGTTCGAAAGGAGAGAATCCGGTGGATGCCTGGGGTACTTCCCGGTAGGCGAACAGTAGGTGGGGAAGGAATTTTTCCCAGTTCCGACAGGTCTCTGCGAACGTGATTAGCATCTGTTTCAGAGTGCCATTAAAGCGTTCGCAGAGTCCGTTCGTTTGGCGATGATATGGAGAACTTAGTATGGGTTTTACTCCGCAGCTCTGCCAGAGCTGCTGAGTAACTACCGCTGTGAATTGGGTCCCTTGGTCAGATACTAATTCCCTAGGGAACCCCACTCTAGTGAATATCTGGATGAGAGCTTCAGCTACGGTTTCAGCAGTGATATTAGGTAGGGCTATAGCTTCCGGGTAGCGAGTAGCATAGTCCACCACTGTAAGAATATACTTCTTACCTGATGGACTAGGCTTACTAAGGGGTCCTACCAAATCTACTGCTACCCTGAAGAAAGGTTCCTCTATTATGGGTAGTGGGCGTAGTTTCGCTCTGGGGTGGTCACCCCTCTTTCCTACTTTCTGACATACGTCGCAGGTTCTACAATAATTTCGCAAATCTTGGGTAACACCTGGCCAAAAAAATGTCTGGGTCAACCTATCCCGGGTTTTCTTGATCCCTAAATGTCCTGCTAACGGTATGTCATGGCTAATCCGTAATAGCTCTGCCCTATATTTGCGGGGTACCACTAACTGCTTCTTTATTACCTGTCGGGCTCCTCCCCCTGCCCCCTCTGTTAACCGATATAGTAAACCTTTCTCCCACTGGAACTTCTCATGTCCTATGTCTCCCTGGGGATTATCCGCCTCCCTCCTGTACCCACTTAATGTGCTATCCTCCCTCTGTGCTTGCCCAAAGTCTGTGGGAGTGCCCCAATACATGTTAGGACTAGAATTTACGGCAGCATTATCAGTGCCTACCTGGTCATCCGAGGAGTGTGAGGTACCCATAGCGCGTGCCTGTTGTCTGGTTGAGACTGGGAGTGCTCCTGCTGTAGTCGGCTGTACAAATTGAGACGTCAAGCACCCCAAGTCATTTCCCAGCAAAACCTCTGCTGGTAGTTCTGGCATGATGCCCACCTCCACAGCCTTAGCCCCAGTCAATGTGTACCATGGCGGTGGGTAACTTGTGAATAGCCCCTCCCGCCACAGATCGCCCGGTATGTTGGGACGCCTTAACACGGTGAGGTTGGACTAGGGTGATCGTAGCTCCAGTGTCTCTCAGTCCTCTGGCTTCCTGCCCATTAAGGGTCACGGTCTGTCGATAGTGTGCCCGGTTGTCATCTGCTGCTTGCACTGGATTGACCTCATGTAGTATGGACCAATTCTCAGACGGATTGCGGTCCCCCCCTTGTGTAGAATAGTTGTAATCCTCTTGTACACAATGAGCAGCTGCTCTCGTTGGAGGGGTTGGTGCTCGCCCCCATCGATCATTATTACGGTGGGGACAATTAGGTCTGATGTGTCCCACTTGCTTACACCCAAAACACATCGGTGCAGTTTTCTGAACCCCAGTGGCGGTAGGTTGACTCACCGGTGGTACTGGTTTCGGTTGCTGTGTTGGGGCAGGAGTGTGATACTGTGGTCGAAATCCTGAGGCTCCCCGGTTGTTATCTGCCCGTCTGCTTTCGTAAAATTCGTCTGCTAAACGTGTGGCTTCTTCTACTGACGGTGGTTTTCTGTCCTTGACCCAATCCCTGGTATCTGTAGGAGTGTGGTCAAAAAACTGCTCCAACAATATTAACTGTAATGCATCTTCCAGTGTAGTCGCCTGGCATCCCTGCATCCAATTACTGGCAGCGCGGTGCATGCGGAATGCCCACTCCGTGTAAGAGTCTTTGCCCTGTTTCCGTAGAGACCGAAATTTTCTCTGGTGTGCCTCTGGGGTAACTGCATAACGGGCCAACAATATCTCCTTCACTTTCTCATAATTTTGCATGTCTGCATCCGGTACCGCTCTAAAGGCTTCTGCGGCTCTGCCTGAAAGCTTGCTGCTCAATATCGCAGCCCAATTAGTGTTATCCACATCTTCTAATACACACTGTCTTTCAAAGTCCTGCAGATAATTGTCAATATCCATTTCACTTTCTATGAAACTTTTAAAAGCAGCATAATTTATCTTACGTGAGCGCCCCATAGATGATCCTGGTAGTGACAATATATCCATTTGCGGTGATCTTTCTCTGGCCTCCCGTGCTTCCCGGCGGCTTTCTGCTTCCGAAGCTTGTGCCATAATCTGTACCACAATTTCTGGTGTAGGATTCGGTCCTATCAAACTGAGTCTCCATCTCACATCTTTCTGAAACTCTGTTTCCTCTGTGTTCGCCATTTGCACCTCACTGTTTCGGTCGCTCTCCAGTAATTCAGCTATTATCGTGGCTTTCGGCTTGTTGCTTGCCACTATGCCTCGAGCTTCCAGCAGGTCTTTAAGTGTTGTTCGTTTCAGCTGTTCGTATTCATGCGCCATTCACTTTCTTTTCGGTTAAATGAAGTAAATCCATTCGGGAGAAATCCCACTGCTGCCACCAGTGTAAAGGAACCCATATAATACAGATGAGCCCTTATGCAGCTTACTCCCGAACCCACAGCCGAAAATCCGAAATAAGGCGAATAGAAGATCCCAGTCCCCCAAACATGCGCCGAGACTCCATGAAGGGGTAAAATCAGTGTGTTTTATTAGCAGTTGAATCATCCCTTTTATGCCCATGCAAGGGAGACACCCACAACAAATATGCATTAACCCATAACACAAGGTTACAACCCACATAGAATCCTCCCCTCTGCCCGAGATAATATCATGGTA
Organism: Bufo bufo; assembly: GCF_905171765.1. Taxonomy (NCBI): domain Eukaryota; kingdom Metazoa; phylum Chordata; class Amphibia; order Anura; family Bufonidae; genus Bufo; species Bufo bufo. Next base: position 391,222,350 of record NC_053392.1, read on the forward strand.
CACCATGGTTAACATAATCAACACAGGCAGGACAATACACACAGAGAGACAATGGAACAGACATCACTTACTCAACGTATACAATGCCCCACCTTTTACAATACACATAGACGTTTAACATCCCAACAGGGCACGAATTAGTAAAAGTAAGCAGAAACCTCCCTTTCTCCACAACCGGTAAGTACTAATTCCGGCTTTCCATATCATCACCACGACGGCCATACAAGGAGGTATATCAAATATGAATCTACAGGGGGGACACAGACTGAAGGACTTTTTGTCCGAAAGACATATCAGTCTTTTTGAAAAGGTCCAATCTATAATGTTTGGCAAAAGTATGGATACTGGACCAAGTGTCTGCCTTACAGATCTCCTCAAGGGAGACACCCGCTCTTTCTGCTTGAGAAGATGACATTGCCCTGGTAGAGTGGGCTCTGATATTATCAGGGCAGGAAAGATTCTGTAAGGAATAACAAGAAGCGATGGTAGCTTTGATCCATCTGGCAATGGAGGACTTGGAAACTTTCTGACCCTTGTTTCTTCCTCCAAACAGGATAAAGAGGCAGTCTGACTTCCTAAAGTCTTTAGTGGTCTCTAAGTAATCCAGTACTGCCCGTCTGACATCAAGTGAATGAAGGGTAGATTCCCAATCATTAGATGGGTTGTTAAACAAGGAAGGAAAAGTGATCTCCTGGTCCTTATGAAATTTCGAGACTACTTTCGGTAGAAAACACGGGTCTAGTTTTAGAACTATCCTGTCGTCCAGGACCTGTAGGTAAGGCTCTCTAATTGAAAGTGCCTGTAGTTCACTTATTCTTCTGGCTGAGGTGATGGCAACCAGGAATGCAGTTTTGTAGGATTTTAGCTTCAGAGAGCAGTCACTCAGAGGTTCAAATGGAGGATGTGATAGTCCCCTAAGGACGATGTCTAAATCCCAGGTAGGTACCTGAGACCTTAGAGTCGGACGTAACCTCGTTATCGCTTTATCCACCTATGGTTCGCCAGTTCGGTGTCGTAAAAGCAACTGAGGGCTGATACCTGTACCTTGAGTGTGGATGGTCTTAATCCCATGTCAAAGCCTTTTTGTAAAAAGTCCAGAATCATTTGGATGTTTGGAGCTGAGGTATTCGGTGAGGGCGAACCTGACCACGAGCAGAACCGTTTCCAAATCTTCAGGTAAGGTGACTTTCTTTTTGGAAGCCTTTAGGGTTGAAATTACCGCATCCGATAGTCCCTGATGCTTTAGGATCTGGGTCTCAGGATCCAGGCTGCTTCTTTTGAGGAAGTCCGGGTGTAGAATCGGACCTTGGTGAAGGATGTCTCGTCGGTATTAACGGAAGAGGGGGGAAAGCGTAATGGAGACCTCGGTTCCATCTGAAAGAGAAAGCGTCCAGAAATCTCGGGCTGTCTCTGGGATGTAGGGAACAAAAAAATGGCAATTTTGAGTTTACTCGAGTGGCAAAGAGATCTATTGTTGGTCTCCCTTACTTGTCCGATATCATCAGGAAGACTTCCTCGTTCAAGGACCATTCTGAGTGGTCTATCTTTGCCCGGCTTAGGTAATCTGCTTCCACATTTAGGGACCCTTTCAGGTGGACTGCAGACACTGACTGGACATTTGCTTCGGCCCAGGTGAACATCTTTGCCTACAAATCCAGCAGGCTGCTCGAACCCGTGCCTCCCTGATGATTTAAATACCTTATCACTGTCGTATTGTCTGACAGGACTCTTACGTGATGGCCCTGAAGATGAATCTTTGCTTGCTTTAGAGTTTCCCAGACTCTAAGATTTGATGACTGAAGACTGAAAGATTTTGGCCAGACTCCCTGGTAATAAACGTCTCCGACCTTGTCTCCCCAACCGTACTGGCTTGCATCCGTGGTGATCTGGGCATAGGGATTCTTTGACCACTTCACCCCCCTGGAGATATTGAGCCTGTTTTTCCACCAAAAAAGGGAGGTTTTTATCCTCTGATGGATGACCACCTTTTGGTCTAGGGAAGATTCCCTTCTGTCCAGACCCTGAGGATCCACATCTGCAGGGTTCGGAAATGGATCTGACACCACTGAACGGACGGTATGCAGGATGTGAGGATCCCCAGGAGACTCATTGAGTCTCTGATGGAGCAGAAACTCTTTGAGTTGAAGATGGAGATTTTCTTTTGGATGTCCTGTATCTTGCTCTGAGGTAAACAGGTTATCTGTTTCTGGGAATCCAGAATAACCCCCAGGAACTGGATCTTTGTTGTCGGATCTAACTGTGATTTTCTTATGTTGATCAACCAACCCAGTCCCTCTAGGGTTTGACGGAAAAAAATTAGATCTCTCTGCAGAAGAAGAGCGGAACTGTTTGAGATCAGAAAATCGTCTAAGTATGGAAAAACTGTCAGACCTTCCTTCCTTAGACAAGCCACTACCTCGATCATTAGTTTTGTAAAAACTCGAGGGGCTGATGATATGCCGAAGGGGAGAGAGGTGAATTGGTAATGGAGAATTCTGCCCAGATGGTCTCTGACCGCGAACCTTAAGAACCGTTGAGAGCTGGGATGTATTGGTACATGATAGTAGGGGTCGGTCACATCGACCGAGCACATTACTGAATTGTTCTGAAGCAGAGGAACTATGGATCTTAGGGTCTCCATCCTGAATTTTTGATAGGTAATGTACCTGTTCAGGCGCTTTAAGTTTATTATTGTGCGATAGGATCCCTCCTTCTTCACTAGGAAGAGGTTCGAATAGAACCCCTTTCCTTGTTCGGATCGTGGTACATCCACCACTACCCCTTTTGCGAGTAGTTCCCGAATGCCCACGTGAATAGGATGATTGAAGTCTGGGATCGCAACCTTGGTGACTAGAAATCTCTTTGGGGGAGAATCCGAGAATTGTATTCTGTAACCTGACTCTACAATCCTCAGAGCCCAGGAGTTTGAGGATATCTCCTCCCAACGGGGAAAAAACATCCTCAATCTCCCCCCTACCCTGATGTCACTGGTTTCCATTTCCTTTTTGGGGCAGAGGCGGGAGCCCTACCCCTCCCCCTTTGGGGTAACTGAAATGGCCTGACTTGCCCTTACCACTGTACTGACTACTTTGGTTGGAAGGGGCACGAAAGGGATACTTCCTTTTATAGACTTTTTCCTCCGGAAAACCCTTCTTTTTATCGGAGGCCTTTTCTAGGATCTTTTCTAATTCTGGTCCGAATATATACTCTCCAGAAAAGGGGATGCCACATAGTCTGGATTTTGACACTTTGTCCCCCGACCAGCATTTCACCCACAAGGCATGGCGAGCTGCATTGGACAGACCCGCATCCTTTGCTGCAAAATGTACCGACTCCGCGGAGGCGTCCGCTAAAAAAGCTGTAGCAGATTTTAACAGGGGAATAGCACTCAAAATCTCATTTGTTGAGGAATCGCTGGAGGCCCTATTCTCTAACTCTGAGAGCCAGATGAACATAGATCTGGCAACTGATGTGGCTGCTATGTTCGATTTAAGCGTGAACATGGCCGCCTCCCAGGACCTTCTCAATAGGCTGTCAGCCTTTCTATCCAATGGATCTTTGAGCTGAGAGGCATCCTCAAATGGTAGGCTGGTCTTCTTATTGACGCTAGCTACCTGGGCATCAGTTTAGGGATGGTATCAAAGGTCCTAGCTTCTTCTTGATCAAAGAGAAGCCAGTTTTGGAAGGATCTGGCAACTCCTAGCCGTTTCTCCGGATCTGCCCATTCACCCCCTTGATATTATTGTTAATAGGAAAGACTCTGGATTTCTTTACCCTGAGACCTCCAAACATCTCATCTTGTACTGATGGAGTAGAAGGCACCTCCTCTACTCCCATAGTAGCTCTGACGGCTTTAAAAAGCTCGGGCATATCCTCAGAGGAGAAATAAAATTTCCTTCTGTTCTGTGAAAATTCTCGTTCAGAGAGCTTATCTTCATCCTCCATATGTCTAGAGGAGGAAGCCGAACCGCCATAAACTTCAGAATCGGATGAAATATAATCGTCTGATTTTTGGCGTTTGGCGGGGGGCTCCGAAACAACAGGTTTCTCTGTTTGAAGAGACGAAAAAGCCGCAAAGGAGGATTTAATCTCTTCCTGCATCATAGACTTAATCTCGTCCATGAGGGACGGCTGTTCATCACGGACAATTTTAGAAATGCAATCCCTGCACAACTTCTTAGGGTGGTCATCGGGTAGTCGATTAAGACATGAAATACACTTTGATGACTTCTTGGGTTTTCTCAGAGAATCCTTAGCAGTCTGGAAAAGCCAAGAAAAAAACAATCAATAATGTGCCCAGGTGAGAGAGGAAGAAAACTCTCCTCTATGGGGAACTTACGGACGGCAGAGTAGAGGCCTCAGTATGCTCAGACGCAGACATCCTAAAGTATAGCCAGAGGATAAGCACTCACCGCAGGACGCTGCAGCAGGAGAATCCATTTGAATTCTCCTGCCTCCCGAAGCCGGCCCCCCGTCCGCGTCACTTCCGAAAACGTCACAGCTAACCGGAAGTGATTTATTTGTACAGCGCCGCATGGCGCTGGGCGCACAAACCAGCATGGTTTCAATGAACCAGCGGGCGTTCTGTGCTCCAGATCAACCGGAGGTGAGTCTCTCCCTTTCCCCCCTGTCCGGCGTTAGTACGAGACCGCGGGCTGACAGGGGGGTCCCGCTGAAGCAGGTACGCGACTCCATCCACTTCGGGACCTTCATCTCCACGGCAGCTGCCTGCGGAGACCTTTCTCCGCCCCTGTCCTCTGTAGGGACAGGAAACACTGGTGTTTGGTGGTGGGAGGGGAGTATTTAAACCTTTCTCTGCTTCCTGCCCCTACAGAGGTCAGGGGTCAATCTCCTTGTATGGCCGTCGTGGTGATGATATGGAAATATTCTGTGGACAGATGAAACCAAAGTTGAGTTGTTTGGAAGAAACACACAACACTATGTGTGGAGAAAAAGAGGCACAGCACACCAACATCAAAACCTCATCCCAACTGTGAAGTTTGGTGGTGGGGACATCATGGTTTGGGGCTGCTTTGCTGCGTCAGGGCCTGGACGGATTGCTATCATCGAAGGAAAAATGAATTCCCAAGTTTATCAAGACATTTTGCAGGAGAACTTAAGGCTATCTGTCCACCAGCTAAAGCTCAACAGAAGATGGGTGTTGCAACAGGACAACGACCCAAAGCATAGAAGTAAATCAACAGCAGAATGGCTTAAACAGAAGAAAATACGCCTTCTGGAGTGGCCCAGTCAGAGTGATGTGGCATGACCTCAAGAAAGCGATTCACACCAGACATCCCAAGAATATTGCTGAACTGAAACAGTTCTGTAACAGGAATGGTCAAGAATTATTCCTGACCGTTGTGCACGTCTGATCTGCAACTACAGGAAACCTTTGGTTGAATTTATTGCTTCCAAAGGAGGTTCAATCAGTTATTAAATCCAAGGGTTCACATACTTTTCCCACATGCACTGTCAATGTTTACATGGTGTGTTCAATAAAAACATGGTAACATTTAATTCTTTGTGTGTTATTAGTTTAAGCAGACTGTGATTGTCTATTGTTACAATGGAAAAATGGGCGAGCACTCATACACTTGGCAACCAAATTGACATATGCAGAAAATATTTATTGTTAAATCCCCATAAAATTCAAGTAATAAAAATAATAAAAACAGTGTATTATAGCAATGATATACAAACACTACAATCACAAACTATAGTAGATATAATAGTATAGTCGATATTGTATTGAATGCTAAAATATATGATAATAAAATATTCGATACTAGTCTATAGTCGATAAATTCACTGATATAAATCACACACCAAAAACTTGTCCAGGTCCTTATATATGCTGTTATTGTGAAGGGGAGGTAATTCCTCCGTGAATCTATCTCAGATTGGGAAAATGAGTGTCACTTTAAATATTGTAGGTGTATTTCAGGTGTAGGTGTTTTATAGGTGTAGGTGTAATATTTTCTGCATATGTCAATTTGGTTGCCAAGTGTATGAGTGCTCGCCCATTTTTCCATTGTTACATTTACTTTTTAACAGAGGGTGGGGTGATTCCCTCTATATGAGCTTGCAGCACTACCCTGTAACTACTAAGGAGTGAGCCACTACAACCTATTTTGTCATTGTCTATTGTTGTGACTTAGATGAAGATCAGATCACATTTTATGACCAATTTGTGTAGAAATCCATATCATTCCAAAGGGCTCACATACTTTTTCTTGCAACTGTTTGTGCCAAATTTGGGGTCCAATGGATCAGCCTTTTGATGCCTTTAGGCCTCTTTCACACGGGCGTTGCGGGAAAAGATGCAGGTGCGTTGCGGGAACATGCGTGATTTTTCCGCGCGAGTGCAAAACATTGTAATGCGTTTTGCACTCGCGCGAGAAAAATCACGCATGTTTGGTACCCAAACCCGAACTTCTTCACAGAAGTTCGGGCTTGGGATCGGTGTTCTGTAGATTGTATTATTTTCCCTTATAACATGGTTATAAGGGAAAATAATAGCATTCTTAATACAGAATGCATAGTACAATAGGACTGGAGGGGTTAAAAAAATAATAATAATTTAACTCACCTTAATCCACTTGTTCGCGCAGCCGGCATCTCTTCTGTCTTCATCTGTGAGCAATAGGACCTTTGATGACGTCACTGCGTTCATCACATGGTCCATCACATGATCCATCACCATGGTGATGGATCATGTGATGAGCGTAGTGACGTCAAAGGTCCTATTGCTCACAGCACAGATGAAGACAGAAGAGATGCCGGCTGCGAGAACAAGTGGATTAAGGTGAGTTAAATTATTATTTATTTTTTTTTAACCCCTCCAGCCCTATTGTACTATGCATTCTGTATTCAGAATGCTATTATTTTCCCTTATAACCATGTTATAAGGGGAAATAATAATGATCGGGTCCCCATCCCGATCGTCACCTAGCAACCGTGCGTGAAAATCGCACCGCATCCGCACTTGCTTGCGATTTTCACACAACCCCATTTATTTCTATGTGGCCTGCGTTACGTGAAAAACGCACAAAGAGGAGCATGCTGCGATTTTCACGCAACGCACAAGTGATGCGTGAAAATCACTGCTCGTGTGCACAGCCCCATAGAAATGAATGGGTCAGGATTCAGTGCGGGTGCAATGCGTTCAACTCACGCATCGCATCCGCGCGGAATACTCGCCCGTGTGAAAGGGGCCTTAGAGAACAGACAAACAGACATGTGCAGTAAGCCGGATTGGGGCAGATGCACACTGGCGCAATATTAATAGTTCTTAGTTTGTGACGCCAATTGAAGCTTGCGCAGGTACTGTAACAGGGCCCTTTAAGATGTAATAGCTCACATACCAAGTGAGGAATGCCAGAGGGGGATAATGTCTCTGTATAGTAGGTATAGTAGTGTCAACGGTGTCTCCTACCTTGGTACGGCTGGACTCCTGGATCCTGGCTCACATGCAATAAATTGAGTGCGGTTAGTAGGAGTAATTGAGGAATGAATGCAATCCAGACAGGAAATATAATCCAACTCGTCTTTACTTAATGGGTGCAGCATAAATCCATACAAGTTACAGCATAGGTCTGGGGCCCCAGCAGGTATTGGCAATATGTGGCAGGAATCAATATCTATTCTGCTTCTTGTCATATGCCTAAAGAATCTGTCAGGTATCTATCTTCTGCTCTGTCTGTCTTCTGCTTGATATGGGCCTGACTAGCTGAAGGAGGTATTTGGCTTCTCCTGGTCTTTGGATTAAACACTCACAGTTCTGCTCGCAGGGTATGGCTTGGAGGTGGCTGCTTGCTTGTCAACCAGCACTGAGGTAGATTACTCAGGCTGGGAAGAGGGATCCTGGGGCCTCAGCCAAGGTCTGGATCCTAGGTTGGGATCCCTGTGTCTGGGAGCTCCAGCTAACACAGCCTTCCCCAAGAGGGGGGCTGGTACACACTGGATCTAACTGGTTTCTTCCCTCCCTTGCTGCAGGGCGTGGGACCAGCCCACTTCTGCTCCTAGAAGAGGGGGAGCTAAACACTGGAATGAACTATTCCAGTCTAGCTATACTAAACTGAACTAAACACATTGCTGCCACCTGCTGGTGTACATGGAAAATTACAGCAATAATATGAAACAGGCATGGAAATACATATCATGGCAATGCACAGTTAGATTACACTAGATGGAAATACACATATAGACCTGACATTATTGTAGCAGGGATACAGAAGTTTAGTGACATACTTCAGGATGTTACACATGGTGGCTGATAATAGAGAACAACAGGGTGGGTCAGGACTTTTATAAAAACCTTCCCAGACACCCGTGTACCTTTGTGTCAAATTTGGTGTCAGGCTTTCTATAGAGGACAGATAGACAAACAGACTTTTATTTTTATTTTATATACAGTATATATATATGCCACGCGACACGAAACAGAAGGTCTTGCCCTCTGCAGAATTTGCCTATCCTTGTCTGTAAAACAGACAAGAATAGGACATGTTCTATTTTTTTGAGTGTGCCACAGAACGGACATACGGATGCGTACAGCACACGGTTGTGCTGTCCACATCTTGTGCAGCCCCACTGAAGTGAATGGGTCCACATCTGACCCGCAAAAAATGCGGATCGGATGTGGACAAAACCCACGGTCGTGTGCATGAGCCCTTAGACAGAGTGCGGATAACATAATTTTTGGTTTTCATTAGGTTCTATTCAATAACATTTGACTATGTATACCTTTTATATATCAGATTACCGTTTATTTCTGATAAATATTTGACGTTCTTTCAGATATGCTTCAGGGGCTTTTGCCCTTCGTTATTTATCTCATGTACAGGTTCTCTTTTCAGATATGGTGCAACTTACATGATCATTGGGGCACATCTATCAAGCTCGCCTGTTTTTAGACGTAAAATTAGACAGGGGTATTTTATTTGACTTTCTTTTGTTGAGTATTTATTAAAAGTTGCAGTGTGAAGCCCGTGCTGTGGACCGCAAATTGCGGTCCGCAATGCACGGGCACCGACCGTGGCCCAGCCGCATGAGGATCGCGGACCCATTTACTTGAATGGGTCCGCAATCCGTCCTTTCCGCAAAAAGATAGAGCAAGTTCTATCTTTTTGCGGTGCGGAGGCACGGAACCCCAGGAAGCACTCCGTAGTGTTCTGTTCCGTGCTTACGTTCCGCATCTCCGGATTTGCGGACCCATTGAAGTGAATGGGTCCGCATCCGTGATGCGAATGCACAGAGAACAGGTGCCCGTGTATTGCGGATTCGCAAATGCGGTCCGCAATACAGCAACGGGCAGCACACGTTCGTGTGAATGAGTCCTTATGCTATGTGTCTCTGCATGACCTTACTGCTACTGAATCATAGCAACAGCTTTATGTCAGTATGAGGGCTCATGCACACGGCCGTTGCCCAGCTGTGTCCGTATTGCGGACCGCATACGGCGGGTCCGCAATACACGAGCACTGGCCGTGTGCGCCCCGCATCACAGATGCGGACCCATCCACTTGAATGGGTCCGCAAACCCGGAGATGCGGTGTGGAAGCACGGATCAGAACCCGAAGGAAGCACTACGGAGTGCTTCCGTGGTGTTTCTGGGCGTGCCTCCGCACCGCAAAAAAGTAGTGCATGGACTACTTTTTTGCAGTGCGGACTGTGAGTGAATGGGTCCGCGATCCGCATGCGGCTGCCCCACGGTCTGTGTCCGTACATTGCGGACCGCAGCACTTGTGCGGCCAGCACACGTCGTGTGCATTAGCCCTGATCCTGTAGAAGGAAGGTCATGCAGAGATACATTATAAATTTGTATAATGCCGTGCGCTCCTGCAAGACGAGCAGTGTCCAGAACAGAGGATCGGAGAACGGAGAAGATGCTCACACGCAGGTTCATATTCACTTAAATTGGTCTAATTTATTTGTGCATGTAAAAAGTCACATCTGTGTGGAGAAACCCCAACCCTGCATTGGAGAAAAAATTAGACTGTTTTTGGAACAATTTAAGGCGCAAAAAAGGCACACCTACATATATAGGGCTTAAAAAAAAAATACTCCCTTGGCCGGAGCATGCGCATTGCGATGCCCATTGCTGGCACGGCATCGCAGTAGCTTATGCGCATGAGCCGGCTAGCAGCGCAAAAACTGCAGAAAGGAGGCAGTCCATCGGCGCAGGAGAAGAGGAGGAAAGCCAAGCGAGCAGCTGTCACTGCAGACACAGAGAGCCAAGAGAGGTAAATTTATTTGTTTGATCCGTTAGCCCGGTCGCATGCGCATAAGCTACTGTGAAGCCGTGCCAGCAATGGGCATCGCAGTGCGCATGCCCCGGCCAAGGAAGTCAGAGCGCAGGCACAGGATCTCGCTGAGGGGGAGAGAAAACAGATGGGCGGGCAGAGGAAGAGGCTGGGCGGGGATAAGAGCCGAAGAGGCAGAGCTGCCTGGGCACCAACGCGGTGGACGCCGCCCCTGGGCACTTGTGAGCCCTCATTTACATATGCATCAAAGTTCGTTTTGGGCAGTTTTACAAGTCCACAAAAGCATATAAAGGTACCGTTTTAATCATCTGTGTTGCGGCTACAGCGCTATGGGAACTGTTAAAAGGGGTAAATGTGCTGACAGACTCCCTTTTAGGCCTCATGCACACAACCGTTGCTTTGGTCCGCATCCGAGCCGCAGTTTTTGCGGCTTGGATTCTGACCCATTCACTTCAATGGGGCCGCAAAAGATGTGGGCTGTCCGCATCCGTTGCTAAGTTCCGTGGTCCTTTTTGCAGACAAGAATAGGCAGTTATATCAATGGCTGTCCGCGCCATTACGCAAATTGCGGAACGCACACGGACGCCAACCGTGTTTTGCGGAACTGCAATTTGCGGACAGCAAAACACACAACTGTCGTGTGCATGAGGCCTAAATCTGTGAAAAGTGAGCCTCTGAAGATGTCCGGAATGAATCCGTGTGTGATCTGTGTCCGTTTTTGCTGTCCGTGTGTCATCTGTTTTTCACTGACACTGCTCAGCTGAAAAATAATTTTCAAAGCATCTCTTCCAAATGATCCATGAAACACGGATGGCATCCATGTTGCATCTGTGGTGTTCACAGACCCATGGACTATAATGGGCGATGGATCAGTGGTAAACATAGAAACATAGAAACATAGAATGTGTCGGCAGATAAGAACCATTTGGCCCATCTAGTCTGCCCAATATACTGAATACTATGGATAGCCCCTGGCCCTATCTTATATAAAGGATGGCCTTATGCCTATCCCATGCATGCTTAAACCCCTTCACTGTATTTGCAGCTACCACTTCTGCAGGAAGGCTATTCCATGCATCCACTACTCTCTCAGTAAAGTAATACTTCCTTATATTACTTTTAAACCTTTGCCCCTCTAATTTAAAACTGTGTCCTCTTGTGGTAGTTTTTCTTCTTTTAAATATGCTCTCTTCCTTTACCGAGTTGATTCCCTTTATGTATTTAAAAGTTTCTATCATATCCCCTCTGTCTCTTCTTTCTTCCAAGCTATACATATTAAGGTCCTTTAACCTTTCCTGGTAAGTTTTATCCTGCAATCCATGTACTAGTTTAGTAGCTCTTCTCTGAACTCTCTCTAGAGTATCTATATCCTTCTGGAGATATGGCCTCCAGTACTGCGCACAATACTCCAAGTGAGGTCTCACCAGTGTTCTGTACAGCGGCATAAGCACTTCACTCTTTCTACTGCTTATACCTCTCCCTATACATCCAAGCATTCTGCTGGCATTTCGTGCTGCTCTATTACATTGTCTTCCCACCTTTAAGTCTTCTGAAATAATTACTCCTAAATCCCTTTCCTCAGATACTGAGGTCAGGACTGTGTCAAATATTCTATATTCTGCCCTTGGGTTTTTACGCCCCAGGTGCATTATCTTGCACTTATCCACATTAAATTTCAGTTTCCAGAGTTCTGACCATTCTTCTAGTTTTCCTAAATCCTTTTCCATTTGGCGTTTCCCTCCAGGAACATCAACCCTGTTACATATCTTTGTGTCATCAGCAAAAAGACAAACCTTACCAGCGAGGCCTTTTGCAATATCACTTATGAAGATATTAAACAAAATCGGTCCCAGTACAGATCCCTGTGGAACCCCACTGGTAACATTACCTTGTTTTGAATGTTCTCCATTGACTACAACCCTCTGTTGTCTGTCACTCAGCCACTGCCTAATCCACTCAACAATATGGGAGTCCATGCTCAATGACTGCAGTTTATTGATAAGTCTTCTATGTGGGACAGTGTCAAAAGCCTTACTAAAATCTAGATATGCGATGTCTACTGCACCTCCACCGTCTATTATTTTATTCACCCAGTCAAAAAAATCTATAAGATTTGTTTGACATGATCTCCCTGAAGTAAACCCATGTTGTTTTTCATCTTGCAATCCATAGGATTTTAGATGTTCCACAATCCTATCCTTTAATAGGGTTTCCATTAATTTGCCTACTATTGATGTCAGACTCACTGGTCTATAGTTGCTCGATTCCTCCCTACTACCTTTCTTGTGAATGGGCACGACATTTGCCAATTTCCAATCTTCCGGGACGACTCCTGTTACTAATGATTGGTTAAATAAATCTGTTAACGGTTTTGCCAGCTCACCACTAAGCTCTTTTAATAATTTTGGGTGTATCTCATCAGGCCCCTGTGACTTATCTGTCTTCACCTTAGACAGCAAACTTAGAACATCTTCCTCTGTAAAGATACATGCATCAAACGATTTAATAGTCATTCTTTCTAGTGGAGGTCCTTCTCCTTTTTCTTTTGTAAAAACTGAACAGAAGTATTCATTAAGGCAGTCGGCTAGCCCTTTATTCTCTTCTACATACCTTCCGTCCTTTGTTTTTAATTTAGTTATTCCTTGTTTTAATTTCCTTTTTTCATTTATATATCTGAAGAATGTCTTATCCCCTTTTTTCATAGACTGAGCTAGTTTTTCTTCTGCCTGCGCTTTAGAAGTTCTTATAACTTGCTTGGCCTCTCTCTGCCTAATCTTGTAGATTTCCTTATCTTCATTGCTCTGGTTTTTTTTATAATTGCAAAATGCTAGCTTTTTATTTTTAATGATTTGGGCCACTTCTGCTGAGTACCACATTGGTCTCCTCCTTTTTTTGCTTTTACTGACGAGTCTAATGCAATTTTCTGTTGCCTTCAATAATGCACCTTTTAAGTAGTCCCATTTCTCCTGGACTCCATGTAATCCGTTCCAGTCTGATAAGGACTCATTTATGACTAATTTCATTTTTGAAAAGTCTGTTTTTCTAAAATCTAAAACTTTTGTTTTTGTGTGGTGGGACTCTTTCACAGTTCTTATATTAAACCACACTGACTGGTGATCACTAGATCCCAAGGTTTCGCCTACAATGACATCATATACCGAATCCCCGTTTGTGAATACCAAATCCAAAATGGCCTCCCTCCGGGTTGGCTCCTCAACCACTTGTTGTAGAGATAACCCCAGTAGGGAATTTAGAATATCTGTACTCCTGGTAGAACTTGCTATTTTGGTTTTCCAGTTTATATCTGGAAGATTGAAATCTCCCATAATGATAACTTCTCCTTTCATTGTCATTTTAGCTATTTCTTCAACTAGTAGATCATCTAGTTCTTTAACTTGACCAGGTGGTCTATATATCACACCTACACGAGTTACTGCATGGTTAGCAAACTGCAACGTAACCCAAACTGACTCTATGTTGGCCTCACCAACTTGTATTAGGTTAGATTTAATGCTATCTTTCACATACAGGGCCACTCCTCCTCCTTTCTTGCCTTCTCTGTCTCTTCTGTATAAAGAGTACCCTGGTATGGTTATGTCCCAGTCATTTCTTTCATTAAACCATGTCTCCGTAACAGCCACTAAATCTACATTCTCAGATGCCATTATTGACCCAAGTTCATTGATTTTTTTACCTAAACTGCGAGCATTTGTAGACAGGACTCTGAGCTTATCATTTCTTAACCTCTGTGCTTCTGACCTGTTCTGGCATTGTTTCGGGGGGCAATTGGACTCTTTTATTTTCACTCTTTTGCCCCCCCTTCCTAGTTTAAATACTCTTTCGCAAATTCTTGGAGCTGTTCACTAAGTACATTTGTTCCTTTGAGAGAAAGATGCAAACCATCTTTTTTGTACAGTTCCTTTCTATTCCAAGTAGAGCTATCATGAGAAACAAAGCCAAATCATTGCTCTTGACACCATTTACCAAGCCATATGTAAAAACACAGGCCTGTAGGTGGTAAAACACGGATGTGTGAGAACACACATCAAAATGAATGGGTATCTGTGCTGTCCATGGAGAACACGTACTGCACATGTCTGTGAATCACTGACATGTGAATGAGGCTTAAAACAGCATTTTTTAGACTAAACACAGACACAAACACTTTAGTAAATGTGCCCCATTAGTTCTTATTCATAGGGCATGTAGGAGCTTTCTTGAATGCGACCATAGGATGTTTTGCGGTCCGCAAATTGTGGATCCGCAAAACACAGATACCGGCCATGTGTATTCCACATTTTGAAGAATGGAAAGGCCGGCTCCTAATAGAGCTGTCCTATCCTTATCCGTAATGCAGACAATAATAGGACATGTTCAATTTCTTTGCAGAATCGTCATGCGGACATATGGACACGAAATGAACACAGAGTCTTTCCCGTTTTTTTGCGTCCCCTTTGAAGTGAATGGTTCTGCATACATTAGCGCTGGAATCTGTTTGTTAGGCTGAATGCACACGGCCGTGTTCCGCGGCCGTGAACGGTCCGTGGTATGCCGGCCTGGATTCCTGCTGACAGCAGGAGCGCACGGCGTCATTGGAATGGTTGCTATGACGCCGTGCGGTTCATGCCGCCGCTGCACTACAGTAATACACTGGTATAGATCATACGAATGTTTTACTGTAGTGCAGCGGCGGCATTAAGCGCACAGTGTCATAGAAACCAATGACGCCATGCGCTCCTGCTGTCAGCAGGAATCCAGGCCGGCATACCACGGACAGTTCACGGCCGCGGCCTTATACTTCAAGTCTGTGGAATGGGCCGTACCACCATCTATGTTACCAGGATATCATTTACATCAGTTTGAGCTGTATCGCTTTCTTCTTATTTATCCCTTAGAAAAATCTGACAAAAAGAACTAAAAACACTGAAGCAGCAAACTTTGTGGAAAAAAATATATATTTTTTCTCATTCTTAAATTTTTTTTGTCACAACTGTATGTGCTGGAAGAGGGTCCCTCCCCCAACCTATATGATGGTGAAGGGCCGCGCAACTTTGACTGCAATGGGGACTGGCAGTGATCCGGCCGATTTCCAGCAAAAATGCTGGGCTTTTAAGCCAGAAGGAAACCATTGCATGCAGTGGTTTATGTCTGGCCGAAACCCAGTATTTATGCCAGAGATCAGCCGGATCACCGTCGGACGCCATTGCAGTCAATAGGGATCCGGTGGTGAAGTAGAGGATCCGGCATTGCAGATCCACAAACGGAGATGTGAATGAGGCCATAATTAGTATACACTGAACTGAAGTGAATACTAATGAGGCTGATGATGCCTCAGACCCAAAGTCACTGGGCCCAGGCCCCCCAGCTACTATGGACCGATGCCTGCAGTACTGCCCTGATCACGGCCATGGAGAGAAGGGGTCATGATTGGTCCCATACTCTTTGCTATTGGATGACAAGAAACTTTACAGTAATCCCATCTATAAAGGAACTGCATTGTTATATGTTCCAAGGGCATGGAAGGTGTGTGAAGGCCCTGCAATCTTGGGTGGCACCCTAATGGGGGCCCATTTTGATTGTTGTGTGGCCCTTTCTCTTCCATGTATGCCACTGGTAAACCATATTTCTCTGTGACTGCATTCCTGTGGTCTCAGGAGAGAAGTCACAGACAGTTTATGGCCTAGTTCACACTTCAGTGAGCCAGAACAGGTGCAGGTCCTTTCATTATACCTTATCACTGTGTAGCCTGCACACCTGGCCATGGCTCCCAGTCGCTAGGCCTATATCTGATATACATAATATAGCTACTGCTCAGAACAGATGTGGTTTGGTTTTCCTATTCAGAAAGGGGCTGTAAGTGAAGAATCAGTTCAAGGAGTGGTATCTTGCCCTCTATGCTGCACATGCTGACAGGAAGACTCGGTCCATGTGATAAGACTGCTCAGAGCTTGCTGTGACTTCATTACTAGAACAGTTAATGAGGGCTCCCGGGGTCGTACTGACTGAGCAGGAAGGAAAGGCCATGACGTATTTATTTCCACAGTAAGAAAAGAAAAAAAAAAGTTCTCTAGGTCTGAGAAGGTAAGAATCACTGCTGAGAAGGTAAGAATTTGGCCAGTCTCTAGGGTTTACCATATATGTTTCAGTAAAGCTCTGAAGCTGTTTAGGTGGCGATGCTGACAGATGTATAAGGAAGGCTATGCCATGTCTTATCAATTCTGTCATCACTTCTAGGCTCTGCTTTGACTTTTTTCTTTCTCTGTGCAGACCCTGTAAAACCGGTTGCATGACGAAGGAATCTAAGTTTTAATCCTCCTGCCGCTGCGATTGCAAGTTCCCTTGGGGACTTCTCTTAATCAGATCTCTGCACCAAATTCTCCCCAAACCCCTTACCCCTACTGTCGAATGCTACTGCTAGAGGAGGGGCTGAGCAGAGAGCCCAGGACTCTGCATTTGAAGAGAACACCCCCCAGCACTTGCAGTCACAGCACCAAGGAGATTAAAACATCCATTCCTCAGTCATGCAATATGTATGACCATCAGGTATGTTTAAACTGCTCTCCACGTTGCCTATAGCGCTGTCAGCAGTTTTGAGGGGTCATAACTGCTGATAGACTCCCTATAAAATATAACTGGTGCTTTTCACCTGGATTTTACCACATTTTATTAGTACCCTTTTGCCTTGTTGCGTAATAAATTTAGCTTT
This sequence comes from Bufo bufo, assembly GCF_905171765.1. NCBI lineage: Eukaryota > Metazoa > Chordata > Amphibia > Anura > Bufonidae > Bufo > Bufo bufo. Next base: position 391,239,324 of record NC_053392.1, read on the forward strand.
TTTTCACTGCATAATCAGTATTGGTCTCTGATAGGGCTGAGTGAACTTGTGTTTCAAGTTCGGCGTACAAGGTTCAAGTTATGTAAGGATTATGGTCCGTGGTCGCGATATCCATAGCAGAATTCTTAGATAACCCGAACCTTGTACGCCGAACTTGAAACACCAGTTCGCTCAACACTAGTCTGACTAGTTAGGGAACCAACCAAGTGCCTGCTCCTGCTGTGAGTGTGCGGTGGTGATTTGAATTGAACCCCTTAGTGACCACTAATACGCCTTTTTACTGTTGTAAACAAAGGGGGTTTTAGCTGAACAACTAGCTTTAATCAAAACTATACCTTGTCCTGCAAAAAATAAGACCTCATACAAGTACATTGATGGAAAACGAAAAAGTTATTGGAATGCGATTTGAATTTGTTCCCATTTTGCGGTTCTGTAGCATTTTTGTAACTTCTAATTTTGTGTTATTTTACAAATGAGGTCAGTCCTTGAAGGCTATTGTTAATGGATGGGTAATTATGTGCACCCACTACATATTCCTGATCATGCAGTGCACATATTCAGAAATTGCAGCTTGATCTATTTAGACATATTGGGAATAGGTTCACATATAGCTTGTTTTTTTTCTGGCCTTTTTTTTACACTTTTTTTAGTGCTCTCCTTTATTTTTTTTTTTTTTTTTTTGGGGGGTTAAATGCCAACTCCAGATGTTAGCCGAATGTCTATGGCAGGGGTAGGCAACCTCCGGCGCTCCAGCTGTTGTGAAGCTACAACTTTCAGCATGCATACTTCCTCTACTCTTCTTAGAACATAGAAATGAATGGGGCATGCTGGGAATTGTAGTTTCACAACAGCTCGAGTACTGAAGGTTGCTGACCCCTGGTCTATGGGGAAGAAAAATGCAGGACACACAAGTGATTTTTTGCAACTGGTGTTTTTGTTAATTAGGTGGCGGAACGGATGTGGTTGTGTGAATGTAGCCTTATTGAGAGTCAGCCTCATATCCTATCTGTGTCTTTATTAACTGTAGAAATGTTGCAACAGTTTTTTTTTTATATTTTTTATTCACAATTGCAAAATGTCTGTGGCCAAAATATACGCTTTTTCTTGCGCTGGAAAATGCGTTTAATGTACCCTTACATAACTGTAGACACTTTGCAACAGGATTTGGGGTAAAAAGGCACAATTGTGCAACATCTGCAGCAAAATATACCCTACCGGTGATGTTGGAAAATGTATTTATTGTACAATTAACTGTAGAAGCCTTGCGAAGGTTTTTTTTTTTTTTTTTTTTAATGCGCAATTGCAGCGTCCAGTGCAACTATTATACTTAAAATACATCAGCCAATAGATTTAGGCTTTTTATTATTATTATTGTTATTATTATTAATTAGGCTGCTGGCTGCCTCCTGCACATAGAGTACTGTATCTTTAAATTCAGATGTGTAAAAGAGTCCATACATATACATATATATGTGATCAGCTCAAGGCCAGTAACACACAAAAAATGAACTCGCCTTATCCTATCACTAGTGTTAAAGCCTGTATTTCTTTATCCAGTAATTCAGTCTAACTAACTAAATATATTTCCCAATCTTAACACTGTCCCTATAAGGCCCTTAATTGCTATGTCTGTGACAAACTTGTCCTGTCACATCAGCTCAGAATGGCATCTCTGGTTGGGACCTCAGTCACATACAGCCTAAGGGCTTATTCATACAACCATATGATCGCGGTGCCCGTGCTGCAGACTGCAAATAGCGGTCCACAATGCCATGTAAATCCTGTGTTGTGGTGTGGACCCATTTACTTGAATGGGTCCGCGATCTGCAAAATGCAGCAAAACATAGAACCATGCCTCTGCTCTGCAAAAGACAGGACATGTCCTATATTTCGCCGTATCTTGCGGATCGCGGACCTGTTCAAGTCAATTGGTGCAAATGGGGTGCACATGGCCAGTGCCCGTATATTGCGGACCTGTTGTTTGCAGTCTGCAGCACGGGTATGGAGCCCTTGCGGTCATGTGAATGGGCCCTTAGAGACAATTCAATATCATCCCTTCTGCCAGGCATTATGCGCAAGCCAAGTCCTATATTACTCAGTTTCCCTCACTAGCATACTCAATTTGATATGTAAAATGGCGGAAACTGTTTTGTGCGATTTGTTTGAATTAAATCATCAAAACTATAGCTTAGTTTGGAAGAAGAATTTTTGCTAAATTTATCATAAATTTGATTTGTTTGACATCAATTCACCATCTCTAATTAACAAATTAAAATTCAAATGTGACCACCACAAAAATACCGTACACCCAGCAGTTAAAGACAGGTAAATAAAAAAGGAGAAGAAAGGTAACTCTCATCCTATGTTGGCTCCACATATTCCCTGCTTAGGCCAAGTTCACACTTCAGTTATTTGGTCAGTTATTTCCATCTGTTATTGTGAGTCCACACAGAGAGAATCTATAATGGAAAGATCTGCATCTGCTCTGTGTTTTTGATCCGCACCTGGTTTTGGCTCACAATAACTGACCAAATAACTAAAGTGTGCACACGATTGCGCTGTATTTTGCGGTCCGTCCATAAAAGAAATGCCTATTCTTGTCCACAAGATATGGCCGAAGATAAGACATGTCCTATCTTTTGCAGAGTGGAGGCACAGATCGGAAGCCCATGGAAACACTACGAAGCGCTTCCATGGACTTTCGGCTCTGTGCCTCCACACGGCATGTCCTATCTTTTGCCGAATCTTGCGGATCACCGACACACTCAAGTAAATGCAGAGTTCACATGGCCAGTGCCCGTACATTGCGGTCCGCTATTTTCGGTCCACAGCATGGGTACGTGGCCCTTATATTCCAGGTCATGAGAACTTAGAGCTCATGCACACGACCATTGTGTGTTTTGCATTCTGCAAACTGCGGATCCGCAAAACACGGATACTGGCTGTATGCGTTCCCACATTTTGTGGAACAGAACTTACAGCCCATAATAGAACAGTCCTATCCGTGTCCGGAATGCGGACAAGAATAGGACATGTTCTATATTTTTGCGGATCGCACAGAACGGACATACGGATGCGGCCCTATTGAAGTGAATGGGTCCGCATCTGACCCGCAAAAAATGGGGATCGGATCTGGACAAAAAATACGCTTGTGTGCATGAGCCCTTACAATGGAATAGTCGTCTTGAAACAAGCGATCTAGTAACAGGAACCTCGCCTGGTATACCCTAGTCGGTCCCTTATACCGAAGTCACTACCACACCAAAAAGATGATATTCTTCCAGCAGTGATGATAATATCTATGGGCTGTTTCACACGAGTGGATGCCGTGCGTGACATCCCCTGCGTGAATGACAGCCAAGACCCGCTGTGGGCAGTATAAGCACGGAGCAGTAACATGATTGATAATGCTCTGTGCCTCTCTGATCTTTTTACTACAAAATCACAGTGAGATAAAGTTGTCACCGTGATTTTGTAGTAAAAAGATCAGAGAGGCACAGAGCATTATCAATCATGTTACTGCTCTGTGCTTCTGATGCCCACAGCGGGTCTTGGTTCTCATTCACACAGCAGATGTCATGCACGGCATCCGCTCATGTTAAAAACAGCCCTAATGCATCAATCCAAATGTTATTAATATATACTCGGTGTATATGTGTGTGTGTGTGTGTATATGTATATGTATATACACACACACACTACTAATTGTTTAGGTACACAGTCATATATGAAGTAGCCATGTTATGGCTTCTTTACTTGGAAATATGACTCAACACAGATAATCAAAGGACTCAATCTCTCAATCTAATGTGGTTGCGCTATGACTGATGTTTAAATTGCCATGACTGATATAAAAAATGAAAATCAGACATTATACAGTACATGAAAATCTTTTTCTAACAAAGTTAGAACCAGCCCTGTATCCCACATGGATCCAGAACTCCCCACATCACATGGATCCAGAGCTCCCCCATTCATTACTCCAATTGCTCTGCTAGACTTCAGACTGGCAGCTCAGGAGGTGTGCCCTTTCTACTGCCACTTGAAGGGTGTGCCCTTTCTGCTTGAGCTCTATCCCTGTAAGGCCTCATGCACACGAACGTATGTCCTTTCCGTGTCCATTCCGGTTTGTTTGTGGACCGTATGCGGAACCATTTCAATAGGTCCGCAAAACTAACGGAAGTTACTCCGTGTGCATTCTGTTTCCGTATGTCCGTATTTCCATTCTGCAAAAAAATAGAACATGTCCTATTATTGTCTGCATTACAGACAAGGATAGTACTGTTCTATTAGGGGCCAGCTGTTACGTTCTGCAAAATACGGAATGCACACAGACGTCATCGGTATTTTTTGCGGATCGCAAAATACATACGGTAATTTGCATGAGGCCTAAGGGTGCGGCCGTGCTATGGTCCTGTACCGCTGCAGTCATAAGGGCTGCAGTGGCTTCTAATTAAACCAATGAGACTGCATTGTTCAGTTGGTCTGAATTGTTAATGGTCGTGCGGCCTCACGAACGTGTATACAGGGAGTGCAGAATTATTAGGCAAGTTGTATTTTTGAGGATTAATTTTATTATTGAACAACAACCATGTTCTCAATGAACCCAAAAAACTCATTAATATCAAAGCTGAATATTTTTGGAAGTAGTTTTTAGTTTGTTTTTAGTTTTAGCTATTTTAGGGGGATATCTGTGTGTGCAGGTGACTATTACTGTGCATAATTATTAGGCAACTTAACAAAAAACAAATATATACCCATTTCAATTATTTATTTTTACCAGTGAAACCAATATAACATCTCAACATTCACAAATATACATTTCTGACATTCAAAAACAAAAACAAATCGGTGACCAATATAGCCACCTTTCTTTGCAAGGACACTCAAAAGCCTGCCATCCATGGATTCTGTCAGTGTTTTGATCTGTTCACCATCAACATTGTGTGCAGCAGCAACCACAGCCTCCCAGACACTGTTCAGAGAGGTGTACTGTTTTCCCTCCTTGTAAATCTCACATTTGATGATGGACCACAGGTTCTCAATGGGGTTCAGATCAGGTGAACAAGGAGGCCATGTCATTAGATTTTCTTCTTTTATACCCTTTCTTGCCAGCCACGCTGTGGAGTACTTGGACGCGTGTGATGGAGCATTGTCCTGCATGAAAATCATGTTTTTCTTGAAGGATGCAGACTTCTTCCTGTACCACTGCTTGAAGAAGGTGTCTTCCAGAAACTGGCAGTAGGACTGGGAGTTGAGCTTGACTCCATCCTCAACCCGAAAAGGCCCCACAAGCTCATCTTTGATGATACCAGCCCAAACCAGTACTCCACCTCCACCTTGCTGGCGTCTGAGTCGGACTGGAGCTCTCTGCCCTTTACCAATCCAGCCACGGGCCCATCCATCTGGCCCATCAAGACTCACTCTCATCAGTCCATAAAACCTTAGAAAAATCAGTCTTGAGATATTTCTTGGCCCAGTCTTGACGTTTCAGCTTGTGTGTCTTGTTCAGTGGTGGTCGTCTTTCAGCCTTTCTTACCTTGGCCATGTCTCTGAGTATTGCACACCTTGTGCTTTTGGGCACTCCAGTGATGTTGCAGCTCTGAAATATGGCCAAACTGGTGGCAAGTGGCATCTTGGCAGCTGCACGCTTGACTTTTCTCAGTTCATGGGCAGTTATTTTGCGCCTTGGTTTTTCCACACGCTTCTTGCGACCCTGTTGACTATTTTGAATGAAACGCTTGATTGTTCGATGATCACGCTTCAGAAGCTTTGCAATTTTAAGAGTGCTGCATCCCTCTGCAAGATATCTCACTATTTTTGACTTTTCTGAGCCTGTCAAGTCCTTCTTTTGACCCATTTTGCCAAAGGAAAGGAAGTTGCCTAATAATTATGCACACCTAATATAGGGTGTTGATGTCATTAGACCACACCCCTTATCATTACAGAGATGCACATCACCTAATATGCTTAATTGGCAGTAGGCTTTCGAGCCTATACAGCTTGGAGTAAGACAACATGCATAAAGAGGATGATGTGGTCAAAATACTCATTTGCCTAATAATTCTGTACTCCCTGTATTTCTATACAAATTAAACACGAGGGAGTGAAATTATAACTAAGTAAAAAGAATATCTCACAACTGGAACATTTATGCCAGAAAGTAAATTACAAAAGTAACTAGTACTAAAATAACATTTAATGGTGGCACAACCCCTTTAACAAATCAAAACACAAAATCCTAACCCGTTTCCCCAAGGTGCCCTAAGTTATTGCAAAAGTTGATGCAACCCAACATTCACAAGAAATCCAGCAAGGTAGAGGTGAAGGTATGGGTTTGCAATGTGACCCCATTTGCTTTCAGGCAGTGCAATATTGTGATCTTTGGTCAAAGTCAGTGTATAGCCCTAGCCCAAGGCCTCATGCACACGGCCGTTGCCCTGCCATGGCCGTATTGCGGCCTGCAAACAGCGGCTCTGCAATATGTGGGTACCGACCGTGTGCTCCCCGCATCACGGATGCGGACCTATTCACTTTAATGGGTCTGCAATCCAGAGCTGCGGTGCGGAATTGAGGCACGGAAGCACTACGGCGTGCTTCCTTGGCGTTTCTGTCCGTGCCTCTGCACCGCAAAAAAAATAGAACATGTTAAAAATGTTTGCGGTGCGGACAGATCACGGACCCATTCAAGTTGAATGGGTCTTGATCTGTCCCGGCCGCCTCACGGATGTTGCCCAAGCATTGGGGACCACAAATTGCGATTTCCCAGGGCACTGAACGGCCGCACAACTGCCGTGTGCATGAGCCCTAAGGCCTCTTTCACACGGACGTTGCGGGAAAAGGTGCGGGTGCGTTGCGGGAACATGGGCAATTTTTCTGCGCGAGTGCAAAATATTGTAATGCGTTTTGCACTCGCGTGAGAAAAATCACGCATGTTTGGTACCCAAACCCGAACTTCTTCACAGAAGTTCGGGCTTGGGATCGGTGTTCTGTAGATTGTGTATTATTTTCCCTTATAACATGGTTATAAGGGAAAATAATAGCATTCTGAATACAGAATGCATAGTAAAATAGCGCTGGAGCGGTTAAAAAAATAAATAAAATTTATTTAACTCACCTTAATCCACTTGCTCGCGCAGCCGGCATCTCTTCTGTTTTCATCTTAGCTGTGTGCAGGAAAAGGACCTGTGGTGACGTGACTCCGGTCATCACATGATCTTTTACCATGGTGATGGATCATGTGATGACCACAGGTCCTTTTCCTACACACAGCTAAGATGAAGACAGAAGAGAAGCCGGGCTGCGCGAGCAAGTGGATTAAGGTGAGTTAAATTATTATTTATTTATTTTTTTAACCCCTCCAGCGCTATTGTACTATGCATTCTGTATTCAGAATGCTATTATTTTCCCTTATAACCATGTTATAAGGGAAAATAATAATGATCGGGTCTCCATCCAGATCGTCTCCTAGGAACCGTGCGTGAAAATCGCGCCGCATCCGCACTTGCTTGCAGATGCTTGCGATTTTCACGCAACCCCATTCATTTCTATGAGGCCTGCGTTATCTGAAGAGGAGCATGCTGCGATTTTCACGCAACGCACAAGTGATGCGTGAAAATCACCGCTCGTGTGCACAGCCCCATAGAAATGAATAGGTCAGGATTCAGTGCGGGTGCAATGCGTTCACCTCCCGCATCGCATCCGTGCGGAATACTTGCCCGTGTGACAGGGGCCTAAGAGTATGGCTACAGAGATTCTGGGCAGAACTAGTGTCGTGCCCTAGTGCAGTGTAGAGAGCTGCCTTAGGAATGAATAGGGTCACAATGTGACTCACATGTTTGCTGCCACCCAACAGCAACACGCAAATCACAAAAAATCAAACACTGCTGGATTTTTTGTAACTCATGTAGCAGTCGCAGCAAACAAGTGAATCTTGCTGCCACCCCATCCATTCCTTGGGCAGCCCTGCTATACTGCGATAAATCTTTGTGTAGCCAAACACTTAACATGAAAACTTAGGGATGAGTTGATTTGCGTAAAACTTTGTTTCAATACTGTATGGAGCAAGCGCTCCGTACAGTATTGGAATGTATTGGCTTCGATGAGCTGAAGTTATTACCTTGATAATAGTGATACCTTGGAACCGAACCAGAGTTTGGGAAATGTTTTTTTACAGTAAAAATCAATTTATGAAGTTATTACGCAAAGTCTCTTGAGACTTCGCAAAGTAATAACTTCGGCTCATCTGAGCCACTACATTCTAATACTTCTAATTCTAATACGCTCGCTCCATACCAAAGTTTTATGCGAATCAACTTTGGATGTTTCATCTGAAGTCGATTTTGCTCATCCCTAATGAAAACCCTTCAATAATGCAAATGGGAGAGGACCTCTTCACACTTTAGGTCGGATTCACACCACGCAAGCCCCATTCACTTCTATATGGAGTCAGAGCTGCGTGAAAAATGCACAATATAGAACATCATGCAATATTTTTATTTAATATTTTTTAAACCAAAAACATACCTTCAGATTATGTTGTATTTTAAAAAGCAACAAAAGAATACCAAAAACCAAACCGTGTATTGAGAACATCAGATACTAGATACTTGCTGACTAGCAGTAGACCTCTATTTTATAGTTATTAAAACCCCCTAAAAAAACTAATACAAACTCTTTATTCCATCCACTGTGGGTAGCTTGAACACATGTGGATTTTGGTGCGGAAATGCACAGAAATCAACACACAGAAATTTATGCGGAATTTCTGTTACAGAGCCTGTCCCCATGTGCAGGTAGCTTTCAAGCTTATATTCGCACATTTGTTGCATAAATTCCTGAGAATGAAAATCTGTTCATCTGAATGGAGTTACAGAAATCAGGGCTTGTAGTCCAGTAGTCCCACAGCAAATTTTTGTACGCCCACAATGACCATTCTGGCGCCACATGAGTGCATATCTAAGAGTGGGTTTATATCACATTTTTGCCATCCGTTCGACGTATACATTGGGAAAACAAGGGATACAAAAAGTTGCACACCACTCTTTTGTATCCTTGAGTCTAGTAAAAAAAAAAAACAACTTTATTTTATTTCTTTTTTACACAATGGAACTCTATAGTGACGGATGCCACAGTGACGGATGCCACAGTATGGTATCAGTCTGAGGCACCCGTTAATGTATACATTTTTTTAGATATGTTGAACCGATGACAAAAACGGGATGTTAACCAACCCTTACGTGCCAAAAAAAAAAGGACTAGTACACAGAGGGGCAGAGAGTGGAGGCTGCCATGTACTGTATGCTATAGTACAGAATGCTGGCAAAGCACACAGCCTGGTTCTGGTGGTCAGGGGTGAGTATTGTGTTCCCCAAGGTTCATTTACTCTATTGGGAAATACAGGGCACACTACAGTATAATATACTAGATTCTACAGTTTATTCTGTAAAGATATTAGCCCTACCCCTGAATAATAATACATTTAGTGACTATACATTATCAACATACAGAGACTAAATAATACTGTCATACTGGATAATGGCTCATACCATGACTGGATAACAAACACTGTAACATTATAGCGCCATACAGTGACTGAATAGCACCACCATACAGTGACCGGATAGCACCGCTGTACACAGCAGATTTATATGCTACAGTGATCATAAGATATTACTGAAACTGTGGTACTGTACAAAATGAAAGTTACATATAAAGCCAAAGTATAACTTTTTCTGGATCCAAAATCAGTTTAAAAAAAAAAAAATTAAACACTGCAGATGACCAGATTACGTTTTTTTTTTAACATACCCTGGAAACATGAAAGCTGGAATCTGCTGAAGAGATATGTAATCTTGTGCAGATCAGAAGGCTTGGCAGCTTGTAGAACATAACATCCTGCCACACTTGCAGACTATAATTTCTGTAAGTGATCCCATCTTGCTGGATATCTAGCAGCAGAACCGCCATTTACAGCCTCTTATCCCTGCAGCACAGAATGTAGATTCAGCTAGATTGTATTAGGGAAGTATCCCATTAACTATTGCTTGTCTGAATAATTCATAGAAACGTTCTGCATCTATAATCTTACTCTAAGAAACACATGGCCAAATGTATAGTGGCCAGCAATCAGAATAGGCAGAATGCACTTTAACATATCTACATAGGCTATATGTGCCACACTAAATATGTTCTACTTGTTAGGGCTCTATCGCACACAATAGTTTTTTGTTGGGCCAAGACTTTTGGAGCATTTTTGCCTATAGTGTGTTTTACCACTTGGTGTTTTTTGTGTACCAGGGGTGGACTGGTCATAGACACTACAGGAAAATTTCCAGATTTCCTGTGGGCCCAGGGGATGCTCCAAACCCTCCTCATGGCCGCCAGCAAGGTAGATAAAAATCTGATGGTCTCAGCATTAATGTAGGAGCATCAGGCACTTAAGCACCTGGTTGGTGGCCACAGGCACCCTCCTGAATTCAACTGTATGGCCGTCCTCGGGCAGTTTTTTGGTTTGTTGGGGTTGTATTTTGTTCTGCATTGCTAAACCCCATCTACTTCTGTTGTCCCTGCCTACCTGTATTGGCCCTTCCTACTTGTGTTGCCTTATTGATTTGGACCTACCTACACATGGGGCCACTTTAGGTTTTTTTTCCAGGGCCACTTTAGGTTCCCAGTCCATCCCTAAATGTCACTTCCTCTGTAGAGCTGTAAGGGAAAAAACATTGGTAAAAAAATGCCTTGTAAAAACAGTCTTATTTATTTATTTATTTATTTTTGTATGGGAGAAAAATGCCAGGCAATGCAGGCAAAAGAAATGCCAGACCTAGATGATGATGCAAAAAAAATAAAAATAAAATGACACATTTTGATTCACAAAATGTTCCCTGAATTGAAATAAAATACCACAAAAAATGCCTGTTTGTCCTGCTTTTACCTGCTCAGTGGTGGTTACAACCTTGGCCATGTGGCTGTATCCACAGAATTCACGACAAATGGAGTCATGGTTGTCTCCACATTTAATTTCCCTCAGACGACAATCTGAGAGTAAGGCTACATGCACAGCCATTTTCAATATACTGTTTCACTGTTCCAGATTGTAGAAACATACCTGTATGCCTAGAACTCTGGGTAACCTGATTATACAAGATTAGTAAACCGAACACATTTAGTATGGTGCTGGCAGCCCAGACAGGCATTTTCAGTGCATACTTTGGTGACTGGCAACTGTATGGGAATGACGTACAGTGCATCTGGAAAGTCTTTAGACCCTTTCACTTTTTTCACGTTTTGCTGAAAATAAGGCAAATCAAATTTTCCCCTATCAATCTGCAATATTTTATTAAAAAGAAAAAACTAAAATTTTGCGTGGACATAAGTATTCAGACACTTTGCTATGACACTTGAAATTTTGTTCTGGGGGCTTCCCATTTCTCTTGATCATCTTTGAGATGTTTCTACACCTTGCTTAGAGTCCACTTGTCCAATCAACTGAATTTACTACATGATTTGCAAAGAGCCAGCCTTGTCTATATACTGTTAGGCCTTTGCAGACGAGCGTTCCTCCCGCAGCGAGTCCGCATCGCAGCACCAGGCCTAACCTCCCAGCACTGACAGGATTCATATATCAATATAATGCTATGTGACCCCCGGCAGCGCTGGGAGGTCAGGCCGGGAGCTGTGTTGCGGACTCGCTATGGGAGGAACTCTCGTCTGCAAGGGGCCTTAGTGTTCACAGTTGACCATGCATATCAGAACAAAAAACAAGCCATGAGTAGGAAAGCACTGCATGTAGAGCCCAGAGACATGATTAAGTGGGGACATTTGAAGATAAAAATAATTTTTTTTAAATTCTGCAGTGCTAAAATGTCCTCGAGAGCACAGTGGCCTCCATAATTCTTAAATTGAAGAAGTTTGGAAGAACCAGGACTCTTCCTATAGCTGGCCACCCCAGCAAACTAAGTCATTGGGGGGAGAAGGGCCTTGGTAAGAGAAGTGACCAGGGACCCAATGGTCATTCTGGCTGAGCTCCAAATCTCCTGTGTGCAGATGGGAGAAACTTCCAGAAGGTACCGTTCCTGTACCATTCAGTTTACCATTTCTCCAATCTTGGCTTTATGGCAAAGTGGCCAGAAAGAAGCCTCTCCTCAGTAAAAGACACATAAAAGTTTACAGAAAATCACCAAAGGACTGTCAGACTGAGAAATGAGATTCTCTGATCTGATGAAACCAAGATTGAACTTTTTGGCCTCAATTCTAAGTGTCATGTCTGGGAGAAACTATGCAATGCTTATCACCTGCCCAGTACCATCCCTGTAGTGAAGCATTGTGGTGGCAGCATCATGCTGTGGGGGTATTTTTCAGCAGCTGGCACAAGGAAACTGGCCATAATTTAGGGAAAGCTGAATGGAGCAAAGTACTAAGATATTCTTAATGAAACAATTTTAACCTTCCAACAAGACAATGGGAGTAATACTAACTAACTGCACTATGCCAGTTTTTGGCATATAAAAAGCCATAAGACTGCCTTTTTGTGAATTTTTTGTTTTAATGCCAGTCCGACAATATTTTGTCACACAGACATTTTTGCGATGTTCTTACTACTTGGGAATGCCGGGGGCCGAGACATTGGGCCTGACACATTTACTAACTTGCGCTTGAAAACAGGCATAAAAGTGGAGTAAAAACTTCTCCAGTCAGTAGTCTTTACTTCAGGTGCACAGAGGGGCGCCTCATCTTAAATAAGCCGTCATATTCTTCAACTGACTAGCAGTAAACATCTGGATGCTGCGATTTAACCACTTGAACATGGCTGATAAAATGCCACAAAACTTTACCTTGTTTTAATAATGTGAGCATGGATGTTGATATGAAGAAATTGTTGAATTAAAAATTCTCTTTTATATGTTTAGCTTTCTGGTGGTCCTGGCGAGATATGCTGTGATGGCTGAACAGCCTGACAGGAATGGAGTGCTGGATCACATTCCTCCTTCCTGTTGGTGGCAGGTTGCTAAGCCATGACACCATATCGCACACAGGATTGCATTATTTCTATCTATTGTAGAGAAGAGTTTCTGCTCTTCAATAAATGGTAATGGAGCAATCATACATAAGATCATGAGTTCAGCAATTTAAAGTGAAAGCTGACACCTGCACCAGAGTGCAGTGTGGCAAGGCCCATCCGCTTTCACACACCTAAGAAGCTCTGCAAGTGGAGGCAACCTGTCCTAGTCAGGGTCTAGGTCAAGTTGCTGGGAGCCATTGTTAGTCATTCCCAGAGAATCCCCTTAACTGGCAGTTGTACTATCCAAACGCAGCCACAGGTTGTAATAGCGGTTTCTGACCGCTGATGTTCACCTACTCACCGCCGGGATCCATGTTCGGGCGAGCACTGTCCTCCTTGGCTGCCTCCGTCATTGTTCGCGTCCGGCCGCATTAAGGGGCAGGTAGCTGCGGTGATCTGCTTCTGGTGTCTTCCCATTCACTGCCGCGGTCCTGGGCTTTGTCATTGCAGATGTTGTCCTTTCTGGAATCTGCTCCATGGTTTCCTTCCAGTCCGTGTTCGCTCATCACTACTCTCGGTTCATGCCTGAACCACCTGAGAGACAGATCCTAAAGAACAATTGTTCAATACTTGTGTCTAATCGGGCCTCTCCATAGCAACAAAACCCAGATGCTCCAGGTCTTGGCTTCATGTACATACACACAAATAAAGTTTATGCATTTTATACTGCCATTCTGTACCCCATTTTAGTGTAAATCTATAACCATTTATCTGCCTTTAAAATTACCTATTACAAATTATAGTTTGTATTGACAATGATGGCAGTAATGATCTTTGCTAAAAACGAAAGGTTACAAATAACAGTGATGATTCTTGCTAAGAATGAAACTGCCATACATTTGTGAGGCTATGTGCACATCTGCGCTGTGAAATACGACAGGCTATTCTGGCACCTTATTCGCCATCCCGCTGCATACCGCCAGATCCACATTGACTACGGTGGGATCCAGCGGGTATACGGCTGCTTTTCCTCATAAATGCCAGAGTGGGAGCTGCTTCCTACAAGCAGAATTCTGTTCTGGCTCATTGGGGGGGATTTGGCTTGAGGACGGAATGTCACCATTATGTTGTCCACATGTCCTAATAGTGCATATGGATAGAGGTTGTCTTCTGAAGCTTGCTATCTCAAACCAATTAAGCGTGGGGGGGGGGGGGGGGGGGGGTCCTGAAATTAAATATCGATATCCATCCTTCATATTTTGTGGGTCTGACTTCCGGCACCCCAGCAGCCTACCAGCTGTTTGAAGAGGCCACAGCGCTTGGGTGAGCACCGTGGCCCCCTTATAGTATACAGACCACAGCATTGTACATTGTGTAGCAGATGTGCTCCCAAAACGTTGCTGCTGCTAATGTTAAAGGGGTTCTGCAGTTTTTTTTTTTTTTTAACTCATGATCTATCCTCTGAATAGATCAGCAGCATCTGATCGGCGGGGGTCCGACACCCAGGACCTCTGCCGATCAGTTGTTTGAGAAGGCAGCAGCGCTGGCAGTAGTGCCGCGGCCTTCTCTCTGTTTGACGCAGGCCCAGTGACGTCACGACTAGTATCCATGGCCTGGGTGAACATTCAAGTGAACAGAGCTTAGCCCTGCCCAGGCCAGATGATACTAGTCAAGGCGTCACTGGGCCAGCGGTAAGCAGTGAGAAGGCCGCGGCGCTCCTGGAGCTCTGCTGCCTTCTCAAACCGCTGATCGACAGGGGTCCCGGGTGTCAGACCCCCGTCGATCAGATGCTGATCTATCCAGAGGATAGGTCATCATTTTAAACCAAGTGCAGAACCCCTTTAAGCTCCCTACTCTCAGCACATTTTTGTGTGTGGCACTTTTCCCCCAATTCGTTCTTACCAAGATACATCATGCTCTAGGGTCATAATGATTGCACCTGCTCGTTCCTACATCCATTGTGTGAGAAACACAAGCTGTGACCCTCAAGTTGATCACCTGCTGCCTCTAAGCAGGGACCCTACAAATGTTCTCTATAGGGTAATACCTATTTGGGGCTCTTGGTAGCCACAGCAGCTACCTCAGTGTAAACTCTTGCATTTATAAGGCCAAATTTGCTACCATATGTGATTAAAATCAGATACTAAACCCAAACGCTATAGGGATCTGTAGATGATGCACACTGTTAGGATTACACAGGGTTTTCAGTAAACATCAGTCTGAAGTGATCTTGGATGGAAGAACTACACCCTATGACTGAGCATGTGAAGAAATATTATTTGGCAGATTGTTCTACATACAATGCAGTGGAACACATTACAGAATATATATTCTTGCCTTGTATTGTATAATCAATAACGGTGTAATTGCTGAACAATCTTGGATCTACACAGTCAGTGCTGAAGTGAGGCTGACGTCCCACTTCTACTGTGAGCAGACTGTTAAAAGCAAAGCCTTTTCAGTTGGTCTGCAAGCTGTGTCTAGTGAATGGCTCCACTTAGCTGCTGCATATTATATCATTATATTCTTGGCACATTGCCAGGAATAAGTGGTTGTGTTTCCCACAGCTGCATTATGAAGCTCTACGCTCTCAAGTTAGCAACGTGAAACTACTGTGCTTTCTTCTCCACTCTGAAAAGCTCATCATTTTCTCCTTTTGAGTTACAAAATATGCTTGGCATTTGGCTGAAAACACCTTCTGTAGCTCATGTTGTCTAAAGACCTAAACATAATGCTAGTAGAGACATGGACAATCAGGATCTCGTTGTAGACTACTCCAGTGTCAATCCATGTGACAGAGAGAATAATTTGTCCTGTCTGTACTGATGCTGTGAAAGTCATGCTTCATATATTTGTCTACCCAGCAGATTTGCTCCTCTGTCCCTACACAATGGAACATTAAGCGGGAAGTTAATCTAAGCAAGAACTGCTACGATACCTGTGGACGGTAGCAGGTGGAGAGATCTTAAGATTTTCAAGACTATGGCCAATGATTTCAACCTGAGCTTTCTCAAGGAGCTTGAGAGGGAGAGGGTTCTGGAGGTCCTGTATCGAGACCAGACTCTTCAGAAAGCAGAAGAAGAAAGAATAAGGTACAGTGGATGCCCCTATTCTGATGTCTAATATTTATGTCCTGTATTAGCAAGAGCTCTAGGAAGGGACGTCACATTTGTAATGTTTCTTTAAATCATTTGCCAACAGTTATAACAGTCAGCTTTCTATGAGGAGGTGCAATCCTATACACCACAGATTTATGGCACACAGAGTTTCGCAAGAGCTTTAGTTACTGATAAGAGATATTCCAGAAAGTGTGCCAGTTAGATGTGAATGGTGCTGGTGACCACTTTAGCAGCATAGGCCACCTGACAATTGTAAAACCTTAAGAAATATTCTTATCTAACAAGTATAACAGCAGGAACTCCAATATACAGTATTAATGATGTAGTGACTGATTCAAGGAACCTGTTATTTCCACATTCTTAGAGCATTATAAATATCTTTGATGTAAAATCTTTAGAATGTCTGATGAACCTGCCCCTGCCATGTCCCTACGCCACCCTCGCCACTCCGCAGTGTCAGGGGTGGCATGAAAATGCCTTATGTGACAAAAATGTGTTGCATTAAAAACGGAGTCTTGCAACTTTTTTTTTTACGCCTAAAACTGGTGTAAGGATCGTGGTAAGATTTCAACAGCACTCAGTCCGTAGCTTGCGCTGCGCAGGAAGGGTCCTTCCCCAAGAGCAATATGAAAGTAATCCCAGCAGTCATGTTTCAATACGGCATGGTGTATTCTTTTATTCCACCATACAGATATAGTTTTACAGGACGAGTTCCTCAACTGATATAAAAAATGACAAGTCGGCATAATTTTATAAGCAAAGTAATTAGGTCACATGCAAGCGACGTCATCGGCTCATTAACAAAACAAAGTAAAACAGAAAAGGTAAACAAACCAAATGAAATCAACAGCACTGGTGAAAAAGATACACTAATCCCTGTAAATAACATAGTATCCATAAGTATCGAAGAAAAAATATACAAGGAAACAGCACTCTGCAAACCAAATAAAGTACAATAATGCCATAGTAATAGAAAATATTCTGGTGCTAATGCTACTCTTATTTTGTAAATTTGAGATTCTTAGCAAATACATTTTGTACAAAATTATTTGGGCCTGTCTGCCACACATCAAGGCGATCTCTGTAAGACGGGAACCTAACACTAAATACTACCTGTTATGTGCCATAACGGCCACCATAAAATTCAGGGAGTGCATGTTCCACATGAATGCTGGGTCCACTCTGCCTTTTATCATTTCTGGTGCCAAAATGGCCTCCATTAAATTCAGGGAATGTAAGGTACCAACATGTATGCTGTGCCCACTCTATACCTCTCCTGGTGCCAAAAGGCTTCCAGTGAGTGCAGGGAGAGCAGGCTACAGCTTTATACATACACTAATTAAAACCAGCCTCTGGGGCAGACGGGCTGGTCAGGGGTGCAAGACTAAATGGAGTCAGCCACACCTCCAGTACAAACTGCAAAGAAAAAGGGGGTTAGTCAGCAATTTTGTACAAAATGTATTTGCCAAGAATCTCAAATTTACAAAATAAGCGTAGCATTAGCACCAGAATGTGTTCTATTACTATGGTATTATTGTGCTTTATTTGGTCTGCAGAGTGCTGTTGCATTGTATTTTTTTCTATCCATAAGTATCAGTCTTCAACAGAACCAAGAACCTTCATTAATTATCTAAGTGCATAACCTCGTAGGTTGTAGTGTATCTAATGTATGTTTCCAAAATGCTTCCATTTTAACAGTAGTTTCTTGATGTCACCCCCTTTTCTTGGTGGTTGAACCTGCTCTATCAGTATTTTAACTGAACGATAGCATGATTATGAAAAGGTATAGGTAATAAGAATCTTTTACTACCAAACTATCGAACTAGCTTTCTTATTGCTTCTGGGTCTCTATGTGCAAGACGTTTGGCCATACGTGAACACAATCCTTGTGCTGTTCTGGTTTGGCAGTACACACACACGTTTTAATTTTAGTTGATACAGTTTAGACTACTTTAACATTAGCGTTTTCAATTCCGTTATTGAGATCCGTCATAGGGTCTCAATTGCGGAAGAAAATGCTTCAGTTTTGTCCCCATTAATTGTCAATGGGGACAAAACTGAAGTGAACGAAACAGAATGCTCCAGAATGCAAACTGTTCCATTTGGTTGCGTCCCCATCGCGGACATAATAACGCTGCAAGCAGCGTTTTTCGGTCCGCGATGTGGTGCGAAGCAAGACGGATCCGTCCTGACACACAATGTAAGTCAATAGGGATGGATCCATTTTCTCTGGCACATTAGAAAATTGATCCATCCCCCTTTCAAGGGTGTTCAAGACGGATCTGTCATGGCTATAGAAGACATAATACAAACGGATCCGTTCATGACGGATGCATGCCGTTGTATTGTAATTGAAGCGTTTTTGCAGATCCATGACGGATCCACAAAAAACGCTAATGTGAAAGTAGCCTTATCTGTAATCTTTCCTTCTGCAAGTCTGTACCCTTTGTTTTGAGATGATGCAGTGTTCATTTTTAAATGTGACTTCACCTTCATTGCCCTGTCCCATTAGTTTCTTCACAGACAACAAATTGCTTTCAAGACTAGTGACATACAGCACATCCTTTAGGCTGGGTTCACACGGACGAGATTTCCGTGCGGGCGCAATGCGTGAGGTGAACGCATTGCACCCGCACTGAATCCGGACCCATTTACTTCTATGGGGCTGTGCACATGAGCTGTGATTTTCACGCATCACTTGTGCGTTGCGTGAAAATCGCAGCATGCTCTATATTGTGCGTTTATCACGCAACGCAGGCCCCATAAAAGTGAATGGGACTGCGTGAAAATCGCAAGCAAGTGCGGATGCGGTGCGATTTTCACGCATGGTTGCTAAGATGACAGTCTATTCACTGTATTATTTTTCCATAAAACATGGTTATAAGGGGAAATAATAGCATTCTTTAATACAGAATGCTTAGTAGAAGGTCAATTAAGGGTTAAAAAAAAATTAAAAATGAACTCCCCTCCTCCTCTTGATCGCGTAGTTGCCGATCTCTTCTTACTTCTTTAATCATGAGCTGCCAGCTAAAGGACCTGTGGTGAAGTCACATCACATGGTCCAATCACATGTTGCCGAAAGCCAATAGGAATTATGAAACCCAAATTTTATTTTTTCTTGCTTTTAGTCAGTTTCATGAATCCATGGCATTTTTATGGGTCTATAGCATAAGAAGCTCTAGGTATGCGGCTTCTTTCAGGTGTTTTCCCACGGACTTCTCTATAGGAAAAAAATAATGTCCAAAAATGTGTGATCCAAGAAACACCATCAAAGTTTTTGTAAAGGAAGTCTAAAGAAAGTTTTGTACAGACATTTAACCTTTTCCTTACGTGACATTTTTTCGTTTTTGTTTTTTGTCTTTACGCCATTCACTATGTGGTAAAACTGACTTGTGCTCTTAATTCCAGGTCAGTACCAACCCGGTGATAGATAGATAGATATATATAAATATTAGTCTATATGTTTTTCTTGCGTTTTTAATACTGAAAAAAATAAACTAAAATGTATTTATTTTTCTGTTCATCACCGTATTCTGACCCCCATTACTTTTTTTCTTTCTTATATTTTATTGAGTCAAACAATAGTTTTCAATACATATTGTACAACCTCATTATTACTTTTCTCTATTTTGTTTAGCCCACCCAAATACCCACCTCCCCTTTTGTGATGCGTCTCTCTAGAGGAGGCTTTAAAAACAGAAAAGGGCCATTATTTCCACATACCCCATATCCTAGTCCATTTTTCCTCTATATTTCTGTTTTGTAAAGAACCCTCTCATATCTCTTGATCTTGTTCAAATTTAACCATACAGCTACATTTGGTGTATTCCATGAAAACCAGACCCTAGTAATCAAAAGTCTTGCCAAAAACATTACTCTTAACAAAAGGGTCTTTTTGTCTTTATGGCAATTTACCT
This sequence comes from Bufo bufo, assembly GCF_905171765.1. Classification (NCBI taxonomy): domain Eukaryota; kingdom Metazoa; phylum Chordata; class Amphibia; order Anura; family Bufonidae; genus Bufo; species Bufo bufo. The sequence goes on from NC_053392.1 coordinate 391,259,363, forward strand.
TGGAGAGGTCACCCATTATCCAACATTCTATCATGAAAGGGATCACCATTAGAGATGAGCGAACTTCTGTTTTAAGTTCGGCGTCTAAAGTTCGGCTTCCGGTTAGCGGAGGATCCCGATATGGATTCCGAATTCCATTGTGGTCCGTGGTAGCGGAATCAATAATGGTAAGAAAATTTCCAAAACCAACTTTTTAAGGACCAGTTCATGTCTGAAGTTACTTTGTGGGGCTTACATAGTGGAAACCCCCCATAAATGACCCCATTGTAGAAACTACACCCCTCAAGTTACTCAAAACTGATTTTACAAACATTGTTAACCCTTTAGGTGTTCCACAAGAATTAAATGAAAATAGAGATGAAATTTCAAAATTTTACTTTTTTGGCAGATTTTCCATTTTAATCCATATTCTTTCTTTAACACATCGAGGGTTAACAGCCAAGCAAAACTCAATATTTATTGCCCCGATTCTGCGGTTTACAGAAACACCCCACATGTGGGTGTAAACTGATGTAAGGGCGCAGAAGAAAAGGAAAGCCATATGGTTTTTGGAAAACATTCATCTGACAGGGTAGATCATGTGCTATTCTTATAGAGCAGGTTGTTACGGACGCAATGATATCAAATATGTCTACTTTCTTGGTTTCAGTTTTACATAATAAAGTATTTTTGAAAAAAATTGTTTGTCTCCATTCTTCTGAACGCCATATTTTTTATTTTTCTGCCGATCGTTTCTGGCTCCTTTTTTGCAGGAAGAGTAGACTTTTTTATTGGTACAATTTTTGGATACATATGATTTTTTGTTCATTCATTATTACACTTTATGGGGCATTTATTTATTTTTACAGCATTCACCTGAGGAGTTAGGTCATGTGACATTTTTATAGAGCAGATCGTTACGGCGTGGAAATACCTAATATGTATACTTTTTCTTATTTATTTAAGTTTTACACAATAATAGCATTTTTTAAACCAAAAAAATTATGTTTAGGGTCTCCATAGTCTGAAGCCATAGCTTTTTTATTTTTGACCGATTGTCTTAGTTAGGGTAAAGAAAAATTGCAGGATGAGGTGACTGATTGATTGCTACTATATTGGGGGCATGTGCCTTATTGATCACTTGGTCTTGCACTTTATGTGATGTTAGGTGATAAAAAATTGCTTTTTTATCACTTTTTTTTTTTTTTTTAAACGGTGTTCACCTGAGGGGTTAGGTCATGTGATATTTTTATAGATCTGGTTGTTACGGATGTGGCAATACCTAATATGTCTACTTTCTTTTATTTATTTCACTTTAACACAATAATAGCAGTTTTAAAGCAAAAAAATTTCCTTTTTTGACACCGTTTTTGTTTTATTTATTTATGGTGTTTATCAGACAGGGTGGATCATGTGATAGAGACAGTTGTTACAGATGCGGCAATACCAAATATGTCTTCTTTATTTTCTATTTTTAACATTTTTTTGTATTACTTAATTTTTTATTTTATTTTTTTACATGTGAAACCTTTTTTTATTTTATTTTTTTAATTTTTTTGATTTTTTAAAACACTTTATTTATTTATTTACTTTTACACTTTGCGTCACCCATCAGGTCATACAAGACCTCTGGGGGACATTTAACTTCCCTTTTTTTTTTTTCCCCACTATTGATTTCTCCTATAACTGGGGCTGACATAGTAGCCCCAGTTACAGGGGAAATACAGCCCCCAGAGAGGCTGTACAGCCTTAGTCCAGAGCTGATCGTGGTCTATGGAAGACCCGACAGCTCCTGCACTCTCTCGCCCCCGGCGGTCACGTGTATACAGATCAGGAAGCGCTATGCGCTTCCTGTCCCGGTGGTCATATCCCTCATTGAGCGCTGTGTATACAGCGATCTAGAAGGCAGGGACACTTGGGAACTATCCCTGCCTTCTCTCTGGTTTGGCCTGCTCTCACTGACAGCGGGCCCACCGCTCGGCAGCTGCACAATTGGCGTGCAGCTAACATCTCTGAATGGACAGTCCAGAACGTCCATTCAGAGATAAACATCCACCCACAGGACGTTTATATCCTATGGGCGGATGAGAGGTGGTTAATGATATTACCTTTTCCCGGTCAAAAGAATTGGGGAGCTGATTGTTTAACGTTAAAAGGAGCTGATTGGGAACAATATTTGTTATATTAATGGGCCCACTACTTGAATTTTGGGGCACAGCAATGAATTAGACCTGATTCTTTTATTGACCTGTAATACTGACGCACAGTAATTCAACGGTTAACAAAAGGGATTAGCTATAAATCTTGGTGCCTTGCACAGTGATGTAGACGGCAATAAATTACAATTGCCTGTAATACGGATGGCACAATACCTACAGAACGGATTAATGATGAATGTGGATGCACTAGGATGTAATGCACACAGCAATACACTCTCCCTGCACTGTCCCTGCAGTTTCAATCCTTCACACTGAGATTGAGCCACCAAGTGGGATGCATATAATTAGGTAGAGTCAAATTTCTTTAAGAACTTTGGATAATCGTCCAAATCGAATTTTTCCAAACGTTGCTCAACTCTAGTGTGTTTTACTTTTTGCCCACTTTCAATTAAAAAAAATTTGGGAGATAAATTGATGAAAAAAATGGCAAATATAAAAAGTCAAACTTTTTATATTTTAATAGTATGGGCGTTTTCGCATGCGGCAATGCCCATGATGTTGCTTTTTTACTTCTCTTTTTTTTTATTGTGGGAAAAGGGGGTAATTAGAATTTTTAGATATATAAAATTAATATATATATATATATTTTTTTTTTTTTTTTTAGGTCCCCAAATGGACCACAACTTACAATCAAACTGTAACTTATGCAGAATAATGGAAATTGCTCCATTATTCTGTATAGAAATCACTATATCATAGTTCAGTGCTGCCACCTAGTGGCCTGAACTGGGATATACTAATAATGAGCTGCTATGGTGCCCACTCTGCTCCGGAGTAGGCACCATTTTTAAAGACCCGAGATTCATCGTAAATACGGTGTTGGTCCAGAACGGGCATGCTGTAGAGCCTATAAGACATTTTTAGACCGTTATCTATACAGGACTTCCTCTACACCTCTGCTTTATGTAGGTGTTACCGGGTCCAGGATGAGCTTGTCAGCATACACATGTGCTTTCTCCTAGCCCTAACTAGGCTAAACGAGAATCTGTGAGAATGTTCCAACTCCTAATTATATAGAGGGTGACACAAGCAACATTTAGTGGTGGCTATAAATGATGGCCTATTGTTACCATGTGCATACATATAGTAAAGCCATATATTACACACAAATATATTGGTGCAGTTTGCAGTATACTACTACACTAGAACAGGATGATGCATAACTATCCTATTATGAGAAGTGCCAAAAATCACATTGATCATAGGAACTAGTTTTGAGTGAATCGAAGTAAACGAAGTGGAATTCGATCCGACCTTCTGGAAAAATTTGACTTGCCACGATTCCAAATTTCCTCACGCTTCTTAGTAACGAATCAGATTTTTTCTAAATGGCTGCTGTACATTTTACAAAGTGAAAGTAAGTAGTCCTGGAATGAGGGGTCACCCATAATGCCATGCAGCCAGCCAATCAGCAGATAGCCAGACCCTGTGAAGGAACAGCCCTGTAAAAAGCCTTGTCCTGCCCAGTCTCTGCCATTTTCCAATGAACTGAGCATGGGGGATGATGTGACAAGTACTAGGGGAAGTGTTTTACAGACCTTTTAATAGTATAATCTAGTGTAGGGAGAGTTTTCACACACTGTAGGGAGGGCATAGGGAGACTGCAGCACAGTGCAGGCTCTGTAAGCTGAAGGGATCCTTAGGAGACAGTGCAGTTTGCATCAATTCTCTGTGTAGGACACATAGCTAATTGAACAGAGCCCAACTTGTTTAATATATTGTAACGGATCACCTGGCATCCCGACTGAGTACCTCCGTTGACGGATGCTCCTAGCGTTTCCTGAGGTTTCCAAGCACTCTGGCAGACACCACAATCACCGAACCGAAAAAGAATCATATGAATGCTGTAGACAGTTGAATAGGAAACCATACGAATAGGTTTACACTCCTAGCAGTCAAACTGGAACAGCATACCATAAATCCTACCCCAAGAATGAGACGACACTTCACTTTGAGGGTTAAAACAGGAACACTTTATTGAGGGCTACCCGTCCGTATATATGCAGGTCCCCATCTGGTGTACACGCCCCTATGGGACCAGAAGGAAGACTGTGACACAGGACAGATACGTAGCAACTCAGGATACACAGACACAACACATCCCCACAATGCATCATGGTTTCCTCCTCTCTGCCCTGGAGACACCCGAGGAGCAATTCAATTATCTCTTAGGACAAAGGGAAATCGCCAATACACATGTGGGGACAACAGGACAGAAATCACCATTTAAACATACAATGTCACAACCCTTACAGTAAACACAGACATTTTAACATATCCCCAGATAGCTCAAGTCTGAGTGCATATCATTAGGTGAATGGCACTCTGAATACACGAATACAATAAAATTAGCTATCTGGGTACCCTCACATAACATACAACAAAAATCCAAAGACAGAAAAATACATGAACTTATATAACTATGCCCAAATATTGCATTCAAACGTACAAATTTACCAGGGGCCATAGTCAGCAGGTAGGAGGCGGGTAGCCAGGCCTCTCCAATGCCCAGTGGCGAGGCGGGTTCCGCCACATATATAAGCAATTCTATTACACCTTTTATTCTCAAATTGGGATGAATAAACTGTGCAATCTAACTGTTAGTATGGTGTCCACCTGATTTCATAGATAAGCAATTCCATTAGGCCTTGATTCTCATTGTGGGGTGAATAACCTGTGGGATGTCCACATTGACATTGAATAATTGATTTTACATATTCAGTTACTGTTACCATTTCAGTATGTCCAAAGAGGTGCCAGGGACCTCCAAGGGAACTGGCAGTGGCAAAAATGTTGCTGGAGCCAGCAGAAGTAGCAGCAGAAGGGGTGGTGGTAGTGGCAGCCACAGCAACAGGCCAGAGCTCCCACAGCCCGCTGTTCTGGAATGGTTGACTCGATCTTCAACATCATCTCAATTGACATCGGACACCCACAGCCAGGAGTTGGTGGGTTCCTCTGACACCACACTTAGTTGGTATGGCCCATGAACAACCTCTGTCCCCTCACCTGTCCTGCAACTGCCTTTGCTGCTTTTTCAGCCAGGCAAGTGATGTATGCCGCCAGCTCTGCTCCACTTTTTAGCAAGGAAGATATTAATGAGGACAGTCAGCAGGTACTGCCCAGCACAGATTTGAAGGAGAGGTCTGCTGCTTCCTCCTGTAGACGTGCAAGTAGCGATGATGAGTTGCATGGGAGCAAGCGTTGAAAGCGGTCAGAAACACGGCCATTAGACTGGTGATGGTAACATAAGTGACGAGCAGACATTAGTGGATCATAATGTAGCATGTAGGAGCCGGGTGAAGAGGGGGCTTCATCATCAGAGGGCGAGGGTGGCAGCAAGCCAATGAGCCAGCAGGGTGGAAGCTTTGTGAGATCTGGAGACAAACGTGCCTGGGGTAGACAGTCTGCTACTCAGGAGCCTACCTTTCTGGAAACAACTAGCAGTGCACAGCTTCATAGAGGCAGGCAGTCAGCAAGGAGTCATGGGTGTAAAATGCCATACTCACCGGTGTGGGAATTTTTTATCAAGTTGCTTGAGGACGTCAGTGTGGCCATATGTAGGATCTGTGGGCAGAAGAAGAAGTACAACCAGGGTGCCAATGTTGGCACCACAGTCCTGCGTTGACACATGGAGCATCACCATAAAGTAGCCTGGGAAAACCGTGGTGCTAATGTAGTGGTACAGCCTGACACATCTCCCAGCGGCCACCACCCCTTCTTTAGCAGTTGGAGCACCACCAACTCCGCAGAAGAGAGCTGTGTTTCCTTCCCATTATTTGCTGGTCCTGATGCTCCTCCTCTTCTACCTACTCCTCCTCATGTGTTTCACCAGCAATTGATCACTAAGGCGATTGCAAAGAGACCACAGTATGGAACTCCACCCTCCACATGTTGGACCGACTACATGAGCAGAGGAAGGCCGTAAACGATTTCTTGATGATGCAGGCAGACAGCAGTACTCCCCTGTGTAACTTCGACATTAGCCAGTGGCAGCTCATGCATTACACCTGCTGTTTGCTTAGGCCCTTTGAGGAGGCCACTTTATTTGTCAGTCACCAGGACTACGGGATGAATTATGTCATTCCACTCCTTCAAGTTCTGGAGCAGATGCTGATAAATCTAGCTGGCCAGGGGACAGGAGACGTGGCGGTTACATTTCACTGGCACCTGAGCCCTGTTGGGGCTGAACTGGTGGAGGAGGACATTAACACCCAGAAATTGTATACATAAATGGGTGTTATATCTGCCCAAGTGGCAGGAGAGGAACAGGATAAGCAGGAGGAGATGGAGGCAGGGAGTCCCTTGTGCATGCTGAGTTGCTTGCGTAGTGACAGACGCATTATCACCATTCGGCAGATGGTTGACTACTGGCTCTCCATGATGTTAGACCTTCACTACCGGGCCAAAAGGGGGCGTTTTTTACATCTGCTGAGTGGGATGAAAAACTCAACTACTATCGAGACATCCTACGTAGTCTGTTGGTCGCTGCCTATCTGTGCCATCACCTATCCTCATCATGGTATGATCGGGGGGACCCCCTGCGCTGACTCTCCAGTGCCACGACTGCTGGAGTAGGTTAATGGGGGCAGGAGCAGCATCAGCTCCATCAGCAGAAACTTAAGTCTGGAGTCTCTAATCACTTTTCTTTACCCGCCTACTTAACAAACAACCAAATAGCAGAAGGACATGGAGCGGAACCGGAACCAGCAGGTAGGGGCATACTTGGACTTAACCCTGCCAACCCAGATGATCCCCTGGACTACTGGGCAGCGAAACTTGATTGTGGCTGCAACTGGCCGAGTTTGCCCTGGAGAAGCTTTCCTGCCCAGCCAAAGTGTTGACTCCTCATGCTGTTGCCACCTTCACCACTCTGTGACGAGGCAACTAGTGTTCCTGTTTGGCCTTGTTGACATCAGTTTATTTTACCCTTCTTGTGATCTCTTATAAGAACTGATAAATGAAAAAAACAACGGATCCTGTCTTTGGAGCAGCCATAAGGCCTCTATTACACAATCAGTATTTTGCATCAGCATTTGATCATGATTTGAAAGTCAAAAGTAGGAGTGGATGCAAAACACAGTAGACATGCAAATATTCCCATAAGGTGTTATCTCTGTTTTGGACCTACTCCTGGTTTGTTTGTTCTACAGGTTCTGTAGAAATCTATGTGGAATCGGCAGACGGTGTAAAATAAGACCGCTCTTTCACTCTAGTAGAATCTTGGGCCACTGCACTGTTAAGTACTTTATACCCGACGCTAACATTGACCTGTAAGGCTGAGTTTACACTTGAGTTATTTGGTCAGTTTTTGACCCTTAATTGACCAAATTAAGTGAAGTGTGAACTGATTCAAAGAGTGACGCCTGTCACCTACCTATCGTACTGATGCACAGTAACCGTTTCACTACTACAACGCACAACCTATGCATGTTTCTGCAATTCACAGTGATGAACACCAAGATACACTCTGCCTGCAGGTCAGGAAATAGCTCATTTAGAATGAGATTTGTGACAAATTAATTTGAATAAAAAAAAAATTGCTGAAAAATTCGGCGAAGCGTCCAAATCGAATTTTTTAAAACTTTGCTCATTTCTAATAGTAACCTAACTTCTAAAACATGCATTATTTTCTTAGCTGCCCAATGGTGTTTGAAAGGCATTATAGTTACATGTATACTTTCGTATTGATATTGTACCAGTAGATTGTCAACAAATATGTTCATTGCAATTGCTGCTGTGATAAACAGTCAATGTAATTTAATGGAAAAAAAAAATTGTTTCTTAAATTACATCCTAATTTAAATTGTCTTGAGTTTTTGCTTCCTCAATAGGTCAAAGGGGTTTTACAGGATTAGAAAAATGTGGCTGCTCTGGTATTGTAGCTCCACACACAACCTGTGAACTGGTATTGCATTTTTTTTAATCTTGCACAACACCACTACATTCATAGTGTTCTGTTGTTTTTTTTTACCTGATGCAGAAAGCTGAAAGCGCATTTACAACAACTTCGATGGAAAGGGGCAAAAAGTGCAACTAGAGAATATGAAGAGCGATCATGTGCTCGATGCCAGAAGGCTCTTGGAAGGTTGCTGAACAGAGGTGCTGTCTGCAATGGCTGCAGTCACAGAGTGTGCCAGGAATGCCAGGTTTACTGCTCCTGTATTGTATGGCGGTGCACTGTCTGCAATGCTCATGGGTAATGACTTACTTCTCTAATCACTTCTTGCATTCAGCTATGTGAAGAAGTTCCATATTAATAAAGATGTATTCATTACAATATTTTGGTAGAACCAGCTAATTTTTTTATCTAATTACTCAAGTATTAAATGTATAGAAATACAAAATTTGGGGTTGCACTCACTGTCCAAGTAATGAGGTGGTTAGGTGGAGTGGATATGATCCAGAAATAGGTACCGTAATAAAGAGAAAAACCACCGCACACTCTGGGGTTATATGCAAAAGAAAGTATTTATTTTATGACAAGTCGTCCAAAAGGTAGCAAAAGAAAGGGAACAATTGCCAATAATGAGATTGTGACTGTTTGTTTTCTTTTGACGTTTCGACAGGCGGACCTTGGTCACAAAAGTCACTAAAAGGGAAAAAGAACACATTAGTGATGAAAAGGGGGAAACCTTTTTTAGAAAAATTGGAGCCATTGTGGAAAAGAGTAAGCAAAACTAATGTAAAAATTACATCACATTCAGCGGCAGAATAGGGGAAAATGTAATAACAAGTGTGACCTGTATATAAAGTGGTAAGGCTGTGGCCAATATAAGGGCTACAATGGGTGTCAAGTGCTAAAATCCTAGGTGAGACTATTATAATGTTTTGGCTCTAATGTAAGTTGGGTCCAATATAAGGAGTATGGAGTACATTGTGGTGAATAGAGTCCTAAGCGTCTTAAGGGAATTGAGATACAATTGATATACAATAAGAGGCATACTGACAATTATACATTCAGGCATAGGGTAAATGTGTAGCAAGCAGATCTAGTAATTATATATTGAGGCATAGGGTGAGTCAATGTTGGATTATAAGTGATAGAGATTGAAGGATATTGTAAAATCTATAGGGAGTAGACAGTATGCTGGCAATGTATAAAAGGTAATGACATAATGGAGGATATATAGAAAAGCAGTAGAGGGAGGGCAGCAGCACCAGTCCCGGCAGAGAAGGCTTACCATAGATTTGGTGAAGAGGTAAACGAGGAGGTCCCCGTGGTACAGCGTATAAGAGCTGTGGGGAATGTTTGAGGCATGTGGGAGAGAGACGCCGAGTGCCGCGACTATATGGGCGTGTGTGTGTGTATGGTAAAGGAGAGATCGCGAGACTCAGTGGAGTCTCACTGAGAGTGTAATGGCCATGTTTGAGGTGGGAAGAGGAAGAGAAATGGGACAGTGTGGGCAAATATAGTGTTGTGTATGGAATAAGTGTATGGTAAAAAATGTAAATATGGGAAGGCAGATGTGGTGTGGTAAAGAAGGTGTGGTGAATATGATATAAATAGGACAAGTATGTAATGTGGAGGTGAAGTGTATGATGAGATGACAATCTTGTGTGCCTCCGTGTTTTTTCACGGACCCATTGACTTGAATGGGTCCACGAACCGTTGTCCGTGAAAAAAATAGGACAGGTCAGATTTGTTTGACGGACTGGAAACACTGATCACGGACGCGGATGACAAACGGTGCATTTTCCGAGTTTTCAACGGACCCATTGAAAGTCAATGGGTCCGCAGAAAAAAGGAACAACGGACACGGAACCCAACAACGGTCGTGTGCATGAGGCCTAATGCACATCCCCCTTCTTCCCACACATCATAGACACACACATCATCACACCAATATTCTACACCTACCCTCTTGTTCCCACATACATAATCATCCCACATTATACTACATATATACACAAACATATATATATATATATATATATATATATATATACACAGTACAGACCAAAAGTTTGCACACACCTTCTCATTCAAAGAGTTTTCTTTATTTTCATGACTATGAAGGCATCAAAACTATGAATTAACACATGTGGAATTATATACATAACAAACAAGTGTGAAACAACTGAAAAGATGTCATATTCTAGATTCTTCAAAGTAGCCACCTTTTGCTTGGATTACTGCTTTGCACACTCTTGGCATTCTCTTGAAGAGCTCATCAAGAGAATGCCAAGAGTTTGCAAAGCAGTAATCCAAGCAAAAGGTGGCTACTTTGAAGAACCTAGAATATGACATATTTTCAGTTGTTTCACACTTGTTTGTTATGTATATAATTCCACATGTGTTAATTCATAGTTTTGATTCCTTCATAGTCATGAAAATAAAGAAAACGGTGTGTCCAAACTTTTGGTCTGTACTGTATATATATATATATATATATATATATATATATGTTTGTGTATATATGTAGTATAATGTGGGATGATTATGTATGTGGGAACAAGAGGGTAGGTGTAGAATATTGTAAAAATGGTGTGATGATGATGTGTGTGTCTATGATGTGTGAGAAGAAGGGGGATGTGTATTAGGCCTCATGCACACGACCGTTGTTGGGTTCCGTGTCCGTTGTTCCGTTTTCCGTGATTTTCTGCGGACTCATTGACTTTCGTCCGTCCGTTAAAAACTCGGAAAATGCACCGTTTGTCATCCGCGTCCGTGATCAGTGTTTCCAGTCCGACAACGGTTCGCAGACCCATTCAAGTCAATGGGTCCGTGAAAAAACACGGAGGCACACAAGATTGTCATCCGCGTCCGTGATCCGTGTCCGTTTTTTTCCTATCATTTGCAAGGCAAACTTGACTTAGATTTTTTTTTCACTTTTCTTGTCTGGTGATCCTCCAAAAATCAAGGAAGACACACGGAAACGGAAATGGATCACGGAACCCCGTTTTGCGGACCGTGAAAAAATACTGTCGTGTGCATGTGACCTTAATGTGTGGCAAGTGTCATGTGTGAGATGGGGAGAGAGTAGGAGTGAGGAATAAGTGTGAAAGGGAAGAAGAGGCGGTAGGAAAAATGAGAAAGGGGAAAGGTGGAATTGGATGGAAGGTTGCCGGTTTGGGGTGCATACTACCTTGGGGAGTCCACGAGAGGTCATTGAGTCTGCAAAATAAAGTATTATAGGTTAATGAGGGTGAATAAAATCGTATACGGATATTGTAAATAAACGTAGAAATAGATAAAGTCCCGTTTGAGGCCTTTCGGCGAAAGGCTTTGAAGCGTGTGGATCCAGTATGCTTCTCTTTTCTTCAATAAACTTATGTAGTTTCTGCCACGTCGAGGACGTTGTACTTTTTCAATGACTAAAAACTTTAAGTGTGCGATGTCATGATGGGTTTTGATGAAGTGGTCAGGGAGCAGTAGCCAGATCTTCTTGCATTTAATGGTCGAATTATGACTGATGCGGTCACGTATTGGTTGCGTGATTTCTCCCACGTAGAGGAGTCCACAGGGGCATTTGATCAAGTACACAACAAACGTAGAGTCACAGGTAAAGAAATCCCTGACTGGGTAAGATTTAGGCTACATTCATACGACCGTATGTGTTTTGCGGTCCGCAAATTGCGGATCCGCAAAACACGGATACCGGCCATGTGAATTTAGCCGGCCCTATGATAGAAATGCCTATTCTTGTCCTCGATTGCGGACAAGAGTAGGACATGCTCTTTCTTTTTTGCGGGATCTACGGATGTGGACAGCACACTGTGTGCCAAAAATACGGTTGTGTGAATGCACCCTTACCCGTGTGCGGATGTGTGATGTGGTCACCTTTTATGATGTTGGAGCAGCAACTGCAATGGAGGCAAGGGAATGTGCCATGGCGCTGGGTTTTAAGGAATGTTTGTCTTGGATGTGGTTTCTGGCTGCCTATGTCAGCTTTGAGTTTGTCCCTGAGATTGGAGGTTCTCTTTAAACACATTAGAGGTGGGGCTTGGAAGGATTGGATAGTAGGATAAGCAGTTTTGAGTAATGACCAATCTTTTTTTTAATCATATTTTCAATTTTAGGCATCAGAGGGTGGTAAGTGTGTATAAAGTTCAGGGGTTTATCTGGTAGTTTTAGTCAAAGATGGTATGTAGGTCATTTCTTTATCAAGTAGATTTTTTCGGATAGCCTCTCTCAAGGAATTTGTTGGCCATGTTTTGAAGTTGTGTTTTGCGGTTGAGTGGATCTGAGACTATGCGGTTAACATGGTGGAATTGTGATCGAGGGAGATAATTTTTGATGGAGATGGGATGACAGCTGGAGTAGTGTACAATTCCATTGCGGTCAGTCTGTTTGGTATAAAGGTCTGTGCTGATGTTGCCTTTCAGGACTTTTGTGTCAAGAAAGCTGATACAATTAGTGTCCTAGTTTAGGGTGAATTGTAGTTCAGGTCTTGGGAGGTTGAGTAGGTGTGTAAATTCAAGAAGAGAGGTGTGGGAACCTTTCCATATACAGAAGATATCATCTATGAATCTGAACCAACAGATGGCATATTGTTTGAAAAGGTGTAATGGGTATATGTATGTCTCCTCAAAGTGGGCCATGTATACATTGGCATAGGGCAGCTCCACGTTAGTGCCTATGGCGGTTTCGCAGGTCTGTAGGTAGAAGGTGTCTCCGTAGAGGAAAAAGTTGTCTCTTAAGACAATGTCAAGGAGTTCAAGTGTGAGTTCGGTTGTATTGTAATCATGAGTGGACTGTTCCAAAAGTGATTTTGTGGAAAGAATGCCTTTGTCGTGTTCGGTGCTGGTATATAAGCTATTGACATCGAAAGTCACTAGGGTACTGTCTGTGATTACCAGTGTGAGATCATTAAGTTTCTTTTGAAAATGATTGGTATCTAATATGTAGGATTTGGCTTTTTGGGTGAGGGGGGTGAGAATCTTTTCAAGGAAGATGGAAATTGGGGCCAAAATGGAGTCTGTGGATGCAACGACTGGGCATCCCGGTGGTTTTTATAGGAATTTATGTATTTTAGGTAGAATGTATATGACAGGTGTTATAGGGTGGTGGTTGGTGAGGAATTCAGCTGTCTTTTGGTCGATGGTGCCACTTGTGAGGTGTTTATCAAGGATGGATTGAATCTTTTGGCGAATGGTTGGTGTGGAGTCCTTTTGCAAGATGGTGTATGTGTTAGTGTCGGCTAACTGGCGTTCTAGTTCATCTTTGTAGTCCTTGGTATTTAAAACTACTATAGCACCGCCTTTATCTGACGGTTTAATAATAATGTCCCGATTGTTCTGGAGACTTTTTATTGCTTGTCTTTCTATCGCGGAGAGGTTATTCCGAGTAGAAAACAAGCCTCGTTTGTAGTCTGTAACAATTTTGTTAATGTCTCTGTGCATCAGTTGAATTGTAAGCTTCTGTGGCATGATAGGTTTTAGGGGGGTTAAAGTTACTTGGCTTGCAAAGTCCAAGTTGCTCAATAGATATGGAGGGCCGTGTGGATGTATCGGTATTGGTGGTTGGAAAATGAATTGGATAGTTCTCAGGATTGCCTAAATGTGTTTTAAAATTTATTGTCCGAAAAAAAACATTGAAGTTCCTGCTCCAACTGAAAGTCATTCAGTTGGGGTGTAGGGGGTAGAGGATGAGTCCTTTTTTGTAATACTCTGAGTTCAGTGGGTGTGAGGGTGTAAGATGATATATTAATAACTAAATTGGAGGTCCTACTTGTGAGCGGGTCTTGATCTGATTCTCTGGGTTGACATCTTGGTTTCTTCCAGTCCCTCTTTGTTGGATTGGACGGCGGCCTCGTTGTCCTTATATTGGACCCAACTCACATTAGATCCAATACATTATAATCGTCTCACCTAGGACTTTAGCACTTGACACCCATTGTAGAACTTATATTGGCCACAGCCTTAAAACTTTTTATACAGGCACACCTGTTATTACATTTTCCCCTATTCTTCTGCTGAATGTGATGCAATTTATACACTAGTTTTACTTCCCCCTTTCCACAATGGCTCAAATTTTTCTAAAAAATGTTTCCCCCTTTTAATCACTGTGTTTTTTCCCTTTTAGTGACTTGTGACCAAGGTCCGCCTGTGACCGAATTGGCAAAAGAAAACAGTCACAATCTTATTGGCAATTGTTCCCTTTCTTTTGCTACTTTTTGGAGGACTTGTCATAAAATAAATACTTTATTGAATATAACCCCAGAGTGTGCGGTGGTTTTTCTCTTTATCAAGTATTAGATGTCACGTCCTGCTGGAACACTCCTTTTCTTCTTCCAAGCAGCAACATAAATGCTTTAAAGAGGACCTGTCCCCTCTCCTGACATGCCTGATTTTAATAGTTACATGCATTCCCCATGTAATAACAATTCTGGAGCATTTATTCTTATGACTATGTTGTGCCATTCTTTATTATTTCAACTAGAAGTTATGAATGAATTGCCAGCAGTCTGTAGTAAGGGTACAGAGGAGTGGTAACTAGTTGGGGGAGTGTCCCATAAGCAATTTCACAAGCTCCAACGTGTTACCACCACTTTGTACCCTTACTGCAGACTGCTAGTAATTCATTCATAACTTTTAGTTTAAATAATAAAAGAAAGGCACAACATAGAGCCATAAGAATAGATGCTCCAGAATTGCTATTACATGGGGAATGTATGTAGCTATTAAAACAGGCATGTCACGAGAGGTGACAGGTCTTCTTTAAAGGTGTGACCACATGGTGCGGTAGTGTCATGGTGCGGTCGGGTACCACGCATCTGTATAGGGAGCACTGGGCCCTAATTAAATTCATGAGGAACGGACTGTTCATTTGGTCTGTTAATGGCCGTGCAGTATTTTGGCTGCCACAGGTTCTTTAATGATCCAGACTGACTAAACGGTGCAGTCGTAATTAGGGCCTGCGGTGGTCTTAACAGCTACGCAGTACTTGCCGCATCGCAACCGCAACACGACCATGCTGTGTGGTTGTTCCTTTAAAATTACTGAACTCCACATGCTTCTGTATTGAGGACCAGCAGCCACCTTCCCTATGTACTACATGAGGAAAGAAGTGCTGGTTTCCATATGCTCCACCAGTCCATCTGCTCTATGGTGGGTGTCGCCTCAGGATCTCCATAGGAGCGCAGAGAACTGGCAGACTTTTAAAGGGTTTATCCCATGGTTAATGTAAAAAATAAAAATATATATCATACAGTGCATGAAAATCTCTTTCTGTCCTTTGTCTCCCTATCACAGCTCATTGGGCATGTTCTTTCTCAGGGGGCATGTCATTTCTTTTGCACCTTTCTCCCTGTTACTGTTACAGCAATAGATAGGGCTGGTGGCAATTGAAGAATGGAAACGAGCATATGTGACCACCTCAAAAAAATAGGGGAAAAAAAAACTAACAGCAGGTGGCACTATAATGATACATTTTATTCAGTAACTCAGTGGCTATAGTAAATTTTTAATTTTTTAAAATACAAAAGTATTCAGATCCTGGTGCTAGTTTGAAAACTACTGAATATTTATTTGTGGGACAACCCTTTTAATAAACAGTAATTGTAGGATTTTACTAGTTCTACGATGTAAAGTCATGATTTTAGTAAGATACGGAGGCGAGTATTGCTTTCTCTTTCTTTACTAAAATTATAGCAGCAACATACACAGGAAGAGAAAAAACCACTAGTGACCAAGGTAACTGGCCACTCCCCCCTGAACCAGCCAGTATAAGAACCCGCTCCACCTAACAGTCCTCCTCTTTCTTTGTCACCACTTTAAGCGAACAGGCAAACCAAAACCTGGAAACCGTGGAACTCCAAACGTCCCGACAGGAACTTGAACCATACGAACTGGAAATCGAACGATTCTGGCTTGACTTGTCAACGTAGAACTATCCGTATGGCGGTGAAACTAAGAAACAATGGATCCTGGAGGTATCAACCTAAAGGAAGAAGGAAAGAAGACGTGGCGAATCAACACCGTCCTACCACAGGTGGAAGACTCAGATATGCAACTGAAAACATACACAAACATCACCAAAGCAATCAAACATTTCACCAGAGAGAATGTACTTACCATACCCAAGAATGAAGCAAGGGCAGGAACAGTCAAACGGGTGGGTCAATACTCGCCTCCGTGTCTTACTAAAATCATGACTTTACGTCGTAGAACTAGTAAAATTCTACAATTTTATTCCAGACACGGAGGCTTCGTATTGCAAGTTCAAAGCTGCATGACCACCGCAGAAAACGCATGAGGTGACGGGCGAAAATAAAAATCTCGAAAAGTGGACTCCTGCGACCAATCGGCCACCTTTAAGATATCTTGCAACCTAGCCCCTGAAGCCATCATGGAGGTGGCCGAAGCGCTACGAGTGGAATGAGCCGTAAAGACGGAGGTGTCCACACCCGCCTGAGAGAGGATCCATTTGACCCAACGTGCCAAATTGGTACTAGACACCGGAGCAAAGGGAGAGCGATACAAGAGAAAAAAATTGGAACAGGCGGGAGAGCGGTGAACTTGAGTTCTGGATTCATATTCGCGAAGGCATGAGACCGGACACCAGGCTGGCTTCCCCGGAAAGGCCGGATAAGAAACTGAGCGTGACGACGTCTTAGTGCGTCTAGAGACGTGAAAGGTCACCCCGTCCGGAGTGAACGACCTAGCGGAAAAGTCCAAGGCCTGAACGTCGGAAACCCGTTTGCAGGATACCAAACACAAGAGCGAAACCAACTTGGCCGAGAGTTGGCGCAGGGAGAGGTCCGTGTTGGCAGGCCAGGAAGAAAAATGTGACAGAACACAGGAAACATCCCAGGTGGAAGTATACCTAGGTTTCGGGGGGCGAGACAGGCGAGCACCCTTCAGAAGGCGGCACACCAGAGGGTGCTGCCCAGCCGGGCAGCCATTAAAACCCTGGTGCGCTGAGGATATGGCTGACCTGTACACGTTAATGGTACGATAAGCTCGACCCTCCTCAAACAAAGACGTCAAGAAACGAAGGATGGCTGAGACAGGGGAAGATACGGGATCCAGGTCCCGTCCCACGCACCAACTAGCCCAAGCCTTCCAGGCGGAACGATATGAGCGTCGAGTGCCGGGGGCCCAAGCGTTGGCCATTAAGCGTCTAGTCACGATCGGAAGTCCCTGGAAGTCCCAAGGGACCCCGAAATCCTCCACATCAAGAGAGGTAAGGAGCCCTCCATCAGAAGGGAGTGAGACTGACCGTGGGGACCCAACACAAGATCCGGAAGGGCTGGCAACAGCCTGGGAATATCCACCGTCAACTCCAGGAGCTGAGGAAACCATGCCTGAGACCTCCAGAACGGGGCTAACAGAACTAACTCGGCTGACTGGCGCCTGACTTGAAGGAGCACCCTGGGAATCAGGGCAAACAGAGGGAAGGCTTAGAGAAGCGAGTTGGCCCAATCCTGGAGAAATGCATCCACTGCTTCCGCCGCCGGATCTGGCCGCCAGCTGTAGAACCGCGGAAGTTGGGCGTTGAGCCGGGAAGCAAAAAGGTCAACAGACAACGGGCCCCACAGAGAGCAGATAGCAGAGAAGACTTCTACCTTGAGCTTCCAATCGCTGCTGTCCGACCAGTGGCGAGAGTTCCAATCTGCCTCGGTATTGTGGAGGCCTGGAAGATAGTCCGCCCGGACGAGGCGGTTCTTGGAAAAACAATAGTTCCAAAAGTCCTTCGCTAACCGAGCCAGTAAAGCGGAGCGAGTGCCGCCCATGTGGTTGACATACCTCATGGCGGACACATTGTCCATGCGAAGGCGAATGCAAGCATTCACAGTATCGCTCGTAAAGCTCCTGATTGCAAAGGATCCGGCCAGCAACTCGAGGGCATTGATATGGAGGTTGGATTCCTCCGGCGACCACAGGCCCCCAGTGGATACCCCGTCGCAGTGGGCTCCCCATCCGAGGAGGCTGGCGTCTGAGTCCACCGTGAATTCCGGGCGAGAGCCAAAGATGGTTAGACCAACCTATAAGAAACAAACTCACATATAATGTGTAGATAACACTGGGGTCTAGCATAATATACTAAGGCAACGCAAGAACAGA
Organism: Bufo bufo; assembly: GCF_905171765.1. NCBI lineage: Eukaryota > Metazoa > Chordata > Amphibia > Anura > Bufonidae > Bufo > Bufo bufo. Next base: position 391,277,569 of record NC_053392.1, read on the forward strand.
AAAAATAACCCCAAAGAAAGATGGGAGAGACGCACATATAAAATATATGTAATTTATTAAGACATGATCAAATAACAGACTATATATAAGACATAAGGCACAAGGGTACAGGAGAGGGGGAGACCTCATGTGAGGAGGTCATATACAACCTCCCTCCCAAACACCCAGCTGGCAAGGAAAAAGAGGTCACAGTCCTGGGTATACACCAGCATAAAATATGTGAGAACTGTAGGTTCACTCAACGTAACATATACTCATATGTATGCTGCATGCAAAGTAAATAAACAAAATGTACGATAAGACCACACATGGCAGACAAGCCCGCCCAGGGGCCAAGGATAGCCGCATGAAATATGCAAATAGCCTGTGAGCTGTAAATACAATCAGAGGCAAGTGTGCCAAGTGTGGACAAATAAAAAATGAGTTAACTGAGCATAGCAACATAACATATATTACCCATGATATGCTGGACCCAGGGTGTGTGTGACCAAAAGCTGCACCTCGACGTACGTTTCACCTGGCTCTGCCGTTCCAGGCCGACAGGTTGTGGATCCACCAAGACAGCTCGCCTCGCGTCTCCACATCCAAAGAGACCACGTCTGCATAGGAGGCTCCCCCGCGAAGATGAGCAATCTTCAGGCACTGGAGAGCCCGATAATGGAGGGGCGCTGGGAAGACCGCCTAAATGGATGAGGAAAGCAGGCCAATTATGCGGGCCAGGTGACGTAGGGAAAGTTGGCGGCGTCGCAAGGTGCGTCGCAACTCTTTCCAAGGGGAGGTTGAGGGATTCGGCCTCCGAATCCACCAGGAAAACCAGTAATTCCATGCGCCTGGACGGGGACAGGCAGGACTTCTCCCAGTTGAGAAGGAACCCTAGCAGCGAGAGGAGGTCCGTAGTCCACTGAAGATGGGACAGCAACGTATCCCTGCTCTGGGCCATGAGAAGGATGTCGTCTAGGTAGATGATAAGACGGACACCCCTGCCCCGAAGCCAGGACACTACTGGACGCATGAGCTTGGTGAAACACCAAGGAGCCAAAGAGAGGCCAAAGGGAAGACAGGCAAAGCGCCAGGTCTCCTCGTTCCAGAGAAACCTGAGAAGGTCTCTGGAAGGAACCAAAACCGGGACCGTAAGATATGCATCCTGGAGGTCTAACTTTACCATCCAATCCCCAGGAAGAAGCAGGTCCCGCAGGAGATGAACGCCCTCCATTTTGAAGTGCCGGTAGCGCACTAGTGCATTCAGAGCGCGGAGGTTGATGACCGGACGCATCTGACCTCCCTTTTTCTCTACTAGAAAAATGTTGCTTAGTACCCCCAGAGAAGTGGAGGGAGCCCGCTCTATGGCCCCTTTTTGGCACAGGGCGGAAAGTTCCTCCTGGACCAAAGCGCGGTCCCAGAGGATAGAACTATTGGGTGGGGGTGTGGAATGCGGTCTGGGGAATCTATCAGTTCTATTTGAAAACCCCTGACCGTGGAGAGGACCCAACTGTCCGAGGTGATGATCTGCCAGGCAGGGAAAAAATGCCGGAGTCTGCCCCCTACAGGTGGATTGAAAGAAACATGAGGAAGCGGCAATCTTACCATATGGGCGTCTAGATCCGGGAGTGCCTCTGAAACCTCGGGAACGTCATGGTCTTCCACGGTAAGGGAAGAACGGGTTCTGCTGGCGCGACTCCTGGTAGGAGGATCCCTGGAAGCCAGATGACTGAGAAAAGGAGCCTCGGCCCCCGGTACGGGCCTGGTAGGATGACCGGCCAGACAGGCGGCCCCTGACACTGCTGGCCCTGGAAGAGACCCGACCCTGGGCCATGAAGGCACCTACATAGCGACCAAGGTCTTTAATAAAAGAGTCCCCAAACAAGAGGCCCTGGGCATCTTTGCCCGGTTCGGTGAGCGCCAGATTCGCCAGTTTGGGCTCTATTTTAAATAGGATGGCCTTACGTCTCTCGATTGAAAGAGAAGTGTTGACGCTTCCGGCCATACAAATCGCCCGTTGCACCCAACCTCTGAGTTCTTCCGGGTCTACTTGCTTATTGTCAGCTCTGGCGGACTCCGCTAGGTCGAAAAGTTTTGCCAGCGGGCCTAAAATATCTAGCAGCTTGTCCTGGCAAGCTTTTAACGCGGAATCCAGACCCTTGCGTGGATTCCAGCCTAATTTGGCAAGAAATTGCGTCATCTTTGGGTCCACCGTAGGGGTGTCGCACATTTATTGGGGACAATTGGTCTAGGGCATTCCGCTTTAAGTTTATTACGTGTCGCCTTGCTAAGCGGGCGGTGGACCCAGGTTTCTAGATAGCTGGACACGTGGTCCGCAGGGAGCCATTCAGCAGACCTAGGATGGTGCAAGGCATCCGGGTCAAATAAAGGATCCCCAAAAGGATCCGTGAGCCCACCCTCCATATTAGCGGAGCGCTCACCGGGCGCGCTAGAGGGTAGCGCATTTTGTGGCTGTGGGGTAGAAAGACCTGGGTCCTCCATCTCCATGGCGTCCTCCGAATCATGAGCGTACTCATCCTCAGCCTCCTCATTAGACCCGATTTCTGAGTCGGAGTCTCTCTCAAATTATGCTCTGGCACATTTCCACTGCTGCGCCCGTTCTGCCTGGCGTGGTAAGGCTCTTTTGCGTGCACGCGGCACGCTATCCTGCGGGTGAGGCACGTCACCAGTGATGAGGGTTCTGGAGGCCTGAGTGTCATGAAGGGATTCCGTTATCGCAGGGGGTACGGTATGACCTGAGCGCGACCCCTGCGCAGCACACTGAGCGTCAGAGGAGTGTGCCAGGAGCGCTTGTGATATCGTATGGGAGATGGTGGCAGAGACCGAACCCATAGCAGAAGCAATGGCGTCAGCCACTGCCTTCTGAAAATCCAATGTGTCCCCAGAGACTGGGGTTAAGCTGGGGGGGATGGTGCAATGATCTCCCTAGACAGAGGGGCATTAAGGGCTTGGGATGAAACGCAGTCCCCAGGAGGGGGAAGAGGAGTGGACGGATCAGACATGATACCGCCACTAAAATGGAGCAAACCGGGGTCTGACCTGACAAAATATATCTAAAATCCGCAGAGGGATGATCGCAAGCCGCAGGGAGTTGGGTCAGCAGGGCACGGCAGGCAGCGAGTGACTCACAAGATGGATGCCGAAGTCACGCAACACTTCCGACCTCTGGGATGCGCGCGCTGCCGCGATCTTGCGAGACTTTCGGCGGAGCCGCGGCGAGAAGGCAGAGGGAGCAAAAGCGGGGAGAGCGGCGCAGAGCCACCCGATCTGGCGAACAAACGCACAGAGGGTAAGGCAAAGTCAACGGCAGGTGTACCAGCAATAGATAAATAATACTAAGGGAAAAACACTATTATTTAACCACCTAATACATCTATACACAAGAGACAAATACTCCTCTCCTCCTGTGAGCAGCAAAGAAAGAGGAGGACTGTTAGGTGGAGCTGGTTCTTATACTGGCTGGGTCAGGGTGAGTGGCCGGTTACCTTGGTCACTGGTGTGTTTTTTCTCTTCCTGTGTCTGTTGCTGCTATAATTTTAGTAAAGAAAGAGAAAGCAATACGAAGCCTCCGTGTCTGGAATAAAATTTATAGTTATTCCTTTTACGAGTATGTTCACACGTGGCATATTTATGCAACTATCCCACTAATCTGAATAGGGCATGCATGCAGAAAGTCATGCCCATGCTGCAGACACAATCCTGTTTATAGGAACGAGAGCACCACAACTAGGAAATCGCATGAAGTAGAATTTGACCCTTACTTGATTTATGGACACTTTAGGACTATGGTTATTATGGTGCCTTTAGCAGCTATTAGCATTGATAACAACAATTCTGTTTTCCCCATGAATAACAGGGAAGTTAAAATAAAGACTGGCGAATGGTTCTTTGAAGAAAGAGAAAAAAAATTTCCATCTGCAGGTAACATTCCTTTTAAATGATGTCTTTGACATAATAAATGCAGAGATTGAGATTTCATAAATGATATTTATTTGTTGGCCTGAAGATAACTAGCATCAAGGAAAAAAGCCAGTCAACCTCTTCACTGGTCTCATCCTGGTTGCTTCCAGTCCTCTGGACTGGAAGTGTGACATCCTGTCTGCTGTCACATGCATCGCTGCAGCCTTTCATGGCCTCAGCGGTGATATGTCCCCAATAGCGTGACTACGGCCATAAAATGGGTGCAGCGGTGCATGCGACGACGGACGAAACGCTACACTTCTAGTCCACAAGGGAATAAAAACAGCAGGGAGCAGCTGTTTTTTTTTATTTTTTTATTTTTATGCTAATTACTTGCAGGGCCATATTAAAATTGTTTTGGAAGTCGGACAGGTAGGGTGTGTAGAGTTCCACCCTGGCACTGATGCAGTCCTAGTGAGAGGCGGCCTTATAACCGCATGGCAAGCCACAGTCTAAAAATGACCTCATAATGACTGAGTGATTTTTATAACATAAGTCTCCTAGAAAAAAAAATTAGAAAGGGTTAAAGTGGTTGTCTCACATCAGCAAATAGCATTTATTATGTAGAAGATATTAATACAAGTCACTTACTAATGTATTGTTATCCATATTGCTTCCTTTGGCTGGATATGTTATAAATTGCTTGTTTCCATGGTTACGACCACCCTGCAATCCTTCAGTGGTTGCCATGCTTGCACACAATGGGAAAAAGCACTAGCCTATGTGTGCTCCCACAGTCCCGGCCACCAGAGAGGCCGATGATTTTTCCTATAGTGTGCAAGCACGACCACCACTGAAGGATTGCAGGGTGGTTGCAACCATGGAAACAAGCAAATGTATAATGTAATGGAAAAATGAATCCAGCCAGAAAAGGACGCAATATGGACAATCACAATACATTAGTAAGTGCCTTGTATTAACTTCCTCTACATGATAAAGCCACTTGCTGAAGTGAGACAACCCCTTTTAGTTTCACTATTAATATTTATTGTGGAAAAAAAAAGTTTATAGGGTAAGTTTTATAATGTAATGTGACAGTAAGACTTTAATGCCGCGTCCATACTGTGGATACAGTGGTCATGCATGCTGCCACTCCATTTGGCAGTATGGGGTGCTGAAGAGAGCGGAGCGCTTGTTTCCTCCAGCAGTCCCATAGCAAATGGGGAGCATGAGTCTTTTAATGGGACAATCCCTTTAAATTGTACCTACTGTAAACCTTTACACACTCCTTTATTAAAACATGTTCTAAATTTGATGGAAGTGATTTTTGTAATGTACTTTAATAATAATAATAATATTTATTTTTTTATTTACTTTTCCTAGCAAAGTTACGGTGCCTATTGCGCCTTAGAACCCACACTTACAGCATACCCTGTGTACAGGAGTACGGATTCCACTCTAGCCGCACTGAGCGCTGTACAGGCTGGAGCATTGCTGTTCCTGCTTGAACCAGGTCTGCTCTTCTAAAGCCTGACCGGCATGCATATGTCTGGAAGTGTTTTTAGACCAACCAGCTAACATGTATTTTAGTCTATGACCAGAACCTCTGGAGGTGTTTGACCCATCACTTCCGCCAACTCCCTGATAAAATCCATAGCATTTTAAGCTTTAGCAGAATGGGTGCAGACAGAGCAGAGATTTGATATAGGAGTTCTTGCCCTAGCAGAAGCTCCAATATCACATCGCTGCTCTCAGGGGTGCACCTAGCCTTTCTGCTGCCTGAGGCAAAAACTGAAACGGCGCCCCCCCCCATGCCAATTTCTTAACCTAACCCCTTTGCCACAATGAAAGCGCTCCATTGCCCCTGGCCCTTCTGCAGCCCCTCTCTTGCCCCTACCTGGTGCTGCCTGAGGTGATCGCCTCACCTGGACTCATTGGTGGTGCACCCCTGGCTGCACTGCCTGCAACCACTCTGTTAAAGCCTCAAATGCTATGGGTTTTACCAGGGAGCCGGCGGAGGTGATGAGGTAAACACCTCCCAGAGGTTCCAGTCACAGACTAAGGCCTCTTTCACACGACAGTATGTCTTTTCAGTGTTTTGCGGTCCGTTTTAAACGGATCCGTTGTTCCGTTTTTTGTTTCCGTTCCGTTTTTCCGTTCCGTTTTTCCGTATGGCAAATACAGTATACAGTAATTTCATAGAAAAAATTGGGCTGGGCATAACATTTTCAATAGATGGATCCGCAAAAAACGGAACGGATACGGAAGACATACGGATGCACTTCCATATGCATTCCGTTTTTTTGCGGACCCATAGACTTTAATGGAGCCACGGAACGTGATTTGCGGCCAAATATAGGACATGTTCTATGTTAAAACGGAACGGAAATACGGAAACGGAATGCATACGGAGTACATTCCGTTTTTTTTGCGGAACCATTGAAATCAATGGTTCCGTATACGGACCGCAAAAAACGGCCCGCAAAACGGAAAAAAAAAAACGGCCGTGTGAAAGAGGCCTAAAACACTTCCAGACCCGGCCTGTATATCGCTCAATGCAGCCAGAGAGGAATCCGCACTCCTGTATAAAGCACAATAGACTCCTAAACTTCAGATGCCTATTTCTCTAGGAAATGTAAAAAAATTGCTTTGTTTATGCTTTTTCTTTTTGGTATCAAAAATGTGTTAAAAAAAGGAATTTTACTTTAAAGGGGTTGTGCTTCTTTTGTTTTTTTTTGTTTGTTTTTTTTTTTACAAAAAAAAAAAAACCTTCTGAGGAGACCTGCGAAGGAAAGCATACCTAAATGCTTCCTGGCGCTGGCTCTCGGCTCATTCACATCATGGGTTCTGATGTGATCTCTGGATGTACGTAAACTTTCTGTTTGATGCTGCTGCAGCCAATCGCTGGCCACAGTGGGTACCTGGAGTCATGACTAGAGTTGAACGGACACCTGGATGTTCGGGTTCAACAGAACTTCAGAAAAAAGTTCTGAAGTCAATAGGGACCCGAACTTTTGAGCACTAAAATGGTTGTAAAAATGTCATGGATAGGGCTAGAGGGCTGCAAATGGCGTCAAAATGTGGTTAAGAGCATGGCAAGTGCTCTGCAAACAAATGTGGATAGGGAAATGACTTCAAATAACATAAAATATGTAAAAAAAATAAATGATAATCTTGCTCTAGGAGGACCAGGTCCATATGGAGTAGGAGGTTGAGGAGGCGGTGGATGTGGCGGTGGTGGAGGAGGAGGAGGTAGCCTACACTTCTTTTTGGTTTTAAATGTATTTGTATTTTGTTTAATTAGGGTACACCCCAAAATATTGGAAAATATAACCTGTGATAACCCCTTCTAGTCATGCTAAACACACGTTCAGACAATACACTGGCAGCACCTCCAAAGGTTAAAGGGCAAGCTCAGGCCATGTACCCAATTTGGAGACCCAGAAGTTGCAGGGGCTGACTCCTGTCAGTCAGTTCGTGTAGGCGTGTGCACACTTACTGCCCCACCATGTCGCATGTCCCCGTGATGTTCACGATCCAATTTGATATCTGCTCTATCAACTTTCGATGTTCTTTTATGCGCCTACCATGGTAATCACGGGTGGCGGGGAATCAGGGTTCCACGCCAGAGAGGGAGCGTGAGAAAGAGAGACCACATCCAAGGGAGGATTCCTTTTTTTCAAATTTTAAATTATAGAGTTGAAATATGGGAGAAATTATTACAGCGTAAAAGTGTGAAAACTTTTCAAAGTTTAAGCATTAAATGAAAGGATGTGGCGCATTAATTACTAAATAATATATTAAATTTAATTCCCTGTCACCTATGCATAGCAGGTGTTTATTCACGTCTAAAATTGTATAATATCAACCCAAGAATGTAACAGAAAAATTATTGAAATTTATTAAGCTGTCAACTAGGTAGAGGAGGGTTATATTACACCCAAAAATTGGTGAATTTTACCAAAAAATTTAACTGACAATTTTTTTTTTAAACCGCCTACTAGGTATAGCAGTGGTACTATACACCCAAAAATTGGTGAATTTCACCCGAAAATGTTAATGACAAAGTAGTGAAATGATATAAAATAAAACACGTACAAATATGGAGTAGGAGTTTGAGGAGGCGGTGGACGTAGCTGTGTAGGTGGAAGCGGCGGTGGAGGAGGACGAGGTAGCCAACACACGTTTATGGTTTTAATTAAATTTTTTTAAATTAGGGTACACTCCAAAAGAGTGTGAAATATCTAAAATACAAACATGAGCAATTGCGCTGCAGCATAACAATGGCTGGTTAGTGCCGGTATACATGTCTATTCTGGACAAGGTACGGACAAGTCCTGAGGGATCATTTAAATGAACGTGAGCTTGTCCACATTGGCTGTGGACAGGCGACTGCGCTTGTCTGTGATGACGCCCCCTGCCGTGCTAAACACACGTTCAGATAATACACTGGCTGCAGGGCAGGCCAGCACCTCCAAGGCGTAAAGGGCAAGCTCAGGCCATGTGCCCAATTTGGAGACCCAGAAGTTGAAGGGGGCAGACCAGTCATTCAGTACGTGTAGGCGTGTGCACACATACTGCTCCACCATGTTGGTGAAATGCTGCCTTCTGCTAAGACGTTCCATATCAGCTGGTGGTGCTGGTTGTTGTGGCGTGCTGACAAAGCTTTTCCACATTTCGGCCATGCTAACCCTGCCTTCTGAGGTGCTGGCGGTGCCCCAGCTGCGTTGGTGACCTCTTCCTCGTCCTCTGCCTTCACCTTGTGCTTCCACTGTGCCCCCGCTGTCAGGTGGGAATGCCACCAGAAGTGCGTCTACCAGCGTGCGCTTGTACTCGCGCATCTTACGATCACGCTCCAGTGAGGGAATTAAGGACGGTACGTTGTCCTTGTAACGGGGATCCAGCAGCGTGGCCACCCAGGAATCAGCACAAGTTAGAATGTGGGCAACTCGGCGGTCGTTGCGGAGACACTGCAGCATGTAATCGCTCATGTGTGCCAGGCTGCCCAGAGGCAACGAAAAGCTGTCCTCTGTGGGAGGTGTATCGTCTGTGTCCTCTGTATCCCCCCAGCCATGCACCAATGATAGCCATGAGCTGGTCTGGGTGCCACCCTGCTGTGAACATGGTTCCTCCTCCTCCATCTCCTCCTCCTGATCCTCCACCTCGTCATCCTCCAGAACTGTGCCCGGGCTGGACAATTGTGTACCTTGGGTTTGTGGGTGCAGGAACCCACCCTCTGAGCCACTTGGGAATGACTGGCCGGAAACCCTACGAAATGATCCCTCTTCCTCCTCCTCCTCCTCCTGCTGTGCCACATCCTCTTCCATCATCGCCAGGACCGTTTTTTCAAGGAGGCATAGAAGTGGGATAGTAACGCTGAGAATGGTGTAATCAGCACTGGCCATGTTGGTGGAGTACTCGAAACAGCGCAACAAGGAACACAGGTCTCGCATGGAGGCCCAGTCATTGGTGGTGAAGTGGTGCTGTTCCGCCGAGCGACTCACCCATGTGTGCTGCAGCTGAAACTCCACTATCGCCTGCTGCTGCTCGCACAGTCTGGCCAGCATGTGCAAGGTGGAGTTCCACCTTGTGGGCACGTCTCATATGAGGCGGTGAGCGGGAAGGCCGAAGTTACGTTGCAGAGCTGACAGGCGAGCAGCAGCAGGGTGAGAACGCCGAAAGCGACAACACAGACGGCCCGCACTTTATGCAGCAGCTCTGACATATCAGGGTAAGTTTTAAGGAATCTCTGCACCACCAAATTCAGCACATGCGCCAGGCAAGGGATGTGCATTAAACCGGCTAGTCCCAGAGCTGCTACGAGATTTCGCCTATTATCGCACACCACCAGGCCGGGCTTGAGGCTGACTGGCACAAACAACTCATCGGTCTGTTGTTCAAGGCCCGTCCACAGCTCCTGCGCGGTGTGGGGTTTGTCCCCCAAACAGATAAGCTGTGCTGAAGTTGGTGGTGAAGGTGTTAGGCAGACCGGATGAGGAGCTGGAAGATGATGAGGAAGCAGAGTAGGAGGAGGAAGCAACAGGAGGCAAACTGAAGCGCCCTGCAATCCTCGGTGGTGGAAGGACATGCGCCAAACTGCTATCCGCCTCAGGCCCAGCCTCCACTGCATTTATCCAGTGTGCTGTTATGGAGATATAACGGCCCTGACCGTGCTTACTGGTCCACGTATCCGTAGTCAGGTGCACCTTGCCACAGATGGCGTTGCGCAGTGCACACCTGATTTTGTTCCCTAATTGGTCTTGCAGGGAAGGGATGGCTCACCATGAAAAGTAGTGGCGGCTGGGCACGACGTACTGTGGGACAGCCACCGCCATAAGGCCTTTAAAACTATCCGTCTCCACCAGACGGAATGACAGCATTTCAAAGGCCAGTAATTTAGAAATGCTGGCATTCAGGGCTAGTGATCGCGGGTGGGTAGGGGGGTACTTCCTCTCCAGCGTTTGGGAGATGGAGAGTTGAACGCTTCCATGGGACATTGTGGAGATGCTTGGTGACCCAGGTGTTCGTGTTGCTGGCAGATCCTCTGTTTGCGGGGTGGCAGGTGGCACTGTCACTCCAGAGGTGGATGAAGAGGCCGAGACTGCAGCAGAAGAGGAAGCAGGAGGAGCCAGAAACCTTTCTTGGTTTTTGAGGTGTCTACTCCACTGCAGCTCGTCCTTTGCACTTAAATGCCTGGTCATGCAGGTTGTGCTCAGGTAGAAAACATTTATGCCTCGCTTGAGGCTCTGATTGCACAGCGTGCAAACCACTCGTGTCTTGTCGTCAGCACATTGTCTGAAGAACTGCCACGCCAGGGAACTCCTTGGAGCTGGCTTTGGTGTGCTCTGTCCCTTGCTGCGGTGGACAGTAGCAGGCGTACTGTCTAGAGGACGGCCGCTCCGCTTTTGCACCCTGCTCCCTCTTCTGCTGTGCTGGTGGCTCTGTGTGACCACCGCCTCTGCCTCCAAACTACATAGGTCACTCGCATGACCTTGATTCCATGTGGGGTCGAGGACCTCCTCATCCTCCACATCATCTTCCACCCAGTCTTCACCCCTGCCTTCCTTGTCAGTCTGCACACTTTCAAAAGCCCCCAGCAGTTGGCACCTGTGTTTCGTCATCATCCGAGACGTGCTTCGATGGTCCTCCCATGTACTCATCTTGAAAAATAAGTGGTTGGGCATCGGTGCACTCAATCTCTTCCACTTCTGGGGCGGGGCTAGGTGGATGGCCCTGGGAAACCTAGCCCTGGCTAACAGAGTCATCAAAAAGCAGAAGAGACTGCTGCATGACTTGGGGCTCAGACTGCTTGGCTGATTTGCAAGGGGGTGAGGTGAAAGACTGATGGACATCGGCTGCAGGTGCCAACTGTGGTCTTTCAGCAGGAGACTGGGTGGGAGACAATGTGAAGGAACTGGATCCACTGTCAGCAACCCAATCTACTATTACCTGTATTTGTTCAGGCCTCACCATTCGTAGAGCAGCATTAGGCCCGACCAAATACCGCTGCAGGTTTTGTCGACTACTCGCACCTGAGGAAGGGGTTTCACTTGTGCGTGTAGCTGGCACAGATCGACCACGTCCTCTCCCTGCAACAGGAGCTCCACCAGCAGCACCACGACCTGGGGCACGTCCCTTATTTGACGCTCTCCTCATATTTTTCGAATTTAGGATCTTGCCCTAAATGGGTGTTTAATTAATAGTAGAATAGAACGACAGTATGTAAAAGGTGTATCTCACACGGCCTGAGCCAGTGTAGGCCTGAATTAAAGATTTATTTGCACAAAATGGCTGTATTTCAAATGGACGTATTTAAAATGCCTGAATCAAACCCCTGTATGTAGAGGGTGTATCTCATACGGCCTGAACCAGTGTAGGCCTGAATTAAATATTGGTGCACCAAATGGCGGTATTTAGAAACTCTGACTCTAACCTAAATGGTGTATCTCACAATGACATCTGCATCAAAGGCTGCCAACTAAATTTTTTGTGCCCAAACGAGTGTTTAACAACTGAATTTGACAGCAGTATATAAGCCTGTAATTTCACATGTGCTGATGCTGCAAAGCCTGAAAATAGTGTTTTTTGTAAAAAAAAAGTTTTTAAAACCCCAGAAAATGATGGGTGTATTTCTAGCTTAATTTGCACACGGACTAAGGCCTCCTGCACACGACCGTTGTGTGCACCCGTGGCAGTTGTGCCGTTTTCCGTTTTTTTCCGCGGACCCATTGACTTTCAATGGGTCCGTGGAAAAATTGGAAAATGCACCGTTCGTGAAAACTCAGAACCAACAGTATATTCTAACACAGAGGCGTTCCCATGGTGATGGGGATGCTTCAGGTTAGAATATACTAACAGAACTGTGTACATGACTGCCCCCTGCTGCCTGGAAGGTGCTGCCAGGCAGCAGGGGGCAGCCCCCCCCTCCCTCCCCTGTAGTTAACTCATTGGTGGCCAGTGCGGCCGGCCCCCCCCCCTCCCCTGTAGTTAACTCATTGGTGGCCAGTGGGCCCCCCCTTCCCCTGTAGTTAACTCAATAGTGGCCAGTGGGCCCCCCCCTCCCCTGTAGTTAACTCGTTGGTGGCCAGTGGGCCCCCCCTCCCTCCCCTGTAGGTAACTCGTTGGTGGCCAGTGGGCCTTCTCCCCTCCTAATTAAAATCTCCCCCCTATCATTGGTGGCAGCGGAGTGTACCGATCGGAGTCCCAGTTTAATCGCTGGGGCTCTGATCGGTAACCATGGCAACCAGGACGCTACTGCAGTCCCGGTGGTTACTTAGCAATTTGTAGAACCATTATACTTACCTGCAAGCTGCGATGGTCTGCGTCCGGTCGGGAGCTCCTCCTACTGGTAAGTGACAGGTCCGGCCGGGAGCTCCTCCTACTGGTAAGTGACAGGTCATGTCACTTACCAGTAGGAGGAGCTCCCGGCCGGACCTGTCACTTACCTGCGATGGTCTGCGTCCGGTCAGGAGCTCCTCCTACTGGTAAGTATAATGGTTCTACAAATTGCTAAGTAACCATGGCAACCGGGACTGCAGTAGCGTCCTGGTTGCCATGGTTACCGATCGGAGCCCCAGCGATTAAACTGGGACTCCGATCGGTACACTCCGCTGCCACCAATGATAGGAGGGGGGGCCCACTGGCCACCAACGAGTTAACTACAGGGGAGGGAGGGGGGCCGGCCACACTGGCCACCAATGAGTTAACTACAGGGGAGGGAGGGGGGGGCCGGCCACACTGGCCACCAATGTGTTAACTACAGGGGGGGGGGCTGCTGCCTGGCAGCACCTGCCAGGCAGCAGGGGGCAGTCATGTACACAGTTCTTTTAGTATATTCTAACCTGAAGCGTCCCCATCACCATGGGAACGCCTCTGTGTTAGAATATACTGTCGGATTTGAGTTTCACGATGTAACTCAAATCCGACGGTATATTCTAACATAGAGGCGTTCCCATGGTGATTGGGACGCTTCAAGTTAAAATATACCATCGGATTGGAGAAAACTCCGATCCGATGGTATATTAACTCCTGACTTTACATTGAAAGTCAATGGGGGACGGATCCGTTTGAAATTGCACCATATTGTGTCAACGTCAAACGGATCCGTCCCCATTGACTTGCATTGTAATTCAGGACGGATCCGTTTGGCTCCGCACGGCCAGGCGGACACCAAAACGACTTTTTTTTCATGTCTGTGGATCCTCCAAAAATCAAGGAAGACCCACGGACGAAAAAACGGTCACGGATCACGGAAAAACGGGACCCGTTTTTGCGGACCGCAAAAAAATACGTTCGTGTGCAGGAGGCCTAATCCAGATGTTGTAGATTGCAAAAAAGTGTTTTTTTGGTAACAGAATATGAAAGCTGTATATATATATATTAAACTTGAATTTAACACTTGCAGATCAGGAAAATACTGTTTTTTGAAAAATAATTGTGTTTTTTAAACCCCAGAAAATGATGGGTGTATTTTTAGCTTAAATTGCACACTGACTAATCCAGATGTTGTAGATTGCCAAAATAAATGGTGATTTGCAATGTCCCAAAAGCTCAGATGCAGTGCTGGTGCACTGAGCTTGCATAAAATGGCTGCCGCCGCCACCCACCCGCCTAACTAACAGAATTATAAAAGTTTTAGTTTTTTTTGGTCAATGGGCTTAGGGCAGGGTAAAACGATTGAGCCCTGCACCCACACAACTATTTCTAGGTAGATCGCTGAGTTATATTCTCTCCTATTCTCTCCCTGAAATCACAAGTCCAGCAGCATCCTCTCCCTACACTTGTAACAGCAGAGTGACGTGTGGCGCTACGTGACTCAAGCTTTTATAGAGCCTGGGTCACATGCTGCTCTGGCCAATCACAGTCATGCCATTAGTAGCCATGGCTGTGATGACTTCTAAGGTCAGACAGTTAACTGCTTGTTGATTGGCTGCTCTGCAGCCTTTCAAAAAGCGCCAAGAAAGCACCGAACCCGAACTTTTACTGAAATGTTTGGCTGCAGTGGCGTCAAACAGGAAGTTTACATCCAGGGAGCCCAGCGGAGGCTGTGAAGCAAAGGAGCCTGAAGCCAGCACCAGGAAGCAGGTCTGCTCAGAAGAGAAGTAGATGGGGGATGTTGCCCAACAACTTCTTTATAATATTTTTTTCAGATAAAATTTACTGTTGTGTCAAATAACTATAAAAATAGTTTAAATATGTTGTACTATTATGTGTCTTACAGGAAAACCTGAAACAGTGGGTTCAAAGCTCTTGAAATCCTATGAAAAGATGAGGTTAGTAACTAATGACTCCTGTGAAAACAAATGCTTCAGTGAAATAGAGGCAACATAAAGTGCATTTGAAAAGTCTTCAGACCCTTTTTTCCCATTTTGTTGTGTTGCGGCCTTGTATTAAAATAAAAAAAATTCACATTTTTCCCCATCAATCTGCAGTTGATACCCCATAAAAGCATAATGGTGGATTTATCAAAACTGGTGTAAAGGAAAACTAGCAACCAATCAGATTCCACCTTTCATTTTCTAAGGTAGCACCAAAGGAGGCATAATCTGATTTGGCCGCTATGGAACAACTAAGCCAGTTTTCACACTGGTTTTGATAGATGTTCCCCAATTAGTGAAAACAGAATTTTAGACATATTTGCTAATTTATTGAAAAAGTAAAATGTAAACCCTGTATTGACATAAGTATTCAGACCCTTTACTCAGTACTTAGTTGAAGCACCTTTGGTAGTGATTACTAGGGTATGATGTCACAAGGTTTGCACACCTGGATTTGGGGAATTTCTGCCATTCTTTCTGCTCTGTCTGGTTTGATGAGGACTGTTGGCAGACAGCCATTTTTATGTCTCACCAGAGGTGTTCCAGAGAACACTGAATCAGGGTTTCATTAAGAATATATCTGTACTTTACTCAGCCAGAGTTACTATTGGGTTCTTGGTCACCAACCTTGCCAAGGCCCATTTTTATTTTTATTTTTTTCTCCAGACCTGTGCCTCCACATAATCATGTCTTTGAGCTCTACAGGTAGTTTGTTTTCCTCCTCATGACTTGGTTTTCACTCTAATCTGCATTGTCAGCTGTTAGGCTACTTTCACACTTGCGTTCAGAGCGGATCCGTCTGGTGTCTGCACAGACGGATCCGCTCCTATAATGCAAACGTTGGGATCCATTCAGAACTGATCCGTCTAAGTGTGAAAGTTAGTCAGACGGATCCGTCCAGACTTTACATTGAAAGTCAATGGGGGACGGATCCGTTTGAAATTGCACCATATTGTGTCAACTTCAAACGGATCCGTCCCCATTGACTTACATTGTAAGTCTGGACGGATCCGTTTGGCTCCGCACGGCCAGGCGGACACCCGAACGCTGCAAGCTGCGTTCGGATGTCCGCCTGCTGAGCGGAACGGAGGCCAAGCGGAGCCATCCTGATGTATTCTGAGTGGATCCGCATCCACTCAGAATGCATTGGGGCTCTACGGATCCGTTCGGGCCGCTTGTGAGAGCCTTCAAACGGAGCTCACAAGCGGAACCCCGAACGCTAGTGTGAAAGTAGCCTTAATCTTTATACAGACAGGGGTGTATATTTCCAAATAGTGTTCAATCAACTAAATTTACCACAGGTGGACTCCAATCAAGGTGTAGAAACATGTCAAAGATGATCTAGAGAAATGGGAGGCCCTTAGAGCTAAATTCAAGTGTCATAGCAAAGGGTCTGACTTCTTATACCCTTGCTAAATTTTTAGTTTTTTCTTTTAAATAAATTTGCAAACATTTCTTAAATTTTGTTTTCATGTTCTCAATAATGGCTCATTCAGACAGCCGTAAGTGTTTTGTAGTCTGCAAATTGGGGATCCTCAAAATATGGATACCGGTTGTGTGCGTTCTGCATTTTGCCATCGCTGTATAGAAATCCCTATTCTTGTCCAAGGACAAAAAATGGACATGCTCTATATTATTTGCGGGCCGCGGAATGGAACTACAGATGTGGACATGGATCTGGATGAATGGGTCCAAACCCGTTCTGCAATTTTGCGGACCAGTACATACAGCCGTCTGAATGACCCCTTAGGGTGATGAAGCTTGATCTCTTTTTTTTATTTCCGCACCAGCCTGGAACATAACAAAAACGTGAAAAAAAGTGAAAGGGCTTAAAGATTTTACAAATGCACTGTAGTTTAGTATAACCTCAAGTTACTTATGTCTTGTGGCTGTTTGAGCTTTAGCTTCTAAGGCTAAATAAGTTGATGGAGAATGTATTCAATGCTTTCCACATTACATGCCCCCAGAAATCATAAACTTTACAATGACTACACTGATGAGCAATAACTTCAAAGCCATCTGCCTAATATGGAGTAGGAATAAATGTTTTAAGTTCTGTAAGTCGTGCGATGGGGTCTCCATAGATCGGACTTGTTTTTCCAGCACATCCCGAAGATGCTCAATTGGATTGAGATCCTGGACATTTAAAGGCCAAGTCAACATCTTCAACTTGTTCTCATGTTCCTCAAACCTTTACTGAAAATTTTTTGCAATGTGGCAGGGCATATTATCCTGCTGAAAGAGGCCACTGCCATAGGGGGTGAGCTTGGGCTGCAAAAATATTAAGGTAAGTGGTACATGTCCAAGTAACATCCACATAAATGCCAGTACCTAGGTTTTCCAATTAACACGCTCTGCCTTTGCTGACTTGCCTTCTTCCCATAAAGCAGAGATCAGCAACCTTCAGCACTCCAGCTGCTGTGAAACTACAACTCCCAGAATGCAAACTTATTCGGCTGTCTTTTATAATTCCCATAGAAGTGAAAGGAGGATTCTGGGAGTTGTAGTTTCAGAACAGCTGGAGTGCTGGAGGTTGCTGCTCCCTGCTATAGACCATCCTGGCCTCTTCTACATGCTTGTAGTGTGTGTGTGTGTATGTGTATGTACACATACACAGACACACACTACAAGCATGTGTAGAAGAGGCCAGGATGGTCTCAGGTGTGTGTGTGTGTGTGTATGTAGAAGAGGCCAGGATGGTCTAAGGTGTGTGTGTGTGTGTGTGTGTATATGTATATATGTATATATATATATATATATATATATATATATATATATATATATATATATACACATATACACTGCTCAAAAAAATAAAGGGAACACAAAAATAACACATCCTAGATCTGAATTAATTAAATATTCTTCTGAAATACTTTGTTCTTTACATAGTTGAATGTGCTGACAACAAAATCACACAAAAATTTAAAAATGGAAAGCTAATTTTTTAACCCATGGAGGTCTGGATTTGGAGTCACACTCAAAATTAAAGTGGCAAAACACACTACAGGCTGATCCAACTTTGATGTAATGTCCTTAAAACAAGTCAAAATGAGGCTCAGTAGTGTGTGTGGCCTCCACGTGCCTGTATGACCTCCCTACAACGCCTGTGCATGCTACTGATGAGGTGGCGGACGGTCTCCTGAGGGATCTCCTCCCAGACCTGGACTAAAGCATCTGCCAACTCCTGGACAGTCTGTGGTGCAACGTGACGTTGGTGGATAGAGCGAGACATGATGTCCCAGATGTGCTCAATTGGATTCAGGTCTGGGGAACGGGCGGGCCAGTCCATAGCATCAATGCCTTCATCTTGACACACTCCAGCCACATGAGGTCTTGCATTGTCTTGCATTAAGAGGAACCCAGGGCCAACCGCACCAGCATATGGTCTCACAAGGGGTCTGAGGATCTCATCTCGGTACCTAATGGCAGTCAGGCTACCTCTGGTGAGCACATGGAGGGCTGTGCGGCCCTCCAAAGAAATGCCACCCCACACCATTACTGACCCAATGCCAAACCGTTCATGCTGGAGGATTTTGCAGGCAGCAGAACGTTCTCCATGGCATCTCCAGACTCTGTCACGTCTGTCACATGTGCTCAGTGTGAACCTGCTTTCATCTGTGAAGAGCACAGGGCGCCAGTGGCGAATTTGCCAAACTTGGTGTTCTCTGGCAAATGCCAAACGTCCTGCACGGTGTTGGGCTGTAAGCACAACCCCCACCTGTGGACGTCGGGCCCTCATATCACCCTCATGGAGTCTGTTTCTGACCGTTTGAGCAGACACATGCCCATTTGTAGCCTCCTGGAGTTCATTTTACTGGGCTCTGGCATTGCTCCTCCTGTTCCTCCTTGCACAAAGGCGGAGGTAGCGGTCCTGCTGCTGGGTTGTTGCCCTTCTATGGCCTCGCCCACGTCTCCTGATGTACTGGCCTGTCTCCTGGTAGCGCCTCCATGCTCTGGACACTACGCTGACAGACACAGCAAACCTTCTTGCCACAGCTCGCATTGATGTGCCATCCTGGATATGCTGCACTACCTGAGCCACTTTTGTGGGTTGTAGACTCAGTCTCATGCTACCACTAGAGTGAAAGCACCGCCAGCATTCAAAAGTGACCAAAACATCAGCCAGGAAGCATAGGAACTGAGAAGTGTCTGTGGTCACACCTGCAGAACCACTCCTTTATTTGGGGTGTCTTGCTAACTGCCTATAATTTCCACCTGTTGTCTATCCCATTTGCACAACAGCATGTGAAATTGATGGTCACTCAGTGTTGCTTCCTAAGTGGACAGTTTGATTTCACAGAAGTGTGATTGACTTGGAGTTACATTGTGTTGTTTAAGTGTTCCCTTTATTTTTTTGAGCAGTGTGTGTGTGTATATGTATGTGTGTGTGTGTGTGTGTGTGTGTGTGTGTGTGTGTGTGTGTGTGTATATGTGTATATATATATATATATATATATATATATATATATATATATATATACTCGCCTAAAGAATTATTAGGAACACCATACTAATACAGTGTTGGACCCCCTTTTGCCTTCATAACTGCCTTAATTCTACGTGGCATTGATTCAACAAGGTGCTGATAGCATCATTCTTTAGAAATGTTGGCCCATATTGATAGGATAGCATCTTGCAGTTGATGGAGATTTGAGGGATGCACATCCAGGGCACGAAGCTCCCGTTCCACCACATCCCAAAGATGCTCTATTGGGTTGAGATCTGGTGACTGTGGGGGCCATTTTAGTACAGTGAACTCATTGTCATGTTCAAGAAACCAATTTGAAATGATTTGAGCTTTGTGACATGGTGCATTATCCTGCTTGAAGTAGCCATCAGAGGATGGATACATGTTCTCATTCTGTTTACGCCAAATTCGGACTCTACCATTTGAATGTCTCAACAGAAATCGAGACTCATCAGACCAGGCAACATTTTTCCAGTCTTCAACAGTCCAATTTTGGTGAGCTCGTGCAAATTGTAGCCTCTTTTTCCTATTTGTAGTGGAGATGAGTGGTACCCGGTGGGGTCTTCTGCTGTTGTAGCCCATCCGCCTCAAGGTTGTGCGTGTTGTGGCTTCACAAATGCTTTGCTGCATACCTCGGTTGTAACGAGTGGTTATTTCAGTCAACGTTGCTCTTCTATAAGCTTGAATCAGTCGACCCATTCTCCTCTGACCTCTAGCATCCACAAGGCATTTTTGCCCACAGGACTGCCGCATACTGGATGTTTTTCCCTTTTCACACCATTCTTTGTAAACCCTAGAAATGGTTGTGTGTGAAAATCCCAGTAACTGAGCAGATTGTGAAATACTCAGACTGGCCCGTCTGGCACCAACAACCATGCCACACTCAAAATTGCTTAACCCCTTAAGGACACAGCCTTTTTACACCTTAGGACCAGGCCATTTTTTGCAAATCTGACCAGAGTCCCTTTAAGTGCTGATAACTTTAAAACACTTTGACTTATCCAGGCCGTTCTGAGATTGTTTTTTTGTCACATATTGTACTTCATGACAGTGGTAAAATGAAGTCAAAAAATTATTTTTTTTTGCACCAAAAAATACCTAATTTAACAAAAATTTGGAAAAATTTAGCAAATTTCAAAGTTTCAGTTTCTCTACTTCTGTAATACATAGTAATACCCCCAAAAATTCTGATGACTTTACATTCCCCATATGTCTACTTCATGTTAGAATTGTTTTGGGAATGATATTTTATTTTTTGGGGATGTTATAAGGCTTAGAAGTTTAGAAGCAAATCTTGAAATTTTTCAGAAATTTACAAAAACTAAATTTTTAGGGACCAGTTCAGGTCTGAAGTCACTTTGCGAGGCTTACATAATAGAAACCACCCAAAAATCACCCCATCTAAGAAACTACACCCCTCAAGGTATTCAAAACTGATTTTACATACGTCGTTAACCCTTTAGGTGTTGCACAAGAGTTATTGGCAAATGGGGATGAAATTTGAGAATTTCATTTTTTTGTCTAATTTTCCATTTTAACCCATTTTTTCCACTAACAAAGCAAGGGTTAACAGCCAAACAAGACTGTATCTTTATTGCCCTGACTCTGCCGTTTACAGAAACACCCAATATGTGGCCGTAAACTACTGTACGGCCACACAGCGGGGCGTAGAGGGAAAGGTGCGCCGTTTGGTTTTTGGAGGGCTGATTTTTATGGACTGGTTTATTTACACCATGTCCCATTTGAAGCCCCCTGATGCACCCCTAGAGTAGAAACTCCCTAAAAGTGACCCCATCTAAGAAACTACACCCCTCAAGGTATTCAAAACTGATTTTACATACGTCGTTAACCCTTTAGGTGTTGCACAAGAGTTATTGGCAAATGGGGATGAAATTTGAGAATTTCATTTTTTTGTCTAATTTTCCATTTTAACCCATTTTTTCCACTAACAAAGCAAGGGTTAACAGCCAAACAAGACTGTATCTTTATTGCCCTGACTCTGCCGTTTACAGAAACACCCAATATGTGGCCGTAAACTACTGTACGGCCACACAGCGGGGCGTAGAGGGAAAGGTGCGCCGTTTGGTTTTTGGAGGGCTGATTTTTATGGACTGGTTTATTTACACCATGTCCCATTTGAAGCCCCCTGATGCACCCCTAGAGTAGAAACTCCCTAAAAGTGACCCCATCTAAGAAACTACACCCCTCAAGGTATTCAAAACTGATTTTACATACGTCGTTAACCCTTTAGGTGTTGCACAAGAGTTATTGGCAAATGGGGATGAAATTTGAGAATTTCATTTTTTTGTCTAATTTTCCATTTTAACCCATTTTTTCCACTAACAAAGCAAGGGTTAACAGCCAAACAAGACTGTATCTTTATTGCCCTGACTCTGCCGTTTACAGAAACACCAAATATGTGGCCGTAAACTACTGTACGGCCACACAGCGGGGCGTAGAGTGAAAGGTGCGCCGTTTGGTTTTTGGAGGGCTGATTTTTATGGACTGGTTTATTTACACCATGTCCCATTTGAAGCCCCCCTGATGCACCCCTAGAGTAGAAACTCCCTAAAAGTGACCCCATCTAAGAAACTACACCCCTCAAGGTATTCAAAACTGATTTTACATACGTCGTTAACCCTTTAGGTGTTGCACAAGAGTTATTGGCAAATGGGGATGAAATTTGAAAATTTCATTTTTTTGCCTTATTTTCCATTTTAACCCATTTTTTCCACTAACAAAGCAAGGGTTAACAGCCAAACAAGACTGTATCTTTATTGCCCTGACTCTGCCGTTTACAGAAACACCAAATATGTGGCCGTAAACTACTGTACGGCCACACAGCGGGGCGTAGAGTGAAAGGTGCGCCGTTTGGTTTTTGGAGGGCTGATTTTTATGGACTGGTTTATTTACACCATGTCCCATTTGAAGCCCCCCTGATGCACCCCTAGAGTAGAAACTCCCTAAAAGTGACCCCATCTAAGAAACTACACCCCTCAAGGTATTCAAAACTGATTTTACATACGTCGTTAACCCTTTAGGTGTTGCACAAGAGTTATTGGCAAATGGGGATGAAATTTGAAAATTTCATTTTTTTGCCTTATTTTCCATTTTAACCCATTTTTTCCACTAACAAAGCAAGGGTTAACAGCCAAACAAGACTGTATCTTTATTGCCCTGACTCTGCCGTTTACAGAAACACCCAATATGTGGCCGTAAACTAATGTACGGCCACACAGCGGGGCGTAGAGTGAAAGGTGCGCCGTTTGGTTTTTGGAGGGCTGATTTTTATGGACCGGTTTATTTACACTGTGTCCTGTTTCAACCCCTCTGATGCACCCCTGGAGTAGAAACTCCCTAAAAGTGACCCCATTTTGGAAACTACGGGATAAGGTGGCATTTTTTTGGGGACTATTTTTAGGGTAAATATGATTTTTGGTTGCTCTATATTACATTTTTGTGAGGCAAGGTTACCAAAAATTTTTATTCTGAAATTTCATCTCCATTTGCCATTAACTGTTGAGGAACACCTAAAGGGTTAATAAAGTTTGTATAATCAGTTTTGAATACCTTGAGGGGTGTAGTTTCTTAGATGGGGTCAGTTTTGGGGAGTTTTTACTCTAGAGTGCATCAGGGGGGCTTCAAAAGGGACATGGTGTCAATAAAAAAGGCCATCAAAATCGGCCTTCCAGAAACCATGTCGGTCCTTTCCTTTTGCGGCCTCCCTTTTACTGATACAGCAGTTTACGACCACAAATGTGGTGTTTCTGTAAACTGCAGTATCAGGGTAATAAATATTAAGTTTTGTTTGGTTGTTAACCCTTGTTTTGTTACCGGAAAAAACGGATTGAAATGGAAAAGTGCCAAAAATAGCGGTTTTGGCACCGTTTTTTTTTTTTTTTTAACCGTGTTAATCTGGGGGGTTAGGTCATGGGATATTTTTATAGAGGAGATTCTTACGGACGCGGCAATACCTAATAAGTCTACTTTTTTTTACAATTATTTAGGTTTTTGACTATATTATCTTTTTTGATACAAATCTTTTTTTTTGGGTATCTCTAAAGTCTAAGGGTCATTTTATTTTTATTTTTTTTATCCAATTATCTCATGTGGGGGCTCATTTTTTGCGGGAGGAGCGGACGGTTTTATTGGCACTATTTTGGGGGCTATATGACTTTTTGATCGCTTGATATTAAACTTTTTATTATGTAAGGTGACAAAAAAAAACTTTTTTTGCACCTTTTTTTTTTTTTTTTTCTTGACCGTGTTAATCTGGGGGGGTTGGTCATGGGGTAGTTTTATAGAGGAGATTATTACCGACGCGGCGATACCTAATATGTCTACTTTTAATAAATTATTTTAGTTTTTTTGGGTGTCTCAGGTCTGAGAACCATTTTTTTTTATCCGATGTCAGTGCTAAATTGGGATATAAATTTAGTACTCCATGGAAGTGTGATACTCCCTGAAGCAACCGTCAATGCAGAGGCCCGGATGATCGGGGCACGTGTCGCACTGAGTAGTCGTGTCCTTCCGTATCCCCCTCCTGCGACACACTCTGCACTTTTTTTGGGTTCGTCCCTTCTTTCCAGTATGGGGGACCACACCTGGAAAGTGTTGGCCAGGGACGATCCGGGCACCTACAGTTCCCGAGGTACTCCGGCCTGCTCTTTCCCGGTCCGAAAAGATCAGGGCCTTGAGGACTGCCTCATAGAACTGGAGGAATGTCCCTGTGCTGCCAGCGCTTCGGGATAGTACAAAAGAGTTGTACATGGCAACCTGCACCAAGTAGACCGCAACTTTTTTGTACCATGCCCGGGTTTTGCGCATGGCATTATATGGCTTGAGGACTTGATCCGAGAGATCAACTCCTCCCATATACCGATTGTAGGCGACGATACAATCGGGCTTGAGGACCGTTGCCGCGGTACCTCGCACAGGGACAGGGGTGATGCCGTTACCATGAATTGTGGACAGCATAAGGACATCCCTCTTGTCCTTATACCTGACCAGCAACAGGTTTCCAGTGGTAAGGGCACGGGTCTCACCCCTGGGGATAGGTACCTGGAGGGGGTGGGCAGGGAGGCCGCGTTGATTTTTCCGCACGGTCCCACAAGCGGACGTGGATCTGGCGGCAAGGGACTGGAACAAGGGGATACTGGTATAAAAGTTATCCACGTAAAGGTGGTAACCCTTATCCAGCAGTGGGTACATAAGGTCCCACACAAGTTTCCCGGTAACACCCAGAGTGGGGGGACATTCTGGGGGTTGAATCCGGGAATCTCGCCCCTCGTACACACGAAATTTGTAAGTGTACCCTGAGGTACTCTCACAAATTTTGTATAGCTTCACGCCATACCTCGCCCGCTTGGAGGGCACATACTGGCGGAAAATGAGTCTCCCCTTGAACGCAATGAGAGACTCATCAACCGCGACCTCCCTTCCAGGTACATAGGCCTCCATGAATTTGGCCCCAAAGTGATCGATGACCGGCCGTATCTTATACAGACGGTCATGGGCAGGATCACCTCGGGGGGGACATGCTGCATTATCGGAATAATGCAGACATTTCCGGATGGCCTCAAACCGGGAGCGTGTCATGGCTGTACTGTAAAGTGGGGCCTGGTATAGGACGTCCCCACTCCAGTACAGCCTGACACTGGGTTTTTTGACCAGGCCCATATGCAGCACGAGGCCCCAAAATATCCTCATTTCGGCTGCACTGACCGGCGTCCAGCCACCGGGCCTGGCCAAAAAGGAGCCCGGGTGTTGAGCGACGAACTGTTGGGCGTACAGATTCGTCTGCTCCACCATCAGATTTACCAGTGGGTCACTGAAAAAATGACAAAAAAAGTCATATTCAGTGTAGCCCACTGTGGAAATCTGGATTCCTGATTGGCCTACAAAATCAGGAATCACGGGCTCGTATCGCTCTGGGCTACACCAGACAAGTTCACCGGAAGGGGGCTCCGGTGGATTTAACTGGTGGGCCGGGAAACCAGTACGAGCCCCAGAGCTGCTCGTACTAGTGTGGGCCACAGGGTCCCTAACATGGCGGTCCCCTTGCTCCGCCTGGCGGCGTCTCCGCCGCCTTGGGGGCTCATCATCATCGCTAGATGATGAGGAGGATGCGGATGACAACAGGAATGTGGGGTCATCCTCATCCTCACTGGGACTCTCGGAGTCGGAGGCAAGCTGGGCGTATGCCTCCTCGGCCGAGAACGTCCGGCGGGCCATAGGGGAGTGTGTGTCTGCGTGTATATGTGCGTGTGTGTAACTCTTTATTTTGTGTGCGTGTGTGTGGGGGCACGGGTGTTCACGAACTCACCCTAAAACTAACAGAAAAAAAATAAAATAAACTAACTAAAAAAAGGGCAAAAAATGTGGGGGAAAAAAATCAAAACCGCTGATCAACTGTCCGAAGTTGATCAGCGGTGGGGTGTGCGATGCGCTAACAGTGGCCGGACACTAAGTGCCGGCCACAATCAGCGTACAAAAAAAAAAAAAAAAAATGCACCCCAAAAAAGGTGGGGGGGGGGAGGGGGTGGGGGGGGGGACAAGTGGCAGCACCCCTGGGGGGGTCTAGGGTCACACAGCTGTGCTGTGGACCCCAGACACCCTAACTTAGGGTGATGCAATCAAAGTAGGAAAAGTTCAGAAACTAACTTTCCCTTTTTTTTCCCTGCCTAAAACAAACTTTCCCTATGCTGTCCCTATGTACCTGATGGGGGGTGCTGGGGCACAGATCGGGTCCTGGGGGCACAGATCGGGTCCTGGGGGTGCTGGCAACGATGGTGGGCACACGTGCAGGCAGCTCCTCTCTCCTCCGGCTCCGGAACACAAAAGGAGGAGGAGAGGAGCGCCTGCCTCTTTTGAATTTGGCGCCGGACCGCCCACAGACCAATCGGAAAGCGATCCTAAGTGGTGATGTCACCATCACCACTCAGGATCGCTGGATGGTGATTGGTGGGGTGAAATCACACCACCATCACCATCCTGTTCCGGGTTATCGGGTCTTCAGAGACCCGAACAACCCGGAAACGCAGAAAACCGCAGGTCTGAATTGACCTGCGGTTTTCTGCGATCGCATACATGGGGGGGTCACCGGACCCCCCGGCGCATTTGCCCCAAGTGCCTGCTCAATGATTTGAGCAGGCACGGGGTTCCGATCACCGCCCGCCGCCCGGCGGTGATCGAAAATACACAGGGCGTACATGTACGCCCTGTGTCCTTAAGTACCAGGGCACAAGGGCGTACCTGTACGCCCTATGTCCTTAAGAGGTTAAATCACCTTTCTTTCCCATTCTGACATTCAGTTTGGAGTTCAGGAGATTGTCTTGACCAGGACCACACCCCAAAATGCATTGAAGCAACTGCCATGTGATTTGTTGACTGGATAATTTCATTAATGAGAAATAGAACAGGTGTTCCTAATAATTCATTAGGTGAGTGTGTGTGTGTGTGTGTGTGTGTGTGTGTATGTATATATGTGGTATGTGTACCCTTGCATTTAATAACTGGTTGAACTTCCTTTGGCAGCAATAACTTCAACCAAACGTTTCCTGTAGTTGCAGATCAGACGTGCACAACAGTCAGGAGTAATTCTTGACAATTGCTCTTTACAGTACTGTTTCAGTTCAGCAATATTCTTGGGATGTCTGGTGTGAATCGCTTTCTTGAGGTCATGCCACAGCATCTCAATCGGGTTGAGGTCAGGACTCTGACTGGGCCACTCCAGAAGGCATATTTTCTTCTGTTTAAGCCATTCTGTTGTGGATTTACTTCTATGCTTTGTGTCGTTGTCCTGTTGCAACACCCATCTTCTGTTGAGCTTCAGCTGGTGGACAGATGGCCTTAAGTTCTCCTGCAAAATGTCTTGATAAACTTGGAAATTCATTTTTCCTTCGATGATCGCAATCCGTCCAGGCCCTGACGCAGCAAACCAGCCCCAAACCATGATGCCCCCACCACCATACTTCACAGTTGGGATTAGGTTTTGATGTTGGTGTGCTGTGCCTCTTTTTCTCCACACAGTGTTGTGTGTTTCTTCCAAACAACTCAACTTTGGTTTCATCTGTCCACAGAATATTTTGCCAGTACTGCTGTGGAACATCCAGGTGCTCTTGTGTAAACTGTAAATGTGCAGCAATGTTGTTTTTTTTTTTGGACAGCAGTGGCTTCCTCTGTGGTATCCTCCCATGAAATGCATTCTTGTTTAGTGTTTTACGTATCGTAGATTCGCTAACAGGGATGTTAGCATATGCCAGAGACTTTTGTAAGTCTTTAGCTGACACTCTAGGATTCTTCTTCACCTCATTGAGCAGTCTGCGCTTTGCTCTTGCAGTCATCTTTACAGGACGGCCACTCCTAGGGAGAGTAGCAGCAGTGCTAAACTTTCTCCATTTATAGACAATTTGTCTTACCATGGACTGATGAACAGCAAGGCTTTTGGAGATACTTTTATAACTCTTTCCAGCTTTATGCAAGTCAACAATTCTTAATCGTAGGTCTTCTGAGAGCTCTTTTGTGCGAGGCATCATTCACATCAGGCAATGCTTCTTGTGAAAAGCAAACCCAGAACTGGTGTGCGTTTTTTATAGGGCAGGGCAGCTGTAACAAACACCTCCAATCTCATCTCATTGATTGGACTCCAGTTGGCTGACACCTCACTCCAATTAGCTCTTAGAGATGTCATTAGTCTAGGGGTTCACATACTTTTTCCACCTGCACTGTGAATGTTTACATGGTGTGTTCAATAAAAACATGGTAACATTTAATTCTTTGTATGTTTATTAGTTTAAACAGACTGTGATTGTCTATTGTGATGACTCAGATGAAGATCAGATCACATTTTATGACCAATTTGTGCAGAAATCCATATCATTCCAAAGGGTTCACATACTTTTTCTTGCAACTGTATGTGTATGTATGTATGTATGTATGTGTATGTATGGACATGTACCACCTACCTAAATGTGTTTGCAGCCCAAGCTCACCCCCTATGGCAGTGGCCTCTTTCGGCAGGATAAGGTAAACTATTCTAGTATTTGTATAACATGTATTCCACTTTACTGTGTGTAAGTTTTTTATGTGTTTTTCAGAGTTATCTATCGTCTTATATCTGTAGAATAAATATATTACTCAGTGTGGCCGATTGTTACATAAATTACACTAGTTGTGCCACCTTTACACTTCGCCAGGTAAAGGGGGAAACTCTCCCATATAAATCAATGGCCTCATGTCCTGTCCATTGTGTCTACGAACCATATAACTACTCTTAAAAGACAGGAAGTCTTAACATATTTTAGACCCAATGGCCAGTGTGAAAACTGCAGGCTTTATGTATTTTTTGTATTTATTAATTTTTTGTTAAATATAGTTACATGGATAATAATAATAAAAAAATCACCAACAATTCCTAATGTGTTTAACATAACAAAGTGATGTAAATAGGTAATTTTCTGATTATACATTCCCTTTAAAATGTGATTGTCCATTTGCTACCTAATATATCTCACCTCTTGACAGATGCTATTGTTACAAAATAAGTCTTATGCACTTGGTTTTAAACATATGGCTAACTGTAGACTTTAAAAAAAAAAAAAAAGCTTTCCACAACTTGTGTATGCTGTAAAACGCCTCAAGACTAATGGAGGATAGACATTCACTAGGTTCAGTTTACCAGTATGTGTTAGATTGTTTGAGGAAACTGGTATAGCAGGAAAAAATGAAACAACACATGTAAGGTATAGTCATAATTTGTGAATATCATCAAAATAATATCATGCTACTTTCATAATATGTAAAGCCATCCTTAGTAATCTTAAAGAGAACCTGTCTTGTGGAACGTGGTATCTGAGCTGTGGGCAGCATGTTATAGAGCAGGAAGAGCTGAGCAATTTAATATATAGCTTTAAGGAAAAACCTTCATTAAAACCTGTATTTCATTCATTTAAATTACTGCTCATTCTGGGCTTTGAAGTCAAGTAGACTGTCTTATCAGTGATTGACAGCTATCTCTATAAACATAGTCATAGAGGGAAGGACCATCTCCTTCACTTCAAAGCCCATGAAGAACAGGAATTTAAATGAATGAAATATGTTTTACTGAATATTTTCCCACAAAACTATATATATCAGTCTGCTCAGCTCCTGCTCTATAACATGCTTACTGCAGATTATACTGCATTTTCATAATGACAGGTGTTCTGTCTTCATACAGGTTCATACAGTGTGCAGTCTGACATTCAGTATAAACCATTCCTGTCTTCCAAATAAGAGGACTGTTATCTGTAGTCTAACTTGTTTGTTGGCAAATCAGGAGTATTTGATGTGATCAATTGTGTTAAAACTATAAGAATACAAAAAGCTTGTATAAGTAAAACATATAGAATGGCATGTACAGTAATATTAAATTAACAGAAAGAGCATATGTCTAAAATGGCTGCCTATACATAGAAATGCATGTCTAGCATCTAACAGTACAACCTCTTTCCCTAAGTAACACTTATACCTAGCTAAACAGCACTGCATATATATTGTCCCTGAAACAAAGGTAGATGTCTTACCAGATATGCGTGTACAAGGATGGTGGAATTTAAAAAGGAGATATGCAGGAGACAGCACTGCTGATGTCCTGTAACATCAAGACTAAAGACTGGGCTTCTCTTTCCCAGGATGCATTACAGTCCCATAATGCTTTGCACCTTCCACAATACAATGATCTTTATTAACAGAAAAACAAGGTGTAGTACATTTTTTAACATTGCTAGATGGTGCTATTACCAAACTAATAACTACAGCAATAGTTAACCATGGCTGATGTGCTGGGCAGAACAACCGGTTCCCTTTAAACAGGCCAGCCATGCAGTGCCAACCTTGCAACTAAAGAGAACTCTACCTGTGCAAAATCAATGAAAAAATGCCTTATGTCAGTGACTAATTACTACTATACGGGTGAGTTCACAAATGGCAGATTATGTTGCTGAAAAATTCTGTGACTGAAAATCACTTGCATTCATCTGACTGTTAGGCTGGGTTCACACGAGCGTGTCCGGATTAGTTCCGGATGCGTCCCGGTGTGTTGCGGCAAACCCGCGCGAGTAGGAATGCAATTGCAGTCAGTTTTGACTGCGATTGCGTTCCGATGTTCAGTTTTTATCGCGCGGGTGCAATGTGTTTTGCACGCGCGTGATAAAAAACCGACTGTGGTACCCAGACCCGAACTTCTTCACAGAAGTTCAGGCTTGGGTTCGGTGTTGTGTAGATGTTATTATTTTCCCTTATAACATGGTTATAAGGGAAAATAATAGCATTCTGAAAACAGAATGCTTAGTAGGTGATCAATTGAGGGTTAAAAAAAAGAAAAAAAATTAACTCACCTTCTCCTCTTGTTCGCGTAGTTCTCCCAGTCTTTAGTTCTTTAAAAGATGAACTATGGGCTAAAGGACCTTTGGTGACGTCAGATCACATGCTCCAATCACATGGTCCATCACCGCGTTGATGGACCATGTGATTGGAGCATGTGATCTGACGTCACCAAAGGTCCTTTAGCCCATAGTTCATCTTGAACAGCCCCATAGAAATGAATGGGTCAGGATTCAGTGCGGGATCAATACGTTCACCTACCGCATTGCACCCGCGCGGAATACTCGCCCGTGTGAACGCAGCCTAACTGTGACAAGGGGACATCCTCTGCGTCTGGAGGAAAGAAGGTTTGTACACAAACATAGAAGAGGATTCTTTATGGTAAGAGCAGTGAGACTATGGAACTCTCTGCCTGAGGAGGAGGTGGTGATGGTTAGTTCACTAAAAGAGTTCAAGAGGGGCCTGGATGTATTTCTGAAGTGTAATAATACTACAGGCTATAGCTACTAGAGATGGGTCGTTGATCCAGGGAGTTATTCTGATTGCCTGATTGGAGTCAGGAAAATTGGCTTCTACCTCGCAGGTTTTGTGC
The DNA here is from genome assembly GCF_905171765.1 of Bufo bufo. Classification (NCBI taxonomy): domain Eukaryota; kingdom Metazoa; phylum Chordata; class Amphibia; order Anura; family Bufonidae; genus Bufo; species Bufo bufo. The sequence continues at coordinate 391,308,713 of NC_053392.1, forward strand.
CTTCCTCTGGATTAACTTGCAGGATAACAAGCCAAACTGGATGGACAAATGTATTTTCGGCCTTATATACTATGTTACTATGAATGGGTTTGCTTTGGCGGGAAACGCATAGATTTCTGCAAGCCCTTCAGATGAATGGAACTGATTGCCAGCTGCAGACATTTCTGCAATAAAATCTGCCGTGTGTGAAGGCACCCTAAATGAGGTAGTAGGCTGAGATTCTTAAATATAAAATTATAATTTACTTCATACATTTGCTTCTACTATACTTCATTATAGTCCTGTGTATATTTTTTTGTTTTAAAATATATATAAAAGCCTGTGTTAAATTGTTGTATTCTGTACGTACTTTTGTGTTCCAGTAAGATCTCCATTGTTCCGCCTACTCCACCTCCCTTCTCTGAAATCACTCCTGTGTATAACTCTGTGGTAACGTACAAAATCTTCTACAAATTGCTTTTTCATCAGTGAGAAATGTTGAGTTATATAAACAGCAACACATGGGCTGGTAATAAAATAAATAAAGTACACAACAAATCACATTAGCTACATATGATGCACATGACTATATTTTTGGTCCACGTCCAATCCGCATTTTTACATGTTGGATGCGGACCCATTCATTTCAACAGGGCTGAAAAAAAGATGAAGACAATGTGCCGTGTGCTGTCTGCATCCTTTTGTCCATTCTGTTGGCTGTAAAAAAAAAAAATTAAAAATAGAACATGTCCTATTCTTGTTGTTTGTATGAGGCCTTATCATATTGTTCTTGGTATGGCTAAGGATTAGTGTTGATCGAGCACCAAAGTGCTCGGGTGCTCGAGTAGAACACATCGGGATGCTCGGGTGCTCTACTAAGCACCCAAGCACAATGGAAGTCAATGGGAGAACCCAAGCATTAAACCAGGCAACCCCTGCTCTAAAGAGGGGAGGATGTCTGTTTCACATGTAAATGTCAGAAATTGATGGAAACACCACTGAAATGGTTCGGGAACAGCATGGGGAGGATGTCTGGATGCATCGTGGACTCCCAGGTCGCTGCTGGGAACGATGTTGTCCGAGAACTACGCAACTTTTACAGACTGACAATAATACGCACCAAACCGAAGATAAAATAGATTTTAGAGGAAAAATTGTTAGGAAACATTCTTTCCTGTATAATTACTTGTATATAAAGTGCAAGTGCTTCCAAAAATTACAAGGAAAAGGCACTCCGATACAACCTGTATATCACATAAAGGAGGGCCTTATTCACATTGTGGTACAATTGTTCAGGTAGTGGGACTCCTATACGTAGCCTATGCACTAAGTAAAAGGGCTGCCAAAAATTACAAGGAACCGGCACTACAATACACCCTTTATTACACATAAAGGAGGGTATCATACACACCCTTGAAAAATTATGATTGATGGCCTGCTGGTGACCCTCAAAAACATTAGGAGCAACGGCCGGATGATGACCCTATAAAACATTAAGAATGAGGGTCTGCTGCTGAGCTGACCATCTAAAACATTAGGGGTGAGGGTCTGCTGCTGAGCTGACCATCTAAAACATTAGGGGTGAGGACCTGCTGCTGAGCTGACCATATAAAACATTAGGGGCGAGGGCCTGCTGCTGAACTGACCTGACCATCTAAAAAATTATGGGCAAGAGACTGCTGCTGAGCTGACCATCTAAAACATTAGGGGCGAGGGCCTGCTGCTGAGCTGACCATCTAAAACATTAGGGGCGAGGGCCTGCTGCGGAGCTGACCATCTAAAACATTATGGGTGAGGGCCTGCTGCTGAGCTGACTCTGTAAAACATTAGGGGCGAGTGCCTGCTGCTGAACTGACAATCGATAAAATTATGGTCAAGGGGCTGCTCCTGAGCTGACCCTCTAAAACATTAGGAGCGAGGGCAGCCTAATAAGCATGTTGATATGATAGAGGAGAAGGATGAGAAAAGGAAGACTGAACCATATACCCTTTTTTATGGAGGAAGGGGTGCATGGGAATACAGTGTATTCAATACACCATAAAAGCCACATTTAAAGTGCCTTTATGTTCAGCCACTTTCCTCTGGTGGAGTATAGAAGTCGGGGGCAATCCATTTATTCCGTTCATTTTGATAAGAGTCAACCGGTCAGCATTTTCAGTTGACAGGCGGACGCGTTTATCAGTTATTATGCCAGCCACAGCACTAAATACCCGCTCTGACAAAATGCTGGTGGCAGGGCAGGCCAGCACCTCCAAGGCATAGTTCGTGCCACGTGTCCAGCTTGGACACCCAATAGTTGTAAGGCACAGAGGGATCATTGAGGACGCAGACACTGTCTGCTACGTACTCCTTCACCATCTTCAAAAAAATTTCCCTCCTTTTGACAGTAGGCCGCGCATCAGGGTGAGTGTGCCGACGGGATGTCATGAAACTGTCCCAGGCATTGGAGAGTGTTGCCCTGCCTCTGTTGGAACTGCTGTGTGTTCCCCTCATCTCCCCTCATCGGTTTCCCAAGGAACTACGTACTCTGCCGCCAGCGTTGTCAGCTGGAAATTTTGGGAGAAATTTTTCCACAAGTTACTTCTGGTATTGCACTATTTTGCTGGTCCTCTCCACCACAGGAATGAGAGATGAGAAGTTCTCTTTGTAGCGGGGGTCGAAAAGGGTGAGCAACCAATAATCAGTGTTGGCCAAAATGCATACAACGAGAGGGTCACGGGAAAGGCAGCATAACATAAAGTCAGCCATGTGTGCCAGAGTCCCAACAGACAAGACTTCGCTGTCCTCATCAGGAGGATGACTCTCAATCTCCTCATCCTCTTCTGCCCATCCACGCTGAACAGATGGAATAAACATGCTATGGGTACTACCCTCTGTAGCGGAAGCAACCATCTCCTGCTCCTCCTCCTCCTCATCATCCAATTTGCACTGAGAAGACGAAATGAGGGTGGTCTGGCTATCTCCCTGTGTACTGTCATCCCCCATTTCCAACTCTTCCACATGCTAAGTGTCCGCCTTCATTATGAGCAGCGAGCGTTTCAGTAGACACAGAAGTGGGATGGTTACACTGATAATAGCCGCTCACCATCTGTGTTGATTCCTCAAAGTTGCGTAAAAACTCAGAGGTCAAACATCCATGCCCACTCGTCGCTTGTGAAGAGTGGAAGCTGACTGGAAAGGCAACGACCATGTTGCAGCTGGTATTCCACTACTGCCATCTGCTGCTCACAAAGCCTGGCCAACATGTGGAACGTGACGTTCCAGCGCGTGCTCATGTCGCACAACAGTAGGTGAGCTGGCAATTGCAAGCGCTGCTGCAGCGTTGCCAGACCGGCGGCAGCTGTAGATGACTTTCGGAAATGGGCACACACGCAGCGCACCCTCACCAGTAGCTCAGGCAAATTGGGGTAGGTTTTGAGAAACCGCTAAACCACTAAGTTGATGGCTAAGTACTAACTGATGGCTGACTGGTGATACAAGATGACAATTCTGAGGTGGAAGTGGATGAGAAGAGGGGGTTGCAGCCACTAATGTAGGTGGTGGCAGAAATCCTGATGGAAGTAGGTCCTGCAATCCTTGGCGTCGGTAGCACCTGTGCCATTCCAGGGTACGACTCGCTCCTGGCCTCCTCAACGTTCACCCAGTGTGCCGTCAGGGAAATGTAGAGTCCCTGGCCACAAGCACTTGTCCATGTGTCAGTCATTAAGTGGACCTTCCCAATAACTGTGTTGGTCATGGCATAGGTGATGTTACGGGACACATCCCGGGTGTAAGGCGGGTACGGCACACCGGTAAAAATAGTGGCGGCTGGGAACTCAGTAACTAGAGACGGCCACGGCCATCAGGCTGCAGAAAGCCTCTGGGTCCACAAGCCTAAATGGCAACATTTCCAGGGCCAGCAATTTGGAAAGGTGCGCATTTAGTGCTATGGCCTGTGGGTGGGTGGCTGGGTATTTGTGCTTTCGTTCCAAGGCCTGGGGTATGGACATCTGTACTCTGCGCTGGGACACAGAAGTGGATGTGCTAGCTGATGGTGCTTGCGAAGGTCCAGGTGCAGGGGCGGAAGGCATCTGGGCCTGCGTCTTGGACATCGGATTGACCAGCACATAAAACAGGGGAAGAGGAGCCAGAGGTGTGACCCGCAGACACTGATTGTGGAGCCAGGCGTTCGGCCCACCTATTAGGGTGCTTTGATGCCATGTGGAGGATCATGCTGGTGGTGGTGAGGTTGATGGTGTTCACGCCCCTGCTCATTTTGGTACGGCACAGGTTGCAAATGACAATTCTTTTATCGTCCACACTTTCCTCAAAAAAGCTCTAGACTGTTGAACACCTACCCTTTGGCAAGGGAGATTTCCTCAAGGGGGTGCTCCGGGGAACAGTTGCGGGCCTTCTCCCTTTTGCCAACCCACTGCCTCTTCCAGCCTGCTGCGGTGCTGCGGATCCCTCCACCTCTGTACTGCTGTCCTCGCTCGGCTTGCCACCTTCCCAGGTTGGGTCAGTGATTTCATCATCCACCACGTCCTCTGCCACTTCCTCACTCTGGTCATCCTCCTGATTAGTTGACCTAACAAGAACCGCACTGATTGACAACTGTGTCTCATCCTCATCATGAACCTCTTGAGACAGTAATTGCAGTTGACTTATTGGCAACTGTGTCTCATCATCATAATCATCCACCTCGTGAAACTGACTGTGGATGCTCAAGAGTTTGGGAATCGGGGCACAAGATCTCCTCATGTCCCTTTTTACGAGAGGGCCAAATCAAGGAATGGCGAGAGGGCCAAATCAAGGAATGGCGATGAAAAGAGCTCCTTGGAATATCCAAGTGTGGGATCACTTGTTTGCCAAGACTCTCCATGGTGGGAGGAAGGAGGATCAGGGTGAGGATTGTGTTGACCAGACTCCTGGCTACTGAGACTGGACTTTGTGGAAGACTGGGTGGTGCTTAACCGACTGGAATCATTATCTGCTGCAATTTAACCGACCACCTGGTCGTACTGGTGTGGTGTCCTGCGCCGCCCTGCAAACTGGGACATGAAGCTAGGTATCGTGGATGAGTGTGTTCCTTGTGCTCTGGCAGCAGGCACAGTTTCACCGCGCACAGGACCACGGCCTCTGCGTGCACCATCAGCAGCACGGCCACTCCCCATGCCTTACTGATCGCCTTCTGCATAATAAATGGTATGTATGCTTGCAAGTATGTCACACGTACAGTAGAGCAGGTTTTGTAAGTGTATGCGCAAATAAATTAGACTAAATGTCACTGATATTTCGGATGCGCTAACGTTATACTGGAGATGTAGTGCAGGTAATGTCGCTGCCACGAGCAGTGAAAAAATTGCTCTGAATGTCACTGATGGCGCATCCGAAATAACGTTATACTGGAGATGTAGCTCAGGTAATGCCGCGGCGGTAATGCAGCGGCCAAACAATTGCACGCAATTTAGCGCAGGTTGCTCTAAAAATATATATTGCTGCCAGACACAAAAATAGTCCTTAAAAGGACTTTTGGGTTTCTAACACCAACCCTGCCTAACAAAAAAATTAAATTCAATTGAATCGATTCCCTACACTATCTGTCCCTTCTACAGCACAGCTCTCCCTGACTAACACTGAGCCGAACCACGTGTCATCCGGTGCTTTATAGCACCCGATGACGCGTTTCAGCCAGCCAATTACTGTAATGCCAGTAACCAACATGGCTACGGCATTACAGTGAGTGGCAGTACTTACCTGCACGTCTATTGGCTGTGTAGCAGCCAACAAACGTGCAGGGAGGAGACTTGAGCATTGCGCTCAAGCACACGCGGTATTTAGATGAACACTGCGATTATTAATAAAATTGGCGGCCTTATCTATTATGCCAATACCTCACTATACACCCCTTCCCACTGTGTGCCTTAGATGCTCTGGTCAGTCTATCGGCACCTGCATAAAGTTACAGTAATTGGAATAACATGGCAACAGTGGACCTAACAAAGGCCCTATGTCTGCCATGGGTAGATATCAACTAGGTTGGTAGAAATCTAACAGATTGCCTGTGCGTTACTTGCTTATATAGATATTATTATTATTATTATTATTATTATTATTAGGGCTTGTGCACACAAGCGCGTGTGCCCTGTGCTGCCAACTGCAAATTGCAGACTTGAATGGGTCCGTGATGGGTCTGCACTGCAAAAAAATAGGCCATGTTCTATTCTTTTGTAGTGTAGAGGCATGGACCGAAATCCCATGGTAGCACTCCATAGTGCTTCTTTGGGCTTCAGATCCATGCCTCCGCTCCGTATCTTGAGGATTGCGGACCCATTCAAGTCAAAGGGTCTGCATCGGTGGTAAGGAGTGCACATGGCCAGTGCCCTTATAATGCAGGCCTGTGGCACACATGCTTATGTGCATGAGCCCTTCCACAGATATTATTACCGCTGGCTGTTACCAGTTGAGATCCCAATGTAAATTCCCTATCAGAATGTCTTTGGAGTGTGGGAGGAAACCAGTGCAAACATGCAAAAATCACAGATGTAGTTTTGGTCAGATTAGCAGTGGTGCCCTACAGGGCTGGGGTGCTAGGTTCTAAAAACATGCTCAGTCCCCTATTGACATTTAATAAAGGATGTTCTAAGCAATTGTCCGAAATAAAGACTACCAGTAATATTGGGGGGGGGGGGGGGGGATTATTATATATATATATATATATATATACATACATACATCACCACAGTCATATCGACTTATAAAACCTAATTATAGTTAATTTATAAGGAAAAAAATTCCAAGACAAATGGCAGTTGCTATTTTTTTTGGTCACCCCCTCAAAAAAACTAAGCCCTCATATGGCTACATCAGTAAACAAACAGTTATGGGTCTTACAATGCGGCAACACAAAAATGTTTTTTCCTTCTATGTACTGTAACATGTGCCTATTGTGCAAAAGGAAAAATTGATATTTAAAACCTACGGAATTTCAATCATATACAGGATCACCTCTCCCCTTCCCTTTCTAAATAAAATTTGCTGAACATTAATAAATTGTATGTAACCCAGAGTTGAATGTAACTTGTTCCACACACAGGGCCTTATATTGCGTCTTAAATACCGCAAATTGGTAGCATTCTTTAACCATTACAATACTTATGTGTGGGCAGCACAGTGGCTCAGTGGTTAGCACTGTCACCTTGCAGTGCTGCGGTCCTAGGTTCAAATCCAACCAAGAACAACATCTGCATGGAGTTTCTATGTTCTCCCTGCTAGCAATCCTGAAATATGAGCAGCTAAAGCAGCCCTCGCCCTACTGCCTGAACTCTGCTTAGGCTGAACTGTTAGGGTGCCTTCACACACACTGAATTTTGTTGCAGAATTTTTTGCAACTGATAATCAGTTCATTTCATTTCATTGGGGCTTGCAGAAGTCCATGTGCTTGCCGCCCCATTAAAATTAATTGAAAGGATTTTCATTCGCTGAATATACTGCGACAAAATTTTGTGGTTAAATGAAGACCGGAGGAGATTTATCGAAAATAGGTTCCCTTAGCAGCCAGTCACATTGCACTTTCAATGCCCAAAGGCCCCCTGAAAATATTAGTTTGAAAGCATCTCTATTCTCTACCCTTCACCTATACTGGTGGACATTTATTAAAACTAGTGTAACGTCTACATGTTAATAAAATTCTGCACCTTATGTTAGGCTGTCTCTTCCAAATACCCATATCTTATCCTTATTTCCAAATTTAAACGGACAAGCCAAACTATTTAGTGACAGGTATATGTATGCAGTATACAGAATGCAGAATTAGTTTTTCTATGTTCAAACATAACATTGTATAAAAGAAAGCAAGACCGAGTGCAAAAGAACAATAAATGGTTTGCAAAACAATGCTCATGCAATACTGTAATAAATAACAAAATCTGTAGTGTGGCTTTTTTGCTTTTTTTTTTAGTTTTCTTATTTAATCCACGGATGTTGTATGGTTTTCCAGCTCAACTTCAGAGGAGCTGAGCTGTAATACCAGAGACAACCCCTGGACCGGTGTGGTGCTGTTTTGGGAACAAAGCTATGATTTCTAATCCTATACAACCCTTTTAATGGCATTGAGCATGTTGGCAGAAATTTGATAACAGGTTTGTGAAAATTTAACTCTTGAATGAATTTAAAAGAATTGCTTGATAAGTGTGTGCACCCAATTCTATTTTGCAGGAGCTCACCAAATCGAAAGGTTTTCATAAATCTGTGGAAAATATATTTCTTTCCCTCACAACCCAAGTAAAAAGTAAGTGCAGGTATACATCATAAAATAATGTGTTATATTAAAGTCTATGGACAACTTTAAACGTAGGCTGTACCTGAAAAGAAGATTAGGGAGCTGAGATCAAGGATGCAAAGTGCACTGGTCTAGAAAAAAAAAAAAAAGCTCTCTAGGTGTCTTTGTATAAAAAAAAAAAAAATTTATTATTAGATTGTGATTGATATACTTTTTTGTTGTTTTCTCAATGTCCTGTTAGGACGTACATGTAATAAATACATTATCCGCACATGGAATAAATACATTATCTGCACATAATGACATATATATCCGAGTGGTAAAATAAGTATAAGTAATAAAATGTGAATAATATGAAAGTTACAAACTAATAATAAAAATATAGAAAAATATAACTCTGGGCAGCACCACAATCCCGACAGTAAAGGAGGAGTGCCAGAGGCTGTAGATGCCATCCACCAACCAAATATAAAAAAAGAAACTCCATGGCACTTCCAAAAATGTGCGTATTTTATTCCACCAGATGCGACGTTTCGGTCCTCTCAATGGAACCTTTTTCAAGCAAAGAATTGCTTGAAAAAGGTTTCATTGAGAGGACCGAAACGTCGCATCTGGTGGAATAAATTATGCACATTACTTTTGGAAGTGCCGTGGAGTTTCGTTTTTTATATTAATAAAAACAGTGATACTTATAAAATCAAAATAGATCCACTCTGGTATCATTCGGAATCTAATCTCTTGTGGATTTTTGGTAAGGTCCCCCCCATTGTGTCCGGGAGGGGTTCTCTATTCTGCAATGTGGCTATCTTTTTGGACAAACTTTTACGCCAGTATGCTACCTCCTCTAAATCCTACATTAGGGATACAGGTGATTTTTTTGTCCAAAATAGATGATCTTTCTGTACCTGCGGGCGCCACTCTGGTATCATTCGATGTGTGTAGTTTATACACGTCGATTGACCATGAGTTGGGTCTCCAGGCGGTACGAGCTTGTTTGAGACATTCAGATTACACTTAAATTTGTCAAACTTTTATCTTGACACTTTTGAGATTTGTGTTGACCAAAAAAAAATTTTTGTTCCCGGACGATTTCTTTGTACAGATGCTTGGGACTGTGATGGGGTCCAACGTGGCACCCACTTATGCTAACATCTACATGTCCCACCTCGAGGAGTCGTTCGTTTATGGTAGCGACCACTTCAGACATGTTCTGGGGTGGTGGCGCTATATCGACGATATCTTCTTGGTGTGGACGGGCGACACGTTGGGCCTCCTCGCGTTCAATGCATTTCTCAATGAGATCGATCCTACGGTTAAATTCACTGTGGTCCATTCGACTGATAAATTAAAATTTCTGGATACAGAGGTTCAGATCATGGGACAGGGTTTGGTCACGGATCTATATGTGAAAAGTACCGATAAAAACACATTGTTGCTCTTTGATAGTCATCATCCCCGTTCCATGATTCGGTCGTTACCCTATAGTCAATTTCTCAGAGTAAAGAGGATCGTGAGGGATAAAGTGACTAGGGAAGTACGATTCAATGAAATGTGTCAGAAATTCGCTGCCCGAGGATATCCTAAGAAATTGATTAGGGGGAGTATTTTGCGAGTCAACAGTAATCCCACATCAATCCCTAGTGAGGACACTGCAAGAGCCCGCAGTATTCTCTTTATCTCCCAGTTCTCTGCTCACAGTCCCCAAATTGTGACTGTCATCAGAAAACATTGGAAGATGATAGGGAATAGTTTTCCTCAGATTGAGGAGTTCCATACGCCTCCACTATTCTCATATCGGAGAGGGCGTAACTTAGGTGACAGACTGGTGAAGTCTGATGTGGGCAGCGGCAGGACCAGTGTGAGGGCACTATGTGGCTCCACGCGGACTGGCTGCTACCCATGTCATCACTGTGTAAACTGTTGCCTTATGTTGAGGGGGGATTCGTTCCTTAACCCAGCGACCAATAAAATGATCAAAATCCCTCAGTATTTGACGTGTGATTCGTCTTACGTGGTCTACCTGCTATCATGCCCCTGCGGGAGATGGTATGTTGGGGAGACCACGTGGGATGTTAAGACACGGTTAAATCAGAATCGATACTCCATTAGAAAAGAAAAAATGGATTTGCCAGTCTCCAAACATTTTAAGGAGGCGGGGCACTCGGAAAAAGATCTTAGGTTCCGCATATTAGAGCAGAAACAAATGGGCAGGCGTGGTGGAGATAGGAAGGCCCTCCTCAAAAAGCGAGAGCTATTTTGGATTTTTACTTTGAAGACACTGAGGCCTAATGGCCTGAATGTTGACTTTAGGGTGGATTAGTGCTGTCTCTCCACGTGTACCATGTTGTCCTTAGTCCCTATGTTGGGTATAGTGAACATGTGTGTAAAACAACCAAGCTGTGTTTTTAACATTTTTTTTTGTATTTTTTTTATAGATTTGGCTATCAGTCACAATCATGACTGACATCCCGCACAAAGACAAGAGCACTCTGGGTCTTACCAGCTACCCACATTCTGGTTTATACTTTTCAAAAGAACATCTTGCATGATGGCCCGATCTGAATTTTGCTGCATATGTGGCGCTTGTTATATGACAGTTGTAGGTTCACCCACATAGTGAATACTTTCTGATATTTGAATATGAAGTTGTTGTTCCCCTTATTATAAAGGGTTACACCAGGGTTTGTTCTAGCCATTTGGTGGATGGATTTAGTGTCTCATGGGGGACGGGGGCGGTTCGCCGCGGCGACGCCGCCCGTTTATGGCGATGGCCTTACTGTTGGCCCGGATGGTCTTAGCCGTGGGACACCGTCCTTTCCCGCAATGTGCACTGGCTGAATGGATTTGCAGTGAGACATGAGGGTTGACAGGACGACTGACCCTGGGTTCCCATGTGTGTGAGACCCGCATATTGTTGGTGAACTTGGGTATGCATGCGATCCTGACCCAAAGTTATCTGCTTAGTTTCTTTATTACTTTGTTTACCTGGTTCTGTTTTGATCACGTGATGATGATCACATGACTAAAAGTGGGAGGCCTCTACTGCATAGACATGCGCACATTTGAGCATGGCCGGATCGAGCCATCTTTGATATGGGCACTATTGAGTTTCTCTGCGCCTGAAGGATCGCGATATCTAGTGTTCCCGCTCATGCGCAGAAGCTGAATGGGGACGCCACTAAGACCGCGATGCTCCATGTGTGCGGCTTATCAGCTGATTGTGTGAGTCTTTTAATTTACACTATGTAATGGGCGCACCTGTATTGTGTGATGATTAATTACATTCCACTATGTATGTTCACAATATATCATGTATTTGATTATACAGCACTGTAAATTTATAGTATTTATGTACTTCGGACACTGTCTATGAGATTTTTATATGTTTCAAATGTTATTATCATGAATTTTGTTCACTTTTGTACTTGATAGATTTTATTGTATCATTAATTGACACGCCTATATACTTTGTGGTTGTAACAGATGTGCACATAGCTTGAGAAAGACCGCAACAAGCGGTTGAAACGTCGCTGCTGCATGACACTGGGTGATTAAACCGCACGTGTTTCTTTGAACTCCATGGTGTGCTGCTGGCTTTTTTTTTTGCTGTATTGAATTGGACCGTGGTGCTGGTTCACATTGGCCGGATTCTGCACCCGATCAAGAAAGTGTGCTGCATCTTCATTTTCCATTTTGATATATACCGTATTTTTCGCTTTATAAGATGCACTTTTTTTCCCCCAAAAGAGGGGGGGAAATGACAGTGCGTCTTATAAAACGATCGTTGACTTTTTTTTACAGGACTGACACTGATATATCGCTGGCTGCTATGCTGCACAGCGTGGCCGGCGATACATCAGTTACAGTGCGGGGAGAGAGGAGGGGCTGGAGGCAACTCACAGCGGGGCCCGGTGCAGTCACTGTATTACATCGGGCCCCGTGCACAGAAGTCTCTTTTTATATGTAAAATCTTTCATTATTCCTGAATCCATCGCTCTCCTATTGATAAACTAGCCTAATCGCCTGCATCAGTACTCACTATGAATGTAGCGTGCGGTCCCTCCGGCGCATGACTTCATCCTGCTCCTGCTTCATTAATGAAGTGGGAGGAGCGTGACTGACTGAGTGACGTCAGTCACACGCCAGCCACCGCACGCTACATTCATAGTGAGTACTGATGCAGGCGATTAGGCTAGTTTATCAATAGGAGAGCGATGGATTAGGGAATAATGAAAGGTTTTACATACAAAGAGACTTCTGTGCGTGGGGCCCGGTGTAATACAGTCACTGCACCGGGCCCCGCTGTGAGTTGCCTCCAGCCCCTCCTCCCTCCCCGCACTATAACTGATGTATCGACGGCCACGCTGTGCAGCATAGCGGCCGGCGATATATCAGTGTCAGCTAGTTTATCAAAAGAAGAGCGATTGATTCAGGATTAAAGAAAGATTTTACATATAAAGAATAAAGTACTGTAATGCTGTGAAACATAGGGCCAGGGGACCAGCATAAGATGCTATGTGTGTAATCCACACATATAGCATCTTATCCTGGCCCCCCTCATGGCCCTATGTGTCATAGCACACATCCCCCATAACAGTGCATCCTCCATAGTTCCCCCTCATAACAGTGTGTCATCCACAGAGCCCCATAACAGTGTCATCCCCAGACCATTAGTTCAAAATCCACCAAAAGCACACCTTTTGGTTCAAAAATTATTTTTTCTTATTTTCCTCCTCAAAAACCTAGGTGCGTCTTATAATCAGGTGCGTCTTATAAAGCGAAAAATATGGTATATATACAGTACAGACCAAAAGTTTGGACACACCTTCTCATTCAAAGAGTTTTCTTTATTTTCATGACTATGAAAATTGTAGATTCACACTGAAGGCATCAAAACTATGAATTAACACATGTGGAATTATATACATAACAAACAAGTGTGAAACAACTGAAAATATGTCATATTCTAGGTTCTTCAAAGTAGCCACCTTTTGCTTTGATTACTGCTTGGCACACTCTTGGCATTCTCTTGATGAGCTTCAAGAGGTAGTCCCCTGAAATGGTTTTCACTTCACAGGTGTTCCCTGTCAGGTTTAATACGTGGGATTTCTTGCCTTATAAATCGGGTTGGGACCATAAGTTGCGTTGAGGAGAAGTCAGGTGGATACACAGCTGATAGTCCTACTGAATAGACTGTTAGAATTTGTATTATGGCAAGAAAAAAGCAGCTAAGTAAAGAAAAATTAGTGGCCATCATTACTTTAAGAAATGAAGGTCAGTCAGTCAGCCGAAAAATTGGGAAAACTTTGAAAGTAAGGGCTATTTGACCATGAAGGAGAGTGATGGGGTGCTGCGCCAGCCGGACCTGAACCCAATTGAGATGGTTTGGGGTGAGCTGGACCGCAGAGTGAAGGCAAAAGGGCCAACAAGTGCTAAGCATCTCTGGGAACTCCTTCAAGACTGTTGGAAGACCATTTCAGGGGACTACCTCTTGAAGCTCATCAAGAGAATGCCAAGAGTGTGCAAAGCAGTAATCAAAGCAAAAGGTGGCTACTTTGAAGAACCTAGATTATGACATATTTTCAGTTGTTTCACACTTGTTTGTTATGTATATAATTCCACATGTGTTAATTCATAGTTTTGATGCCTTCATAGTCATGAAAATAAAGAAAACTCTTTGAATGAGAAGGTGCGTCCAAACTTTTGGTCTGTACTGTATATATATAATTTTTTTACATCACCATATTCTGACACCCATAACTTTTTTAGACTTATGTCTACTGAGCAGTCTAGGGGCTCATTTTTTGCAGGACAATTCATAGTTTTTATTGATACCATTTTGGAGTGTGCATGACTTTTGGATCACATTTTATTTCATTTTTTGGGGTAAGAGAAGCAATGAGAAAATAGCAAATCGGCCATTTTGACCCTTTTTCCGTTACGCCATTTGCCGTATTGGATTTTTTTATTTTTTTTATTTTAATATTATGGGCGTTTTTGGTCGTGGTGATACCCAGGATGTTTATATTTATTATTATTTAGTTTTTTGTTGTTTTTTTTATGCGGAATTTTTTTAAACTTTTTTTTATTTTTATTTTTTTAGCATTTTAAGGCTCATAAATGACCTTTTATAAATTGTTTTTTAATTTTGACCTATAATGGATTAAATGACCATTTCTTTGCATTTTGCTAATTTCTTATGTTGGCCTGCTATCTGGTGGCCAAAATTAGAATTGCAGCACTATTGCTCTGAATTTCTTCATAGAGACTCAGAGCATTCAGCACATGTACTAAAGTCCCGATTGGCCGCACGGGGCTTCAGTACTAAGCCCGGAAGCGTGAGCTTCCAGGTTTTTGCGCATTCAGGTGCGCATTACTGCCGGTTGCGGTAATTAGCCGCAGGTCTCTGCTGTTTGAAACAGCAGAGACTTGCCGGCCATGATGCCCGCTGCACGCGCGAGCGGGCGTCATGCTTGCACAGCACTACCAGCAAATATTACATTGCCGATTTTTCGCAATCAAGAAAATAATTTTGAATTTGCCAATATATAACGAATATTCACCCAAATATTTGTGAAATATCGCGAATTCGAATATAGCCCCTGCCACTCATCACTAATGGACAGCAGAGAAACAGTAATTCCTAACACACTACCTAACACCCTGCACTGGAACCTATCTCCCACTAACTATCTGTATTATATATATGAGCTAACTATCTAATGTAATTGGATAAGGAATAGGATCCAGATGAAAGCACAGAGCACAGCAATGTCACTGTTCTCTCTCAGATCTGCAAAATACAGCAGAAAATAGCTGCTGGGGAGTTTCTTATATAGTAAAGGGGTAGGCAACTTTCCTATTGGTTGCTAGGGATGTTGCTAAGCTTTGACAAACATATTGTAGCCTTCTCATTAGCCCACAAGCAAGAAGGGAGATAACAAATAAAAATAAATAAAAAAAATAATATTTTCGATTATGAATATATAGCACTATATTCTACATCTTCGGGATTTCTTAAAGTGCCGATATTCGCGCAAAAAAATTGCGATTAGAATATTTGCCATCAACACTACATATATATAAATATTATTTATTATTATTTATAAACAGTGTCACCAAACAGTAGCCATTTATGTAATACGTCACAGATACAATATAAACACATATGAACTCAATACAAAGTTCTGTGTCTGATTAAATAGAACCAACACTTTCGCCTCCTTTACTACCGTCGGTGCAAAAATCTGTCATAATTTGGTGAATCTAGGTTTACAGAAAATATCTTAGGTGACAAAGGATGTGGCTGCTTAGAAAAAGGGGTGTGGAATTGGGGACATGGCCTAATGTGAAACATTGCATCACAATTCTTTCGTAAGTCTGTGTCAAAGTAAGTCAACCAATAGTTGGTATATAGTCAGAGGAAAATGTCTATCTCTGAACCTGTACTACAGTCATGTGATAAATCTGGTGCAGGTCTAGACGGCCTGTCTAAGCTCAGGCCATCACCAGGGTTAGTAAATCTACCCTTTAGCTCAGTGGAGAGATGTCCAGTTGTATATTATTCTGGTCAGTAGTTCAGAACTGAATGGCTTCACGGGTGATTCACTTCCAGTATATCACCATTATTGAAGGTATTATCCAATATGTAGTGTGGTATTACATTCTATGCAGATTCATGCCACAAATTCCTGGTTACTATGACTTTATATGTGTAGGTGGGGTAATATAGCTACTCTGCCTCTGATGAACAGGAATCTCAATTTGAGATGTTATTAATAAAGTCTCTGTATTTTTGTGGAGAGCATGTCATGTACATCAGATGGAGGTCTGCTAGGATCTCTTGTTCATATGGTCTGTATTGCCGCTGATACCACTGTTAGGACTAGTTCACATTTTGGTGATTTGGTCAGTGATTTCTATCAGTGATTTTGAGCCAAAACCAGGAGTTGAGCCTCCATACTGATAAGATATAATGGAAAAGGTTTGCACCACTTTCTCTACTCATTCCTATGAGGGCCTTGATGTGAGTCTCATAGTAAGGGCTCATTCAGACGGCCGTATGCTATCTGCAAAAATGCGGATTAGATGCTGTCCCATTAATTTCTATGGGGCCCTTTTCTTCCATTGCACGGCTCAGCAAAAAAATGAAACGTGTCATATACTTGTCAGTGAAAATCAGGATATGGCCCTATTGAAGTCTATGGATCAACATGCTGAACTGTCCGCAAAAAAACAGATCCGCATTTTTGCAGACAACATACGGCCGTCTGAATGAGCCCTAAAGAATAGAGAAACTGACTTCCTGTCCATACAGAAGATGCTGTGTGAGTTGTAGCGTCAGAGAGGTAAATTTATCAAAACATGTGTAAAGGAAAACTGGCTTGCAGCAATATTTGTCTGCCGGATCTCCGCACGAATGCCGGAAACGGGCCATATCCCATTCTAGTCAATGGGGTCTGGCAGTGCTTCAGGAGGTTCTGGCTATGACGGATGAGATTAACTCTGGCAAGCTCTTCCTCTACTGGAACAGCCTGCCAGAACAGTTTAGCGCTAGTGGGAAACTAGCCTTACTTGCCCATACCAACCAATCGGATTCCATCTTTCATATTTCAGAGCTACTTTGGAAAATTAAAGGTGTAATCTGATTGGTTGTTATGGACTAACAAGTCAGATGACAAAGCTGAGGATTAGAAGGGAGTGGAAAACTCACAAATACAGCTGATGGAAAGGAGATTACCTTCACTACTACCATATTTCCCCATCTACATCTATAGTCAGAGGGAAAGTTATCATGCCCTTCACTCCAGAATTCTATTTTACAAAGTCTCAAAATAAGGTTTTTGGTGTGTTCTCGAGCTTATTTGCAAAACAAATGGCAGGAAAGTGGATGGGGAAATTGGCATGGTTAGCTATGTGAATTAGTTTCACTCCAGATCACAACAAAAAAGCCACAGTCTCACTCCAGTAGGGAGGTGGAGCAGAAAAAAGTATTAATTACTCTTACCGTTAATTAGGTTTTCCAATAGCCTCCCCAACGGCACTGACAGGAGGGTGATCCTCAGGACAGGAAACAACACAGAAGCTCAACTTTAAAAGGGGGCCTTCTTCCCCTACCTAATCAGTAAATAACAAAGTACACGGTAGTGATGCAAAAAAAAAAAAATTATATTAATCCAACCGGAATATAAAAAAGAATATGTAATCATAAATCCAAGGAAATCATAATTAAGGGTGGGAAACCCCCAGTGCTATTGGAAAACCCAATTACCGGTAAGAGTAATTAACACTTTTCCCTGGCGCCTCCCCCAACGGCACTGACAGGAGGAATAACAGAGTTTTTTCTAGGGTGGGATTACGGCAGAAAGAATTCTGCACCTAAAGGATAAGTCCTGATTATGTAAGACATTTAATTTATAATGGTTAAAGAAAGTCATTGGATTTGCCCAAACAGCTGCTTTACAAATCTCCTCAATTGAGATGGATGCATTCTCTGCCCAAGAGGTCGACATAGCCCGTGTTGAATGGGCCCCGAGTCCCTTCGGAGGATCTAGATTCTTCTGAGTATAACAAAGAGAGATTGCCTGCTTTATCCGTCTCACAATGGTGGCTTTACTGGCTGCCTGACCCTTGTTACGCCCCTGAAACTGAAGAAGGAGGTGATCCGATTTTCTATCTTCCTCCCAGATCTTTAAGTAGGTAAGCGCACGTCTCACATTCAGGTTATGAAAGCGCCTCTCCAGGTCTGTCGAAGGTGATGGACAGAATGATGGTAAATTGATCTCCTGATTACAAAATCTGGATACTACCTTTGGGAGGAAGGATGGACAATGTTTTAGGATTATCCTGTCATCTAGGATCCTGAGATAGGAAGGACAGCGCAAGAAGGCTTGTATTTTCCCCCACCCTTGCCTTTGTTATGGCCAGGAGGAAGGTCATTTTTAAGGTCAGGAGTTTGAGGGAAATATCTTCAATCTGTTCAAATGGAGAACCCATCAGTACCGTAAGGACTAGATTCAAGTCCCAAGGTGGGATGGTAGAGTGTAACCTCGGGAAATCTCTGGTTTCTCCCTTGATGAATCGCCTGATCAAAGGATGGTCAGATAGGTTTGTCTCTAGAAAAACTGTTAATGCAGAGATTTGAACTTTAAGGGTGGATGGCTTGAGCCCCTTGTTCAAACCTGCCTGTAGAAAGTCCAGAATGACAGGGATGTTGATTGAGGAACTATGCTGGATCTTGTTACCTGAAAGCAAAAGGAAAGCCTTCCACGTTCTGTAATAGATCTTGGAGTTTATAACTTTCCGACTTTTTAGCAGGGTGGAGATTAAAGGGTCAGAGAGCCCCTTCTGCCTCAGATTCTGGCATTCAATCTCCGTGCTGTCAACTTTAACTTGGAGACCCCCGGATGGTGCACTGGTCTCTGTTGCAGAAGGCCCGGAAATACTGGGAGATTCCAGGAAATTCCCTGCGGTAGTTTGAGTAAGAGAGGAAACCATGCCCTTTTGGGCCAACAGGGAGCAATCATGATTACCTGAGCGTCCTCTTCTGGCACTTTCATCAGAGTTCTCAGAATCAGGTTGAATGGGGGGGGAATGCATATAACAGACCCTTTGGCCAAGGGTGAGATAGGGCATCCACTATTTCTGGACCATCTAGGGGAGATAGGGAACAAAACTTCTCTACTTTCCTGTTCATCTGATCTGCGATTAAGTCCGGAATTGGAACACACCACATCTCGGCAACTTGAAGGAAGACATTGGGATGTAGAGTCCATTCTCCCTTTTTTAGAGTCTGACGGCTGAGGAAGTCGGCCACCATATTGCTCCTTCCTTTTAAGTGTACTACTGTTTGAGAGGATAGGTGTTTTTCTGCAAAGAGAAAGATATCCCTTGATGTTGCTGCCAGCGATCTGCTTCGGGTGCATCCCTGCCTGTTCAAATAAGCGACTGTCGTCATATTGTCTGACAGGATCTTGACATGATCGAGAGAGGTTTTTCAGTGAAGGGCCAGAAGAACCTCGTAGATTGTCATGATGTTTCTGATAGTAGTGGATCTTAAACTGCAAAACTTATTCACTTTTAATTGAAGGGATGATTTGCTTGCTAATGTCCTTTCTTCCAGAGTCGAGAAGGACCCCTAAAAAGACTATTTGTTGAGCCAGGACAAGGTTGGATTTTTTTGACATTTATGATCCATCTGAGATCTGTGAAGGTCCTTTGAACGAGGTCTAGATGTACCAGAAGCCGACTTTCTGATTCTGCTGTCAATAGGAAGTCATCCAAGTACGGTATTATAAGAATGTCCCGTAGATGAAGATAACTGGTTATTTCTGCCACTACTTTTGTGAAAATTCTGGGAGCTCATGACAGGCTAAAGGGGAGCGCTTGAAATTGAAAATGACAGAGACGACCTATCATAAATACTGCTATCCTGAGAAATGTTTTATGATCTTTGGAGATGGGTATATGGTAACGTGCGTCCTGTAAATCTATTGTCACCATGTAACAATGTTGAGGAAGCGGATTTATTGTTGATTTTATGGTCTCCATCTTAAATTTCTTGTAAGATAGGCACTTGTTCAGACTCCTTAGATTTAAAATAAACCTGAAGGACCCCCCTAGTTTTAAACCTGGGGAATAAAATCCTTGCTGCTGCTGGTTCTTTGGAACTGGTAGTAGGACGTCTGGTTTGAATTAAGTTTGTTATTTCTTCCTCTAGCAAAGACTGTTCCTCTTCTTTTGCCAACAGCTTGTTGACAAAAAATTGGTCTGGTGGATAGGTGCTGAATTCCAGCATGAAACCTCTCTGAATGGAGGCTAGTATCCAAGGGGAGGTTCCGATCTCTCTCCATTGTGGAACAATTTTTTAAAATCTTGTTCACACCTGGCCTCTGGCGTCATTGAGCGGCATTTAACGCGTTGTCAGGATTGAAGAGGAATCCTTTGTTTCACCCTCTTGATGATTGCCATCTTCCTGAATATTCTCGCTTCTTTTGATCGGGTTTAGGCTTCCTTTGACTACGAAAGGAGCGTCTCTGATGTCATTTGGAAAAAATACATCATCCAACACTGACCCAAAAAGCCTATCCGCACAGGGGATGGAACATAACCGGCTCTTTAAACCAGCATCTCCCGACCAAGAGCAGAGCTATACAGCCCTGCGGGTGGCATTAGAAATAGCCGCTGATCTTGCTGATAACCTGACTAAATTCCGCCGAGGCACCAGCTAGAAAGTTTTAAGCCTGTCTAAGCATCAGTAATGAGGCTAAAATTTCTTCCCGCTGCAAGATGATCCTCTAACTCACAGGTGTCAAACACAAGGCCCGCGGGCCGAATCTCCCTGTGCCCAGCTGGCGGCAGCGGCTGGGCACAGGGAGATGAGCGCTTCCATTGTGGAAGCGCTCATTTCCAGTTATCTGTATTGCCGTCCTCAGGACAGCGATACAGATGCCTGCCTGTGCTGCGGTATGGGAGGGAGAGGTGTGTCCCTTTCCCTTCCTCTGATAGGCTGCAGGCACTAGGCCGGCAGCCTATCAGAGGCCGGAGCAGGCGACGCGATGACGTCATCGCGCTGCCTGAGCCATACAGCGTGGGACACAGGCCAGAAGAGACCTGCATCGCATCGCTGACATGGAGGTAAGTATGTGTTTTTTTTTATTATTTTTATTATGTACAATACTTTTACTGGCGGGGGCTGTTATTACTGGCAAAGGGGGGGCTGTTATTACTGGCAAAGGGGGGGCTGTTTGTTATTACTGGCAAAGGGGGGGCTGTTATTACTGGCAAAGGGGGGGCTGTTTGTTATTACTGGCAAAGGGGGGGCTGTTTGTTATTACTGGCAAAGGGGGGGGCTGTTTGTTATTACTGGCAAAGGGGGGGGGCTGTTTGTTATTACTGGCAAAGGGGGGGGGCTGTTTGTTATTACTGGCAAAGGGGGGGGGCTGTTTGTTATTACTGGCAAAGGGGGGGGCTGTTATTACTGGCAGGGGCTGTTATTACTGGCAAAGGGGGGGCTGTTATTACTGGCAAAGGGGGGGCTGTTATTACTGGCAAAGGGGGGGCTGTCATTACTGGCAAAGGGGGGGCTGTCATTACTGGCAAAGGGGGGGCTGTCATTACTGGCAAGGGGGGGGCTGTCATTACTGGCAAAGGGGGGGCTGTTATTACTGGCAAAGGGGGGGCTGTTATTACTGGCAAAGGGGGGGCTGTCATTACTGGCAAAGGGGGGGCTGTCATTACTGGCAAAGGGGGGGCTGTTATTACTGGCAAAGGGGGGGGCTGTTATTACTGGCAAAGGGGGGGCTGTTATTACTGGCAAAGGGGGGGCTGTTATTACTGGCAAAGGGGGCTGTTATTACTGGCAAAGGGGGGGCTGTTTGTTATTACTGGCAAAGGTGGGGCTGTTATTACTGGCGGGGGCTGTTATTACTGGCACAGAGGGGCTGTTATTACTGGGGGCTGTTATTACTGGCACAGAGGGGCTGTTATTACTGGGGGCTGCTATTACTGGCAAAGGGGGGGCTGTTATTACTGGCAAAGGGGGGGCTGTTATTACTGGCGGGGGCTGTTATTACTGGCAAAGGGGGGGCTGTTATTACTGGCAAAGGGGGGGCTGTTATTGACGGGGGCTGTTATTACTGGCAAAGGGGGGGGCTGTTTGTTATTACTGGCACAGAGGGGCTGTTATTACTGGGGGCTGCTATTATCTCCAAATACTTATTATGAAATCTTTCTCATTAGGATAAAACACCTCATCAGCTCCACCGAGCCCCCGGCCAAAGTGTGGAAGTGGCGTCCGAGATCCCCAAGGGCCAAGCCAAGTAACTGTAAGTTTTCCGGCCCTTTGAGGGTGACCAAACTGCTGATGCGGCCCCCGATGAATTTGAGTTTGACACCCCTGCTCTAACTGATTGAGACATACTGACCGGGATCTGGCGGTACAGGTAAATGCAATGCTTGGTCTAAACATAGCTGGATTTAGTTCCCAAGTTCTTTTCAGTAGGTTCTCACACTTCTTATTCATTGGATCATGGAGTAATCCTATGTCCTCAAATGGAAGGGAAGATTTTTGGGATATCTGTGCTACTGGAGCATCAATCTTTGGAGTCTTATCCCAAAGATTTGAGTCGGAGTCAGAAAATGAATACTTCCTTTTGAAAGTGTTAGTAACCGGGGCTCTCTTTTCGGGATCTTTCGATTCCCTTGAGATTAGGGCCTTGACATTATTATGGATTGGAAAAACACGTATTTTCCTTTCTCCTAGACCTCGAGTCATCTGATCCTGGATGGAACGACTTTCTTTAGATTCCTCCAGGTGCATAGTAACCCTTATAGTTTTTAAGAGACTATCTGTATCTACTGGGAGAAACAATGGTCTACCCCCTTCGTCAGATGAGTCACAGTCTGTAGGAAGCAATCTCCCCTTACCCAAATCCAACCCAAAGAACTGGGAACTCTGGGATTCTTGGGATGTAGAGGCTTGCAGTGAGGAGGGAGGTAACCTAGACTCCACGGCTGCATTCACTTCTTCCCGAATCATACTCCCCATGGAGTCTAAGAAGTAAGGCGATTTCTTCAGCCACCACTGGGGCAAAGTGATTTTTTGGCTTTTGATATAAATAACTTCTTACAAATTTTTGCGATTAGAATCAGGCCTGGGTGCCTTGGAGGTGTCTCTACCCTTCAATTTTTAAGCAAAAAATAAGAATAGGGTATAGAGGCTTTCCAGAAAAGGACACCAACACCAGATACCCAGGTGGATAATAGGCGTAACCCTATACATCAATATCTGCCCAAGTCAGGAGAGAAGGCTTACCGGGCTGATGGTGCTTGCGGCCACATCCAGAGGCTTGCGGGCGGTATCCGATTCCACAGGAGCCGACATATCCAGGAAGGGATCAGCACGAGTCACTTCCCACAGATCCGCTCTCCATTTAAATTTCCTGGCTCTGAAGGACGTCCGTACGTGCGTACATGACACCTGTACTGCCCGCGATTCAGAGCGAGACTTCCAACCTCCGGGAGTCTCCAGCTCCAGCATGCCACAAGATGTTCTGCGCTCCTCCAACGGAGACTCAGGATAAAGCCCTAGGCTGCCTTGAACAGGACTTACGCCGAAGCTACAGGGAAAGGAGGCCACACGTCCCCGGAGCCCCTGTCGGGGGGGGGGGGGGGGGGCAGAGACTAGGCCGTGTGGTGGAATCTTCTGCGAATCTGCACACACAGGTAGGAGCTTCCACGCTGCCTGGGACAGGAAACAGCACTGATTAGGTAAGGGGAGGAGGCCCCCTTTTAAAGTTGAGCTTCTGTGTCGTTTCGTCCTGGAGGTGGGGGATCACCCTCCTGTCAGTGCTGTTTGGGGAGGCGCCAGGGAAAAACTGGAGTAGCATTTCTAGACAGAAGCGTTTGGTTTAAAGATGACCCAAATTCTAAAAACAATGAGGGACATTTACTTCTTGTGGTGTAAAAAAAAGTCGCAATTACAGGACACGCCATAGTGTCTCAATCATTTGTGACTTTTTGAGCTTCTCAATTATTATTATTTTTTTTAAAGGGTTGAGGCTTTGTGTGGCCCACTGGATTTACTATAACTTTCAGTTAGAACTCAAGCCTACTTCAGCCCGTAGCTGACGTAGACTTGAGTTTCTGGCACATGGTAGGGCAGAGATGTGCCTAATTTATTGAGAGGCATTAGGAGCATCTCACTCCTTTGCAGGGAGATCAAGACTGGCATATGGGTCCGTCATTGGTCTTGATATATGTCCCTCAGTGTGTGTGACATTTGATAAATTAAGAGAAAAGTACGCCAACACAGACTCCTGCAAAACTGACTTCAAATATTACACTCATGATAAATTTCCCCCATAGTATCCAGCCACATATCCGATATATAGGACTCTTATGATCTATAACTAACCACTGATAAATAAGAATACATCTGACCTACTGCTGGAATAATAGTATTACCATTAAAGCAGGCAACCATAAAACAACTGTAATGGTTATAGTAAGATAGGATTCATATAGGAATTCATGGCCTGGATACATATTAGATACCTATTGCATAATATATTTAACAGTGATACTGGAAGGTGGGGGGGGGGGGTCACCTATGATACCAAGTAATACTGAAGTGACAAGTGTAATACAGTATATCATCAGACCTCTGTCCTCCAATCAGAGTGTTGTTTCGTTTTGTATGAATTTCATACGCTTGTCTTTTATCATTGAAGTGTGATATAAATGGCTACTGTCTGGAGACGCGTTGTTTATATACACATTATAGTATATATACCTTATATCAGGGCCCCGAGTTGTGCACAATTACCTCTGGTTTGGATCTATTTTCATTTTATATGACCATCACTATTATTTTTTATTATTAGTTAGTAACTTACATATTATTCATATTTTATCAATTATATTGTATTTATCTTACTACTTTGGATGTTTAGATATCTAAATTATGTGTGGATACCGTTAATGCATTTATTCTACGTACGTCATAACAGGTGATTGAAACAACAAAAACATATCACTATTTTTACCTAATAAGTTGTACAGGGACGCCAAAAGAGCTGTTTTTTTTTACAGATAATTTTTTTTACTGGAATGGTTTTATCCAATCAGTGCACCTGGCACCCTTGAGTTGCACTCTTCTGTAAGTGAGCCACCCATCACAATATTGTTTCATACCTCCATAATGAGCTTACTGGTTGAGTTTTAAGGTCAAATGAGACAATAAACAGACATTTGCAAATACGGGTGCAGGATCTCCTCTTCTCTGAGTGTGCTGTGTAAAAAAAAAAGACATAGCCGCTAGTCTGCACCCACTAGCACAGGGAGAAGTGACAATTCTAGATTCAGCCTACAGCGGAGAACACTAGTGAGAAATACAACTTATAATTTAAATGATGACCAGACAGTGTTATTCCTTATGACCCCATATTCTAAAAAGTCCCCTAAAATGACTGGTATGTTTTACATTAATGTGTATTGATTTATAGTTGTTGGCTAAAATCAATCAGTTATTTTATCTAATATATATTGTTTTTTCATTAGAAATTTCCCGGTCACAGAATGATATGACTGATAAATTCTATCTAAGCACAGATTATGGGAAGAGTGCAGATAGAAGAAAGGAAAGGAGAAGTCATTCAGACACTGCCATCAATATAGCTAGTGAGGTATGTGATAAGTGGCATATTGAGACATGAACTCGTTTGTCCACTTTACATGTCATCATTCCTCAACAGTGAACAACGTAATATCAAAACCCCAAAAACCTTGTCGGAACTGTGGATTTATTTCAATTTCACCTCCCAAAATTTTTATTTTTTTTTTCATTTTCCAATACAAGACATGGTAAATTTAAAAAGTGTTGGCTATTGGAATGTGGGAAGGAAAAAACAAAAATGAAAATAGGCCCTGTACTTAATTAAAGGGGTTGTCCGGGTTCAGAGCTGAACCTGGACATATCCAGAATTTCACCCCTCCGGCCCCGCTAATGTTAGCATCTGAGCATTTCATGATCGCAGTGTGTTCTGTGCGGGCACCGGCCCATCAGAGCCAAAACCCACTTTTTAAAGTCTGAAGTCACTTTGTGAGGCACATACTAGATTAGAAACTACCCATAAATGCCCCCATTTTAGGGGTTAACAGCCAAACAAAATCAATATTTATTACCTTCTGTAGTTTACAGAAACACCCCATATGTGGTCGTAAACTGCTGTACGGGCACACGTCAAAAAGCAGAAGGAAATGAACGCCATATGGTTTTTGGAGGGCAGATTTCACTGGGATAATTTTAAGTTGCCATGTCACATTTGAAGACCCCCTAATACACCCCTAGAGCAGAAACTCCCCAAAAATTACCCCATTTATGAAACTACAGGATAAGGTGGCAGTTCCTGAGGCTTGCTCTACTAAGTGGGCTTCTTATTAAGTGGAGTTAAAAAAAAGGAGTTTAAGAAAAGGAGTTGGAAACTAAGGTTAGATATATTTTCCTTGTGTGTTGTTGGCTTAATTCTAGGTAGTCCTTCAACTACAGCAGACAGGGTCTAATTCAAAATCATATTTACTGTTTTACTTTTTTACTGTTGTAATCCCCATTTAGTATGCGTTGCACAATTGATGATGTATGCAGTCCTGGAACAGCCGTTCGAGGGTGTATATCTTTGTTCAAGATGTGAGCAAATTACCCGTCTGGAATCGCAAATAGAGTCTCTAAACGGGCAAGTTGCAACACTGAGAGGCATTGACAATTTGCAAAAGAGTTTGCTTCTCACTGAGCAAGCACTCTTTGGGGTAGATGAGGGGGAGCGTGACAGAGAGGAGGCTGAGGAAAGTGAGGTAGCTAGCTGGGTAACAGTTAGAAAGCAGGGTAGAGGGAAGAGTGCCAGGGAGGCTAGCCCTGATCTGACACACACCAACAAGTTTGCACGTTTGGCAGATGAGGGGGATGTCAGTCCAGGGACGGCACTGCCGCAGCCGGACACTTCCTCTGCCAGTCAGGGGAATGTCAGCTCCAGTAAGCAGGGAACCAGGAGAGCAGGGCAGGCCAGACAGGTGCTGGTAGTGGGAGACTCCATTATTAGGGGAACAGATAGGGAAATCTGTCACAAAGCCCGTGATCGCCGAACAGTGTGCTGTCTTCCTGGCGCTAGAGTTCGACACATCGCGGATCGGGTTGACAGATTACTGGGAGGGGCTGGAGAAGATCCAGCGGTCCATATCGGAACCAATGACAAAGTTAGAGGTAGGTGGAGAGTCCTTAAAAATGATTTCAGGGCTATAGGTCAAAAGCTTAGGGCAAGGACCTCAAAGGTAGTATTTTCCGAAATACTGCCTGTACCACGAGCCACACAAGAAAGGCAGTGGGAGATTAGGGAGATTAACAAGTGGCTCAAGAACTGGTGTAGGAAGGAGGGGTTTGGGTTCCAGGAGAACTGGGCCGACTTCTCTATCGGCTACAAGCTCTATCGTAGGGACGGGCTGCACCTCAATGGGGAAGGGGCAGCTGTGCTGGGGAGAAAGATGGCTAGATGGTTGGAGGAGTGTTTAAACTAGGGACTGGGGGGGAGGGAAATTACACTATAGGAGGGGAAGATAGTGCAGATAGAGACCGGGGGCAAGGTAGTGGGACTGTGGGAGGAATGGAAGGAGGGACTAGAACAGTTCAGAAGGAAAGGTGTAGGGTAAAAAATATACATAAACCTCTCAAATGTATGTATACTAATGCCAGAAGCCTGACTAATAAAACTGGGGCGCTGGAATTAGTGATGTGTGAGGAGGACTATGACGTAGTGGGAATAACTGAGACATGGCTGGATGATAGCTATGACTGGGTAGTTAATGTACAAGGTTACAGTCTGTTTAGAAATGATCGTCAAAACTGGAGAGGGGGAGGGGTTTGCCTTTATGTAAAGTCCTGTCTAAAGCCCACACTCCGGGAATATATAAGTGAGGGACATGAACATGTGGAGTCACTGTGGGTAGAGATACATGGAGCTAAAAACAACAATAAATTACTAATAGGAGTTTACTATAAACCACCTAATATACCAGAGTCCACAGAAAATCTACTACTAAACGAGATAGACCAGGCGGCAAATCATAATGAGGTGGTTATTATGGGGGACTTCAACTACCCAAATATAGACTGGGAAACGGAAACTTGTATATCTCATAAGGGAAACAGGTTCTTGGCAATAACCAAAGACAATTACCTTTCCCAACTGGTTCAGGACCCGACTAGAGGGACGGCTATACTGGACTTAGTATTAACCAATAGGCCTGACAGAACAACAGACGTGCAGGTTGGCGGACACCTGGGAAATAGTGACCATAAAGTAATAACCTTCCAATTATCATTCAAAAGAGCGTTTCTACAGGGAGGAACAAAAATACCAAACTTCAAAAAAGCTAAATTTAGCCAACTAAGAGAGGCCATAGGCCTAACTAACTGGGACAAAGTCCTCAAAAAAAAATATACAGCCACAAAATGGGATATCTTTAAAAACATCTTAAAATCTCATTGTGAGAGGTACATACCGTATGGGAATAAAAGGTTAAGGAACAAAAAGAAACCAATGTGGATAAATAGAACTGTAAAGAAAGCAATAAATGACAAAAAGAAAGCATATAAATCACTAAAACAGGATGGTAGCACGGAAGAACTGAAAAACTATAAGGAAAAAAATAGAACATGTAAAAAACAAAAGCGGCCAAACTAGAGACCGAGAGATTAATTGCCAAAGAGAGTAAAACTAACCCAAAATGTTCTTCAATTATATAAATGTTAAAAAGTATAAATCTGAAGGTGTCTGCCCTTTAAAGAGTAAAGAGAGCGACGAGGAGAAAGCAAAGCTGTTAAATATTTTTTTCTCCAATGTATTAACTGAGGAAAATAAACTGTCAGATGACATGCAGAATGTAAAAATAAATTCCCCCTTAAAAGTGTCCTGTCTGACCCAGGAAGAAGTACATCAGCGACTTAAAAAGATTAAAATAGACAAATCGCCAGGACCGGATGGCATACACCCGCGTATCCTAAGGGAATTAAGTAATGTCATAGCCAGACCCTTATATCTGATATTTGCGGACTCTATACTGACAGGGAATGTCCCACAGGATTGGCGCATGGCAAATGTGGTGCCAATATTCAAAAAGGGTCCAAAAACAGAGCCTGGAAACTATAGGCTGGTAAGCTTAACATCTGTTGTGGGTAAACTGTTTGAAGGTTTTCTGAGAGATGCTATCTTAGAGCATCTCAACGGAAGTAAGAAAATAACGCCATAACAGCATGGCTTCGTGAGGGATCGGTCATGCCAAACTAATTTAATCAGCTTCTATGAGGAGGTAAGTTCTAGACTTGACAGCGGCCAATCAATGGATGTCGTATATCTGGACTTCTCCAAAGCATTTGACACTGTACCACATAAAAGGTTAGTACATAAAATGAGAATGCTCGGACTGGGAGAAAACGTCTGTATGTGGTTAAGTAACTGTCTCAATGATAGAAAACAGAGGGTGGTTATTAACGGTACACACTCAGATTGGGTTACTGTCACTAGTGGGGTACCTCAGGGGTCAGTATTGGGCCCTATTCTCCAATATATTTATTAATGATCTTGTAGAAGGCTTGCATAGTAAAGTATCAATTCTCGCAGATGACACTAAACTGTGTAAAGTAATTTACACTGAAGAGGACAGTATACTACTACAGAGGGATCTGGATAGATTGGAGGCTTGGGCAGATAAGTGGCAGATGAGGGTTAACACTGACAAATGTAAAGTTATGCACATGGGAAGGAATAATGCAAGTCACCCGTACATACTAAATGATAAAACACTCTGTAACACTGACATGGAAAAGGATCTAGTAATTTTAATAAACAGCAAACTAAGCTGCAAATACCAGTGTCAAGCAGCTGCTGCCAAGGCCAATAAGATAATGGGTTGCATCAGAAGGGGCATAGATGCCCGTGATAAGAACATAGTCCTACCACTTTACAAATCGCTAGTCAGACCACACATGGAGTAAACAAGGCAGACATAGCAGAGCTGGAGAAGGTCCAGAGGAGGGCAACTAAAGTAATAACTGGAATGGGGCAATTACAGTACCCTGAAAGACTATCAAAATTAGGGTTATTCACTTTAGAAAAAAGATGACTGAGGGGAGATCTAATTAATATGTATAAATATATCAGGGGTCAGTACAGAGATCTATCCCATCATCTATTTATCCCCAGGACTGTGACTGTGACAAGGGGACATCCTCTGCGTCTGGAGGAAAGAAGGTTTGTACACAAACATAGAAAAGGATTCTTTACGGTAAGAGCAGTGAGACTATGGAACTCTCTTCCTGAGGAGGTGCTGATGGTGAGTACAATAATGGAATTCAAGAGGGGCCTGGATGTATTTCTGGGGCGTAATAATATTACAGGCTATAGCTACTAGAGAGGGGTCGTTGATCCAGGGAGTTATTCTGATTGCCTGATTGGAGTCGGGGAGGAATTTTTTATTCCCCTAAAGTGGGGAAAATTGGCTTCTACCTCCCAGTTTTTTTTTTTGCCTTCCTCTGGATCAACTTGCAGGATAACAGGCCGAACTGGAGGGACAAATGTCTTTTTTCGGCCTTATGTTACTATGTTACTATTTTAGGGTACATATGATTTTTGGTTGCTCTATAATATATACACTTTTTGTGAGGCAAGGTAACAAAAAATAGCAATAGTTTTGGCACCGTTTTTATTTTTTGGTATTTACAATGTTCATCTGACAGGTTAGGTTATGTGGTATTTTTATAGAGCAGGTTGTTACAGACGCGACAATACCAAATATGACAACTTTTTTTGTTTGTTTCAGTTTTACATAATAAAGCATTTTATTTTTAAAAATTATTTTTTAGTGTCTCCATATTCTGAAAGCCATGTTTATTTATTTTTTTTATTTATTTAGGGGCGACTATCTTATGTAGGGGCTATTTTTTTTCGGTATGAGATGACTGGTACTATTTTAGGGTGCATATGACTTTTTGATCGCTTGCTATTACACTTTTTGTGATATAAGGTGACCAAAAATGGCTTTTTTCACATCGTTTTTATTAAATTTTTTGACGGTGTTCATCTGAGGGGTTAGGTCATGTGATTTTTATAGAGCAGGTCCTTACGGACGCGGCAATACCTAATATGTATACTTTTTGTTTTGTTTTTTTACCCAAAAAATCTTGTTTCAGTGTCTCCATAGTCTGAGAGTAATAATTTTTTTTTTTGGGTGATTTTCTTAGGTAGGGGCTCATTTTTCATTTTTTGCGGGATGCGGTGACTGTTAGATTGGTACTATTTTGGGGGGCATATGCCTTTTTGATCGCTTGGTGTTGCACTTTTAGTGATGTAAGGTGCCAAAAAAAGTTGATGTTTTTTAGCACAGTTTTTTTTTTTTTTTTTTCGACTGTGTTCACCTGAGGGGTTAGGTCATGTGATATTTTTTAGAGACGGTTGATACGGACGCGGCGATAACTCATATTTTGGGAAAAGGCTTTTTTTTTTTTTTTTTTAAACTTTTTTGTAAAATATTTTTTTCTTTTTTATTTCTTCACTTTATTTTTTGTCCCACTCTGGGACTTCAACTTTTGGAGGTTTGATCCTCTTTACAATGCATTACAATACTTCTGTATTGTAATGCATTGGCTGTAAGTGTATTACACACTGTAATACACTTACAGCCTTCCTGCCTGTGAGGGGGCTGGATCTCACAGGCTGTTACGGAAGGAAGGCATTGGGCTGCCTTCCCTGCCATCGGGTTCCCGACACAGCAGCGCGGGGACCCGATGGCCACCCCGCACGATTCCACACGTACCGTGGTCAGCGCAGACCGTGGCAGTGCGAGGGTTAATGCGCCTGCATCAGTGTTTTCACTGATGCCAGCGCATACAGCAGGGGTCCGGCTATCAGTGACTGCTGGACCCCTGCCGCTGATTGCACAGGTGCAGCTCCTGCACCCGCCCGATCAGCCCGCTGTACATGTACGGCGCTGGTCCTTAAGGGGTTAAAGCAGGTTATAGAGCAAAAGATACTGAGCAGATTAAATAGTTTTGTAGTTTTGATGGAAAAGAGTGGGGTCCTTCGGATGTCGCTGGAGTCATGAGACGGATCCGGAATAGTGTGGCTGGGAGCCACAATACAGATGTGAACAGTCTTAGGGTGCATTTACATGGCCGTGTTTGTTTTGCAGACTGCAAACAGCGGATCCGCAAAACATGGGAACTAGCTTTGTGCACTCCAGATCGCGGTGTGGACCCATTGACTTGAATGGGTCCACTATCTGCAAATTACGGTCAAAGATCTTTTGCAGTGTTGCCATATTTACCTGGAAGCACACACGATTTCTGATAGTAAAACTGCAACCGTATACAGGTACACTATGTGCGGATTCCAGTGATGGTTTTATCCGCAGCATGTGTTTTGAGGTTTTTTAAATCCCCAGCATTTAAAGGGGTTGTCTCACTTCAGTAAATGGTATTTATCATGTAGTTAAAGTTAACACAAGGCACCTACTAATGTATTGTGATTGTCCATATTCCTTCCTTTGCTAGCTTTATTTTTCTTTCGCATTATACACTGCTCATTTCCAGGGGTTCCTGCAGAGGTGGCCATTGCGTGCACGCTATAGGAAAAAAGCGCCGGCCTTTCTGGGGGCCGGGACCATGGGAGCGTGCATAGGTACACATGTGCAGCAGCACTTCATTTCTGTGCTACAGTGGTGACCGTAACCCCGAGAAACGAGCAGTGTATAATGTGATGGAAAAATAAATCCAGCCAGCAAAGGAGGCAATATGGATAATAACCATACATTAGCAAGTGCTAAAGGAATTCTGTCATCAGATTTGCATCTATAACACTGACTGACCTGTTGTATGTGCACTTGGCAGCTGAATGCCTGCATTGCTGGGAAAAATGATGTTTTAATATATGCAAATGAGCCTCTAGGAGAAACGGGGACGTTGCTGTTACATCTAGAGGCTCTGCTCTCTGCAGCTGCCGCCCCCTCTGCAGTTCGACAGGGCCAGGTGTGATGATGTTTACACTGCCTTGCCCTGTCAATCAATGCGCATGGTGCGCAGAAGTTACAGAGAGAGCAGAGCCTCTAGGTGTAATGGTAATGCCCCTGTTGCTCCTAGAGGCCTATTTTTATATATTAAAACATCATTCTTCCCTTACGCCCATGACGGCACCCTTGAGAGAGGCAGCCTTCATCCAGGACAGGAAACAGGAACCCTGTGGAGAGCTTTAAAGGAGGGACATTGCCCCTATAACATCAGTTTCCTGTCCTATGAATAGGACGGTTTGTGGAGAGCAAAGGTTAAGGCTGCAGGAGCCCCTGACTTGGCGGGGTTATAGGGGTTATCTGGTGTGGCATAAGTCTCCTCTAGGAGCCGCTTAGCTAGACTGAGGCACTCTTGGACTAGTGTAGGGCCATGTTCCTGGGCTGTCCCAGCATGACTGGGGATGTCATGTTGGCGCGCCGAACCCTCCTTGTTGTGTTGAGGAGGTCTGGGGCCTCTGCTCTCTCCTTCCCTGGCTTGCATTGGCAGGGGGCAGGCGGAAAGTGTTCCTAGCGCGGCTGTAGGCTTGGGAGAAGATTTCAGCAAGCCGTGGACAAATGGAATAATGAGAGGTTTTTTGCCTACAGTTTGTCTCCCCTCTTCTGGAAAGACAAAAAATTACAGATCTATCTGCAAATTCGGTAAAAAATGTGGCATTAAGGGAAGAAATTTCTCTATTAAAAAAGGACGTTTTAAGTCCCAGTCCCGGACTCAGAAAAAGGCAAGGTTTTACAAGGTTTTACTCGTCCCTGTTTCAAGTACCCAAACCAGATGGCTCTTTTCGGATGATCATAAACTTGAGGAAATTAAATTAGTACCTCAAATACAAGAAGTTGAAAATGGAATCCCTTTAGTCTACAGTAAAATATCTATTGAAAGACTCTGTAATGGCTACCATAGACATAAAGGACACCAATTATCATGTTCCAATTCATGCAGATTTTAACAAAGTTAATGGCGGAAGTGATGGCCCACATAAGAGAAACATTTTAATTATTCCCTATTTAGAGAATCTCTTGTTGGTAGCAGAATCAGTAGATCTTCTATCTTTACGTCTTCTAGAAGTGATAGGAATTCTTCAAAAGCTCAGTTGGCAGTTAAGTTGGGAAAAGTCAAATCTGGTCCCTTCTCAGGACTGTGTCTTACTGGGATTAATCCTGGACTCGGTACAACATAGATGTGTCCTCACTCAACAGAAGATATCTTGCCTAAGGCAAGACATTCAGGCTCTCTGGTAACTTCAAAGAGATGAACCATCAGACAGGGCATGTCTGTCTTAGGCAGGATGACCTCAACAATCCCAGCTGTCGGTTGGTCCCATTTTCATTCGATAATACTTTAGTGGAAAATCCTGAAGGAATAGAAGAGTTTGTTGTCCCCTCTGGATGCCTCACTTCCCTTCACTCCTCAGGTAGTACAGTCCCTAACCTAGTGGCAGGATCCTGCAAATTTGTCTCAGGGGTTCCCGTGGGATCTACAAGAACAGATAATGATTACCATGGACGTCAATCCTACTGGGTTGGTTGTAGCTGGCCAGTTAAGACCTGTCTCAGGTTGCTAATACAGCTTATATGTTTATACAGCTAGACCTGCCAATAACCTTTAAAACAGTTCCT
The DNA here is from genome assembly GCF_905171765.1 of Bufo bufo. Classification (NCBI taxonomy): domain Eukaryota; kingdom Metazoa; phylum Chordata; class Amphibia; order Anura; family Bufonidae; genus Bufo; species Bufo bufo. Next base: position 391,343,175 of record NC_053392.1, read on the forward strand.
ATGTTTGTGTGTTAAAGACAAAAGCAGAGTTTTTTACAGTGACTTCATGCTTGGATGTCATATAACTGTTATATATATTGTGTTCACAGAAGCAGAAAAGATAATATGCCTTTAAGATTCATTATGTAATGTGAGGTAAGCTCAATGACACAGCAGAAACAACAGAAAGCATAGAGTTAAACTGTTGTTGCTGGGCAGGAGTCTTGACCAATCACAGCCAGCCTCACACACAGCAGGAGTTTTGACCAATCGTAGCCAGCCTCACAGACTGCCTGTGTGGGAAATCCCCCTAGCAGGAGCTGCTAGAATCATTACACCAGAGACAGAAGCTGAATAGACATTCACTCCACTAACAGCTGTGTTTTATGGAAGCAGAGAGGCCAAAATAGATATTTAAACAAGTTATATAATGTTACTACTGTTAATATAGTAATTAAACTGTATACTAAACCAGTTATATGTGTGTTTACTTACAGTTCCACCAATTGCAAACTACAAAGTTCACAATTGCAAACATTCAAATTCCATATTGCAATCTAAATTGCATACAACCATACCAGATCATACTCAACCAATCTGCAAATAGTTACTGCAAACTGCAAACCAAGTTGGGCATGTAGAGCTATTAGTTATACCTGAGATATACCTCTCAGAGAGATCTCAAAGTGCTTAAATAACTTAGAGTGAGAGTAGAGATACTCAAGAGAGAAATATATCCACCATTTTATGTTGAATGACAAGATTGAACAGTTGAACCACCATCTTATGCATACTGCCATTTTGTAATATCTTTTCAAATTGTCCAGCTTTGGGGTCATCCCCGAGTAGATTTGTTTGCTACAAGACAGAACAGCAAACGTTTCTTTTCCCTAAACCCAAAGGATCTTCCTTTAGGTCTAGACACTTTTTCTCTTCCGTGGCCACATCAACTTCTGTACACTTTTCCTCCTCTAAAGCTACTCCCGACAGTGTTACAGAAGTTGAGGCAGGAACAGACCAGACTTATTCTCATTGTCCCTTTCTGGCCAAGGAGGACCTGGTTCACTTGGCTGAGAAAGCTGTCCCTGGCAGACCCCTGGATTCTTCCATCAAGACGGGACCTTTTGTTTCAGGGGCCGGTCTTTCATCCAGAAGTGAAAAGCCTTCATTTGGCAGCTTGGTTTTTGAGAGGGAGATCCTAAAGTATAGGGGTTTGTCGGATAAGGTTACTTCGACCCTTTTATCCTGCATAAAAATGGTAACCTCATCCATTTACCTTTTGGATAATTTGGAAGGCTTTCTTAAACTTCTCCAATGTCCAGGTTGATCCTTTAAGTCCTCCGCCTATGTCTAGTATTCTGGATTTTCTGCAAGAAGGTCAAAATAAAAACTTAAGACCTAGCACTCTTAAAGTCCAGGTTTCTGCCTTTTGACTCCCCTATTGCGAACCATCCATGGATTAGGCAGTTCTTTAGGGCCGTTAGTAGGATTAAACCCTTGAGTAAATCTTCAGTTCCCCGTGAGATCTAAATTTAGTCTTGTCTAGGATGATGGAGCCTCCTTTCAAGCCTTTTCAGGATTTATCTGTTGGAACTCTATCCTTTAAGACAGCCTTCCTTGTTGCTATTACTTCGGCAAGGAGAGTTGGGGAGATTTCTGCCTTCTCGGTATCCCCTCCCTATACTAATATTCTGAAGGGTAGGTTCTAATTAGACCAGATCCTTCCTTCCCAAGGTGGTTTCATCTTTTTTATAAATCTCAAGACATTGTCCTTCCTTCCTTATGTCAATCCCCAAAGAACGAGAAAGAAATGAGGCTCCATTGCCTAGACCTCGGGAGGTGCCTCTCTGAATATTTGAAAGTTACTCACCAGTGGAGAAAATCTTCTAGGCTGTTTGTGCAGAAAGGGTAAGAGTGATGGTTTCTTCTAGAACATTAGCCAGATGGATTGTGGGCGCTATTTCCTTAGCCTATTCTGCAGCGGGTGAGTCTCCACCTTCGGGGTTTGGGGCTCACTCAACTAGATCAGTCTCTACCTCCTTGGCGAAAAGAGCTGATGCAACATTAGAGCAGATTTGTAGGGCGGACACCTGGAAGTCCCCTTGCATCTTTTTTCGGTACTACAGACTGGATTTAGACTCTAATGAGCGCTTGTCCTTTGGGAGATAGGTTTTGCAGGCAGTAGTCCCCCCCCCCCCCCCCCCCCAAGCTAGTTCTATTCTAGTCGTCTCTCAAGGGTGCTGTCATGGGTGTAAGGGAAATTGAGGATTACACTTACTGGTAATCGTTTTTCCATGAGCCCATGAAATCACCCGGGATTTATTCCCACACTATTTTTGGAGTTTTCCCATGGGTCTATTTGTGTGTGTATTCATATTATAAAAAAGAAAAATGTAATAGTAGTAAGATGAGGACGAGTTTTGTCAATTAACTGGTGCTATAGAGGCAATGTCCCTCCTTTTAAAGCTCTCCACAGGGTTCCTGTATCCTGTCTTGGATGGAGGTGGTCTCTCTCAAGGGTGCTGTCATGGGCTCATGGAATAACGATTACCGGTAAGTGTAATCCAGAATTTCTCAGCAATGTGGGCAAATATCAACATGGGACCAACACAGATGCCTTCAGCTGCCAAACGCACATGCAACAGGTCATCCAGTTTCATAGGTACAAATCTGCTGACAGATGTTCTTTTATCTACACTAGGGATCAGGAACTTCCGGCTTTTAAGAAACTACAACTCCCAGTATGCTCCTTTCACTTTCTGTGGGAGTTCTGAGAACAGCCAAGTAAATGTGCATGCTGGGAGTCGTAGTTTCACCACAGCTGGAGTGCCGAAGGTTGCTGATGTCTGATCTGCATCATAAATGCCATTTACTGAGACAACATCTTTATTCTAAATGGGAACATACCCTTAAAGTCAATTGCCCTGACTAAATGACTTCATGGGCAGATATTGTAACTTCAACATCTTAATCGTTTTGATAGTATATATTATACTTTATTAACGCAGCTTGAGAAGTCCAGCAGTCTACACCAGCTTATTCACAAAGCCAGAGAGGAAGTACATGAAGTCAGAAATTATGCAAGTCAAGAGGCAAAGGAGGGTGATGATCCAAACAAGACGATGTTCTTTGGTAGTTTGAAAAGGGTAAGTTTTTATAATTTATATCTAAATAGCTAGTATGGTAATAATTGTAATAGATTATAAATAAATTCAAACAGTGATACTTTAAGTGGTTGTGTCATCTCAAGCATTGTGGCATATCGCTAGGATCCTGGAAAGTGAAGGATAGCGAAGTGCACATGCGTGGCAACCCTCTATTAATTTCTTTGAGACTGCCAAAAATAACGGAACACTGCCTCAGCTATTTCCGTCAGCCCCATAGAAGTGAATGGAGCAGTGGCCATGTTTGCGCAGTGCACTTCCTATTAATCTTTATTGGACTTCCAAAATAGCTGAGCGCACCACTTGGCTATTTTCGGCACTCAAATAGAAATGAATGGAGGGTGGTCGTGCATGCACAGTCCACTCTCCTTCGCTTTGCTGTCTTCGTTTTAGAGATGGCCGTGGGTTCCAGAGGTGAGACCTGCAGCTATCAGACATTGGTGGCATATCTTAGCAATATGCCACCAGTGCTTCAAATGACACAACCCCTTTAAGGGGATGTCCAGACATTTATTATTTTATCATTTTAAGGCCCTATTCACAATACCGTGAATCGGATGCGGCCCCATTCATTTCAATGGGGCCGCACACTGTCTGCTTTCCGCATCTGTATGTCCATTCCACATTCCCGCAAAAAAGATAGAACGTCTTATTCTTGTCCGTTTTGCGGACAAGAAAAGGCATTGTTACAATGGGTCTACACAAAAAAAAAATACCACACAGACGACATCCGTATTTTTTGCGGACCACGAAATACATACAGTCGTGTGAATGCACCCTAATGGGAGCAGCACCGCAGTGACCAGCTCCATCCATTACACAGTGGACGGACCTGTGTAGATTCAGTATTCAAGCTACTAGGGAACGGCTGACTGCAGGTATGCAGTCAGACCACCACTGATTGTATTGAGGATAGGCAATCAGTATAGAAATCCTGGACAACCCCTTAACGGGTATTCATTTTGATGCACATATGATTCATTACATGGTTGAGTTGCTAAATTTGTTATCTATATTATAATTCATTGGAAATGTGAAATTATGTGTAGAAAACTTCAAATCTCAGATTTTTTTCTAATGAACCATTTACTGATTATTATCACTCTTACATCAAATGAGTTGTAAATAGCAAAGCAATAATTTCTTATCTTAGTATACAGTGATATATTTTTTATAATATCAGACATCCTGCACCCACACCGATCGGCTGTTTCAAGGTAGCTCTGGGTCCAGAACTACATAGCACCTTCCATGGTGTTGTGGACGGAGCTTATAACTGCAGAGCTGCTCTGGTTCACATCAATAGGAAAAGTACTGCAGTAATCAAAATCTGTCCAAAATGTAATAGATGGGGCTGTCCAGTTCCGACACTGTAGCTACTGCAGAACAGCTAATCAGCAGGAGTGAGTGGTGTCGGACCTCCACCAATCATATATTGATGGCCTATCCTGAGAATCGCCTATCAATAGTTAGAGTGGAAATCCCTTTTACCATGGCGATATCAAGAAAATATCACAGAAGAGAAATGCCCCAAAATCGTTTTACTAGGTACATTTAAGATTTGAACACAAAACCCCCAAAATCAATTGTAAATAATCTAAAATCAAATGCTACAATCAGCAGGTCTTCAGGGGTAACAGCCAGGATGAGGTGGTAGGGAACATCATCTGTCCCTAAGGTAACCCTACCACTCGCCCTGCCTAAATGTGGAACAGCCAAAGGGGCAATCCCACCTATAGGTAGCCGACACCTGTAATACCCTGGTTATCCCTCCTACAAACTTTACTTCCCGACAACTTTTATTACCTCTTTCCAGGTGGCGATATCCACGTGGTTCATCAGGGGAATCAGGAAGCAGCAAAGGATGATACCCAATGCTGCGCACACATATCCATTAGAATCACATAAGAAGCACATTACATTGTGGGAACCATAGATAAATATCTGGGTATTTCAATAAGATTATAAAAACCCAGCTAGTCCCTATTGGTAATCATGTATAGTAAAGCCAATCTTGTCCATGATATGTATGCAGGGTCCCCAGCCTATACATTCACTAGGGTCCTCCGATGGAAACATCATATAGAAAACACAGGGCTAAAGTATAGAGCTACAGGAAGCAAGAGAAGGAAATCTGCTCATTGAGACCAAGCGGACTCAGTTTTAAGACTGTGAATCCACTGGGCCTCCTTACACAGAATCCTTTCATCCCAATATCCACCTCTTGGAGATTTACACACCACCTCAATTACCTGGAATCACAGAGTTCTAAAGTCGCCAAAATGATATTCCGCAACATGTCTCGCTATCTGTTTGTCCCTGCGATTCCTGATATCACCTATATGGTCCCCTACCCTCCGTCTTAGTTCTCGCTTGGTCTTTCGCACATATTTAAGTGGGCATGGACAGGTACAGAGATAGACGACACCTTCAGTTCTGCAATTTGCAAAATTCCTCATCGTGTAAGTTATATTCGTGGAGGCACTCACAAAACTGGTAGATTTAGTGATCAGGGGGCAACAAATACAATCTTTTCCACGTTTGTAAGTCCCGTAAGGTTTTTTACTTCCAAGCCACATGCCTGTAAGGGGAGGCGCTTGGTAGTGACTGTGTACAAGTCGGTCCCTCAGAGACCTACCTCTCCTATATGTAATGAATGGTCGAGGAGGGACACAATCCCTTATATCTGGGTCTGATCGCAAGATACCCCAATACCTTTTGAGAATACCCAGAATTTTTTGATTCTGGGCATCAAAAGTACCGACAATCCTCATTGCATTCTCCCCATCCGAGAAGTGTATGCGTGGAATAAGTAAAGATTGCCTATCTCTTTGTAGAGAGTGCTGGAACGCATCCTTAAGAATTTCAGTCGGGTAGCCTCTTTGGACAAACCTATTTTGCATATCCCTTGTCTGAATATGAAATGACTCGTTGGATAAGCAATTCCTCCGCGTTCTCAAATATTGTCCCCTGGGATGCCCTTTTTAAGACTCAAGGGATGGTGACTGTCCCAACGTAGCAAACTGTTGGTAGATGTTGGTGTCCGATAAATGGTGGTATGTAATTCACCATTAATCTTGGAAATCCAAATGTCAAGAAAAGTAATGCTCTCTGATTCAATCTCCGAGGTGAAACAGAGGCCAATGATATTAGTATTTAGACATTGGACAAAGGACTTAAAGAGTTCAACATCACCATCCCATAGGATCAGAATATCATCAATATTACGGCCCCAGAAGACAATATGAGAAGTGAATTGATCAAGCCTATCCACGAAGACCATGGTATCTTCCCACCAGCCCAGGAGCAGATTGGCATAACTGGGGGCAGAGGGACTCCCCATCGCCGTGCCCCTGAGCTGGTGGTAGTACCGAGATTCAAACAAGAAATAATTATGCGTAAGCACAAACCACAATATAGTAAGAATAAATGAATTATGTGCCTGAAAATGAAAGCCCCTAGATTTTAAAAAATGTTCAACGGCTCGAAGGCCACTCTCATGTGGGATGCTTGTGTACAGTGCCTCCACGTCTATCGAGGCCAGAAAGGTCTTGTCATGTACCACAGTGTTGTCAATCTTTAACATTAAATCCGTCGTATCCCTCAGATACAAGGGGAGGGTGGTAACAAAGGGACAAAGAATCTTATTGATATAGATGCTGGTATTCTGGGTCATAGAATCAACCCCTGACCCAGTGGGAGTCTGGGGATACTTTGGTATCATGAATCTTAGTTCATCACAGGAGATAATTTTATCCTCAAAGGCCTGTAATAAAATAGATTCCAGTATACTCATGAATTCAAGGGTGGGATTTCTGTCCAAAACCTTGTAACAGGTATTGAATCTAAGGAGATTGAGGCACATTTTACAATAGATAGTGTGGTCCATCAAAACTATATTACCTCTTTTGTCAAAGGGCTTAAAGATGAGAGAGGAGTCATTTTCCAGGGATTTTAGTGCCGTCAGTTCCCTCTTATCTAGGTTCCTGATAGAAAGAATTCCTGAATACAATCCCGGTGCTATTTGTTCAACAACCAGGTTTGTAAAAATATTAAGGACAGGATTCTCCTGTGGAGGAGGCATCTTAATACTCTTTTCTTTCAATGCAGTGAAAGGCCCCTGGCCTAGAGGACACTCGTGGTCAATTAGGAGGGAGTTAAGGTTTCTTACTCCTTCCAAATCCTCAGTAGTAATCCCTAATTTCAGACATGTCTCCTTGTCATGGGTTTTGCAGAGTTTTTTTCCACTTCAGTTTACGAATAAACAAATTGATGTCTCTGACCCAATCAAATGCACTAAACCTGGTTGTTGGCACGAAAGATAAATCCCTAGATAACACTTTTTCCTCAATGGGGGTAAGTATGTGAGCTGATAAATTCACAACCTGATTATCTCGTAGAATAATTTGTGCTTCCCTTGTTTATGTACCGCCCCGCCCTCCCTTTCGCCGAGTTGATAAGGAAAGGAACCGTATCAAGTAACCGTGAGTTATAGATCTCAAAGCCTTGCTTTGTTTGAAGTATACTTTACCCTGATACTGTCGCCTGGTTGTTCCTCTTATCTTTTGATATATACGTGCACCATTTGTATCCTAGCGTGGGCACGTCTCTTTGATTTTAGGTTAATTATTTACAATTGATTTTGGGGTTTTTGTGTTCAAATCTTAAATGTATCTAGTAAAAGTAAAATTTTTGAGGCATTTCTCTTCTGTGATATTTTCAGAATTTTTCCCCCTGCTTTATTTATCCTTATTTTCTGTGAGAAAAACATGGAGATATCAAGTCCAAGTCTTGTGCATGTTATTTTAGTCCAGTAATAGTTAGTTGCTAGACATCTCTGATAATGCACATCTTTAAGAACCCTTTCACACGAGCGAGTTTTCCGCGCGGGTGCAATGCGTGACGTGAACACATAGCATCCGCACTGAATCCTGACCCATTAATTTCAATGGGGCTGTGTACATGAGCGTTGTTTTTCACGCATCAGTTCTGCGTTGCGTGAAAATCGCAGCATGTTCTATATTCTGAGTTTTTCACGCAGCCCTGGCTCCATAGAAGTGAATGGGGCTGCGTGAAAAATGCATTGCATCCGCAAGCAAGTGCGGGTGCGATGCGTTTTTCACTGATGGTTGCTAAGAGATGTTGTTTGTAAACCCGCATTGCACCCGCGTGGAAAAAACTGAACGCAATCGCAGACAAAACTGACTGAACTTGCTTGCAAAATAGTGCGAGTTTCACTGAACGCACCCTGAACGCATCCGGACCTAATCCGTCACGCTCGTGTGAAAGAGGCCTAAGGGAAGAAAAGGCCGTCACAGACAGTGTCTGTCTGGAGTCCCCATTAACATTAAGGGCTCTTTCACATTAGCAGGTTTTCCATCCGGATACAATGCGCGTAGTGAACGCAATGGCATCCGGACTGAATCCTATCCCATAATAATGAATCAGTGGATCATTTTTCAAGCATCATCTCTGCGTTCAGGAAAAATTGCAGCATGTTCGGTGTTGTACATTTTTTTTCATGCAGCCCTGGCCCTATAGAAGCGAAAGGGTATTGAGTAAAAAACGGAAGGCGTCTGGATGGAATGTGCTTTTCACTCATGGGTTCTAGGAGATCCAGATTGTTGTTCTTCACTTTTACTTCACATGCATGAGAAATGCATAATTTTTTTTCCAGAACAGATCCTAACACAATCTGTATAGTTTGTGTTAAACAGGCCTAAAGTGGTTGTCCGGAATACATTCTAACAGGTGCCGACAGCCTGCGTATCCTACTTGAAGGATCATAATTACCTGCCAACTGCTGTTCCGGTCGTCTACACTGGCTCCAACTTTTCCATCTTCCGGTCTGGGGTTTGTTTACTTCCTCCCCAGCATAGGCATGGTTACCTGATCCTCTTCTGCCAACTGCTGATGAGATGCGTCACCGCTTAAGCCAGTGGTTGGCTGAAGAGGATCGGGTGACCATGCCAGGGAAGAAGTAAACAAACCCAAGACCAGAAGATAGAGACGCAGGAGCCAGCACAGAGGACTGGAGGGGTGGGAAGCAGGTAAGTATGATCCTTGCAGTAGGGGGGAGGTTATGTATTCCCAGACAACCTCTTTAAAGGGTTTTATATTTTGTATTGTATTTGGTTAATAACACTTAAACATTGTCAAAATGAGAAGTTACTCACCCTAATTTACCCAGAGAATATTGCCTAGACTGGATACAATTGCATCTGCCTCACAGCTGAGAGCAGGTCTAACTATAGAAAGTAAGACTGAAAAAAATACGGTTATTCACTGACAGCAAACACATATCTTGATAATAGAGAGAAATTGAAAGACAAAGGGCAGATTTTACTAATCCGGTTTGAAATGTAGAAAACTTAAGACTATACATGGGTAATTATCAGGAACAAACTTAATGTTCCTTATAATTACTTGATCGTGAGAGGAGGTAATGGGTGATTGTTTGTCCCCATAGAGATTCATTGTTTGCTGACAGCACATCCATTTACATAAGGTAATGTGCTACCATAAATGATTATTTTAGGTGCAGCATGAAAGCTGTGACCATCTGATGAATGGGTGTTTGGTCATTTATGGCGTTTGATCATGGCACATTGACATGGGGGCAAGTGTTCCTACAAACGTTCGTACTTCATTATTTTCCTCAATCCTTGTCCTATGTAAAAGGGTCTTTAGACAGGCAGTTTTAAAGATGTGCCAAATGTATCACAGTGGCTGATGCTGGATGATAAATTTGTTGCATGGCTAGAAAATATCAACTGTTAGTTGGCTTAATTTGTGCCCAAATTGTCTACCTAATTTTGTCATAATTTTGATGCACATCGTCGCATCTTAAAGTGGTATTCCCATATCAGACAATTGGCCCCATAGAAATGAATGGGAGCGCACTGCACTTGCATAGCCACCACTTCCATTCACTTCAGTGGGGCCGACGTAAATAGCCAAGCCAGTGCTCGGCTGTTTTTGGCAGCCCCATAGAAATTAATGGAAGGCACCCGTGCATGCTCAGTGTGTTCAGTTTACGAGCTCAGTTTACGAGAGAAGTGCGAGTCCCCGCAGATATCAGAAAATAGGGGAATATCCTAGCGATATGCTCCCATTGTCTGAGATGGGAATACCCCTTTAAGTCACCATCCTTTCCATAAGCCATGCCTCCTTTCTGGGTAAGACATGTACCCTCTCGCAGCAAGGCACAGTGGATGATTATTACTTCGTAAATATATAAAACTGATGTGACATTATAACGCTACCAATCCACAGGGGAAACACGTGAGGCTCACGGTGGGCCGATGGGTGCAATAGTTCATGTACTCGTGGGGCGTGGCCTGACTGCTATGGTGTGAGGACGCAAGTTCCTTCGGCTCCGTATCATCCTGGCATTATCCTGTCTTTCTGACTGCACAGATCCTAATTTTCTTCAGTAAAGACCCTCGGTGAAGACTAACAACCGGTCTACGTACCAGAGACCCGATCATCTAACCTGCGTTTGTCTCCGTCGCTGCCGGGCTGATCCCCCCTTGAGTGCGGCCTACACGCAGCAAGACACCCTGGACTGTGGACCTCCCGGTGAGAGCGGGAGGGGTGGGACGTGCAGACATTGTACCTGCTGGTGCCGGTGAGTGAGCGGAGCCTGGTGTTGCAGGTCAGAGTGACCCCCGGGCTCTCTGCTGGCTGGCCGGCTGAAGTTAAAAGTTTCCCCCACGTGTCTACTGTGACGGGCGCCATCTTTACCGGTGGTTCGGGGCCTACTCTTTCCATTTCTGGCCTGGCGGTGCTGTGGATCCTCCTGACTTCCTACCATTTAGAGCCTGCAATATAAGAGATATATACCTGGAGGGGAAGATTGATGAGCTGGAGGTGGTGAGGCGATCCCTTGTGCTGCGGAGGGGGCTCTTTCAACTCAGTGGCGCAGCTGGGGTGCTTCTGTTCCTGGGGGAGGTGAGGGCTGGTGGTCCGCTATTACTGCCACTAGCAAAAGAGTGGCTGCCTTATGGGCCGGAAAACAGGCACCTCAGGACAGGCTATCCCGCCTAAATTAATGCTGGACAATATGAGTCAAACGGAAGATAGAGTGGTTGGGGCCCTTTCTCCGCAGCCGGAGGGTGATTGGGCGAAAGTTATGGCGGCCATCACTGGTTGTCAGACTGCACTCACAGTCAAAATTGACCATGTACAAGCGGATCTAACTCTCCTCAGGCACGATATTGACAAGATAAGAGAAAGAACGACTGAGGTTGAAAGGAGAATAAGTGACGTGGAAGATAGAGCTCAACGTGAACATTCTGAAATTCACACCCTCCAGAATCAAGTCAAGACCCTAATGGCGAAAGTTGAAGACGCGGAGAACCGTAACAGACGGAACAATGTCCGCATTATGGGTCTACCCGAAAGAGCGGAGGGTACTGCACCTGAGGAGTTTGTGGAAAACCTCATTAAACAAGTCCTGAATCCAATAAATCTCTCAGGGACCTTTGCAATTGAACGGGCCCACAGGATTCCCACTCGGCCTCTGCCTCCGGGGGCCCCACCCCGTCCTTTTATTTTTAAAGTCCTGAACTATAGGGATCGAGATGCTGTGCTGGCGGCTGCCCGCCGTCTAAAGGACATACGTTTTGACAACACTAGGATCTCCTTTTACCCGGACTTCTCTACAGAGGTGCAGAAGCAACGCAAACAATTTACAGCAGTGAGGACCCGGCTGCGGGAAAGGGGACTTGTCTACGCTATGATGTATCCAGCGCGGCTCAGAATCCAGGACGGTGATCTGGTGAAATTCTTCACTAACCCTGAGGAGGCCTCGGACTGGCTTGACCGCAGGGGCTGAGTATAACCCTGGGGGTCTCAGTATTTTCTTTCAGATGACTACACTATATGATGGAGCTGAATGTGTAATGGTGAAGATACTTTGCTGTCTAGGTTAGGTTTAGTGGTTTACCTAGATTAGTTGGGCGACTAAGGGTCTTCGTCCCTATTTTCTCTGAGAGACGAATGGGGGGAGGGTATTTAGGCTTGGATGTGTTGGGGTTATCTAGGCAGGGAGGGGGTTGGGACCAGATGTTTTGGGCTTCTGGGAAGTTTTTGGATTTGAATGTGATGAGTGGGTATGAGTGTGTGAGTGTATGGCTTGGGTGGTGCAGGTTCTTTTGGGATTATTGTGTTTTCGAACCGCCATGATGACAGTCTGTCGGTTGGTCTCCTGGAATGTCAGAGGTCTTAATGACAAAATTAAACGATCTCTGGTCTTTAATTTTTTACGTAACCATAACCCAGATCTGCTGATATTGCAGGAGACACATCTGCAAGGACGCAAACTCTTGGCACTACGGCGGCCGTGGGTGGGCGCAGCATATCATGCTACATATAACTCTAGGGCTAGAGGTGTGTCAATTTTGGTGGCGAAATCCCTTCCCTTCCGGTTACATTCTGTGCATAATGATGTGTTGGGACGTTTTGTGGTTCTTCATGCTGCAATCAGGGGCATTGACTACCTTGTGGTAGGTGTTTATGTTCCCCCCCCCCCTTTCGGAGGGAAGTTCTAGATGAGATTATGAGACATGTAGCATCCTTGGCCCCGGTGCCTCTGGTTGTGCTTGGAGACTACAATGCGGTCTTAGACCGTTCGCTTGATCGGCTTCGCCCCAGTGACACCCATAATGAAGCGTTAAGCCTCTGGGCCGAGGTGTTTGATTTAACGGAGGGGTGGAGGTATTTGCATCCGGAGAGAAGTCAATATTCCTGTTATTCTGCCTCTCACGCAGCTCTCTCCCGAATAGACTTAGTATTCCTTAGTAGGGACCTGTTGCCCTCTTTGACGGTAGCTGATTACTTACCAAGAGGTATCTCTGACCATGCCCCCCTGTTGGTAATCCTGAAACAACCTCTTACGCCGGCTGAAAGAATATGGAGACTCAATAGTAAATGGCTGGAGGTCCTTCCTGTAGCTTGGTCTGCACAACAAGGTATGAAGGACTATTGGGAATTTAATGAGGGCTCTGATTCAGGCGATAGCCACACACAGGAAAGAGTTGAGTACTACTAGGACTAAGCTAGAAGGAGAAGTGGTAGAGAAAGAACAAGCCTTTATTGTAAACCCAAATGCAGAGAGTCGTAGGCTATGGGATGAGGCACAGAGGAAACTTAGTTTACACCTAACTGAGTATACCCAGAAGAAACTATTGTATCAAAGGCGCTTAGTATTTGCTGATGGAGATAAGAACGGGAGAGCTTTGGCCTTCCTAGCTAGGACGGAGACGCCTCAGACGGTGGTCCCGCATATTACATGTGGGGATGGATCGAGAGTATATCGGCCGGAAGATGTATGTGAGCAGTTTGCCCAGTTTTACGCGGACCTGTATAGCTCTAAAATTAGCTTGACCCCGGAAGAGATCCGATCTTTCCTTCGAGCCATTCCCCTTACAGAATTAGCAAGGGCGGACTATAAGTACTTAGATGGAGCTATTGATGAAGGAGAGATTAAAGCTGCGATTGGAGACATGGCAGTGGGGAAATCACCTGGTCCGGATGGCTTCCCAGTGGAATGGTATAGATTAGATGCTGAGGTACACTCTGCACGTTTGCTAAAATTGTTTAACTACGCCTATGAATCTGGTGGGCTGCCTTTATCCTTTGGAGAGGCTACTATTGTGGTTATTCATAAAGCTGGGAGGTCTCCGGACCATTGTGCGTCGTATAGGCCTATTTCCCTACTGAATACTGACGCCAAAATTTTAGCCAAAGTTTTGGCTAAGCGGCTTAGTGGAGTAATCTTATCTATTATTGACCCTGACCAATCTGGTTTTATGCCTGGGAAGACAACGGATATTAACCTTAGAAGGCTATTTACAAACTTGCAGGTCAGGCATGATAATGCGGGCTCAAGGGTCCTGGCGTCTCTCGATAATGAGAAAGCCTTTGACTCGGTAGAATGGCATTTTATTTGGGAGACAATGTCCCGCCTTCATTTCCCTCTCTCCTTTATTAAATGGGTCCAGCTACTGTATCAGGCGCCCACAGCGCGTATCAGAGTAAATGGGTTTACTTCCCGATCTTTTAGACTGTATAGGGGCACAAGGCAGGGTTGTCCCATGTCGCCGCTATTGTTTGCCCTGATAATGGAACCCCTTACACAATTAATCAATAATAGCTCCTTGATAGAAGGGTGGTCGATAGCCGGGATACAAGAGAAGGTGTCGCTATATGCGGATGACCTGTTGGTGTACTTAGCTGATCCTGGCCCTTCCTTAGAAACCCTGCTAGACGTGGTAAATGGATATGGGAGATATTCTGGCCTGCGAGTGAACTGGGCTAAATCCAGTCTTTGCATAGTGGATGTAGATGAAGGGGTAGATATTTCTCCGGTGTCTCCCCTGAAAGTGGTGGACAGCTTTATTTATTTAGGCATTCATATTCATAGAGACCCTCGGCAATTCTGTCTTTTGAATCTGAGGCCCACTATGGAATACGTTACTCGTAAACTGGAAGCCTGGGAAAATTTACCCTTGACTTTAATAGGCAGAATTAACATTGTTAAAATGGTGTTGTTGCCGAAGTTATTATACGTGTATAGAGCAGCTCCAGTAAAGATTCCTAAGTCCCATTTTGATGTTTTAGACAAAGTCGTGTCTCGATTCTTATGGAGCCATCAGTCCCCAAGAATAGCAAGAAAGACGTTGAAAGCCTCCTACTTACAAGGGGGTTTGCAGCTCCCAGACATGTATATTTACTATATAGCGACACGCCTGATGTATGCATCCTGGTGGATTAGAGCGGATGCCAATAATCCAGCGGTAGTGTTGGAAGCAGCGCTAGTTGGGTCGTATGAGGCTCTAACAAACCTGGTTTATAGGGGAGGCGGGACTCTGCTTTGTGGGAGATATACGGAGGCTATGGTGACGGTTATAGAGGCCTGGGCGAGATTTGTGAATACACACATGGACACCCAAGTAGGAGAAACCTGGTCTCCGTATGTCCCACTATGGCGTAATAAACACCTCCCTGAGCTTTTACACCTTTCAGATTTTGAATTCTGGCCTAAGAAAGGGCTTAAATATTTGACACAGTTGTTCCAAGATGGGGCCTTTCGCTCCTTTGGAAGTCTACAGTCGGAGTTCCTATTACCTCGGACGAGTTTTTACCGGTTCCTCCAATTGAGACACGCTTGTGAGAAACAGTTCCAATCCTTGACTTTAAGCTTAAAGTGTGGTCCTCTTGAATCTGTAGCCAGGAGAGTACAACCGCACAAGCCAATTTCTTCCTTTTATGTTGAAATTATTAAAATGCAAGAATCCCCAATCCAGCGATCATTCGTTAGATGGTCGGCGGATATCCCAGAACTAGAAGACTCTCACTTGGAGGAATGGCGTCTAGGGTGGAGGAAGTCTGTTATAAGCGCTCGGGACCAACTCATTCAGGTCAAGTGGATACATAGGGTATACCTGACCCCGGTGCGTTTGTGCCAGATGCGGCAGTTATCGAGTCCTGGATGTGACAGATGTGGGGGGGACAGAGGTTCCTTTTTTCACATGGTTTGGAGATGTCCTACAATGCAGATATACTGGAAGGGAGTGTGCAATTTTATTAGTGTTAAGTTGGGGCTTCCTGGGATCTGTGATCCAATAATATGCGTTATGGGGCTGGTTTCTGAAGTGACCCCATCCAAGTATAGTAGAATCCTGCTACGGTTACTAATGTTTTACGGTAGGAAGAACATATTGTTGAACTGGAAACCGCCTAAATGCCCCACAGTGGATCAGTGGGTGCAACTCATTAATAAAGACCTCCAGATGTACAAATTGACATACGAAGCTAGAGGGGTGCCTGATCGATTTGACAAAATCTGGGGAATATGGGTACAAGCGGAGGGCACAGTTTAAGGTTCATTGCTGATTGGGTCTGCACTGCCCAAGCGTGTGATTGTGTGTGCGGATGAGGGTGAGTGAGTGCAGAATTCTTTTTGTGATGACAGTAATATTCTATGATAAAGATACATTGCTGGTTTTTTACTGTTGCGCAATATGATAATGACGGATTTATCTGCACCTGCTTATGTGTATGATTGTCATGCTGATTGTTTTTCCCTTTGGGATTGTTGTATTAACTGGTTTTCTTAAAGAAAAATTAAATAAATAAAGGCTATTAAAAAAATAGTTCATGTACTCACGGTTAGCAGATGCCTCCCTGGGCTGGTGTACAGTGGATGGGAAGTCGGCACGAAATCCTCCGGTACACTGTTGGTTGCAGGGAACACCAGCCAGATGGAAGTTGAGGTACCCTTGATGGTAATTGGTGTTAGGTGCTTTTGCGGCTGGGCCACTGTGACGCCAGCACCTTTAGGTGCAAATGTTGAGAGTAGTAGTAAGAATGAGTCATTTGTTGTAAACCAGTTGAACATTTACTGAGAAATCAATCTGTACAGTTCATCAATGGAAAGCTTTTTGTATGGTAGAAATAATAAGTTCACTGGTAATCCTATTATCAGGTAGTGGTACTTGTCAATGGAGGGATTCTTCTAATGCTGATACTTTACAGGCAAACTGAAGATTTACTTTAAGTTCCAACTCTAGCACTCTGGTACTGAATATGACATTTGTGAGTTATCCAATAAGGGCCTCCCCTCGCGGCAGGCAAACACTTCTACCACATCATTTACAAGATACTCTTCTGAAAAGGTTTTTGGTTTTCACTACTACCCGGAAGGTTTAGTTAGTGATAAAGACAATTCTGTGCACTAACTGTCCCTTTGTGTCCTGGCACTCGGAACGTTGCTCTCAGGCACTTGTGCTAATGAGGTCCATAAGCTGAGTTTAGCTGTTACTCTCACTAGTCTCTCCCCATAGACTTAATGTCTTGTGCTTTGCTGCTGTAGATAAATGTTAGGTGTACTCCCTTAGCCTGGCCATGACCAAGGAGTAGAAATGGCAGACTACATGTTGGACGATGCCTGTTCCTCTCCATGAACTTGCTTCTCCTCCTCTCACACTCCAACTTCCACTAACTCAGACTCCAACTAACTAACTAACTAACTTCCTGTCTAGACACACCCAAGCTATATGTATTATGTGGTGCCAGCACCACCTAGGGGCAAATGGGTGCAAATGACATTGCCAGTCTGATAAAAGGAAAATACCGTACAATGCAAATAAACACGTGTGTGTGTGTCAAGACCATGGTCATGGTCGTGACTCCTAAACCGCAGGCTGTTGCCTGCGGTCTCGTGTGGTTGTTTCAAGCACAGGTGAGGGCCGCTTGTATGTTGCCTCACTTGTGGTTGCCGTTGGCAACATGTTCTTATCAGGTACTTGGCAGTATAGCAGCCTGAGCTGGTGCTAGGCAGCTTGCTGTAAAGTGCATGCGGTTGCACCAGGCAACTTGTCTTTGTATGTGTGCACTTTTGTTGTTTTGGTGTGCACGGGATTTATGTTATGAGTTCACTTCCCCTTTAAGTTGCTGTCTTCCCTTGTCTGGTGTGAGAAGGGTTAATTCCCTTCCTAGACTGTGAGCACTGGGTGTGTCTGTGTGGGTGTGGATACTTTGGGCTATAAAGCCTTTCTGGAGACCAGATGCTGGGGGGTACTTCAGCCATGGTCTGCTGGAGTCATCGTCATACCTAATACCATCTGCCAGTGAGGGCCACCCTTGTGGTCATAGTAAATGTTATGTGATGTTTAGTCAATGTTGTTTTCCTTCTGTTATTTAATGCAGCTATGGATCTGGGTTCCTGTCTGTATGTGTGTTAGCTGTGTCCTTTTAAGTATGGTGTGGACGTCAGCATGTCAGCACAGGGATCCAGTCAGCAAGGCTGTGGCAGGTAGGTGGAACTAGTGCAGTTCACCTGCCATATCCATAGGTCTGTTTTTGTATCCCTTTTCCTTGCAGCTTGGCCAGTGAGACTCCTGTTCCTCCGTGTCCAGGAGGAACGGGCTGTCTACCCAGTTCCTAGCTCAGGGATCGGCGGAGGGTCAGTAGGGATCCGAGGTTCCTGAGCATGAGCCCTCCTACCTTCAAGGTCGGCTCATGCAGCTAGGAGTCAGGGTCAGATTAGGGAAGCTCTAGGAGGTGACCTGCTCCCTATTTCTGTCATCCTGGCCGAGCAGCCACTAACATCTTCTGGCATCGCACGGCTGAGGGTTTTCCCCATCCTCAGCTGTGACTGTGTGTGTGTATATATATATATATGTATGTGTGTATATATATATATATATATATTTAAGATGTTTGAAGTGTCCAATTTACACACATATGTGGGACGCTGCAACATTATGCAACAGAAATGTGCCAAATGTTGGAACATTTTGTGCTACGTTCTCTGCTCAATCATATCATATGTGCATCAATGTTTATTAGATATTTGTCAAACTTTCATTCATAGTGATTAAGCATAATTTACATAAAAACATAAAACCTTTTAAAATTGTTGTTGAAACCTGTCAAAATAATTCTGATTTGCTTAATTTAGCAAATCAGAATTATTTTGACAGGTTTTGACAACAATTTTAAAAGGTTTTATGTTTTTATGTAAATTATGCTTAGTCACTATGAATGAAAGTACATCTCAATAAATTTGAATATCATTGAAAAGGTAATTTATTTCAGTAATTCGATTCAAAAAGTGAAACTCATATGGGTTCATTACACACAGAGTGATCTATTTCAAGCATTTATTTATTTTAATGTTGATGATTATGGCCTACAGCTAATGAAAACCAAGTCAGTATCTCCGAAAATTAGAATAGTGTGAAAAAGTTAAACAATATTGTAGACTCATGGAGTGGGGTCATTTACTAATCTGAAATATGCCTAAATTAGACGTATTTCAGGTGCAGATGGCAGCACAATGCTTAGTTGTGCCGCTGTCTGCGACTTTGCCCCTGCTCATGCCAGGTCCAAAATTGTGGGCGTGGTGTGGGCAGGGAAGGGGTCAGTCTTAATAAATGTGCCCCATGGTGTCACACAATGGTCGGCTAATCAACACAAAATGCCTGCAAAGGATAACTGTAGCCTTGAAATGATTTGTCAAGAAAAGTCCATTAAAGAATTTGGGGGAGATTCCCAAGAAGTGGACTGCGGCTGGAGTCCTTGTGTCAAGTAACTCTTGACCCAGAGACAATGTTAGAAGCATCTTACCTGGGCTGAGAAGAAAAAGCACTGGACTGTTGCTTAGTGGTCCAAAGTCCCATTTTCAGATAAAATAAAATTTTAGCATTTTACTGTATTTGGAAATCAAGGTCCCAGAGTCTAGAGTAAGAGTGGAGAGGCACACAATCCAAGTTGCTTGAGGTCCAGTGTAAAGTTTCCACAGTCGCTGATGGTTTGGGGAACCATCTGCTGGTGTTGGTCCACTATGTTAAATGAAGTCCAAAGTCAGTGCAGTTGTCTACCACAAAATTTTAGAGCAGTTCCTGTTTCCCTGTGCTCAAAATCTTTATGGAGATGCTGATTAAATTTTCCAGCAGGATTTTGCATCTTCCCACACTTCTAAAAGTACCAACACCTGGTTTAATAACCATGGTATGACTGTGATTAATTGGCTAGCAACTCGCCTGACCTAAACCCCATAGAGGATCTATGGGGCATTGTCAAGAGGAAGATGAAAGACACCAGACCCAACAATGCAGACAAGCTGAAGGCCACTATCATAGCAACCTGGGCTTCCATAACACCTCAGCAGTGCCACAGGCTGATCGTCTCCATGCCACGTCACATTGATGCAGTAATTCATGCTAAAGGAACCCCGACCAACTATCGAGTGCATATACTGTACATACTTTTCAGTAGACCAACATTTCTGTAATATAAATCTTTTTTTTTAATTAGTGTAATTTTCTGAGATACTGATTTTTAAATTTTCATTAGCAGAGAGCCATAATCAACATTAAAAGAAATACACTTGAAATAGATTATTCTGTGTGAAATGAATCTAATTTTATATCCATATGATCTTCACTTATTGAATTACTGAAATAAATTAACTTTTCAATGATATTCTAATTTATTGAGATGCACCTGTGAGCTAATTGTACCTTCTTCACTCACACATTTATTCTGTATTTTTGGATCTTTTTCAGTCTAGCATGACCAGCATCAACAGTGTTGGCACTGATGTAGGCAGTGTGACTGGGGAAATTGAACTTGCAATTTCATACAACCTGAAGACCTGCACGCTGGAGATCTTAATCAAAGCATGTAAAAACTTAGCTCATGGGGAAGAGAAAAGAAAGAAATGTAATCCGTAAGACTTAGCTTTGAACTCTGCATGCTACAAAATGTTCACTTTCTTTACTAGGACCTGTTCTGTCCCCATATAATTTTGTAAACGCATCATTCATGATGCCAGTGCTGCGTTTTTATATGCCATGTAGCTCTCCCTAGATACTATGTGGTGTCAACGTACAATTTCATGTGTTAAATACTATATTTATATTGGTTCTTTTTATTCTAGGTATGTAAAGACCTATTTACTTCCTGATAAATCTCCAAACAGTAAAATGAAAACGAGTGTTAAGAAAAATACAGTTGATCCATCATTTAATGAAAGTTTAAAGGTAAACTACACCTACATAAATGAGAAGCACTGTAACATACTATAGGCGACCTTTCCCTAATTTTTGTCATCCATTATTTATGTTTTTATTAAAAAGTTTTTGTTTTGGCTTACTTTGCACCAAAATAGTGCCAAAATATTGACACAACTTAAGCTACACCTCTTTCCCACTAAACTGGTAAAGCTACATATACAATTTATTTACCAATGCATGTCATACCAAATTGTACGGCTGTTTTCTGTTGTTTTCCTGCTGTTGAAATGAATGCAAAACCATAAGGCTTTGGTCCTTGATGAAACACTGTGAAAATCTGCAGTAAAATCTTAAAGGGGTTGTGTCACTTCAGCAAATAGCATTTATTATATAGAAAGGCAGTTACTAATGTATTGTGATTGTACATATTCCCTCCTTTGCTGGCTGGATTCATTTTTACATTATACACTGCTCATTACCATCTTTACGACCACCCAGCAATCCATTATCAGTGGTCATGTTTGCACACTATAGAAAAAACCACCAGCCTACATAAACTCCCATGGTCCCAGCCACCAGAAAGGCCGGCACTTTTTTATTTATAGTGTGCAAGCACGGCCACAGCTGCTGGATTGCCGGGTTGTTGTAACCATGGAAACGAGCAGTGTATAATGCGATGGAAAAATGAATCTAGCCAGCAAAGGAAGCAATATGGACAATAACAATACCGTGGCTTGTAATAACTTTTTCTACATAATAAATGCCATTTGCTGATGTGAATTTCTTTGTAGGTGAAACCCACAGCAACTTACACATTCCGTCCTATCAGCTTAGACTACTTTCACAGAAGCTGGATCCGGCAGGGTTCAGTAAAAACGCTTCCATTACTGATAATACAACCATCTGCATCTGTTATGAATGGATCTAGTTGTATTATCTTTAACATTGCCAAGACGGATCCGTCATGAACTCCATTGAAAGTCAATGGGGGACGAATCCGTTTTCTATTGTGTCAGAGAAAACGGGTTCATCCCCATTGACTTGCATTGTGGGTCATGACTGATCCGTCTTGCTCCGCATCCCAGGTCGGAAAGCAAACCGCAGCATGCTGTGGTTTGCTCTCTGGTATGAGAATGGAACGTAATGCATTTTCCCCATTGACAATGAATGGGGAAAAACACTGAAGCGTTTTTTTCTGGTTTTGAGACTCTGACGGATCTCAATACCAGAAAATATTAATGCTAGTGTGAACGTTGCCTTACGTAAAGAATGATTCAGTTACTAGATTTACCCTGGGCACAGTGGGCAGAGCCTTCTGCTTCCAGCTTCGCTAACGGTATTGTTTCCAGTGCTGGCAGCTGTCCTAAACAGCTGATCGGTGGGGCTGTCTGAGCCCCAAAAATCTGATATTACCTATCCTGACGATACTTCATTAAGTCCTATATCTATATCAAATATTTTGAAGCACACATGGTTATGCAATACTTTAAATTAGCTTACTTAGATTGTAGATTGCCTCCTGCTGAATATTCTTCTCCTCTGCAGTATACCATGAAACGTTCCCAACTGGAGACACGAACTCTTCAGATATCATTGTGGCATGCAGGCAGACTGAAGAGAAAAGTCTTCCTAGGCGAAGTGCTTATTCCACTAGAATTCTGGGACTTTGATGACAACTCAACTAAATCATTTACTTGGTACCAACTGAAAGCAAAGGTATAGTACAATAAGTTAAAAGGGTTGCTCAAGATCAGGAAAAATGGGCCAAGGAAGGGAAATTAAATAAAACAATAAAATAAACATTACTATTGGTGCTCTTGCCAGTCTTTGGGTACTGTGCTTCAGCAGTGATGTCATGTCAACAAATCTGACTGCTGAGGCCAATCACTGGCCTCAAAAGTCTCAGCAGTGTGTTGGAAAGCTTTTTTTAACTACTATTCATAGACCGTCCCCTCATTACTATCCTACTGGTTTCCATAGTAGTTTTCAATACCCACACACAAGAAATCCCCTTGTCTCTATCTTCTATACTGTAGCCAAAAAAGACCGAAGAGTTATCTTTGCAGTATCATGGAGAACTGTGTGTGAAAATCAGACTTGAGAGACCTCCAGTTTCTAGAACATTCCTGTATGAGCATATGTCAGATGGTAAGAAGCTTGAGATAATCCAGAATACGATTCACATTTAAAGTAGAATATATTTCTTTTATTAACTTTTGTTCATAATACATGCACAGATGTAAGACATACTGAAGTGGTCCAGCTCCATCTTGTGATAAAAAGAGCCTGCAATTTATCGTTGAGACCAGATGGTTTTGTAAGCCCTTTTGTTAAGAGGTAAATTGCCAGATCTTGCTTTCTAACGTTTATACACTATCTTACTGTGCATAAAGGATTATATATTTTTGTTTTTTATTAATTTGACTAGTTGTCTTATTATGCCAAACAAGCAAGAAATAAAGCAAAGGACTCCAGTGCTGAGAAGACAGTCCTTTCCAGAATGGAATCACACAATCATTTACAATATTGCAAATCCAGGTGATCTCGGGATGTCTCGACTGGATCTAACTGTATGGGATCAAGGTTTGAATGAGCGATTTCTTGGTGGAACCAGTTTGAGCTCAGGTAGAGAATAATCATTCATTCCCAACGTATTCCCAAAGTATAGAAAATAAACAAGGGTTAAACATTGTCCAATACTCTCTCACTTACTAAATGCAATTTAAAGAGCGCCTGTCTCCATGATCAATCCTATTAAACCAGGCATGCTGCCTTGTAGTGTTGATTATGGTGACTAAAATGAGCCCATTCTCTTTGCAATTGGTACATGACAATGAGGGGTTTAAAGCACCAAGGAGCTGGCTGAGGTGATTGGAGCACTGAGGGGCTGGCTTAGCCAACTGGGAGTGAGAGTGGCAACAGGAAGAGGTGAAGTGGTGCTCCAGGCATCTTAATTTGCATGCAACAAAAAATAAAATTTTGTCTGCAACAGTAATACCGATTGCAGAGACAAAGGGCTTGATCATGGTGATAGATGCTCTTTAATTTAGAAACTAATATGACCACAAGAAGAAGACTGAGCTACTATGACAAAGTATGAATCCCCTCTAATATATAGAAGCATATGTTATGTTAGCACTTTGTTTTGGGCTGGGGTAAGGGAAATTATCTACCTGAACAAGTGAACTGTATGTTGGACTAACCATATTCAGAATTGTTGATAATCTGGCACCTGTCAGGTCCCATTTATGACAGATTAAAGAAATTATACTTTATAACAAATAAGAATAAATACGTTATCATACATTAAATGACAATATATTCTACATATTTACAAAATGGACATCCTCTCAAATTGTTGTGTTCAGTCATAATATCAAGCATACAGCATTGCATACCCTACAGATATTAACTCTGTATACACATTAGTAAATATAAAAGTACACATAAAAGTATGCAGCAGAGATGCATCAAGTTTTGAAGATAATGAGTAGGGATGAGTGAACTTCCTATTTTGAAGTTAATGTGCGGCTATATGCTGAATTGCGTTATGGATTCCGTTACCACGGACCATAACGCAATTACATGACTGAATACATAATGGAATGCCTTTAGAGGCGTTCCGTTATTCATTCCATCATAATAGAAGTCTATGGCCTGCATAACGGATCCGTCTGGTTTAGGTTATGCTGGAGTCCTCTCCTGCATAACATAAACCGGATGGATACTTTATGCAGGCCATAGAATTCTATTATGACGGAATGAATAACGGAACGCCTCTAAAGGCATTCCATTATGTATTCAGTCATGGAATTGCGTTATGGTCCGTGGTAACGGAATCCATAACGCAATTCAGCATATAGCCGCACATGAACTTTAAAATATGAAGTTTGCTCATCCCTAATAACGAGTCTTCTTTCAGGTGAGGAGGATGTCGCCATTGATTGTGACCAATCGGGACACCTTTTATGGGAGCAGCTGCTCAGTACACCCAATGAATGGATGGAAGAGACTCTTCTCTTACAAGCCAACAAGGGGGCGTTTAATTTTTGACTTTCATATCCAAATATCACATGCTGACTTGTCATATTTGGACCTATCTTAATGAATAATGATATCAAAGTTTTCTATATTTTGTGGCTGTGAAAATATGTGAGCCTCTTCTAGGAAAACTATCAGAGAACGTGAAAGTCACCCTGTGCCTCATAGCAGCCAATGATAGCTCGTGTGCCATTTGTCTAGAACAAGCATGACATTTAAACTGATTGCAGTTTCTGTAGTGATTTAAATATCTTGCACGACTAAAATACTGAAAGAGTTAGGCCTCTTTCACACGGGCGTCATGTTTCTTGCCCGGATAAGATGCGGGTGCGTTGCGGGAAAATGCGCGGGTGCGTTGCGGGAACACCCGCGATTTTTCCGCGCGAGTGCAAAACATTGTAATGCGTTTTGCACTCGCGTGAGAAAAATCGTGCGTGTTTGGTACCCAAACCTGAACTTCTTCACAGAAGTTCGGGCTTGGGATCGGTGTTCTGTAAATAGTATTATTTTCCCTTATAACATGGTTATAAGGGAAAATAATAGCATTCTGAATACAGAATGCATAGTAAAACAGGGCTGGAGGGGTTTAAAAAAAATAAAAAATCATTTAACTCACCTTAATCCACTTGCTCGCGATGCCGGCATCTCCGTCTAACTCTTTTACTGTATAGGACCTGTGGAGAGCATTAACTATAGTTTAAGGACCTGGGATGACGTCACTCTGGTCATCATATGGTACGTCACATGATCTTTTACCATGGTGAATCACCATGGTAAAAGATCATGTGACGTACCATGTGATGACCGGAGTGACGTCATCCCAGGTCCTTAAACTATAGTTAATGCTCTCCACAGGTCCTATACAGTAAAAGAGTTAGACGGAGATGCCGGCATCGCGAGCAAGTGGATTAAGGTGAGTTAAATGATTTTTTATTATTTTTTAACCCCTGCAGCCCTGTTTTACTTAGCATTCTGTATTCAGAATGCTATTATTTTCCCTTATAACCATGTTATAAGGGAAAATAATAAGGTTCGGGTCTCCATCCCGATCGTCTCCTAGCAACCGTGCGTGAAAATCGCACCGCATCCGCACTTGCTTGCGGATGCTTGCGATTTTCACGCAACCCCATTCATTTCTATGGGGCCTGCGTTACGTGAAAAACGCACAAAGAGGAGCATGCTGCGATTTTCACTCAACGCAAAAGTGATGCGTGAAAATCACCGCTCGTGTGCACAGCCCCATAGAAATGAATGGGTCAGTATTCAGTGCGGGTGCAATGCGTTCACCTCCCGCATCGCATCCGCGCGGAATACTCGCTCGTGTGAAAGGGGCCTTATAAGAGTAAGGCCTCATGCACACAACTGATCTACATCTGATCAGATTTTTTTGCGGATTGGAAGCAGACCGATTCATTTCAATGGGGACGCAAAATACGCTGTCCGCTTCTGTATGTCCGTTCCATGGCCCTGCAAAAAAAATAAAGAACATGTCCTATTCTTGTCTGTTTTGCGGACAAGAATAGGCATTTATTAAACAAAGTGAAACTTGCAGAAGGGGAAAATGAGGGAAGCACATGGCTGGTATACGTGTTTTGCGAATCCTCATTTTGCGGACCGCAAAACTGATAAGGTTGCGTGCATGAGGCCTAATGCAGGCTAAAGCAATATATATTTGGCCTTGTCTGTTTGGTTTGTTTTAGCCTCTTACTATTTTTAGATGTGATTTACGTAACCTGCCTTAGGGTACTTTCACACTAGCGTTATTCTTTTCCGGTATTGAGTTCCATCCTAGGGGCTCAATACCGGAAAAGAACTGATCAGTTTTATCCTAATGCATTCTGAATAAAGAGCAATCCGTTCAGGATGTCTTCAGTTCAGTCACTCTTACGGTATTTTCTCCGTCCAAAATTCCAGAACACTTGCCGGCATTATTTTCCATTGAAATGCATTAATGCTGGATCCGGCACCAAGTGTTCCGGCAAAACTGATCCGGTTTTCCGGTCTGCGCATGCGCAGATCTTCAAAAATGCAAAAAAAGAAATACCGGATCAGTTTTTACTGATGACACCGGAGAGACGGATCCGGTGTTTCAATGCATTTGTTAGAGGGATCCGCATCCGGATCCGTCTACAAATGCTATCCGTTTGCACACGGATTTCCGAATCCGGCAGGCAGTTCTGGCGACGGAACTGCCTGCCGGATCTTTACAACGCAAGTGTGAAAGTACCCTTAAAGGTGTTAGCCCATCTCGTGCATTGGGGGCATATCGCTAGAAAGGTAAGAGAAATGCCTGCCATGTGGCGCTGACATCAAAGCAGCCTCATAATATATATAGATAGATGGATAAAACAAGCAGCACTTCCAAATAGAACCCAGGTGCAATCCTGATATTCCTGGACAGGAATTCAATAGATAAAAAAAAAAAGAAAAAGCAGCACTCCAGAAATGTGAAAAAAAAAAACGGATACCTTTATTCCATCTCACCGCAGAGGTGGAATAAAGGGATCAGTTTTTTTCAAAACCGCAGCACATCCAAATGGTGAAAAATGTGTGGTCCTTTATTCACCCATGCTTCTCCCAGCAAGCGGACTGAAACGTTGTATGGGCGAATAAAGGACCACACATTTTTCACTATTTAGATGTGCTGCGGTTTTTCTTATTTTATGTATATAAAAAACTACTCTGCCTTAGGCCCCTTTCACAAGAGCGAATATTCCACACAGGTGCAATGCGTGAAGTGAATGAATAGCACCCGCACTAAATCCTGACCCATTCATTTCAATGGGTCTGTGTACATGTGTTTTTTTTTCACACATCAGTTCTGTGTTGCGTGAGAATCGCAGCATGTTCTATATTCTGCGTTTTTTACACCGCCCCTGGCCCCATAGAAGTGAATGGGGCTTCAGTGAAAAATGCATTGCGTCCGGAAGCAAGTGCGGCTGCAATGTGTTTTTCACTGATGGTTGCCAAGAGATGTTGTTTGTAAACCTTCAGTTTTTTATTAAACGCGTGAAAAACGCATCAAAACGCTTTGCACCCGCGCGGAAAAAACTGAATGCAATCGCAGACAAAACTGACTGCACTTGCTTGCAAAATGGTGCGAGTTTCACAGAACGCATCCTGAGCCAATCTGCCATGTTCGTGTGAAAGAGGCCTTGCTCTTTTCTTTATTAAAGATATTCTAGAATGATTTCTTGGGGAGTTTGAGTGTTTACTAAAATAAAATATCAGGACTAACGGGTCCGCTTTAGACTCTATATTTACCTTACTGCATCAACATTTCTGGGTGTAGTATAGAAGCTGTACTGACAATGTGGTCGCAGGTTATTCTTACTAGAAGGAATGACGATTTTATGAATCATTTAAACAGATGAAAATGTTTTGAATACATTTGTATATACACATAAGCTTTTACTGTATCTCTTTTGCCTATTATATTAAAGTACAGTATATCAAATAGGATTTTATTGTGATATTAAACTATTTGTATTTCTGTACTTGGTCTTCTATTACTGGGTTTCTCCTACTTCAAGGGGTTGTCTAGGATTTTGATAATGATTGCCTTTCCTCGGAAATGGGAACACCTGTGCAGTAAGTAACCCGCTGCTCCACCACATGAAGGAGGTACAAGATAACAGCTGATTGGTGGTTGTTATCATATCAAAATCCTGGACAACCCCTTTAAAGCATTTCATGCACTTTATCATTGACCCTCACTGTCCTTTTGCATACACACGGGAAATGGCATTTTATTAAACTTCATTTTAGCAGATAATACCAAAGTGTGCTTCTGATTTGAAATCTGTTCTATATATCTTTGTTGGGCTGACCAAATTTTAGTTCATAAGTATTCTACATAAATTCAAAAAGGCTAAATCTGTGGCAAAGTCCACATGATAAAATATTTTGCTGTGCATTTGCCATAGAGTCAACCCTTTGCATTGCCTAGACTGGATATTCTCTGGCATTCATTGGTGTTCACTGGAAGGGATTTTGGCTGGCAGTTCCCTGCTATGAGTAAACTGCATCACTTTTATGGGTGAATTGGGGGAACAGTTTACTGAATTTTAGTCAACTTACTAATAGACTGGAACAAGAGTATCTGTGCTGCTGTCCCCTTCATTGCAGCGCCTGCCCCTTGTGCTGACAGCCAGCTCCTGGGTAAACATAATGATTCTTCCCCCAACATGGCTGGTGATGGAGGTAAATGTGACTAGGGCTTCCAGGTCCATGCTACTACGCTGCAAAAATAAGACTTGTCCTATCTTTTACCGCATATGTCAATGGGTCTGCACACGACTGATGCCCGTATTTAGCAGATCCACAGTTTGCGTGCCTGAACATTCACGGCCATCACACGTTTGTTAATGTAGCCTAATTATATTATTTATTTATATTTTTTTAAACATTTTAACATTTCTGAAAGATAACTGATTAAGGCTGCTTTCAGACAATCCGTGTTTCGTCAGTTATTTCCATCGGTGATTCCAAGTCCAAAACACACCAGGTGCAACTGGTTCCATTATTCTTTACCTCTGAGTTATCCACTCCTGGGTTTGGCTCACAATAACTGATGGCAATCGCTGACCAAACACTGGGGCCTCGTCCACATTTCCGTTTTTTCACTGACGTGTGCTTTCCGCATTTTCCACAGACAGCATATGTTCCCATTGATTTAAATGTGTCTGTCCACATTTCAGCATTTTTTGTACTGATTGTGGGTCAGTAAAAAAATCACGGAGACATGCACTACTTTGGTCTATGATGCAGACCAAGCACGCCCATTGAAATCTGTGAAAATCATGGGCACAACATGGATGACATCCGTGGTGCGTCCGTTTTTTCACGGAAGACGGATAGGAAATGCTCTTGAAATTTTCAGCTGAGCAACGTCCGTGGATTATAGATGATACACGTACGCTTTTTTTCACTGACGTGACACTGACACAAATGTGGACGAGGCCTGCCTGTGTACGTGGCCTAAGAATTATTATTGTAGCATTGCCACTGAGGTTGTATTCACACAGTGTGGTTGTGTGCGAATGAGAACCACACAGCAAAAACGGCATGTGTTTTACCTCAACCATGTTGCAAAAACGGTGGCACAAACACGATAATTGTGTACATGTGAAACCATATAGTTAACAGACTGTTTAAAAGCTTTATTTTTTTATCATAGCAGCAAAAAACATTAGCACAATGCTATATATATACACTGCTCAAAAAAATAAAGGGAACACTTAAACAACACAATGTAACTCCAAGTCAATCACACTTCTGTGAAATCAAACTGTCCACTTAGGAAGCAACACTGAGTGACAATCAATTTCACATGCTGTTGTGCAAATGGGATAGACAACAGGTGGAAATTATAGGCAATTAGCAAGACACCCCCAATAAAGGAGTGGTTCTGCAGGTGGTGAGCAAAGACCACTTCTCAGTTCCTATGCTTCCTGGCTGATGTTTTGGTCACTTTTAAATGCTGGCGGTGCTTTCACTCTAGTGGTAGCATGAGACGGAGTCTACAACCCACACAAGTGGCTCAGGTAGTGCAGCTTATCCAGGATGGCACATCAATGCGAGCTGTGGCAAGAAGGTTTGCTGTGTCTGTCAGCGTAGTGTCCAGAGCATGGAGGCGCTACCAGGAGACAGGCCAGTACATCAGGAGACGTGGAGGAGGCCAACAACCCAGCAGCAGGACCGCTACCTCCGCCTATGTGCAAGGAGGAACAGGAGGAGCACTGCCAGAGCCCTGCAAAATGACCTCCAGCAGGCCACAAATGTGCATGTGTCTGCTCAAACGGTCAGAAACAGACTCCATGAGGGTGATATGAGGGCCCGACGTCCACAGGTGGGGGTTGTGCTTACAGCCCAACACCGTGCAGGACGTTTGGCATTTGCCAGAGAACACCAAGATTGGCAAATTCGCCACTGGCGCCCTGTGCTCTTCACAGATGAAAGCAGGTTCACACTGAGCATATGTGACAGAGTCTTGAGACGCCGTGGAGAACGTTCTGCTGCCTGCAACATCCTCCAGCATGACCGCTTTGGCATTGGGTCAGTAATGGTGTGGGGTGGCATTTCTTTGGAGGGCCACACAGCCCTCCATGTGCTCGCCAGAGGTAGCCTGACTGCCATTAGGTACCGAGATGAGATCCTCAGACCCCTTGTGAGACCATATGCTGGTGCGGTTGGCCCTGGGTTCCTCCTAATGCAAGACAATGCTAGACCTCATGTGGCTGGAGTGTGTCAGCAGTTCCTGCAAGACGAAGGCATTGATGCTATGGACTGGCCCGCCCGTTCCCCAGACCTGAATCCAATTGAGCACATCTGGGACATCATGTCTCGCTCTATCCACCAACGTCACGTTGCACCACAGACTGTCCAGGAGTTGGCAGATGCTTTAGTCCAGGTCTGGGAGGAGATCACTCAGGAGACCGTCCGCCACCTCATCAGGAGCATGCACAGGCGTTGTAGGGAGGTCATACAGGCACGTGGAGGCCACACACACTACTGAGCCTCATTTTGACTTGTTTTAAGGACATTACATCAAAGTTGGATCAGTCTGTAGTGTGTTTTTCCACTTTAATTTTGAGTGTGACTCCAAATCCAGACCTCCATGGGTTGAAAAATTTGATTTCCATTTTTAAGTGATTTTGTTGTCAGCACATTCAACTATGTAAAGAACAAAGTATTTCAGAAGAATATTTAATTAACTCCGATCTAGGATGTGTTATTTTTGTGTTCCCTTTATTTTTTTGAGCAGTGTGTATATATACACTGCGTGCAGAATTATTAGGCAAATGAGTATTTTGACCACATCATCCTCTTTATGCATGTTGTCTTACTCCAAGCTGTATAGGCTCGAAAGCCTACTACCAATTAAGCATATTAGGTGATGTGCATCTCTGCAATGAGAAGGGGTGTGGTCTAATGACATCAACACCCTATATTAGGTGTGCATAATTATTAGGCAACTTCCTTTCCTTTGGCAAAATGGGTCAAAAGAAGGACTTGACAGGCTCAGAAAAGTCAAAAATAGTGAGATATCTTGCAGAGGGATGCAGCACTCTTAAAATTGCAAAGCTTCTGAAGCGCGATCATCGAACAATCAAGCGTTTCATTCAAAATAGTCAACAGGGTCGCAAGAAGCGTGTGGAAAAACCAAGGCGCAAAATAACTGCCCATGAACTGAGAAAAGTCAAGCGTGCAGCTGCCAAGATGCCACTTGCCACCAGTTTGGCCATATTTCAGAGCTGCAACATCACTGGAGTGCCCAAAAGCACAAGGTGTGCAATACTCAGAGACATGGCCAAGGTAAGAAAGGCTGAAAGACGACCACCACTGAACAAGACACACAAGCTGAAATGTCAAGACTGGGCCAAGAAATATCTCAAGACTGATTTTTCTAAGGTTTTATGGACTGATGAAATGAGAGTGAGTCTTGATGGGCCAGATGGATGGGCCCGTGGCTGGATTGGTAAAGAGCAGAGAGCTCCAGTCCGACTCAGACGCCAGCAAGGTGGAGGTGGAGTACTGGTTTGGGCTGGTATCATCAAAGATGAGCTTGTGGGGCCTTTTCGGGTTGAGGATGGAGTCAAGCTCAACTCCCAGTCCTACTGCCAGTTTCTGGAAGACACCTTCTTCAAGCAGTGGTACAGGAAGAAGTCTGCATCCTTCAAGAAAAACATGATTTTCATGCAGGACAATGCTCCATCACACGCGTCCAAGTACTCCACAGCGTGGCTGGCAAGAAAGGGTATAAAAGAAGAAAATCTAATGACATGGCCTCCTTGTTCACCTGATCTGAACCCCATTGAGAACCTGTGGTCCATCATCAAATGTGAGATTTACAAGGAGGGAAAACAGTACACCTCTCTGAACAGTGTCTGGGAGGCTGTGGTTGCTGCTGCACGCAATGTTGATGGTGAACAGATTAAAACACTGACAGAATCCATGGATGGCAGGCTTTTGAGTGTCCTTGCAAAGAAAGGTGGCTATATTGGTCACTGATTTGTTTTTGTTTTGTTTTTGAATGTCAGAAATGTATATTTGTGAATGTTGAGATGTTATATTGGTTTCACTGGTAAAAATAAATAATTGAAATGGGTATATATTTGTTTTTTGTTAAGTTGCCCAATAATTATGCACAGTAATAGTCACCTGCACACACAGATATCCCCCTAAAATAGCTAAAACTAAAAACAAACTAAAAACTACTTCCAAAAATATTCAGCTTTGATATTAATGAGTTTTTTGGGTTCATTGAGAACATGGTTGTTGTTCAATAATAAAATTAATCCTTTAAAAATACAACTTGCCTAATAATTCTGCACTCCCTGTATATATATATATATATATATATATATATATATTCTGCTGTACTGTGAAATTTCTAGTAATCTTCTTAGCAATAGATAATGTATACAAGTATAAAACAGTCCTTTCTTGAACAGAAATAGCATTCAAAATTAAATTGATGAGCAGAAAAACTTCTGATGTTTCCATGATTTTAAAAGAAGAAATACTTTCCATTAGTACTTATTAGGGATCGACCGATATTGATTTTTTAGGGCCGATACCGATAATTTGTGAACTTTCAGGCCGATAGCCGATAATTTATACCGATATTCTGGGAATTTTCATTTTTGAGAAAAAAAAAATTCCTACACAAATCTGCTGAAAATTAATGTTTATTGTTAATGTGTATTTTTTTTGTTTATTGTATGTGTATTTTTTTTATAAATCTTTTTCATTTATACTTAATATTTTTGTGGGGTTTTTTTTTTCTAACTTTTAGCCCCCTTAGGGACTAGAACCCTTGTCCTATTCCCCCTGATAGATCTCTATCAGGGTGAATAGGATCTCACACTGTCCCTGCTGCTCTGTGCTCTGTGCACACAGCAGCATGGAGCTGAACATGGCAGCCAGGGCTTCAATAGCGTCCTGGCTGCCATGGTAACCGATCGGAGCCCCAGGCTTACACAGGAGGAGCAGGGGAGAGGGGATCCTGTGGCAGCTATCGCTCATAGAGGTCGGGAGCCGGCTATGTGATTCTGCAGCCAGCTCCCGCCTCCTGTATATGAATGAATGAAAGGCTTATCTTCATTGGTGGAGCGGTGGCCACAGCCCCTCCCCTTCTCTATGTTCTCTCCTCTCATTGGCGGCAGCAGCAGCACAGGGGGAGGGAGACACGGCTTCCTTCTCCCCTGTGCTGCGGAGGGAACACAGAGAACGCTGAGAGCAGCGCGTTCTGTGTTCCCAATATGTTATCGGTATATCGGCAAAATAGATGCCGATACCGATAACGTTCAAAATCCTCAATATCGGCCGATAATATCGGCCAAACCGATAATCGGTCGATCCCTAGTACTTATGTATAGAAAATTTAACATAAGCAATGTATTTCTGAAATATGTATTTCCCTTTTGTCCAGTACATGAAACACTATATAATAACAGGGGCAGCACGGTGGCTCAGCTCAGTGATTAGCGCTGGAGTCCTAGTTTCAAATCCGACCAATGACAACATCTGCATGAAGTTTGTTTGTTCTCCCCGTGTCTGCGTGGGTTTCCTCCGGGTTCTCCGGTTTCCTCCTACATGCTAAAGACACACTGATAGGGAACTTAGATTGTGAGCTCCATTAAGGACAGTTGGATTCTAATGTCTGTAAAGTGCTGCGGAATATAGTAGCGCTATATAAGTGCATAAAATAAATAATAAGATGTTACTACTGCAAGTCTGATTCATTATCCTCTATGAATATCACAATGTAACTGCTAACATTCCCTTACATCAATCATAATCTACAGAGGACAACGTGAAGATCTCAGACCCAACTATTGTACATCATCATAGGGAAGTAGTTGTAGATCAGCATCATCTGGAAAAACCTAAAGTAACTAAATAGCTATTTTTTTATTTTGGAATTAGATTAATTTACTTATTTTTGGAATAAAAAGAAGGAAGCTCATAAACACTCGGTAACACTGACATGGAAAAGGATCTAGGAATTTTAATAAACAGCAAACTAAGCTGCAAAAAACAGTGTCAGGCAGCTGCTGCCAAGGCCAATAAGGTTGCATCAAAAGGGGCATAGATGCCCGTGATGAGAACATATTCCTACTACTTTACAAATCATTAGTCAGACCACACATGCAGTACTGTGTACAGTTCTGGGCTCCAGTGAACAAGGCAGACATAGCAGAGCTGGAGAGGGTCCAGAGGAGGGCAACTAAAGTAATAACTGGAATGGGGAAACTACAGTACCCTGAAAGATTATCAAAATTAGGGTTATTCACGTTAGTAAATCTCCCCTCAGTCGTCTTTTTTCTATGTATAAATATATCAGGGGTCAGTACAGAGATCTATCCCATCATCTATTTATCCCCAGGGCTGTGACTGTGACGAGGGGACATCCTCTGCGTCTGGAGGAAAGAAGGTTTGTACACAAACATAGAAGAGGATTCTTTACAGTAAGAGCAGTGAGACTATGGAACTCTCTGCCTGAGGAGGTGGTGATGGTGAGTACAATAAAGGAATTCAAGATGGGCCTGGATGTATTTCTGGAGCGTAATAATATTACAGGCTATAGCTACTAGAGAGGGGTCGTTGATCCAGGGAGTTATTCTGATTGCCTGATTGGAGTCGGGAAGGAATTTTTTATTCCCCTAAAGTGAGGAAAATTGGCTTCTACCTCACAGGGTTTTTTTGCCTTCCTCTGGATCAACTTGCAGGATAACAGGCCGAACTGGATGGACAAATGTCTTTTTTCGGCCTTATGTACTATGTTACTAAGCCCTCAAGTTATGTTCAGACATGATGTGGCCTAAAATCCACATTTCAGATGAAAACCATTGGTCCAGCTTCTCGGCAAATAATGTAATTTGACAGGGAGGTTGCCATCAGCCTTGAATAAATGAACGGCCAGCCATGTAGCGCGTGATCGGACAGTCTGCTGTATCTGGAGCTTCTGCTTGTTTATGGCTCTCCTCTCTGACTCAAGGAGTGTGTTGACCAGCCCACACCCCCTATAAGACACCCATATGCCCTAATAGGACATACAGACACCAGCTACATTTGTGAGGGAAGACTGCTACAGTTTGAATTGAAAGTTTTGTAAAGGGAAGCCTCATCTGGTTATACAAATGAGTGGCCGGCCATGGTCTGCCAGAGCAGTCCGAAGTTCTGACTGATAGAGAGTTGTTCCTTGCTTGGATGCCGCCCCTTTGACGATAATCATACTCCGGCACTCCAGCTTTTCAGAAACTACAACTCCCAGAATTCTTCATTCACTTTTGTAGGAGTTAGTACAGCTGCGCATGTTTGCACGCTGGGAGCTGTAGTTTCACAGCAGCTGGAATGCCGAATGTTGCTGATCCCTGCTCTATGATGTTCATATACGCTAATAAGGCATACATTGTTTTTTCTTTTTTAGTAAAACAACCCCTTTAAGCTGTGACTGTGGAACCATTTATAATTTAAATAAATTGCAATTGTTCCTGTAACTGTCTTATAGTTGATGAGAAACGCTGTAAAATGTTTCATTTTCAATTGTATGGATCAAACGTCATACAAGGCCACAAATACTATGCAAACTAAATCCTGTTTGTGGTTGGGAAATCATTAACCCATTTACATGCAGCATCTGGTCGCTTTATATTTAGTCACCCCCCCAAAAAAAAAAAAAGAAAAAAAGCACAACAAACATGGCCTGTGTAAAGCCAACCTAATCTAGAACTTTTTTTTTTTTTTTGCCTGGGATGAACTTTAACGTGGGAAACAGAAGCATTATTGATACAATGAAATGATTAGGCTCTGTTCACATCTGCAGTAGGGTGCAGGGCTGCATCTGTCAAAAAATAAATCCAAATGGTGTCTGACGCTTTGGAATCCCTTTGAAACTAATAATGTCAATGGCACAAATAGCACTGCATTATTCCTGCTGCCGAAAAATGCGCCATCATAGCATATCTGGGACACTTCTCTGCAATTCAGAGGTGTACGAAAACCCTAAGCAGACACACTTGCGCAGTATGTGCCCCATTTTAAACTCGGGGTAAGTTCTCTATGTATCCATATTTTGACCATATGTTTTGAAAAGGTGTTCCATTCAGGTACCATATAGGTTCCATGTATTTCTATATGATTTCTGTACAATGTTGTGCATGGGTACCCTCTGTGTTCCAAAGTATTTCTGAATAATTCATTTACAGGCAAAGGACTCCATTCTTTTACATTATTATTTTACATTATTTGAATCCAGAGGCGAAAAAAAAGCTGTCTGGTTTGAGAGCTGCACATATACAAGCAGGCAAACAATGCGAGTTTGTGAGCGTTTGTGTGTTTGAGTTCAAATGTGTGTGACTTTAGATTACGTGACTTCATATTCAGGGACTTTAGGAGGGGACTACAGTAAGTCAGTTTCTTATCACTGCACTGTATTGTATTTTTCTCTTTCTTGCGTAATCCCCATTTAGTATGTGTTCCATTATTGACAGCGCAGTCCAGTGCACATCTTGTCTTATGTATGCAGTCCTGGAAAAACCGTTTGAGGGTGCATATATTTGTTCAAAATGTGAGCAAATTGCCTGTTTGGAATCGCACATCGAGTATCTAACTGGGCGAGTTTCAACACTGAGAAGCGTTGACAATTTGGAAAAGAGTTTACTGTTCACTGAGCAAGCACTCTATGGGGTAGATAGTATGGGGGATCAGGAAAGTGAGGTAGCTAGTTGGGTAACAGTTAGAAAGCGGGGTAGAGGGAAGAGTGCCAGGGAGGCTAGCCCTGAACTGACACACCCCAACAAGTTTGCAAGGTTGGCAGATAAAGGGGAGCACTGCTGCAGCCGGACCCTTCCTCTGCCAGTCAGGGTAATGTCGGCTCCAGTAAGCAGGGGACCAGGATAGCAGGGCAGGCTAGACAGGTGCTGATAGTGGGAGACTCAATTATTAGGGGTACAGATAGGGCGATCTGTCACAAAGACCGGGATCGTCGAACGGTGTGTTGTCTTCCTGGAGCTCGAGTTCGACACATCGCAGATCGGGTTGACAGATTACTGGGAGGGGCTGGAGAAGATTTAGCAGTCATGGTCCATATCGGAACCAATGACAAAGTTAGAGGTAGGTGGAGCGTCCTTAAAAATGATTTGGGGGATTTAGGTCACACGCTTAGGGCAAGGACCTCAAAAGTAGTGTTTTCCGAAATACTGCCTGTACCACGAGCCACACAAGAAAGGCAGCGGGAGATTAGGGAGGTTAACAAGTGGCTCAAGAACTGGTGTAGGAAGGAGGGGTTTGGGTTCCTAGAGAACTGGGCCGACTTCTCTGTCAGCTACAGGCTCTATCGTAGGGATGGGCTGCACCTCAATGGGGAAGGGGCAGCTGTGTTGGGGGAGAAGATGGCTAGAAGGTTGGAGGAGTGTTTAAACTAGGGACTGGGGGAGGGTAATTACATTATAGGGTGGGAAGATAGAGACCGGGGGCAAGGTATTGGGACTGTGGGAGGAATGGAAGGAGGGACTAGAATAGTGCAGAAGGAAAGGTGTAGGGTAAAAAATATACATAAACCTCTTAATTTTATGAATACTAATGCCAGAAGCCTGACTAATAAAACCGGTGAACTGGAATTAGTGATGTGTGAGAAGGACTATGACATAGTGGGAATAACTGACATGGCTGGATGATAGCTATGACTGGGCAGTTAATGTACAGGGTTACAGTCTGTTTAGAAATAATTCGCAAAAACCAGAGAGGGGTCTGCCTTTATGAAAAGTCCTGTCTAAAGCCCACAGTCCGAGAAGATATAAGTGAGGGACATGAACATGTTGAGTCACTGTGGGTAGAAATACATGCAGGCAAAAACTATAATAAAATACTAATAGGAGTTTATTATACACCACCTAATAATATACCAGAGTAGACAAAAATCTGCTACAAAACTAGATGGACAAGGCGGCAAATCATAATGAGGTCGTTATTATGGGGGGACTTCAACTACCCAGATATAGACTGGGAAACTGAAACCTGTATATCTCATAAAGGAAACAGGTTCTTCGCAATAACTAAAGATAATTACCTCTCCCAACTGGTTCAGAACCCGACTAGAGGGACGGCCATACTGGACTTAGTATTAACCAATAGACCTGACAGAACAACAGATGTGCAGGTCAGGGGACACCTGGGAAATAGTGACCATAAAGTAATAACCTTCCAATTATCATTCAAAAGAGTGTTTCTTCAGGGAGGAACAAAAATACCAAACTTCAAAAAGCTAATTTTAGCCAACTAATAGAGGCCATAGGCCTAACTAACTGGGAAAAAGTCCTCAAAAATAAAAATACAGCCACAAAATGGGATATTTTTAAAAGCATCCTAAAATCTAATTGTAAGAGGTACATACCTTATGGGAATAATAGGTTAAGAAATAAGAAAAAAAAAACAATGTGGATAAATAGAGCTGTAAAGAAAGCAATAAATGACAAAAGAAAAAGTGTTTTAAATTACTAAAACAGGAGGGTAGCGAGGAAGCACTGAAAAACTATAAGGAAAAAAATAAAATATGTGTAAAAAAACAAATAAAAGCAGCCAAAATAGAGACCGAGAGATTAATTGCCAAAGATAGCAAAACTTAACCCTAAAATTATATAAATGGTAAAAGGTATAAATTTAAAGGTGACTGCCCTCTACAGAGTAATGAGGGGGGAGTTGCAGAGAGCGATGAGGAGAAAGTAAAGCTATTAAATATCTTTTTCTCCACTGTATTCACTGAGGAAAATAAACTTTCAGATGAAATGCAGAATGTAAAAGTAAATTCCCCATTAAAAGTGCCCTGTCTGACCCAGAAAGAAGTACAGCGGTGTCTTAAAAAGATTAAATAGACAAATCGCCAGGACCAGATGGCATACACCCCCATATCCTAAGAGAATTAAGTATTGTCATAGCCAGGCCCTTATTACTGATATTTAAGGACTCTATACTGACAGGGAGTGTTCCACAGGATTGGCGCATAGCAAATGTGGTGCCAATATTTAAAAAAGGTCCAAAAACATAGCCTGGAAACTGTTTGAAGGTTTTCTAAGACATGCTGTCTTGGAGTACCTTAATGAAAATAAGCGAATAACGCCATATCAGCATGGCTTCATGAGGGATCGGTCAAGTCAAACTAATTTAACCAGTTTCTATGAGGAGGTAAGTTCTAGACTTGACAGCGGCGAATCAATGGATGTCGTATATCTGGATTTCTCCAAAGCATTTGACACTGTACCGCATGAAAAGTTAGTATATAAAATGAGAATGCTTGGACTGGGAGAAAATGTCTGTATGTGGGTAAGTAACTGGCTCAGTAATAGAAAACAGAGGGTGATTATTAATGGTACACACTCAGATTGGGTCACTTTTACTAGTGGAGTACCTCAGGGGTCAGTATTGGGCCCTATTCTCTTCAATATATTTATTAATGATTTTGTAGAAGGCTTGCACAGCAAAATAAAAATTTTAGCAAATGACACTAAACTGTGTAAAGTAATTGACACGGAAGAAAACAGTATACTGCTACAAAGGGATCTGGATAGATTGGAGGCTTGGGCAGATAAGTGGCAGATGAGGTTTAACACTGACAAATGTAAAGTTATGCACATGGGAAGAAATAATGCAAGTCACCCGTACATACTAAATGGTAAAACACTGGGTAACACTGACATGGAAAAGGACCTAGGAATTTTAGTGAACAGTAAACTAAGCTGTAGAAACCAGTGTCAGACAGCTGCTGCCAAGGCCAAAAAGATAATGGTTGCATCAAAAGGGGCATAGATGCCCGTGATGAGAACATAGTCCTGCCACTTTACAAATCAATAGTCAGACCACACATGGAGTACCATGTATAGTTCTGGGCTCCTGTGAACAAGGCAGACACAGTAGAGCTGGAGAGGGTTCAGAGGAGGGCAACTAAAGTAATAACTGGAAATTATCAAAATTAAGGTTATTCACTTAAAAAAAAAAAAAAAAAGATGACTGAGGGGAGATCTAATAACTATATATAAATATATTAGGGGTCAGTACAGAGACATCTCCCTTATAAACTATTTTACTATTGCATTGCCCTTTGGCAAAAAAAAAATTCCAATAGGTCTTTTTACATATATTACATGCTCTGTCCTCTTCGGAGTGAAATCCATCAGATGCTTTCTCGATTTGTAGCCCTCATCTCTGGTCTTCTAAAAGCTCATGCACACTTTAAAGAGGACCTGTCGCCAAGAAATGCAATGCAATCTGAAAGCACCATGTTATAGAGCAGGAGATAAATATATACATCAATCCACTCAGCTTCTCCTGCTCTATAACATACTGCTTTCAGATTGCATTAAATTTTTTGGTGACAGGTCCTCTTTAAGCTAAATTCATATCAGTGTAATAAGTAATCAGCTTCGCACCGTCAGTATTTGGTTATTGTTTTTCATCAGTAGCTGTAAGCCAGGAGTGGATCAAAAACACGGAAGGGGCAGAAATCTCTCTATTATACTTTTTACTGTAGATTCCACTTGTAATTTTGGCTTACAAATACTGACCATGTGAAACTCAAGTGAGTGTTTACGAGCTCTCAGGAGACCAGTGATCAGGGCTACAGGCTGAGTGGTCAGACAGCATTTCTGGTGGATTTTCCTGTGAAGAGGATAAAGCAGTCTGCAACACAGTGATCCCTCAACTAACAACAGCCTCAGGATACAATATTTTCAACTTACAGTACAATGGTTCTTCCTGGGCAATGATAACGAAGCCAAAATCAACATACAATACCTCAGACACTGTGACTGGCTGGAAGATCCACCTATTCATCATGGGCGTTTCACTGGTAAAACACCTGTGTTGACTGTCTAGAAGCTCCTCTCGTCAGTACAGTGCAGCACTACATGTCACTGGTAACGGTCAGTACAGAACAAGACGAGCTGCTTCTTTGAACACCAGGTAAGGGCATCTCCATGTTATTTTCTAGCACAGTGTGTACTCTACAAGCATCTGAAGAAGTTCCTGTCTTTATCATAGAAAGTGATTTACTCAGCAGCCACAGTGTTATGTATTTTTAAAGGGGTTATCCAAGACTATAAAAAGCTCCCCCATGCACCGGGCCCCTCACACTGAATTTACTTACCTGGCTCCCTGCACCGCTGCTGCTTCTCCCCGTGTGTGAATGAAAACATCCGGTGTCGGAGGGGGGAGCCAATGGCAGGCGGTGACTGGGAGGAGCCTCCCTAGTATCGTGGGTGATGCTTGGCAGGATCGTCCCCGTCTGCCATTGGCTGCTCCCCCCCCAACACCGGGTGTTTTTATTTGCGCACAGGGAGAAGCGGCGACGTGGGGAGCCAGGTAAGTATATTCAATATGAAGGGCCTGGCGTATGGGGGAGCTTTTTATAGTCTTTGATAACCCCTTTTAAGGCTTTGGCACAAGTTACTAGTTTTAAATAGTTATAGTCTCAAGTTACAATAGTTTCCACTTACAATGGTCATACTGGGCCAATTAATATTGTAACTTGAGGGGCCACTTGCATATGTGAAACCATGCTTGAAAAGTTTCAATAAAGACCTTTTGGACAGTGCAATAATAAAAGAAATGTATTCAAAGATGTCCAAAGCCTCTAAGTGCTTATTAAGAAAATTTTGTTATTATGAACCTTAATAACTGTGAAAGGAGCTGTCCTTAAATATTAGGCTGCTTTCACACTAGCTTTCTATTTGTGAGATCCGTTCAGGGCTCTCACAAGCGGTCCAAAACGGATCAATTTTGCCCTAATGCATTCTGAATGGATAAGGATCAGTTCAGAATGCATCAGTTTGCCTCCGTTCCGTCACCATTTTGCTTTGGAGGCTGACACCAAAATGCTTCCTGCAGCGTTTTGCTGTCTGCCTGACTAAGCGGAGACAAACGGATCCTTCCTGGCACACAATGTAAGTCTGAGTTCAAGACTGATCCGTCATGGTTATAGAAGTTCATGACAGATGTATGCGGTTGTATTACTGTAACAGAAGCGTTTTTACAGATCCATAAAAAACGCTAGTGTGAAAGTAGCCTTACAGTAAAAACCCTAAATTCACCCACAAGGTCATGGTAATAAACGGTTTAACATAGTTTTAGTTTTATTTGAAGTTCTTAACACTTTAAAACTTTGATCTCAGTTAAATGTTACCCAGCCAGGAGTAAATACAGATTTTTGATGGTGAAAATTACACAGATCAAATGTATGGCACAATATTCACCCGGAAATCTTTAATTACAGGCATACACCAATGCAATTTACATAAAAAAAATAGTAAAAACATGACCCATTGGCATCAGTGTATAAATCAGGTGCCAAACTGCTAACCAGATCAAATTGTAATCAAGCCTTACAAACATTTCTTTTAATTCTCTACAAAGACAAGCCTTTTGGCACCATAACATTAATATTATTTCATTGTAGCTTCATAAACATAATTTCTAAAAACAAAAACAAAAAAAACTATTAATCTTAAATAATTGGTGCAAAAATGTGCTGCGGTTGCATATGGCAGCCGTAATGCATTTTGGCCCCGGTAACTATGAAGACCTGCTAGCTCTCTAGTGGAGGAAAAACATTTTTTTTCTTTTGCAGCTATCATGAGTCAACTATAAAATGTTATAACACATGGACCCTTCAGTACATCCTTAATAGTGTAATGACTGTGTTTGTCCATTACATTGCTTCAAATTCATCAATTCTCTGTTTGGTGTTGCCCTGACGGATTTGTCTCAGGGTCTTGTATTTGTCACGGCCCATTTGTACATTTTGTGTATGCAAGATGTCATTGTGTGTCTTCTTGCCGTCATCCCGAGCTTGAGAAAGCTCATTTGTCAAAGCCTGGTGAGAGAAATGTAGATGTATTTAATGTCCTCTTTTGACTTCCTATAGAGCTACAACTGTATGATATAAAATGCAATTTATACTACCCAGCCAATAAGCTGTTCCTGTATAGCTTTGTGTAGTAGATGAAACTGGATACTGCAGCGCTGCTCCCATTAAAGCTAATGGGCACAGTGCTGCAGTAACCAGCTCTGTCTACTATACAGTGGGGGGAGCTATCCTAAAGATAGGCTATCAATATTGTAAATCCTGGAATACCCCTTGGAGGCATCTATACAAAACAAAGTAACCAACTATTGTTTTATTAGGAAAAAAAAACTATCCATTCAGCATAATAATATAATAGCTCAGAAGGCGGCACTCACCATTAGCTGCCTCTGTACACGCTCATTCTTCTCTGCCTCAGTGATACGCGACTCCTCTTTTCGGTCGTCTTGGAAATTGTCATAGGTGAATTCTGCACTGTATTCTACTCCATCATCTGGCAAGTGCTCGTTGACATACTCCCTGACGGGTTCATATACTGGTGGAGGTGGAAGTGCGGGAGTATTCATGACCATCTGCAGTTCCTCCTTTGTCCGAACGAGATCATTTTGAGCTTCTGTTGCCTGTTAACCAAACAATGTGCATTTCCTTTAGTCCGCGCCTTAGAATTTCAAATTGTCAAAAGCATATGGAGTCCACACAAAGTACTGTCGTTTGTAAGTGGCAGAATGCAGGAGCTACT
Source organism: Bufo bufo (assembly GCF_905171765.1). Lineage (NCBI taxonomy): Eukaryota > Metazoa > Chordata > Amphibia > Anura > Bufonidae > Bufo > Bufo bufo. The sequence goes on from NC_053392.1 coordinate 391,387,488, forward strand.
GAACCTGGATATCGTTCAAGTAAGGTCATTTTTCTGTTTAACGCTATGGGCCTGGAGTAAGTTTAACACATGAACTAATTTAAAGGGAACCTGTCACCGGGATTTTGTGTATAGAGCTGAGGACATGGGTTGCTAGATGGCCGCTAGCACATCCGCAATACCCAGTCCCCATAGCTCTGTGTGCTTTTATTGTGTAAAAAAACTGATTTGATACATATGCAAATTAACCTGAGATGAGTCCTGTATGTGAGATAAGTCAGGGACAGGACTCATCTCAGGTTAATTTGCATATGTATCAAATCAGTTTTTTACACAATAAAAGCACACAGAGCTATGGGGACTGGGTATTGCGGACGTGCTAGCGGCCATCTAGCGACCCATGTCCTCAGCTCTATACACAAAATCCAGGTGACATTTTCCCTTTAAAACACAATAAATGGAAATAATTAGTGTTGAGCGAATCAGGTTCGGATTACTCAATCTGAACCCGATTAGTTTGAAAACGTTGTTTACAATTTCTCCTCGGTAGCGCACTAAAATGTATTGGCTCCGCTGAGGCCGTGAAACTCTTGCTGCAAATAACGAGACACTTGCTTCGTCTCGCGTCTATGATGTTACATTTTGATTATGTGCATATATTACGGTTTCAAAATCTGAAGCTGAACTCTGCTTTGTTAATGAGATTTTGAAACCTTAATTTATATAAATTTATATGCGCAAAATCGAAATGTAATGTCATAGACGCGAGACAAAGCAAGTTTTCAAGGCCTCAGCGGAGACCATACATGTTGGCGTGCTACGGAGGAGATATTGTAAAAGAAGTTTTCAAATTAATCGGGTTCGATTCACTCATGTCTAGTAATACTTTTAATGCATTAATAATTTAACTCACCTTAATCCACTTGATCGCGCAGCCGGCATCTCTTCTGTCTTCTTTGCTGTGCACAGGAATAGGACCTTTGATGACGTCACTGTGCTCATCATCACATGGCCCAATCACATGGTTCATCACCATGGTGAGGGACCATGTGATTGGATCATGTGATGTGACGTCACCACAGGTCCTTAGCCGGCAGCTCAACATTACAGAGGAAGACAGAGATCCGCAACTACGCGATCAAGTGGACTCGGTGAGTAATTTATTTTTTCTTTGTAACCCCTCCATCACTATTTTACTTTGCATTCTGTATTCAGAATGCTATTATTTTCCCTTATAACCATGTTATAAGGGAAAATAATACAGATCAGGTCCGCAGCCCGATCGTCACCTAGCAACCATGCGTTAAAATCGCACCGCATCCGCACTTGCTTGCGGATGCTTGCGATTTTCACGTGGCCCCATTCACTTCTATGGGGCCTGCGTTGCATAAAAAACGCAGAATATAGAGCTTGCTGCGATTTTCACGCAACGCACAAGTGATGCGTGAAAATCACAGCTCTTGTGCACAGCCCCATAGAAATGAATGGGTCAGGATTCATTGCGGGTGCAATGCGTTCACCTCACGCATTGCATCCGCGCGGAATACTCGCCCGTGTGAAAGAGGCCTTAAGGTGGCCATACGCATTAGTCTAAAGTTGATTTCAACCAAAACTTAAAGGGGTTGTCCGGGTTCAGAGCTGAACCTGGACATACCCACATTTTCACCCCTCTGGCCCCTGTGATATGAGCATCGGAGCGCATTCCCTTGCCCTGCGCTGGATCGCGCAGGGCAAGGGTTTGTTTGTTTACCTCCTCACACTGTAGGCAGAGACTTCCGCTCAGCAGTGTATTCGGTGATGTCACCGGCTCTGATGGGTTGGTTATAGGGCTGCCCTAGCCATTTTACAGGCCAGGGCAGAGCTAAAGCCTGCCCATCAGTGCCGGTGATGTCACCAGGCTCGCTGCTGGGCGGAAGCCTCCGCCTAGCAGTCCCAATGGAGAGCCCGGTACGTCATCGGAACTCCCTAAACTGTCTCTGCCCTGCATGATTCAGCGCAGGGCAAAGGAGAGCATGAAATGCTCCAATGCGCATAACAGGGGGCTGTCTGGGTGAAATTGTGGGTATGTACGGGCCGATAAATTTAGACCATTATCATCTGAAAAGAAATTAGCCATGTTTAATATTTTTGTCCTAGTCGGAAGAAAGAATGCTTCATTCTATGGGAGTTAAAAGAACAGCCAAACATGTTTGCATGCTGGGAGTTGTAGCTTCACAGCCGCTAGAGTGCCGAAGGTTGCTGATTCCTGTTCTATCTTATGGCTGCCTTTAGAGTACACCTACTCTGGATAATCGGCAAAATCTGCATGAATTACATGTGGATTTCTCATGGATTTCACCCTGTCTATTGCCAAAGCGTGGAATCCATGGTGGAAATCCACAGCACAAATTGACTGGCTGCTGATTTAAAATTCAGTCAGTACGTGGATACCATTAGCTAATCTCATCCACTTTTCTGGTACTACTGTAATATGCGGTTGATTTACCGCACACAAATCCAGGACAGTAAATTGAGGTTTATCTGTCCTGAGCAGATGTACTCAACCAGCTGACAGATTTACGGACAATCGTCTAAGTGTACTTTTAGCAGATTCTACCACAAACGCCAGCTGCAGCAGGATGAAGAAGAAAAACATTTCAGAACGTTTGATTGATGGTTAATTATGCCATAAACTGCAGGATTTGGCTGATTACAGGATTATAAAAAAATTATGGTTATCTCAGCTTGTCTATGAACCTTAAAATAATAAGTGTTTTACTGCTGTGCTCCTTTAGTTGCACACTAGTGTTTACCGATCCGGCATTACCGGACGATGCTGGAATGCCGTCTGGCCCCATTAACTATAATGGGGTCAGACGGTGATCTGACCACAACCCGGCAAATAAATTCTATGCCGAAACAGCCTGTCGAACGGCTGTGCCGGCAGTGTGAAACAGGTCTTAGTGAATAGGCTTCAGCCGTGTCTATTTGCATCCCTTTGCAGGGTTCATCATCTTACGGTTTCTATATTTCAATCAAATCCAAAATCTATTTAGAATGAAAGGTTGTAAGGGGTTCTCCAGCACTGCAAACACATGCCTGCTCTAATCCAAAAACGGCACCGCTCCTGTTCACAGACTGTGTGCGGTACTGCAGTGCTGCCCCACTGACTCCAATGAAGCTGAGCTGCAATACTAGACACAACCCATGGACAGGGGTGGTGCTGTTTTGGGATGAAAGCAGCCATGTTTTCTAATCCTGGACAACCCCTTTAATGATAGTGGTTGAACCTAGCAATTTCGCTGGGTCTGGCCAACCACCTTATGCGTACGTGGACCATTTGACTCTCCAGCAGTTGTCGGAGGGAGAGGGATTGAGCAGTTGGGATTCAAAATGCCCAATCCTTTTCTTCTTGGGAAGATAAGCATAAGCCTCCCCCAGTTAAAAACACATGCATGCTTGGCTGAACCAAGTGAGAAGGTGCATGTATTGTGGGTCAGCTGACAGCTATCTGAAATATATGGGCATCTTTACATGAGATGCAAATTATGGCAATGACAGGCAGTTTTTTTGCAGCAAACAACAATGGATTTGCATAATGTAATCCACTTTCTCACTGGACATTGCACAGTATACACAACAGCCAAAAATAACATAAAAGCATATTAGTAAGTGGTCAGAAAAAAGACTAATGGCTAAGTTTAGGGGGCGTGCATATTATAATTTTAAAGAGTGTATATAGTGTAAAATAAGAAATGTGGCTCCATACCCGCAGTTGCCATTCACCAACTTCATCTTCCTTAGCTCGTCTTGCTTCCTCCAGAAGAGTAATCCTGGTTGTATACTCAGCTAGCTCTGCAGCCTAAAGGACAACGACAAAGGAAAGTCTTTACGGCATCTCTGTGCAAGTATCATCTTATGCACTGAAACTAAGCAAATAAATGAATAGTGACAGGAAATATAGGCATTCACATATCAAGAAGAAAAATCATAACAATCCTGTGACCATTTATGGTGGCATATTTTCACATCAGGCAGAAAAGGGGTACCTTTAGATTAATTTTATGATCTGTTTGGGTGCACTTATACAAATCACTATTATTTGGATCTTGAAGCTTTACAGGAAGCTAACCAATTCGATATGTGGAATTTATATATAAACTGCATATATAGCTGAGATAGTGAATGTAATGATTACAAAGTCCAATAGATGGCAGCAAACTCGTGTAGCATACCGAAACAAACACATTAGGAGGCATTTACTACTAATAGAATTACTGTAGTCATAAAGTGAATACAGTGATATTTCTCTATCTGCCATCCATAGTTGCCACCAGTTATCCAGGACTGCCAATGGTGAGGGTGATCACAAGATGTGCCCGCTATGACGACGTCAAATTACAGGTGTCCCTTGCCTTTAAAGACACCTGTAATTTGACGTCCCTTGCCTTTAAAGATAGGGATAAGTCAGGGATGAATATAACTACTTAGACTGACATCATATGTAAACTGACCATCTGAGCAGACACACCCATTGAAGGGGTTTTCTGGAACCAATACTGATAGATATATATATATATATATATATTTGGACACTGACAAATTTTGTTTTACCTGGTTACTAAAACATATTCAAGTTATAGTTATATAATGGACATAAAGTCCAGACTTTTAGCTTTCATTTGAGGGTATCCACATTAAAATTGGATGAAGGGTTTAGGAGTTTCAGCTCCTTTTATATGTGGCACCCTTTTTGAAGGGACCAAAAGTAATCGGACAATTGACTCAAAGGCTGTTTCATGGGCAGGTGTGGGCAATTCCTTCATTATTTCTCTCTCTATTAAGCACATAAAAGGTCTGGATTTGATTTGCGATGTGGTGCTTACATTTTGAAGATTTTTCTGAGAAGTAAACATGCGATCAAAGGAGCTCTCCATGCAGGTGAAACAAGCCACCCTACATCAGCGACAACAGGAAAAACCCATCTGAGAATTTGCTACACTATTAGGAGTGGCAAAATCTACAGTTTGGTACATTCTGAGAAAGAAAGAAAGAAAGAAAGAAAGCACTGGTAACCTCAACAATGCAAAAAGACCTGGATGCCCACGGAAGACAACAGTGGTGGATGATCACAGAATAATTACTATGGTGAAGAGAAACCCCTTCACAACAGCCAACCAAGTAAACAACATTCTCCAGGATATAGGCGTATCAATATCCAAATCTACCATGAAGAGAAGACTGCATGAAAGTAAATACAGAGGGTTCACTGCACGGTGCAAGCCACTCATAAGCCTCAAGAATAAGAAGGCTAGATTGGACTTTGCTAAAAAAAACATCTTAAAAACCAGCACACTTCTGGAAGAGCATTCTTTGGACAGATGAAACCAAGATCAACCTCTACCAGAATGATGGAAAGAAAAAAGTATGACGAAGGCATGGTACAGCTCATGATCCAAAGCATACCACATCATCTGTAAAACATGGCGGAGGCAGTGTGATGGCTTGGGCATGCATGGCTACCAGTGACACTGGGTCCCTAGTGTTTATTGATGATGTGGCACAGGACAGAATCAGCCGGATGTATTCTGGGGTTTTCAGAGACATACTGTGTGCTCAAATCCAGCCAAACTGATTGGTCTGCGTTTCATAATGCAGATGGACAATGACCCAAAACATAAAGCCAAAGCAACCCAGGAGTTTATTAAAGCAAAGAAGTGGAATATTCTTGAATGGCCAAGTCAGTCACCTGATCTGAACCCAGCTTGTTAAAGACTAAACTTCAGATGGAAAGGCCCACAAAACAAACAACTGAAAACCATAGTTGTTGCGAACAAAGGGTTTTCAACCAAGTATTAGAAATTAACATTTTATTTACAATTATGTAATTTGTCCAATTACTTTGGAGCCCCTGAAAAGAAGGGATGAGTTTAAAAAATGCTTTAGTTCCTCACATTTTTATGCAATCATTTTGTTCAACCCACTGAATTAAAGCTAAAAGCCTGAACTTCAACTGCATCTAAATTGTTTTGTTCAAAGTCCATTGTGGTAATGTACAGAACAAAAATTAGAAAATAATGTTGTCTCTGTCCAAATATATATGGACCTAACTGTATATGTGACAAATCACACTCTTTAGGCTTACAGGCAGTAGACTTGGGCCACAAAAAGTGACGGGTAAAGGCTTATGCACATGAACGTATTTTCTTTCCTTGTCTGTTCCATTTTTTTTGCGGACCGTATGCGGAACCATTCATTCAATAGGTCCGCAAAAAAAAATGTACTGTGTGAATTCCGTTTCCATATGTCCGTATTTCCATTCCGCAAAAAAATAGAACATGTGCTATTATTGTCCGCATTATGGACAAGGATAGGACTGTTCTATTAGGGGCTGGCTGTTCTGTTCCGGAAAATACGGAATGCACAAGGATGTCACCTGTATTTTTTGCAGACCGCAAAATACATAAAGTCGTGTGCATGAGCCCTAAAAGTGAAGGGTGGATTTGTGTATTACCAGCTGCTCTTGACTCTTCATCTGGTCAACAGCTTGTTTTTCCAGGTCTTCTTTGGCACGGATGGCAGCAATGCGTTCAGACTCCAGTCTTTCTGCTTCTAACTGAGCTCTTATCCTCTCCTCTTCCAGCTCACGGGCTCTTCTAATCTGCTCTGATAATTCTGTTTAACAACAAAGTATGGATCTGAGACACAAATGCAGAAAAAACTACACCTTTCACACATTTACATTTTCACATTAAATCCTTTGTTTGGATTTAGGCCGGACTCACACATCTGTGATCCTACTGTATGATATATTGTTAGGACTCATTCACGTGTCCATGATGATCCATGACAAGATGGTCAGTGGTTCATCCAAGAAGATGTCCGTGAAGAATCTGTGTGTGTTTTTTTGCCCTCTGTGTCCATAGTCCTCAGACACTGCTAGGCCTCCTAGCAATGATATGTGAAAACTACGGACCAAACATGGATGGTATACATAGACTATAATGTGCGTGAGGGATGCATAATTGCAGACAAAAATAGGGCATGCTTCTGTACCGTCACCATGGACCCAAGAGCCGTGGAAAACTGCTGATCTGTAAATTCACACATTACAGTCAATGGATACATGATCAGTCTGTGGAGGTGCCAATTGGGGCTTCTGTCGCAGATTCTGTTTAAAATGCAGGAGGAAAATGTCCTGCATGCAGAACATTTTTCTCCACTTAAATTCTAGACCTCTGAACCAAACCATTAAGGTCAATGGGTTCAGTTTGGCAACGTTCACGTCAGCTATGTGCTGAAACCGTAACGTCGCTCATTTTTGTTGTTCTGATCCTTAAACAGAGCAGAACAGAAAGAAATAGCAGGGATGTGAATGCCACCTGATGTCCCATTCTGACTTGATTTTCCAACCTGATGGGTCCGATCTTTTAGCTTATATAGCTACTATCGCTACAGTTCTTCAAGCTTATTATACAAATACGTTTTATGTGTAAACCCAGTCTGTGAACTTCAGGTGCACATAGCTTTGAAAAAATGTAAATTACATTTTTTTTTTTTATGTTTAGAAAGGACATTATTTAGAATGTGAGAATGGAGAGAATGCAGTGTTCCTCCTTCAATTTCAAGATACAATAGAACACATTTACTACTGTGACTGTGCTTAGAGATTGTCATAAAATGCAATAAAATTGGGGACAATGTGGCACATTTTAGGTCAAATTTGCATATCTAGTTGTAAGAAAAACCACTACACCTAAATTGCCCCAATAAGTTGGTATAACGTTAGACAAAAGTGTCTAGCTATGCAACACATTTACCATGCACCATGAGCCACTGTGATAAGCTTTGCAGGTCTTTAGCCCCATTGTTCTTGAAACTACATTCTAATGAATATTGTGACAAACTCGCCTCTTTTGAGTTTGCCACGAGTACTTGGAGAGGACTACTTGCCAGCCTCTTACCATGTGATTACGGTCCCATGTTGAATGCACCGGTTTTATGCAATAGCTGCATAGTTATATAAGTTCATGTATTTTGCTGTTTTTTTGCTACCATGTGGCTAATGGAGTCTTGCCTCTGTCCTTGGGAGATAAGTGGATCACTTCTCAATTGTCTCCAGGACAAAAGACAGTGTAGAACAGGTTTTGGACAGAAAAGCCATGAGTACAGCCAGGCCAAAGAGACTTTTACTAACTTTTGAATTCCTGGTCTAATTCGTGCCATTTTGGGATGTGTTAAATCAGGGCTTGACAAATTTCCTTGGAATCTAGGAGCCAGCTAAAAAAGTTAGGAGCCAGGCGGAGCCGCGTCATAAAGCCCCCAGTAGGTGCCCCCATAGTGCTCCCCCCCACTTTTCCATAGAGCCCCCCAATAATGCTGTATACCATGTTGCATATACCGCCGCTCCGTCCCCGGACCCTATTGACTATAATGGGGACGGGGGTGGAGCTCCGGCACAGCACGGCAGTTCGCGGTGAGAGGCCGCCGGACTAAAAAGTTGGACATGCAGTACTTTTAGTCCGGCAGCCTTTCACCATGTACTGCCCTGCTGCGCCAGAGCTCTGCCCCCATTATAGTCAATGGGGACGGAGCGGTGGTCCGGCGAAACAGCGGAAGGACGGATCCGACAGGGTGAACAGCCAGCCGGATCAGTCCTGCCGCAAGTGTGAAAGTACCCTTAGTTATATAGCTACTGAATGAGACAGAAGAAGGGATGCCTTTTAACATGTATATCTCCTTGAGAAGCCAATTTGATCCTAAAGGGTTAATTCAACCTGTAATCTAAACTGTGTCCTGTCACTTTTATCTCTCTGCTCCTGTCCCTTAATCTGATCACTGCTGCAACAAAAGCATCAGCCGACAGCCTCAGTGTAACCTGTTCTTTTAACTCAAAGAATCGAATGAGTCACTAACTAATCGGATCTTTAGATTCTTTTAACCTGAGACTCATTCGATTCTTTCTAGACTCCATCCTGTACTTGTGTCAGTGACCTAGAGCTGCTAGTCCTTGCCTCAGCTCTGATTGGTTGGTGGGCGGGGAGGGGAGGGGCTGGCAGAAGCAGCTTCCACTCTAGGATCAGATTACACTCCTCCCGAGCCCCTCCCCTCCCTGCTGCCAGTGTCTCGCTCTCTGTGTGCTGTGACTCACTGACTGAGGAGCTGTTTCAAACGGTGCTGCCTCCGGACAGAACGGCAGCTCCTCACCCATCGCCCGGGCACCTTTGAAAACGGGCTGACAAATACCCAAGCGCCAGGACTAAATTTCTGGTCGCCATGGCGACCTGGCGCCTGGGATTTGTCGAGCCCTGTGTTAAATGTCTATGTGTATTGTAAAGGGTGGGACATTGTATATTTACAGTGATGTCTGTCCTATTGTCTCCCCGTGTGTATTGGCGATTTCCCTTTGTTCTGAGAGATAATAGAATTACACCTCGGTTGTCTCTAGGACAGAGGACATTGTGTATTGTCCTGCCTGGGATAATTATGTTAACCATTGTGTACCATAATTATATCACAGGCAGAGGGGAGGATGTTATGTGGGTTGTAACCTTTGTGTTATGGGTTAATGTATGTTATTTGTGGGTGTCTCCCTTGCATGGGAGCAGGGGATAAAAGAAATGGTATGTTTGAGTGCCTGTGTGCTTCCAGTAAACGTTTTCCAGCATTCAACGTTGGCTCATGTATGGACTTATAGGGCGATACTGGCGATACCGGCGATAATAGCGATTTATTTGCTCGGTGGATTATTTGGCTGTACTATTACATGGGAAGAAGGGAATACTAGACGGTGACACAGATGATACCGTCACAAATATACAGTCAGGTCCATAAATATTGGGACATCGACACAAAGATTTTTGGCTCTATACACCACCACAATGGATTTGAAATGAAACGAACAAGATGTGCTTTAACTGCAGACTGTCAGCTTTAATTTGAGGGTATTTACATCCAAATCAGGTGAACCGTGTAGGAATTACAACAGTTTCCATATGTGCCTCCCACTTGTTAAGGGGCCAAAAGTAATGGGGCAGAATAATAATCATAAATCAAACTTTCACTTTTTAATACTTGGTTGCAAATCCTTTGCAGTCAATTACAGCCTGAAGTCTGGAACACATAGACATCACCAGACGCTGGATTTCATCCCTGGTGATGCTCTGCCAGGCCTCTACTGCAACTGTCTTCAGTTCCTGCTTGTTCTTGGGGCATTTTCCCTTCAGTTTTGTTATCAGCAAGTGAAATGCATGCTCAATCAGATTCAGGTCAGGTGATTGACTTGGCCATTGCATAACATTCCACTCCTTTCCCTTAAAAAACTCTTTGGTTGCTTTTGCAGTATGCTTTGGGTCATTGTCCATCTGCACTGTGAAGCGACGTCCAATGAGTTCTGAAGCATTTGGCTGAATATGAGCAGATAATATTGCCCGAAACACTTTAGAATTCATCCTGCTGCTTTTGTCAGCAGTCTCATCATCAATAAATACAAGAGAACCAGTTCCATTGGAAGCCATACATGCCCACGTCATGACACTACCACCACCATGCTTCACTGATGATGTGGTATGCTTAGGATCATGAGCAGTTCCTTTCCTTCTCCATACTCTTCTCTTCCCATCACTCTGGTACAAGTTGATCTTGTTCTCATCTGTAGGATGTTGTTTCAGAACTGTGAAGGCTTTTTTAGATGTTGTTTGGCAAACTCTAATCTGGCCTTAGTGTTTTTGAAGCTCACCAATGGTTTACATCTTGTGGTGAACCCCCTGTATTCACTCTGGTGAAGTCTTCTCTTGATTGTTGACTTTGACACACATACACCTACCTCCTGGAGAGTGTTCTTGATCTGGCCAACTGTTGTGAAGGATGTTTTCTTCACCAGGGAAAGAATTCTTCGGTCATCCACCACAGTTGTTTTCCGTCGTCTTCCGGGTCTTTTGGTGTTGCTGAGCTCACCGGTGCGTTCCTTCTTTTAAAGAATGTTCCAAACAGTTGTTTTGGCCGCGCCTAATGTTTTTGCTATCTCTCTGATGGGTTTGTTTTGTTTTTTCAGCCTAATGATGGCTTGTATCACTGATAGTGACAGCTCTTTGGATCTCATCTTGAGAGTTAACAGCAACAGATTCCAAATGCAAATAGCACACTTGAAATGAACTCTGGACCTTTTATCTGCTCATTGTAATTGGGATAATGAGGGAATAACACACACCTGGCCATGGAACAGCAGAGAAGCTTATTGTCCCATTACTTTTGGTCCCTTAACAAGTGGGAGGCACATATGCAAACTGTTGTAATTCCTACATGGTTCACCTGATTTGGATGTAAATACCCTCAAATTAAAGCTGACAGTCTGCAGTTAAAGCACATCTTGTTCGTTTCATTTCAAATCCATTGTGGTGGTGTATAGAGCCAAAACCCTTAGAATTGTGATGACATCCCAATATTTATGGACCTGACTGTATTTTCGCTCCGCATCTGACCCACATTTTTTCTACTGCAGAACAGTTGACTGGCAGGGGTGTAGGGTGTCAGACCCCCACTAATCAGATATTGAGGATAGGCCATCAATATAAAAGTACTGGACAAATCCTTTAACTCTTTTCTGGCTTACCTTTTTCAGCCTTCCTTGTCTTCTCTTCATACTCCTGCAACCTGAGCATGAGATCCTCCTTCTCCCTTATCATCAGTTCCTTCTCTTTTTCAACAACTTCCCTCTTCTTCTTCTCATTTTCAAGCTGCTGCCTGTATTGTGAAAAATCAACAAGGAAAAATGTCTCTTTCTCTTCTTATAATATGACCCAGTGGTATTACGAATGTGCTATGTTCAGTACTTGATCACTACAGTTGGATCCCCACAGGGTTTTGTTTGTGCATTTAAAATTGGAATGTAAAATGTCTGCAGTAAAAAAAAAAAGCGTATGCCGTTTTTCTCGTGAATTTTAAATAATGTCTTACAGTTTTGAAGAGTTTTTAAGCCATATTAAAAGATAACTAATGAGGTCCATGGACTAAATCACCATAAGCACCACCACAGAGCATGTTCCATTTTTTAAGAAATTGAAAAAATACAGGCTACAGAAATGCCAAATGTGTGTAGGGATGTCCCAAAAAAGTGGAAACAGTGTGCGTGAAGCCAGCCTTAAGCCTGGCCATACAAACTAGATGTATGTCAGCAGAACTCGCTGATTTCAGTGGGATTGGCCAACCATGTAATGCACATTTTTTGCTGCAGAGGGCCATTTGCATATTTGTAACATCGTTCGTGGGCCATACAAAATTCTCAACTTAAATATTTGACTGCTGTATTTGGTCAAACATATACCGTAATTGAATTAGGGCTAAGTTAAAGAAAATGCGCTACAATTTAAAAAAATCTAGAGCGCTGTGTTTTTGCAGCACAAAATGGCACCTGCAAAATATATATCATATAGTACAGGTGCCATTTTGACCACACATAGCAGTCTAAGTTCAGAATGTTACATATTTAGTTCTTTATTTGGCATTAATGGCAGCCAAGCTCATCCCAGGGGGGGGGCCAGAGAGGGGTTCACCCAGCTTTCACTCTCCCTGCCTCTTACTTCGCAACTGTCCCTGCCTTTGTCCCTTTCTCAGCCTCAGATCTGTCCCCCACCTCCATCAGCCTCAAATTAGACCCCCCCAGCCTACATCAGCCTCAGATCCGACCTCCCAGCCTCAAATTAGACCCCAATCAGACCCTCCCTAGCTTCAGATCAGACCCCCAGCCTCAGATCAGACCCTCATCAGACCCTGCCCAGCCTTAGATCAGATCCCCAGCATCAGATCACACCCCCATCAGACCTCCCAGCCTCAGATCAGACCCCCAGCCTCAGATCAGTCCCTCATCAGACCCTGCCCAGCCTTAGATCAGATCCCCAGCGTCAGATCACATCCCCATCAGACCTCCCAGCCTCAGATCAGACCCCCAAGCCTCAGATCAGACCCCCCAGCTTCAGATCAGACCCCATCAGACCTCCAATCAGACATTTAAAATAAATAAATAAACTTACAGTGTCAGGTCATAGTGCACGTCTAAGTGCACTACATCCTGGCGCTGTATGTGTCAGGACACAGTACAGGGCTGTAGGAAGGCCAGTACAGTCAGTGCAGTTCTCACCTTGCTGTGAGCAGTTCTCCCATAATGGAAGCAGTCATTAGCATTTTCACAATATGTTCTGGAAGGGGGCCGGAGGCCTCATGAAATGATCCCCCGGGCCGGAGGTTCCCCACCCCTGATTTAATGTGTGTGGGTGCCTTCTGATTCTCCCCATATGGCAGGAATTGGGGAAGAGAAGAACCAGGCTGATGCATTCCAACATGCCTAATCATTCTGGCATTGAGTAAAGTCTGCCAGCAACTTACTACTTTACATGGCAGTATTTTGGTCAGCATTTTGCAAATTGAAACCAGAAGTTGGTCCAAAACCAGGAAGAGGTGTAAATCTTTCCCTTATTATATGTTTTTCTCTATAGGTAGTGTTTCTGGTTTGACTTAGGCTTAGTTCACACGAACGTGTGTGATCCGTGGCCGTATTGCGGACCTCAATACACGGCCACAGTTCCGTGTGCATTCTGCATCACGGATGCGGACCCATTCACTTCAATGGGTCCGCAAATCCGGAATAGCGGAATGGCCGCACGGAACGGGACCCCTCGGAAGCACTACGGAATGCTTCCGTGGGGTTGCATCCCGTACTTCCGTTCCGCAAAAAGATAGAACATGTCCTATCTTTTTGTGGAACGGGCGGATCGCGGGCCCATTAAAGTGAATGGGTCCGCGATCCGATGCGGCTGACCTACGGCCGGCGATCGTGCATTGAGGCCCGCAATTTGCAGGCCGCAGCACGGGCACTGGTCACACACGTTCGTGTGAACTCGGCCTTACAATTACTGATGCAATGACCTATATACACAAGTGTAAAAGTGGTCTTAAACTGTGAAATAATTCAGGGATATCTACATAAGAAGTAATACATAGGTACACATTGTTTGTCTATGTCAAGTCATTGTGTTATCTTTAAGTTAAACCTTATAGGTTGTATGGGAAAATAGCATTGGTCAAAAAAAAACAACAAAAAAAAAACACCACACAATGCCCAAAAAACAGCAACTCAAAATGCATGTGTTTTTAAAGCATAAACAAAAAAACAAACAAAGGAGGTCTGGGCCAGACCCAGTGCATGCTGAGATTTTGAAAAAAAAAAATCCATTGATAGAACAAATGCACCTCAAGAATGCAAAAAATACAACTACAAAGAAAAAAAAAAACACTTGTTTGTCCTGCTTTTAATATTTCCCATAGACTTCCAAGCAACATCTGGAGCTGGCCTTTTTTGTCTAAAAAGTGCACCAGTAAATGCCAGCAATAAAAAATACACCAAAAACTGCAAAACAACACAAAAACACCGCAAAATCCTATGTGTGACACTAGCCTAGTTCAGAACTCATCATAAATTACCTGTCATGCAGAGGAAATTCGAGTGCAGCATAAGGCGTCTTTCACACGACCGTTTTTTTTTTCCATTTACGGGCCGTTTTTTGCATTCTGTATACGGTCCGTATATAGGAACCAATAATTTCAATGGTTCCGCAAAAAAAAACGGAATGTACTCCGTATGCATCCCGTTTCCGTATTTCCGTTCCGTTGAAAGATAGAACATGTCCTATTATTGCCCGCAAATCACGTTCCGTGGCTCCATTCAAGTCAATGGGTCCGCAAAAAAAACGGAACACATACGGAAATGCATCCATATGTCTTCTGTATCCGTTCTGTTTTTGCGGAACCATCTATTAAAAATGTTATGCCCAGCCCAATTTTTTCTATGTAATTATTGTATACTGTATATGCCATACGGAAAAACGGAAACACAACGGAAACAAAAAACGGAACAACGGATCCATGAAAAACGGACCGCAAAACACTGAAAAAGCCATATGGTCGTGTAAAAGAGGCCTAAAATGCAGGTTGCAACTAGAAAAGTCACTAATGCATTGGAATGTCACAAATCTGTGTGATTTGCAACTTTTATATGACAAAAAGAGGTGTAAGGGGAATCATAAATTCCTCCCCACTGTGGCAAAAAAATTTAAATATAAAAAATAAAAAAACCGCTTGTGCTTATTCTGACATTTTAAGTAAAAAAAAAAACACCAGAGCCAAATTTATGTGCGTGGGAACCCTTAGGCCCCTGTCACACGGGCGAGTTTTCTGCGCGGAAGCAATGCGTGAGTTGAACGCATTGCACCCGCACTGAATCAGGACCAATTCATTTCTATGGGGCTGTTCACATGAGCAGTGATTTTCACGCCGATCCCAAGCCCGAACTTCTGTGAAAAAGTTCGGGTTTGGGTACCAAACATGCGCGATTTTTCTCACGCGAGTGCAAAACGCATTACAATGTTTTGCACTCGCACGGAAAAATCGCGCATGTTCCCGCAACGCACCCGCACCTTTTCTCACAACACCTAACCCAAACCCGAACTTCTATGAAGAAGTTCAGGTTTGGGTACCAAACATGCACATTTTTTCTCACGCGAGTGCAAAACGCATTACGTTTTGCACTCGCGCGGAAAAATCGCGGGTTTTCCCGGAACGCACCCGCACATTTTTCCGCAACGCCCGTGTGAAAGAGGCCTAAGACTGATCAGGATCCTGGTCAGTCTTTAAAATGCCTGATCAGTAAAAAATAAATGCATTGAAATGCCGGATCCGTGCCCATTGACTTGCATTGTGGGTCATGATCCGTTTTGCTCCGCATCCCTGGGGCGGAATGCAAACTGCAGGATGCTGCGGTTTGCTCTCCGGTATGAGAATGGAACGTAATGCATTTTGGAGCATTCCGTTCTGTTCAGTAACGTTTTGTCCCCATTGTCAATGAATGGGGACAAAACTGAAGCGTTTTTTTCCAGTGTTGAGCCCCTATGATGGATGCGGAGCCAAACGGATCCGTCCTGACTTACAATGTAAGTCAATGGGGACGGATCCGTTTTCACTGACACAATATGGTGCAATTGAAAACGGATCCGCCTCCCATTGACTTTTAGTGTAAGTCAAAACGGATCCGTTTGCATTTTGTTCATGGTAATGCAAACGGATCCGTTATAAACGGATACAAGCGTTTGCATTATCGGTGCAGATCCGTCTGTGCAGATACAAGACGGATCCGCACCTAATGCAGGTGTGAAAGTAGCCTAATGTGTATCGAGTTGTAATCCCTCTAAAAATCTGTTTGAATTTCTACTATTATTAGTAGGAGATTTCTGACTAATGTACTGTATTTTCCATGCATCTGATTCCTACAATTACAGTACATAAACTCCCATTAGTTCTAACAGACATATGGTTTCAGTATTTGGGAGCCATAAATCAGTCAAGTACTGGGCTTCTCCTCACCGCTCCAGCTGCTTTTGAGTCTTCTCTTCCTTGGCCTGAGCTTTCATCTGCTGTACTTCAATGGTGTCTGGTTTTCTGCGGCGCATGTACAGCTCATGATTACCCATACAAAGCTGCAAGATTCTCTTGTTAATTCTCAGGCGTGGAGCATAAAATACAAAGTCCTGAAATTAAAAAGCAGAATGAATTATACCCAGGCAAAGCATATTTAAAGAGGTTTTTACAGCGGAATACTTGATAAAAATAACAAAATAACCATTACTCCTCCCTGCATTTGCCAACACTACTCTAGTTCCCACTGCTCGCCACACAGGAAATGGCTTGGAATGCCTGCTCAACCAATCACTAGCTGAGGCGGGTCTCCACTCTGGCCAGTGATTGGCTCAGCAGCCAGTCCAAGCTATTTCCTGTCTGTCAAGGTCAGGGCCAGGAAGTGGAGAGCACAAGGAACAGCTACAGAACAGCAGCAGGCTATCTGTGTCTTTAAATACCCATAGGTATAAAAATAACAATATTCTTTATTAAATCCATAACAATACAATAAAAGGA
The DNA here is from genome assembly GCF_905171765.1 of Bufo bufo. NCBI lineage: Eukaryota > Metazoa > Chordata > Amphibia > Anura > Bufonidae > Bufo > Bufo bufo. The sequence continues at coordinate 391,404,405 of NC_053392.1, forward strand.
TGAATAACACAACCACAAAAGTGCGGTACCGCTGAAGGACAAAGGGTCAATATTATAATTAGATCACAAATAAAGACTGTGTGGGGACAGTATTAAACACCATAATACATGTAAATCTCAGACCTATTCTGTTACAGCATAAGTTTAAAGTGCCTAGTGCCAAATATAATTCACCAAACTAACACATAAGTCAGAAAAAAGCCCTCACACAGAAAGAAAAGGAAAGCAAGGTCATGTAATACAAAGCTTACCCATGCTGTTAGGCCCCTTTCACATGGGCAAGTATTCCGCGCGGGTGCAATGTGTGAGGTGAACGCATTGCACCCGCACTGAATCCGGACCCATCCGTGTAAATCGCAGCATGCTCTATATTGTGCGATTTCCACGCAACGCAGGCCCCATAGAAGTGAATGGGGCTGCGTGAAAATCGCAAGCAACCGCAAGCAAGTGCGGATGCGGTGCGATTTTCACGCACGGTTGCTAGGAGACGATCGGGATGGGGACCCGATCATTTTATTATTTTCCCTTATAACATGGTTATAAGGGAAAATATTAGCATTCTGAATACAGAATGCATAGTACAATAGGGCTGAAGGAGTTAAAAAATAAATAAAAATAATTAAACTCACCTTAATCCACTCGCGCAGCCGGCATCTCTTCTGTCTCCTTCTTTGCTGATTGCAGGAAAAGGACCTGTGGTGACGTCACTCCGGTCATCACATGATCATCACATGATCCATCACCATGGTAAGAGATCATGTGATGGACCATGTGATGACCGGAGTGATGTCACCTCAGGTCCTTTTCCTGCACACAGCAAAAAAGAAGACAGAAGAGATGCGGGCTGCGCGAGCAAGTGGATTAAGGTGAGTTTAAATTTTTTTTTTTTAACCCCTCCAGCCCTATTGTACTATGCATTCTGTATTCAGAATGCTATTATTTTCCCTTATAACCATGTTATAAGGGAAGATAATACAATCTACAGAACACCAAACCCGAACTTCTGTGAAGGGCACACTCTAGTTCTGGGGTTTCGTCCCCCCCCCCCCCCCCCCATATGACAGACTAAGGGTACTTTTACACTTGCGGCAGGACCGATCCGGCAGGCTGTTCAGCCTGTCGGATCCGTCCTGCCGCTATTTCGCTGGACCGCTGCTCCGTCCCCATTGACTATTATGGGGATGGGGCGGAGCTCCGGCGCAGAACGGCACTGCGCGGTGAGAGGTCACCGGACTAAAAAGTCGGACTTGCAGTACTTTTCGGCCGCCAGCCTTTCACCACACACTGCCGCGCTGCACCGGAGCTCCGTCCCCGTTCCCATTATAGTCAATGGGGATGGAGTGGCGGCAAGGCAAAATAGCGGCAGGACGGATCCAACAGGCTGAACAGCCTGTCGGATCCGTCCTGCCGCAAGTGTGAAACTACTTGCAAGTGTGAAACTGCTCATGGCGGTGGGAGATCTAGGATGGGTGTTTGTGTGGGAGCTCTGGAAGGGGTGGTGGGAGGCCCGATAGATATATGGGGGCTGGGGGGGCCCATAATTTTTTTTTGCTATGGGGCCCATACATTTCTAGCTACGCCCCTGCCTATCACCCTAACAGAGACCAAAAGGACACGCTTCTGACCTCCACTGGGTGATGGGGGCTTTATTGGCTACAGTAGCGTTCCAGTGCATACATCAAATGCAGTAGGATTAAAGTCCTAGCTGTACTTATACTCAACTGTAGCTTGTAAATTAAGGGAGTTTTCTAGGAGTTCAACGTTGATGGCATATCCTCGGGATAAGTCATCAATATCTGATTGGTGAGGGTCCGACACCCAGCAACTCCGCAGATCAGATGTTTAAAGAGGCTGCTTCGCTCTGGTGAGTGTTGCAGCTTCCTCACTTGAATGGGACGGAGCCGCACATAAGTCATGTCACATCACTGGTCTAGGAAGAAGTCTTCAAACAGCTGATCAACGTGGGTTTAGGAAATGAGTGTTGCTTATTGTTCATTACATATTAATACTTACAGGTGCCTTCTTGTCGATTGGCTTAATAGTGAATTTTTTGTCATTGAAGGAGATGTTCCTGATTTCACTCCAGGGGAAACCAATCTTTGGGGTCAATCTAAGATAAAGAGGAGGATGAAAATAAAACCATTAAAATTATCATCTCGCATGTTCATTAAAAGTCTTTCAATTCACTGTCCAAAAATCCAGCACATGTATAAAGCGCAAGAATTTGGAACCTCACATGACACAAAGCAGAATGCTGAGCATACACAAATAACAATTCTGCACTGCTCACCTGATCTCTAATAAGTAGTTTTATATAGTTTTCTATGGAGGATTAAAGAGTTGTCTTCTGGGATAATATTTCTTAGAAAAGGGCAGAATGGGTTTGTAAAAAATAGAGAATCATTACTCTTTTTACCAATCCCCTGCCACAGCCGTTCCAACTCTTACCACGTCCCAATGGTTTCTTCTTCCTGGTCCTGGCGCAACACATAAAATGGTAGGAGACGCTTGATCAGCCAATCACTAGCTGAGGAAGGTCACTGCTGACCCCACTGATGGGCAGAGGAGGCATCTCCTTCCATTGTCTGTGTTTTGAGCCAGGACCAGGAAGTGGAGACCAATAAGGCATCGATAATAATTATACTTTTATTTGTACACCACTTAACTGAGAAAAATGATCTGACCAGGAAATCCCTTTAAAGATGTTTTGCTGTATATTATTGAATGTGTAATAAAATGTATGTGCAGGTCACACTGAGGCAAGTGATTGGCTGCAGCAGTCACCTGTTGTCACCTTGACGTCACCACCGAAGCCAGTTTAGCAGAGTCCAGTGGGGAGAAATGGGACAGCAGCGCTGGATTCTTGCCCAAACCAAACAACCCCTTTTAAGGCAACATTCACACTGTGCTGGATCCCACAGCATTATACCGACTTATATTGCTGTGTAACCCCTAGTCCTGAAATCTATTGTATTACACTGACATACTGCTGTCAGTGTAATAGAATAGATTCCTGGACCCTCAGGGTTACACAGTATTATAAATCAGTATAGTGCTGTGAGATCCTCTCAGAGGAGCAGAGGTCAGAGCAGGACGTCTCACAGACACAAGATGCGAGTTTATCGCATTCAACTCGTGTGTCTAGCCTAATAGTTTCATCTTTGCCTCACCATATGATTGTATGTGCAGCTCTAACCTATTCTAGCGAGATGGGATAACTTTGAATAATGCAGCCAGTTATGGTAAAACTCCAGACCTTAAAGAGGAAGTCTTATGACATACATTTATGGCACAGCCCTAGGATACGTCATAAATAGCTGAGAGGTGCGGTTCTTATAGTAAGTTCTAAAGTTTTGTTGTGTGGATAAAATTTTCTTTACAATGCTTAGGCAAAACGCCTCTTTCTGGGAATACCTAACACACAGGGTACAGGATGTGCAGTCACAATCATCTTGATATAAAACAAATCAAAGGTGCTTTACAGGTGAAACTTGGAGGATGGCCACAAAAGGACTTGGCAACGTAGAGGAGTATCACAGTGGGTGTAAAACTTTCCTCAAAGCACAATGCCAAGTTATTAGATGAACTGCAACCAACTGCCCTTGACATAAACTCTGCACATATCTGAAAACTGCATCAGGGCTCACAAACTCTTAGAAAAGCAGTCAATTACCATAAGGAAATGAGTCAAAGGCCAAAAAAAGCCTGTTGAAGTATTTGAAGTTTCTGAGCCGTTTAGTTACATTTTTCTGCTCTGTGCTGTATTTTAGAGCTTCCTGCAGCTTGCAGAACCTGTTTGTGTCTCCATAGTGACATCGTAGGTATGCTGTACTTGAAATAATGAAAAAAGTCCTGGCAGTTTCTATTACGTAACCCACAGACAGGCACTCCTTGTTTCTCCACAGGGTGGAATCTGGAAGGATGGCAGCTTGCGAAAGAATGACTTCATGTTCTCCTTTCTATTTCTCCAGAATGGGTTGGGGGCTGACCACACCTTGTACTGAGCTATTCCAGCACACATCCCGACCCACATAAAACTGCCTAGGGTACAATCAGACATACAGGCACCGTATACCACTGAGCAGTAGACCAGTCTACAATACAATGTACAGAATCTGCCATAGCTAAGGAGCTGGTCACTACTGTACACTGAGCAAGTGTAAGCCTATTACAGAAATATCTGATAGCTATACATGTATTCCTAGATTCTTAACTCCTTGAGGGCCAGCCTTTTTTTTTTTGCCTTTAGGATGAACCTTTTTTTTTGGGGTTTTTCCTTCATTGCATTTAAGCGTCATAAGATTTTAATTTTTGCAGTGAGGCAGCTGTATAGTGGCTCGTGTTTTTGAGATGCACCATTTTGGGGTACATATAACTTATTGATCAACTTTTATAACTCACTGATTTTACATTGGGATGCACTTTTCTATTCTTCTTTCAGAGGAACAGAAGACTGGAAATAAAATATCCATGGAAGAGATGGATGGATACTCATTCTGTTTCTAGCTATCATCAAATGACTATAATGTTTAAAAAACAAACAAACAGAAACATGTAAAGTAAATGGGGCTAGCCACTATTCGATGGACCAGTAACTAGAAATGACTGGGCCCCACAGCAAATTTATTAATGAACCCCCCCTCCCAAAACTTCTTCGCAAACCCCCTCCTGCCGTACAACACCCCTCTTCTGCAGCTAGTCAAGATGGCTCTCGCAGGTGCTCCGTCCGTTTCCTACAGTGTCATCGTATATAATGTCAATGTATATTACTGTTGAGGCGGCCCTGAAATATAATTTTTTTTGTCCTCATCCTAGGTGGGCTCCTTCTGAGTTCAGGCCCCAAAGCAGTCGCTTCCCCAATAGCTATGCCCCTGCAATGGACGATGCTCACCAAAGCTCCGGCGAACATTGCAGCTTTCTCAAACAGCTGATCAGCAGGGTGCTGGGAGTTTGATCCCAACAATCTCATATTGATGACCTATCCTAAGGATAGTCCATTAATATGAAAATCCTGTAAAACACCTTTACCGTGTGGTATAATTGACATGTTAACTTTAATCTGTGAGTTCATCCGATTACAATGTAAGTTTAGATAGTTTTTTTGTGTGTTACTAATTTTGTACAAGAAAAAGAAGTCTCAATAAATAATTTTTTTTGTGTGTCACCACATTCTGAGACTCACAACTTTATTTTTCCTTCAACAGAGTTGTTTGAGGGCATTTTTTGCAAAATGGCCTGTATTTTGTATTGGTACCCATTAATTTCGGGTACATACAACTTTTGAATCGCTTTTATTTTTTTTATTTTTAGTTTAAAGGGCGCAGAGGGGTAATTTTAGTGAGTGAGGCTGGCCCAGCTATGGCCTAAATGGGAATACAGTACTACTCAATGGAGATGGGGCCTAAATGAGAATACAGTACTACTCAATGGAGATGGGGCCTAAATGGGAATACAGTACTACTCAATGGAGATGGGGCCTAAATGGGAATACAGTACTACTCAATGGAGATGGGGCCTAAATGGGAATACAGTACTACTCAATGGAGATGGGGCCTAAATGGGAATACAGTACTACTCAATGGAGATGGGGCCTAAATGAGAATACAGTACTACTCAATGGAGATGGGGCCTAAATGGGAATACAGTACTACTCAATGGAGATGGGGCCTAAATGGGAATACAGTACTACTCAATGGAGATGGGGCCTAAATGAGAATACAGTACTACTCAATGGAGATGGGGCCTAAATGGGAATACAGTACTACTCAATGGAGATGGGGCCTAAATGAGAATACAGTACTACTCAATGGAGATGGGGCCTAAATGGGAATACAGTACTACTCAATGGAGATGGGGCCTAAATGGGAATACAGTACTACTCAATGGAGATGGGGCCTAAATGGGAATACAGTACTACTCAATGGAGATGGGGCCTAAATTGGGAATGGATTTTTACTGTGAGAGCCTAAACGGGAATTATTACTCAGTGCAGCTGGGGGCATGTGACCTAAATGAAGATTATTACTGTGGTTGTCTAAATATGAATTATTATGTGTTCATGGTCTTGGCAGTATTATTCTATGTGGTAACAGTGTAGCAGTATTATTTTGCTTTTATATAGTGTTATTAACGGTAGTGTTGGTCTTGGTATACAGTGGGGCGTGGTTCTACAAAAAGGGACATATACACAGGTTAGGGGGCACAATACTTGGCTTTCGCCAGGCACTGGCAACCCATGCTATGCCACTAATGGTTCGGTACGGATGTTGCAATACCACTTTTTCCAGTTTGTTTTTTTCCACAATAATAAAGCCTCTTCTGGTTAAATGTGTATTTGTGTTTTTTTCAACCATTAAAAACATTTTTTACTGTATTTTTTTATTCCACAAGGGGATTTGTGCCTGTGATCCTGCCTGTCAATATTCTACTAACACACAGCCTATTAGAGCCTGCATCTGACCGGGCATAATATGCTTCTGTACTTGGTAAACAGTGGCTCCCCATGATCGCATCATGTCAGGGCGATGGAGTGACAAAGTGAGTCACCAATTCCTTCTCATCGTATGTCCTGAGGAGTCTGATTGGAGTAGCAGTCGAGCATGTGTGCTGCCACTCTATATAAAGTCTACTGGGATGACAGAAACAATGATTGCACAATTATCCCCTATCCTGTGTATAGTTGATAAAGGTCTTTTGTTGGATAACTTCCTTAAATACATATAACATGCAGAAATTAACAATATCTTTTATCACATAGCCATCAGTAGATAATAGGTAAGGCAAGTTTGACATTTTTTTGTACTTTTCAGAGATTGACTTACTTGTCATCGTGCTCATAAATATTTAAGCCCAAGGAGTCAACTCCCAGCCAGAGGTCAGTGCCCTTTTTATTCTTAATTTCAAAGTAGTTAATACCATACATCTCCAAGTCTTGAGCTATCTTCAGATATTCCAGCATTGCATCCTCTCTGCAAAGCAAGAACATTTGCATGCATGAGGGTCTTGTAAGTAGAAGCAAGAAACCCACTAAATTAGCAGCCATCACCTAAAATTGGCATGGCAGAAGCAAGAGATAACAGGTTATAGTTCTAGATGCAGATGTTACTGTATATCATTGTTAATACATTGAAGGCTCTTCTTGTGGTATTTCCATCTTATAAAGTGGCATATGCCATCACTTTATGGTTTAGTAGGGATCCTTCCCCTGACCATAGGTACTGCTGTACAGAGACCTGTAGTGCGGTCCCATTCGGGTGGTCAGGATCGCCGCTGCACAGGGGAGATGCAGCAATATAGTAATGATGCATCCCCTTTATTCTCAATATAGGTGGAGGTCCCAGAGGTTGAACACCCACAATCATAAAATGCAATATACCATTGTTTTACAATATAGGAAAATCTGTTTATGATTATTTGACGACAGCCTGAAAACGGATGCAGTCTTTTACCATTGATTTCTATCTCTTTAATGGGATCAAATGTGTTGTTATATCGTCATATTCTGTTTCTACAGTTCAACCATCCACACTGCACATGTTTTTCAGATATTTTGAAGTGAATGAAAGCAGAAGTGAAGATAAATCTGCCAGTCACTTTCGGATTGCTATATGTATGAAGACTTACTTGAGCATACCCCGATGCTCTGAGTGCCACACCTCAATCCTCTCCTCCCACTGATCTCTGGAAAGCTTGTGCTGATCCAACACTCTAGAAAGGAGAAACAAGCACCATTTAGTCTGTCACTCATTCACAGACAAGTTAAATTTCTACAAGTGTTAGACATTTATAAACTGACACCAGGATGAATATGTGAATCAAAGCTTTTCCAACGCTAAATCTGTAAAAAATAAATAAATGCAGCACACGAGGAATTTTAACTTGATAAAGAAGTCACATCCTATTTTTAACATGTTCAGGACCAACATATAATATTTGAAGGGCTAGCTCCGCTGAATGTAATCATACATTTCCCTTAGCAATCCCCTGCTTCAGTCTGCAAAAAAAGTACTTTAAAGGGCTTGTCCAGTTTACTATATTGATGACGTATCCACAGGTTATCATATCAGATCCGTGGAAATCTGACTCCAGCACCCCTGCCAATCAGTTGTTTGAAGAGAACGCAGCGCTCCTGAGAGCATTTTACGGGCTCGCTGTCGACATTGCAGTGGTGAGCAGTGTAATTACAGCTCCTCTGCCCCAAGCACTTGAAAAGGATGGAGAGTAACTACGCTCTTTCCCATTCAAGTGAATAGGACAGAGGAGCTGTAATTACACTGCTCACCACTGCAATGTCGACAACGAGCAGGTAAACAGCACTGTGTTCTCTTCAAACTGACCACCACCAATTTGATATTGATCCTGAGGACAGGTCATCAATATAGGAAAGCGTGCAACCCCTTTAAAGCCATATGCAAATGAGCAGTTAAGTGCACCGAGGATGGGCCTAAGCCAATCTGTGCACGCTTGCTCTTCCTGCTTCCTCTTCAAGACCCTCCTCTTTTTCTGAATGGACAGGGCCAGATTCCCGCATGGTCATCTCACCTTTTTTTACTATCTAGTAGTGTAACTAGAACTAAAACAGCTAAACATTGTGGAGATCCTAACCCTACTCCTTGAACTGAAATTAACAACATTAATGAGAAAGTATTGCTCTCAGTTTGAATAAAAACTCTTGGTTTCTTAAAAACTGGGCTATAGTGGAAAGTAGTGGAAACACGTACACTACCACTCCATTCAAAGAGAGAACTCGGGGTCCACTTTACACTGTCATGACAGTAGGGGAGCCAGCAGCTGGATCCCCGATGACCCGTTATTTATCACATATTTTGAGGACAGGTGTTAAAGGGAATCTGTCGCCAGTGCCCTCCCTATCCATAGCTGTGGTTCACCTGATTAAAACACTGTTTTTTGTGTTAATCCAAGGCTCCATTCCCGAGTTATGATTCTTTTTCTTTATATGCAAATTTGGCACTTTGTGCAATGAAGGTGTCACCATTGCTCTTGTTGTACCCAAGCTCCACTCATTTTTGTGGCCAGCCCCTCCCTCGCTGATTTGACTGAAAGGGTTGAGGGAGGGGCCGGCCACAGAAAGGAGTGGTGCTTTGGTGTAACAAGAGCAATGGTGATGCCCTCATTGCACTAAAGGCATCATTTGCATATTAAGAAAAAGTATAACTGCGGAATGGTCCTCAGATCTACAAAAAAAAATAAAAAATGCTTTTTAATCAGGTGAACCAAAGCTATGTGTCTATTCGAACAGTTTACTAGGAGGTCACTGGTGACAGAACCCCTTTAAAAACTTTTTATGGGATAAATCCCTTGAAATAAATGCAATGAAGCAGAAAACAACCACTGTGTATGTTGTAACATAGACATGTCATTAAACAAGGCTTTTTCACTTATGGGCTCACCTCTGTGGTAGGAGACGTTCTGAGCTCAGGTACCCAGACTTGTGTGTTTCCCGATTGTAGTCTCCAAACTTGGCTTGCACAGCATAAGAACCAAGGAGGACAGCGGTCTCAGGAGGACAATACACTTCATCGCTCAAGATACCGTCTTTGACTTGTAGGAAAAAAAGTTTCTGAGTGATGTCCTGGATTAGCTCCTCAGACACATCTTCAGGAAAGAACTTGGCACGGAACTTGAACTGAAGAGGGTTCTCTTTTCTCACCTCTTGTGCAGATACCTGCTCAATAGAAAGTGGTCAAATCACTACCATAAAACTACATAATAGACTAATATTGTAGGAAACTCTCAGCATTTACACACATGTAAAAGATGCAGTACAAGAGAAACGTGTTGCCTATAGTATTACGGCATTTTTTATTGTTTTTAATATTATAGATAGGAGTCCCGCTGGCTTTCTGGAGAAATATGTTACGTATGTTGTTGTTTAGTCTACAGTAGTTATTAGGTTAGTGTTTTGTTCGGTCACCAACTTTAATACTACTGAAATATGCCGATGACTCAACTTCATGTGCTTGTCACATCTATTCTTGGAAGGTGTGATTTGTATTACTTTTAGAGGAGTCGTATGAGATCATTATTCCTGATTTTGTGGCACAAATGTACACAGTTCAACTACTGTTCCTGAGGGTTTTAGACTAACGTGTAACACTTGTGCAATCTCTGTCCGTACCAAATGCCACCACACCGGTCTTTTCTGTGCGACTGATAGAGAAGTTGGGCAGCGCATGCACAGAGCATGGTCATCCATCCAATCTCAACACTTGCCTCATTCAGCCTATTAGGAGGTGCGGCTGACCTGGCAGTAAAGGGGCTCGGTCAGCAAACCGGGAGACAGCTAGGGTGTCTAATCTGAGCACGCAACCCTGTATTTGAACCTGGTTATCCCTGCCACCTGGTGTGACGGCTATCGTTGTCCTACTAGCTGTTTCCACATTATTGTTATAGTACAGTCGTGGCCAAAAGTTCTGAGAATGACACAAATATTAGTTTTCACAAAGTTTGCTGCTAAACTGCTTTTAGATCTTTGTTTCAGTTGTTTCTGTGATGTAGTGAAATATAATTACACGCACTTCATACGTTTCAAAGGCTTTTATCGACAATTACATGACATTTATGCAAAGAGTCAGTATTTGCAGTGGTGGCCCTTCTTTTTCAGGACCTCTGCAATTCGACTGGGCATGCTCTCAATCAACTTCTGGGCCAATTCCTGACTGATAGCAAGCCATTCTTTCATAATCACTTCTTGGAGTTTGTCAGAATTAGTGGGTTTTTGTTTGTCCACCCGCCTCTTGAGGATTGACCACAAGTTCTCAATGGGATTAAGATCTGGGGAGTTTCCAGGCCATGGACCCAAAATGTAAACGTTTTGGTCCCCGAGCCACTTAGTTATCACTTTTGCCTTATGGCACGGTGCTTCATCGTGCTGGAAAATGCATTGTTCTTCACCAAACTGTTGTTGGATTGTTGGAAGAAGTTGCTGTTGGAGGGTGTTTTGGTACCATTCTTTATTCACGGCTGTGTTTTTGGGCAAAATTGTGAGTGAGCCCACTCCCTTGGATGAGAAGAAACCCCACACATGAATGGTCTCAGGATGCTTTACTGTTGGCATGACACAGGACTGATGGTAGCGCTCACCTTTTCTTCTCCGGACAAGCCTTTTTCCAGATGCCCCAAACAATCGGAAAGAGGCTTCATCGGAGAATATGAGTTTGCCCCAGTCCTCAGCAGTCCATTCACCATACTTTCTGCAGAAGATCAATCTGTCCCTGATGTTTTTTTTTGGAGAGAAGTGGCTTCTTTGCTGCCCTTCTTGACACCAGGCCATCTTCCAAAAGTCTTCGCCTCACTGTGCGTGCAGATGCGCTCACACCTGCCTGCTGCCATTTCTGAGCAAGCTCTGCACTGGTGGCACTCCGATCCCGCAGCTGAATCCTCTTTAGAAGATGATCCTGGCGCCTGCTGGACTTTCTTGGACGCCCTGAAGCCTTCTTAACAAAAATTGAACCTCTTTCCTTGAAGTTCTTGATGATCCTATAAATTGTTGATTGAGGTGCAATCTTAGTAGCCACAATATCCTTGCCTGTGAAGCCATTTTTATGCAACGCAATGATGGCTGCACGCGTTTCTTTGCAGGTCACCATGGTTAACAATGGAAGAACAATGATTTCAAGCATCACCCTCCTTTTAACAGGTCAAGTCTGCCATTTTAACCCAATCAGCCTGACATAATGATCTCCAGCCTTGTGCTCGTCAACATTCTCACCTGAGTTAACAAGACGATTACTGAAATGATCTCAGCAGGTCCTTTAATGACAGCAATGAAATGCAGTGGAAAGTTTTTTTGGGGATTAAGTTAATTTTCATGGCAAAGAAGGACTATGCAATTCATCTGATCACTCTTCATAACATTCTGGAGTATATGCAAATTGCTATTATAAAAACTTAAGCAGTAACTTTTCCCATTTCCAATATTTATGTAATTCTCAAAACTTTTGGCCATGACTGTATATTGTACGTTGTTCTGACTCAGATCTTTCTTTAGCATTCTGTTATGTGACATTTGGCTGTGTTTGGTCTCTTCAACTGTTTGCTCCACCAGGGACGACTATGCAGATGCAACCTGAGATCTGGCAGCAGGTAAGACCAGATCTTTGCACAGGCGTTAAAGGGTTAAATTCTGCTAAACAAAGTGCCCAAGCAAAGACTGACTGTGGAGCTAAAGTGTTACACATGTAAGTGATATACATCTGAAATGATAAAAACACTCTGTGCCTTGTCAGACCATGTCTTAGTACACAAGGCTGCACATGTAATATAGTCTCAATTGTTAGAAATGTTTCTCCATCTTGGACTAATCCTATTACTAGGATAAGTAGGAATAATCCTATATCCAGTAACTTCCCGGGCACTGATGAGAAGCTCTCCCTTCTATCTCTGATCCAATTGTCAGGTCTACTCATTCTAGAAGTTAGGCAGGCTACAAATACTGTTTTCAAGGAACTTTGAGTTTGCCCTGCCTATACGTGCCCCACTATCATACAGTCATCTGGAAAAGTAGCTACAATTATTATAATAATATATACATGACAGACAGGTCATTCAGAAAACTGACATATGGTCAGCTCAAAGGGAAAATGTGGGATTTAAAATGAGCCCCCAAAATGAACGGCGGGGCCGGTTGGGCATGTGCTCAGCTGCCCCATTCATTTCACTCTGCCATCTCCAGAACTCCCATAAAAATGAATGGAGCAGCTGAGCACACGCTTAATCACCCTCTCTGTTCAATTCAAGGGGGCTCCAGGTAGGATAACTTAATATAACAGGAATACTCCTTTAAAGGGGTTTTCCCCTTATAATTAGATTTTAAGTAATGCCCCTGGCCTGCCTCCTGAAAAGAAGCTTTACACTTACATGGTCCACATCTCTCCGGTCCTCGGCTCCGGCCCCTCCGCTCTCCCCATCTTCCGGTACCTAACACAGTTTACATCTGGCTGGCTATGGGCATGATCACACGCACCGCTCCAGCCTATGACTGGCTTCTGTGGTGATGGTGCCACAAGCAGAACGTCACGGCAGATGCCAGTCATTGGCTGGAGAGGTTTATGGAGCATAGCATGTAACACAGCAGATATTCTACCATGACAAATACTACCATGCACTGTGACATTTCAGTAGGACTACCAACATCACCAAACATGAGCAATGGAATAGCTTTGACTGTAATCCTGCAAATACTAATGTACGGTAACATTATAACTACCAGGGCACACCGGCATAACTTTTCCTCTTTAATGCGCTTTAACAAGCTGTGGTTTTGCTGGCACTGCAGTTACACTATAATGGGAAGAACTACATTTTGATAGAAATTCCCTTAAAACATGGAGTTTTACTTTAAAAATCTGTAAGAAGGTACAAGGAATCATCGTGGATTATAGTACGTGTCACCAAGGTTCCTTGCCCTGGTGGAGTAAAAGCCAGTTTTTATGTGTCAGCAGCAGTTGCTGTTTGACACCTTGATACTTAGTATGGCTGTAATAGATGATCCGGGACGGCTCTAACTTGGAGTAGTCAAAGTGCTGGGTGGGTGACTACTCCCCATGTTCCAGGCTAGGTTTTGCCAGGCATAAAACCAGCCAGCACTGCCAGGTGAGGAGGATTACCTCCGTCTGACAGTGGAGCTCAGGAGGTCTGTGTGCTGTGATCTGAGGGCTGTGTTGGGATAAGCGGCTTGAGCCGAGCTGGAGGGCTCAGACCCCTGTGAGGGCGAACAGGCCACCTAATGCCTGCATGTTGACTTGACAAAGCAGAACTTCCAACAGGGTGTGAAGTAACACCCAGGAGAAAAGGTGACTGTTTTGTATATTAACGTTTCATATGTGTGAACGATCACCAAGCAACTTGCGTTTTTGTTTTGCTTTCACGTGTGAATAAACACTGATGTTTTAAACCAAGAACTTGTACTTTGCCTCTGTGCTGAACCCGCTAATCCTAACTACCAGAGCGAATCCCCACAGATCCTTTCACAGTACAGGGCTCTCTTGAATGCTGATGTTCAGGTAACATGTCTAGCACTGGTTAAACAGTTACTGTGTGATTACAGCTGGAGGATCAACAACCATCTCAGGAATTCAGTATGGACTTCTGAACTCTGCCACTGAACGACAAACTTACTTTTTTATCCAGTTTCAGCCAATTTGGGAATCCTTTATTATCTGTGCATTGCAGTCCAAAGTACCACACTTCTCGCAGACCCACAGTCTTAACAACCTGAAACATCAAAAAATGGTTAATGACCGACCCAAAAATGCCTACTAGTACAAGTAGAGACCAGTTAGGATAGCAGTGACCAGTTTTATGTTACCCTAACTGCTAAGTCCTAACAGCTCCACAGAAATCCTGATATTCATGAGTAGGGATGAGCAAACTTGTATTTTCAAGTTCAGCGTACAAGGTTCGGGTTATCTAAGAATTCCGTTATGGATTCCGTTACCACGGACCATAACGGAATTCTATGGCGGCATGCACCACGGAAGCCTATAAGAGGCATTCCTTATTGCATTCCGTCATAATAGAAGCCTATGCTGGCCATAGACTTCTAATTATGAGGGAATGCCTCTTATTGGCTTTCGTGGTGTATGTCGTCATTGAATTCCATTAGGCTACATGCACACGACAGTGAAAAACAATGTCTGTTAAAAACTGACATTTTTAATGGACGTTTATTTCACTGATGCCTTTCTGAGAAACGGACGTTAAAAATGGACCCATTCAATTGTATGGGGGGGAGTCTGTCAGTGAAAAACGACCGTCACAAAAACTGCTGTGTGAATAACTCCATAGACTACCATTGGTCTTAAAACAGACTTGTGATGGACGTCACGTTTTTCACTGCCATGTGCATGTAGCCTTATGGTCTGTGGTAGCGGAATCCAGAACGGGATTCTTTAATAACCCGAACCTGTACGCCAAACTAGAAAACACAAGTTCACTCATCACTATTCATGAGCTCCAGTCTATCTCCTGCCTCTGACTGAGGCCGAATGCACAAGGCCGTGGAACACGGCCGTGAGCGGTCCGTGGTATCCCGGCCTGGCATCTTGTTGACAGCAGGAGCGCACTACGTCATTGGTTGCTATGACGCCGTGGGCTTCATGCCGCCGCTGCACTACAGTAATACACTGGTATGATCTATATGAGTGTATTACTGTAGTGCAGCGGCGGCATGAAGCACACGGCGTCATAGCAACCAATGACGCCGTGCGCCCCTGCTGTCAGCAGGATGCCAGGCCGGGATACCATGGACTGGTCACGTCCGTGTTCCACGGCCGTGTGCATTCGGCCTGACAGTTTATTTCCTACTGCAATCAGTGGCAAGTGGGTGGATCCATCCGGATGCGTTCCGTTTTTACAATGGATATCATCTGGACTGAACAGTGACCCGTTCATTTTAATGGCTATCTCACTGATCTGTTTGTTCAGCATGTTCTATCGCCATCCGTTTTTGACGCAGGAATGGTCCATTCAGGACAATCGGTCAGTGAAACAAAACTGACTTCACGCGTGTGAAAAACGAATGTAGAACAGATACAGTCCTGATGGGAAAAAAAAATTAAACCACTAAATGCAATCAATGTCAAAACTGATCTAACTTGCATGAAAAACCATCAGTTTTTCACTAAGGATGCTGACACACGTTCAGGCTTATTGATGCAGTTTTTGAAGCCAAAATCAGGTGTAGATCACAGGAGGAGAGAAAGTATTAAGGACAGATACAACTTCAGCTTCACTTTTTTCAATCCACTCCTGGTTTTCGCTTCAAAAACCGCACGCTAAACAGACCCCAACACAATTCATGTCGCTCATGTGATAGAATGGGGGCGGCTAAAGTTCCCAACACAGTCACTGCACTGATTATAAGGTGAATGCATATCGTCACAATATGCCATCACTTTATCAGATGAGAATAACCCTTCCTAAAGGAGCCCTGGAAGTTTCATGTAACTAGCATCCTGAATTATATGCTGTATAGGGCGGGCTGAAACGATTACTCAATTGAATCGAGTAATTTGACACAAAAAAATCCTTGATGCAAATTTTGTGCATCGAGGATTCGTTTGTGTCATGTGACCAGGGAGCGGGAGTAAAGTGCTTGCAATTACTTACTATTCCGTGGTCATCCGCCGGCCCGCACCGCACTTTCTTCCTGACACATTGTCAGGTCATAGTGCACGTTAGGGTTGTTGCGGGTATCGAAATTTCGATACCCAATCGATACTTTTGTCCCGGTATCGATACGATACCGGGATTTCCGTTTTTTCGATACTGGGCTGCGCTTCTGCGCAGTCTAGTATCTCTGAACATGAGCGCGCTGCTATCGGCGCGCTCATGTTCTCTCTCAGCAGCACGGGGAGAAGGAAGCTGTCCTCCCTCCCCCTGTGCTGCTGCCGCTGCCACCAATGAGAAGAGAGGGGCGGAGGAGGGGCGGCAATGAGAAGAGAGGGGCGGAGGAGGGGCGGCAATGAGAAGAGAGGGGGTGGAGGAGGGGCGGCAATGAGAAGAGAGGGGGTGGAGGAGGGGCGGCAATGAGAAGAGAGGGGCGGGCGCACTGCGCCCCCAATGATAGGATTACTATCGGAGCGATGGGAGGAGATATCAGCTTCACTAGTGGGCGTTCCTTTTCCCTGCGCTGCGATTGGACAGCGCTACAGCCAGGGAGAAGGAACGCCCACTAGTGAAGCTGATGTCTCCTCCCATCGCTCCGATAGTAATCAGCAGCATGTGGAGCAGGAGAGGAGACAGTAATGGGGCACTGCGGGCGAACGGAGCGGCGCCCAGGACTAAATGGTGAGTGCTGAGACATCGCTGGGCGCCGCTCTGTGTGGCCTAATAGTGAAAGTCTGGACTTATATACAGTAGTCAGTCTTTAACACATACAGGAGGCGGGTGCCGGCAGCAGAATCGCATTGCCGGCACCCTGCCCCTGACAGGGAGCTGCGATCAGCGGCAGTTAACTGCCGCTGATCTGCTAGTACCCGCCTCCTGTATAAAGGGGTAAAATCATTGGTGGTGCAGTGTGCCCCCCCCCCCCTCAATCCCCCCATCCCATTAAAATCATTGGTGGCACAGTGCGCCGGCCCCTCTCAACCCTCCAGTATTAAAATCATTGGTGGCAGTGGCCACAGGGACCTCTCCACTCCCCCTCATTGGTGGTGCAGTGGCAGCTTCTGATCGGAGCCCCAGCTGTGTAAGCCTGGGGCTCCGATCGGTTACCATGGCAGCCAGGACAGGTTGCCATGGTAACATCCCTGATGCTGTGTGCACAAAGCACAGAGCAGCAGGGACAGTGTGGAGTCCTATTCACCCTGATAGAGATCTATCAGGGTGAATAGGAAAAGGGATGAAAGATCCCAGGTTCTAGCCCCTAAGGGGGGAAATAGTTATTAAATAAAAAGTGAAAAAAAAAAAAACACTAAAATATGAAGTATAAATCACCCCCCTTTTCCCAATTTCACATATAAAATATATAAATAAACATATTACATCGCCACGTCAGAAAAGTCCAAACTATTAAAATATAAAAAAAAAATCTAGGTGGTGAATGCCGGAACAGAAAAAATAAAATAAAAACTGCGCGATTCGCCATTTTTAAAAATGAGGAATGCACGTGGCTTTTTTTGTTTATTTTTTTCGCGTGGTATCGAATGGTATCGAGTATCGCAATACTTTTTCATGGTATCGAAACCGAATCAAAAATTTGGTATCGCAACAACTCTAGTGCACGTAAGCGCGCACTATGACCCAACGCTGTGGGACGTCAGGACGACAGTGCAGCGCACAGAGAAGAAGATGGAGGAGCTGTGGAGCGGCGCCACTACAGGAAAGGTAAGTACTATCGCTGGGGACATAGCTAGGAGGGGTAGATGGTGGCACTCGGGGGGCAGTTGGTGGCACTCAGGGGGCAAGCTGGTGGCAGTTGGTGGCACTGGGGGCAGCTGGTGTCACTGGGGGGAAAGTTGGTGGCACTGGGGGGGCTAGCTGGTGGCATTGGGGGGCAAGCTGGGGGCAGCTGGTGGCACTGGGGGGCAGCTGATGGCACTGGGGAGAAGCTGATGGCATTGGGGGGCAGCTAGTGGCACTGGGGGGGCAGCTAGTGGCACTGAGGGGGCAGCTAGTGGCACTGAGGGGGCAGCTAGTGGCACTGGGGAACAGCTGATGTCACTGAGGGGGCAGCTGATGGCACTAGGGGAACTGAGCTAATGGCACGGGGGGGGCTGATGGCACTGGGGGGCTGATGGCACTGGGGGATAGTGGAGCTGATTGCACTGGGGGGAACCGAGCTGATGGCACTCTGGTGGCACTGGGGGGCAAGCTGGTGGCACTGGGGGGCAAGCTGATGGCACTGGGGGGCAAGCTGATGGCACTGAGGTGGCAGCTGGAGGCACTGTGGTGGCAGCTGGAGGCACTGGAGAGCAGCTGAGGTCACTGAGGGGGCAGCTGATGGCACTATGGGGGCAGCTGATGGCACTGAGTGGGGAAGAGCTGATGGCACTGGGGGATAGTGGAGTTGATGGCACTGGGGGGAACGGAGCTGATGGCACTGGGGGGAACTGATGCACTTGGGCTGATCACACAGGGGGAAAGGAAGGGTGTTGGGGACTGATGGTAGGGAGTCTGATGAGTTTTTATAAAGTAAAACAGTCTATTAATTCATTTTTTCTTATTAGATTACTTGATTATTCGTAAAAAATAATCAATAGAATACTCAATTTCTAAAATAATCATTTACTGCAGCCCTAATGTTGCAGCAATCTGATGCATTCATTACATAATCTTGATACTGCACACATTCACTATTATTTTCTGGAGAAAAAAAATCATAAAAGGTAAAGTAAAACTCCTCATTTTAAATGGAATAAAAATGAACCTGAGTAACACAAGTACTAAACTGTCATGAACAGGACAACAGATGCAGGTGAACAGACTGCAGTAACAGGAGCCTGGGGCAAGTTAGGATAATGCTTCAACATTAAGAAGATAGTGGCAATAGGAAAATGTGCTTCTAATACATGATTCATGATTGCCCACGGTAACGGAAAATCATTTCTATATTTCTTTAAAGAAATAATAGTGTCTGAAATTGCCACAAAGGCCAGAGAGGGTTTGGTAAAATTAGGGCAGCTATGTTAATGATGCAGACTGGCATCCGAACAGTTAAAAATTAAAGTAAGGTCTCCGAAGTAAGTCAAGCCAAAAATCTGAAACCATTAATTGTGCTGCACAGAGATTCCCTGCAAATGAGCGCGGGGCCAGTTATTGTTTCTGAGGAGAGGCTCATTAGCCGTACACAATGTGCGCTTATTTCTGCAGAGGGCGATCAAGGCAGGCGTGAATAGGGATTTTAATGACATATTTACATGTTGTCCACAGTCCTGTTGTACATGCCGCCCATCCTTTTTGTGATAATTAATGTATCCATGAAAAGAATATAACAGCCCAATGTAATGTGCACGGTGTCTGATATCAGGGAAACTTAATGTTGGACTTAAAGGCCATGTTCACACGTTGAGGATTCGATGAAGAATTAGGCGCAGATAAATCAACACTAAACCCTTTTACATTCTGCATCCAATGCAAATGAATGCGCGTTTTATAACCTTATTCACATGCTCCAGAAAAAAATCTGCACTCTGTCTCCCACGGGCATAACAGGCACCATATGCTTCTGATACCAATACACCAATGGTAGGTGACTGTAGTGTTGTGGAGTGGAGTCCACTATTCTCTATCACAGTTACCAGTAAAATACTGAAGTGACGCCTGCCATACACCTTAGATTTAGAGGTTTAAAAGGACTGTAATATTGATGACCTATCCTGAGACATCCCCCCCAATCAGCTGTTAGAAAGGTTGGCGGCACTAACGTGAGCGTTGTGTCCTCTTCCTAAGGGCTTTCCACTTACAGGCTTTGGCTATAATGCCAAGAAGAATTTTTCTGGATTAGGGTTACATTGGTCTATATGCAATACTCACATCAATATTTGCGCAATACTTAAAATGTTCACCTTGGGATTTTTTTTTAAATAGGACAATATTACAAGGCCTACCTGATCAAAAAGCTGTTTGCCAGTAGTGTTGGGCTGTATGGCAAATTCCAGCTCCGCATCCATAGTGGTCACCCGAACATTGACCTGGAATAGAAGAGAATACTTGTTCACTAAAAATAAACATATGCAACCAAAATGGTTTTCTCCGTTAGTTATTTGCATCAGAGAATGAAGCTAAAATTTGTGAAATTCGTGATACCCGTGAAAGTTCATGTTAATAACCGATGTATTTGTATCACAATAAACTCTGAAACACAAACCCTCATACAGCTACACTGATGGAAAAATAATAAAGTTTGGACTCTTAGAATGTGGCTACACCAAAAAAAATCCCCCCCCCCCCCCCCATAAAACAGGTTTATTGTGCAAAAGTACAGAATTGTAAAAAAAGCAAAAAGAACAATAAATGCAAAAAAACACAAGTGGAATTGCTGTTTTTGCGACACCTCCCCCCAAATTGCTACCCAATAGAATATATGTTGCACAAAATGGTGCCAAGACACACAAATACAGTAAAAACAAATCTATATACAACTATATTGATGGAGAAATTAAAAAAAAAAGATGGTTCTTGAAATGCAAAGAAAACAAAACAAAAAAAACCTGCTTGGTCCTTAAAGGGTTTTCACACTAACCTCCTCCTCCAGCAAGAAATAAAACCAAGGTGCTTGATCTCCCTATAAGGATGGAGCAGCGGTGCACATATCTGACCACAGCTCTATTCTCTTCTATGGGCTCCCAAATACGGTGCTCTCTCTGGAGTCCCACAGAAGTGAATAAAATGGTGGTCCTGCTTCCCATAGGGGACTGCAGAACATCCATTTTCGTGGTTGCTGGGGGTCCCAAAGGTCAGACTACCAGCAATCTGACATGTATGCCTAGAGGATAGAGACGAGTGCTGTTAGTGAGGAAAAAAACCCAGAGGTCCAGATACATGATCTACAAAGGCCCAGCAAGAAATCACACATCATGGCTGCAGCCAAAGCATGATGTCATGGCTTGCAGCGGCATGGAGTAGAAGAACGGTGGCACTGGTATGGGACAATAACCATGTTTTTTTTATTATTCTAATAGGTTCTCTGGCTTTTTTAAAATCAATATGGACAATTCTACAATTTTATTCTTATATTCAATTGTACTACTACTGTATTGTTCCATTCACTATGCAAATAAATAGAAACGTCTTCAACAGCAGAATCAAACTGAAAGTTCCCACCCACTCCTGTGGCCACATTATGGTGGAGTTCATCAGCCTGTCCCATCCTGGCCCTCCCAAACCTCATCTTTCCCT
The DNA here is from genome assembly GCF_905171765.1 of Bufo bufo. Taxonomy (NCBI): domain Eukaryota; kingdom Metazoa; phylum Chordata; class Amphibia; order Anura; family Bufonidae; genus Bufo; species Bufo bufo. The sequence continues at coordinate 391,425,768 of NC_053392.1, forward strand.
ATCCTCTGGTTATATAAGTGGTTCAGTTTTCTCTCTTCTCAGCATTTTACATTTACAATCACTTTTTGTGAAAAAGTGAAAAACACACTACATTTTATCATAAAAGTTAACACGGGAAACATGAAAAGCTGGGGGACGGCAGGGAGTCTGCTGCATTCATTTATGAAGGAAAACTAGAAAGCTACAGTCCCAGTGATTATATCTAGCATATTCCTTACAATTACTTTCGACTTAATATTAAAGCTGCTTAAAAAAGTTATTGGGTCACTAACTTACTGACAGCTTTTGTGCAGATTGCTCTCCAAGTGGAAAATAACTAAGGAATTTGGCGGCCACAATACATAATAAGAAATGGCCTGACATGAAGATGGGAATAGCACCCCGTCCCCAGACCCCTTCAGTGCCCCATTATTACACATCTAGTGCTACAGTATGTACCAGGTATCGTCTTGTTCTACCCAGTAGAGGACCATTTACAGAGGCGACCACTGTCCATATGCTCCATTACGCCATAAGGATAGCATTTTTAAACTCCATTGTAACCCATAGATTTTATCTACGTTACACCAAAGAGAATGGTTCCAGCTTGAAATGTGTTGTGAATATAAGAAATATTTATAAGTGGTATCACATATAACTGCAGCCAGAAGGGCAATGAACATAAAAACACACAAACAATTTTTTTTCTTCACTTTTGGTTCATCTTTTGGGGTTCATGTCATTTAACAAAAGAATGCAGCATGCTCTGGGCTCCAGCTGTGTCCTGTGCGGTGATTAAAGACCCGCTGCACGAAGCCGCACCGGGGAGCAGATGGAGCCAACACCGAGCAAGGGCCATATGGCCAGGAAGCATACTTACCTGCTCCCTACCGCCCGCCAGCGCAGAACTCTGCTCCCTGCATGGCAACAACCGGCCGCTGAAGTCTAACCCAGCGGTGGGGAGCAGTATGTTTCCCTCCACAGGTCCAGCCAAGGGGGAACATTTGCCCAAAAGGCCCCAAAAGAAGGAAACGTCCGTAGTTCAGACGTCCGTAGTGCATTGCGGATCCGCAATACATCCGGCCGGCACCCCCATAGAACTGCCTATTCTTGTCTGACATTGCGGACAAAAATAGGACATGTTCTATTTTTTTCCATAGCCGCGGAACGGAAGATCGGGGGCGTGCTCCGGAAATGCGGATGCGGAGAGCACTTAGTGTGCTCTCCGCATCCATTCCGTCCCCATAGAGAATGAATGGGTCCGCACCCGTTCCGCAATTTGCAAAACGGATGCGGACCTATTATACGGACGTGTAGCCTTAGTCAGCTTAGTCAGAGATCTTGAAAATGGTGAGTAATTGAAACACAAAGGGGCAGATTTATTAAGAATGGCTTTTCCTATCAAAGTCTTAATACATTTGGAGCATCTTACTAAGTGGCACATCTTAGTTATTTGGGAAATCTTCCGCCACTCTGTGCACCACAATCTGAAATACATGCCAGCTGGGAGCTTATGTAGATTTTAACTTTCATTTATAACAGTTTCCGGCGTAAATTATAGTAAATCCGGAGGACCACAGGAGACCATATCCCTTCCTGATAATCTCTGCCCCTTTTTACATAATGTCTGATAGCTAGTGCTATCAATCAAGATAAAAGGGGTAGCACAGGTCAGACTATATGTAGTGAAGAAAGCCCAAGCACTTGCTGGGTTCCACATTGCCCACTGGGCACTGTGACAAAGTGAGAGGTTTGGTCTGGGAAAACAGGTATTTTCCTCCTAGCATCTGCTGCTGGGCTGATTTACAGCCAGGTGAGGTCAAATACCAGACCGGATTTTAAATGCCGGTCCGGGTTTTGGCAGTACCTGGCTGTCCTTAAATAGGCAGCTGGGTTCAGAAGCGAGGTCTCTGTGTTGGGATCTGGGAGCCTTGTGTCTAGGTGAAGGCTTGCTACCTGTTTGGCGTGAAAACAGGTTGGTGCTGCTATCAGCAAGGACTCTTTGAGGCAGAATTGCTGCATGGTGTGAATTACCACCAACACGACTGCTTGTTTTGTCACTTGCCTAAAGTGTGAATAAAACATTGAACTGTTTGATCCAAAGAACTTGTTGTTGCCTCTATACTGCGTCCGCTAATCCTGTCTACCCGAGCAAGTCCCCACACTTGTAAACTCATTTGCATACTCAGTCAAATTAAATTTGCTCTGTAATTGGACTTCTGTCCAGAAATACAAATGTTTGGTTGTAAAACTGTTTAAGCTGTCCACCACTCAGCACTGTAATGAAATTAAAGGGCTCATGCACACAAAAGTATTTTTGGTTCACATCCAATCCACATTTTTTGCAGGTCGGATGCAAACCCATTCACTTCAATGGGGCCGCAAAAGATGCGGACAGCATAACATCTATATGTCTGTTCTGCGGCCCTGCAACAACTAGAACATGTCCTATTCTTGTCTGTTTTACAGACAAAGATAGGACAGTTCTATAGAGGACAGGATGTTCCATTCTGCAAAATGATGAACTCACACGGCCAGTATCCGTGTTTTACACAGGAGCAATTTGCGGACTGCAAACCCGGGCTACAGATGTATGCATGAGCCCTAATAGGGAGAAGGGAGCTGACAGACCCCCTTTAAGTAAACTAGCTACACATTGGGTGCTACTAGCAAACAGCTAGTAAGTAGAGTACAGATGTGTACACTCGTTTGGTTAAGAACTACAATTTATTTTTAATTAATCTAATTCAATACAATATCTTGACATGCTGACAACATTTTTTAAAGGCTGCAGCTCACAACACAACCACACGTGGCCATACATATGGGACAGACATCTTGTGACACAGTATCACAAGATCACGCTGTTCTGGTAATACACATATCAGGAAGGGAGTCTGTCTGTAGCATCAGATGCAGCAGCAGCGTACATTACATTACTCTTAAAAGCAAAGAGACGGAAGCGCACAGCCATAGGCGGCCATACATATGGGACAGACATCTTGTGACACAGTATCACAAGATCACGCTGTTCTGGTAATACACATATCAGGAAGGGAGTCTGTCTGTAGCATCAGATGCAGCAGCAGCGTACATTACATTACTCTTAAAAGCAAAGAGACGGAAGCGCACAGCCATAGGCAGCCATACATATGGGACAGACATCTTGTGACACAGTATCACAAGATCACGCTGTTCTGGTAATACACATATCAGGAAGGGAGTCTGTCTGTAGCATCAGATGCAGCAGCAGCGTACATTACATTACTCTTAAAAGCAAAGAGACGGAAGCGTACAGCCATAGGCGGCCATACATATGGGACAGACATCTTGTGACACAGTATCACAAGATCACGCTGTTCTGGTAATACACATATTAGGAAGGGAGTCTGTCTGTAGCATCAGATGCAGCAGCAGCGTACATTACATTACTCTTAAAAGCAAAGAGACGGAAGCGCACAGCCATAGGCGGCCATACATATGGGACAGACATCTTGTGACACAGTATCACAAGATCACGCTGTTCTGGTAATACACATATCAGGAATGGAGTCTGTCTGTAGCATCAGATGCAGCAGCAGCGTACATTACATTACTCTTAAAAGCAAAGAGACGGAAGCGCACAGCCATAGGCGGCCATACATATGGGACAGACATCTTGTGACACAGTATCACAAGATCACGCTGTTCTGGTAATACACATATCAGGAATGGAGTCTGTCTGTAGCATCAGATGCAGCAGCAGCAGCGTACATTACATTACTCTTAAAAGCAAAGAGACGGAAGCCCACAGCCATAGGCGGCCATACATATGGGACAGACATCTTGTGACACAGTATCACAAGATCACGCTGTTCTGGTAATACACATATCAGGAAGGGAGTCTGTCTGTAGCATCAGATGCAGCAGCAGCAGCAGCGTACATTACATTACTCTTAAAAGCAAAGAGACAGAAGCCCACAGCCATAGGCAGCCATCAATGCGTTGTAACTCACAGGCTATTAGTAATGAGTAGTAGTTTTGGCTTACATGGCAAGTAAATTTCACCACCCATCATGGTTTGCACAGGATTATCAGGGGTTACATGACTCTGAATGGAATATGAGGGATATTCCCCTGAGCAGCATAGATCTCACTAACTGGATAATTTTCAGACAGCCATAAGAGATCCCTCCTGACTGGAAAAGCACTTTGATATTATTGTGCCACTACTGAGATGCTCATGAGGAAAGTGGCATATATACAGGGTCTAACCAATGCCGCAGATTTCATTTTAATGACATAATATTATTATGTAGCTGCTGGAATTATGTCCAACATGTCCCTGTACACCCTAAGTGACCTCCATTTTCTATAGATAAATATAAAGTACAGTTGGGCCAGTACACACATAAATGATCCCCATTAGATTGCCCGGAGAATAATCCTCCTTTGTATTACAACATTTAAAACCTCAATATAGTTTTCAGATTCTAAAAACATAAAGTCAAATCCATAGCATTAGCGACTAAACCATAGAGCTGCTGTGGTGACTATAGTAAAACCTGAAGCCAAGTGGGATTACAAACACCTACGCACTAAGCAGTCTTCTAAAACCTGGTGAAGTGAAGCCCTGAACATGCTGACAGACAAAGCTGCTAGACAAAGGAAGCAATGTAGCCCTAGTAAACAATCTCCGTCACTTCCATAGATCTGGAGAAACCTCCTGTGGACAGAACCTGTCGATATCACTAGGTGTACCAATAATATGGGGATGCTAGAAAACCGCCCACATCAGCTTTCAGGGAAATCTGGAGCAGGTTGGTTTTTACCTATCCTACACACTTGTGTTGTTTTATCAGTTGGCACTATAGGTATCAGTTTAGACACAAATCAATTCTACCGGAACTGAGGGAGCTTTAGACGCCAATCTTAATAACCCCTATACCTGGCAGTGCATCTGCTGGAATTATGAAGAGGCACCACAAACATAACCTTTGGACCTTTGCGCCACAAATAAGCCTAATTCAGACATATTTCTGATAAATGAGCCCCTGTGTTTCAGAACACAATGCCAGCGTGGCGCTGGGCCCAGAACATGTTGCGCCCCTACTATACAGTTTGTTTCAGGTGATAGTTGTTTGCTGTTGTACAAATGTATTTGTATTGAGCTCTGGCACAGGTATAACGGAAGGAGTACAACATGCTGTACATAGAAGGATTTGTATAGAAGCTGCATAAAGAGCGTTGTCCTAGTAAAGACAAGCAGGATATCCTTCACTACACGCGGGCAGGATGCCTTTTACGTTGTAAAGTTGCAGAAATGCAACCAAATTTAACTTGAAAAACACAATTCAAGTGGGTTTTCAGGCTCGTCATGGTGGAACCATAGTGTAGTTATTGTGTTACTGAGGAATGCATCTGGCATGGACATGGTTCTGAACTCATGACGTCTGCATGGTCCTTTACAGATTTAAAATTGAACCATTGTATGATGTATGGATCAGTTTAGGCAGACTATATCAGTCTAGAATCCAGGATGCTGAACTGTATCCTTCCTTGACCTAGCCTCTAGGCAGAAAGTAGAATGCTTTTACTCACTGACAGCAAATAGAGATCTTAAAAATTGGGAGGAACCAGGGGCAGATATATTATTGGGGCTGCCTGTGTAACTGCACAAAAGTCCTTTAGGCAAGGAGGCTCAAACTGCAATAAAAATGCACAAAAAGGTTCTCTTGGCTCAAAATGACTGACTAATTTTGATCCATCAGATGAAGAATATACTAGAGAGACACCATGAGGAGCTCTTCACTCTTGATAAATTAGGGGCCATATATACTATTCTTGCACAGGAGAACTTTACGGTCTGTATGCACCCTTAGGAGGAACTGGAATAATATAAATTAGCATTTTTTCATTACTCATTGATCTTTTTTCATTAAGATAACTCCAGCATTCAACACATTGCTAAAGGTCCATCTTTATTAGCTGTGATCTCTGAGGGAAGCTCCAGAAGTCACTAGTCACCGTTCAAATAAATGGCTGTCCGTGTAAAACCTGGATAGGCAAAGTCTGTCAAAGTGAGAACCGCTGTTGGAGACCCCGTCTATGATGTCCATATGCCCTAGTAGGCCAATAATGTCAAAGCAGAGTACCAAGGAAAGCTCTAGCGGACACTACAGAAGACATTCAGTATTACATGCCAACCACTCAAATGAATGGCTGTCCGTGAAAGTGACTGCCACTGTCTAGGGCTCCCTCGATTATCTCCATATGCCTTAGTAGGGCAATATTTTCATGGCCGCTCCCGTTTTATTTTATATACACATCTCTATACATTTTAAAGAGTTGAATATTTAGGCCATATTGATGTTCTACCCAATTTCCCACTTTCACATAATCATATTTGCAGGAGGCCAGAATATTGAGGAGCTCTTCAAGTTATTCGTAGAGAGCTACTTCAGCCATCCCTGTACCTGAGGAACGGACAAGATGGGGGACTGTGTAAGAATCAATTGCTCTGTTTGCCCAAAACAAATTACTTTCTTAAAGGCCCTTTACACCGGCCGAGAATCCGCGAGATAATCGCTAACAATCGTCCACAGTAACGCTCATCACTGATTATCTGCCGGTGTAAAAGTGACGCTCGTTCGTCGGATAATTGGATTGTTTGTGTAGGCACCTAAATCGTCATTTGCAGGCAGCAGATCGTGCTGTGTAAACAGCCACCGCTGCCGGCAACAATGAGTCTGTATGGGAACGAGCGATGGCTTTATTGATCGCTCCTCCCCATACTGTGGAGGAGATTGCTGCATATAAATACAGCGGTCTCCTTCACTGACAAGCAGGCGCTTGCCAGGAATTGGCCAGAGTAAACGGTCCTTTATTGTGGATCTTTATATAAGAAAAGTAATTGAAGGGCAGCTTTTCCTCCTTGATGAAAGCTAATTTACATAAGGACATTGGTGTAATATTTCCCTGGTGCGCTGCGCACCTCACACTAGGATAGCGGTCCACTTCACAGATTGAAGTATGTGTGATGTTCTAAGGTATAAAATATGTAACTTGTTCTAAACTTCTAACCCAGTATATACAATATATGCCTATAAAGAATTCAAAAGAGGGGCCAAACCAAGGGTTAACTTTTCTCTACCACTGCAGGATTATTCTTTTATCCCAAAACTAAATGGGATCAACTCATTTACTAACCAGATCAGAGGATTCTCTTCTATGCACTTGGAAGCCAATGTTCAGAGTTCTCTCATTTCCCCACATGCTCAGTGGTACCGCCTGGCTCTTAAACACTATGACTATGCCTACTTCACCGCAAGTGTGTTCTGTAAATCCAATATGTCTGCTTTTATGGAAGAACTCACATACAGTATATGAGAGAGTTTGGACATGCCCTGTAACAGAACTACTGAGGCCTAAAATCTGCTGCGTCTTGTACTTTTTGATTAGGGAGCTCAAGAAAAATATAATTTAGGTTATTCATGAGAAAAGCAGTCCTGGGAGTGAAGTCCGGCCTGGAACAGGTGGAGGTCAAAAAGAGGGTATGCAGATAAATACCATTGTTTAAGGAAATTCAAGAGCTAGGCTTCAGCTCTCTAGCAAATGGAGGCCTTCGAGGAATGCTCCATGCCCCTCCTTTCTATTGTGACGCAAATTAAGTCCTTCAAACTGTGGCAACATTCAAGGGCAGGCAGATTACAATAAGAGGGGAAGTAGCAGAAATAAAATGACTGAAAAGTGGTAGCATAGTGAACAGTGATAGAAAATCCACCATGTCTATTAGCTTTTTGAATCATTGCGTCCTTGAATCACAGTCCTTCACAGCAACAGTCAAGAAGATCCTATTACAAGGCAAGAAGTGAATAAAATCCATGTGAAAGGACGCAGAGGAGGACAAAAGCATCCAAATTCAGTGGCTGCAGCAGTCATGTGAATATAAGTTCATGACACCACTGCAGCCAAGTACACAGGGACCAGTAGGAAGGGCTGGAATGGCAGGAGCATAAATGGGTAAGTAAGGCTTCTCTAATCTCATCTCCCCATCCCTTGGGAAATTATTTGCCCAACATGGACAACCCTTTTTTTCTCATAAATGGTAGCTTTGAAAACCCAACATTAAAACATATGTGCTAACAGAAGCATGTTACGGAGCAAACGTGCTCACTGAAGTCTATAGGTCCATGAAATCTATGGCATTGATGTTCTGTCAGAGGTTTTCACTAACCATTGGTAGGAGATGCTCTGGAAATGCCTTTTTTAGCCAAGCAGTGCACATGGAATACAGATGACACGCACAGAAAAAATAAAAAATAAATAAAAAAAGACACTGACCGACTACAGATACTTCATGGACAGTGTCATGGATGAAACTCTGACCGTTTTGTCACATCGTCACAGGCACAGATGTGTCAGTTAAGCCTTAAAGGGGTTATCCACCTTCAATGGGGCTGAGCTGCACCCAAGCCACATGACGTCACTGGCCTAGGGTAAGCAGGGAGCAGCTGGCCTACGGTAAGCAGGAGTGCCAGGTCTACTCAAACAGCTCATCGGCGGGTGTCGGACCCCACTGATCAGATACTGATGACCTATCTGAGGACAGGTCAACAGTTACAAATAGTTGGATTAAACTCCTCTAATTTTAGTATCATTAATTACCGGTAGATTCCAGTGTAAAAAAGAAATAATGCATGGGAGATGGTTATGAAAACTACAGAAAAAAAACAAAAAAACTGTCTTTGATGCCCACAGCAACAACAGTGAAGCCTTTATATTTTCTAGAGGTGCTGTGGCTGGTTGCTATGGGTAGTTTTTCATAAATCTCCCCAAATTACAAGCACATTTTCTCATAGATTTTGTAGCGGATTTGCCATGGATTGCACTCTATGCATACTAAAGGGTAAAAACCCCGGTAGGAACACAGTTTTAATACTCCCCCCCAACTCAGCGATTTAACAAATTTCCTCAACAAAATGTGGGAAAAATATCCATGTGAAACCTGACATGTGGTGCTGATTTTAAATCCCTAACACTAACCTCCGGCACTCCAGCTGTGGTAAAACTACAACTCGCTTGGCTGTTCTCAGAACTCCATTGAAATGAATGGAGCATGCCGGGAGTCGTAGTTTCACCACAGCTGGAGTGCCGGAGGTTAAACATCACTGCCCTAGCAGGTCCATTCTTTTTGCAGATTTTTCACAATGCATAGATTGAAATCCCTTCCAGGCTAATTTCTGCAGAAGAAGACATACACATGGGAATAGATAACTTCCATTAGCAGTGTAATGAATGCGGATTAACTGCTATTTGCATACCTCACTAATCATTACCTATGAATCACCAGACAAGTTCATAGCTGGGCAAAGGTTGGTAAGAAGAATTTTTTCATTATTATGGTGGCATCCAATCCTTGTACATCCTAATGTCATCTACTCTGAGTGATGAGGAGGTATTTATGAGTTTATGAGTTATGTAAAAAGGAACACGCAAACAGACCTGTATTTCCACATTTGCTAGATATTCCCATCTCAGACAATGGGGTCATATCGCTAGTATATGCCCCGTTTTCTGATGGGTGCAGGTCCCACCTATCTCGTAAACCCAGCTAGCAAGGTGAAGGAAGGTGCACAGAGCATGCGCGGCCACCGTCCATTCATTTCTATGAAGCCGCCAAAAATAGGCGAGCGCTGGCTATTTCTGTCAGCCCCATAGAAGTAAATGGAGGTTGGGCCACAAAAGCACGATGCGCTCCCATTAGTTTCTATGCAGATTTTAAAAAATAGCCAAACGGGCCAATAGAAACGATTGGAGATGGCCGGACCAGGCACTGCCAGCCACCACTTTGACGGCTTTGTTTAGATAGGTGTGAGTCCCAGAGGTGGGACTCACACCTGGTGGCATACCCTACCATTGTGGTAAAGTACTCAACAAAATCTGCAAAATAAACTGCAACTTTGTAAGATTCACACCCGCGGATTTTGTTGCAGAAAATTCTGTCCCATGTGAGGTCATCCTAAGACTGCTGCTGAGCACTGGTCACGTTCTTCAGAAACTGGTTTTCATGAACTGCCCAATTAGTGTTTGTGTGAAAAATGTAGTCTGAAAATGCTGACATCATGGAAACGTAGGTTGCGGAGTCGCTGCATGAGGCAAGTCTCTTATTATCCTGCCCACTATGTGGTTATAGACTGGTCCTGGACACCAGTGCCTGGCGAAATCTCATGCAAGTCCTCATAGGACCTTGTTCTGCCACCAGGATCCTGAAATGCGCAGTGAGCGCTTGATGCCAAGGTGTATACACCCCCACTCACCGGCGGCGGGATGTGATTTCTACAATACTGATTTCAGTTCCTCTGTTCCATGACGGACCTGTCATCAAAATAGTTTTCCATTAAAGAGCATTGTCACTTAAGATGTAAAAAGTTCAGGGAATCTAGAAGCACTCCTTGTAAGCTACTTTAGGGACTCCTATTTTTACAGGCTACAAATGAACTTATGCTCAGTTATCGGGTGATCCTGTTGGTCGTGCAGGCACATAAATGATCATTTCTGAGCAGCAGATGGTAGGGTCTAAACAGCGATCTTCTGCCTAGAAACAATGCAGCTGTAAGAGGACGAGCGATCTCTCATACTGTGGATGAGATCGCTGCATATAAATACAGCGCTTCACCTCCACCGAACAAGCAGCCGACTGTCGGGAAGGAAACTATCAGCGTTAGCTTGGCCCATGTAAGCCTGCCTTTAAAAGTCTGACAGACTTCCCATTGCCATCTGGCCTCTTAAAAGTGGATGACATTGTCTCCATTTCAAGGCACACTATTATCGTGCCCATATAACAGAGCCAGCAGGAAGACTGCTCCTGTGACAGTGCAAGACGGCAACCATGTCAGCGATAGCCTGTGTTGTGCCAATAAGAAGAACCATCAGAGAGCATAAGTCAAGGAAGGGTTAATAAGGCTGTCACCAATTGTGCTGCACAACCCCTTGGGTGCAGGTACACTACGTACTGGCGCTCACTGCAAGCCATAACAAGCTAAGCATTAGTCACTAGGAAGGATGATGAGGGTAGAGTGACTCACGGCAAGGACAGGTAGAGACAAGGAGAGCAGATTACATTAACTAGGAAATTACTGTGAAATCACCCCTTTTAAGAGTCAATCTGTTACAGGACTACGCTTCCCAGTAACCACACTTAGTGCAGCAGTATTCGAAATGAGCACAGAAAACAGATTTCATTTTGGTATTTATTTCTCTGGGCACTGTTTGCCAATATTCCCATAGACGCTGTGTGGCATGGCTTGTATGGATGGCACGTATCAGAGTCACACTGTGTGAAGCGTACAGGGTGGGATCGGTGCCCTAGAGTTCCAGGGCACCTTTAGGGCAGTGATGTTCCTAGGCCAGGGGCAAAGCATGAAATCTGTATCTGATACTACAGGCTTGGAGTGGGATCTGACACACTGTATACTGTAGGTCAGCACTACTGCCTGGATTCCCACTCCTCAAGTCTCCAGCGATTCTTCCACTAGGGGTGCCCTAGAGTTCCAGGACACCTTTAGGGCAGTGATGTTCCTAGGCCAGGGGCAAAGCATGAAATCTGTATCTGATACTACAGGCTTGGAGTGGGATCTGACACACTGTATACTGTAGGTCAGCACTACTGCCTGGATTCCCACTCCTCAAGTCTCCAGCGATTCTTCCACTAGGGGTGCCCTAGAGTTCCAGGACACCTTTAGGGCAGTGATGTTCCTAGGCCAGGGGCAAAGCATGAAATCTGTATCTGATACTACAGGCTTAGAGTGGGATCTGACACACTGTATACTGTAGGTCAGCACTACTGCCTGGATTCCCACTCCTCAAGTCTCCAGCGATTCTTCCACTAGGGGTGCCCTAGAGTTCCAGGACACCTTTAGGGCAGTGATGTTCCTAGGCCAGGGGCAAAGCATGAAATCTGTATCTGATACTACAGGCTTGGAGTGGGATCTGACACACTGTATACTGTAGGTCAGCACTACTGCCTGGATTCCCACTCCTCAAGTCTCCAGTGATTCTAGGCTGAGAAATAATAGTCTACATTGGCCTTCAGTGAACATTGCACTCACATTCTTCGGTGACTGGGTTCCTGACTTCCTGTGTACCTAGGGTGTGTGATCAATGCAAATAGCTGGGCACATCCCCATCCTCCCACTGAATCATGGACCAAGAATAATCTACAAGTGGAGTCACTTTCATCTTTATCTGCGTCACTTTCCCGTCTATAAGTCAATGAATCAGCCAGTGATTTGCTGCTAAGCAACGCGCTGGTTCCTGGAATCCATTCCACTACTACAAAGACTGATAAGACAATTATGTCAGGTATTTATGGGCACTCCGTGAGGAAATATGGCACGTCCTAAGATCGGATAATGCAATGACTACTTCTCTGTCTAGCCGCATATGAAGAAACTAATGTAGAGTATCACTGCTTTACTCTAGCTCCACCTTTACTCCACTGAAACCTAGGACATCATGATACCGGTCTGGATCACTGTGATCAGCAAAGAGAAATAAAAAAAAAAGGCAGTGATATAATCTTTGGGCACCACCATAAAACCAAATGGACCACAAAGCTCAGCAACCCATTGAGTCTACATTAATGGGGCCAACAAAGCAATACGTCCCACCCCCAGAGACCTGTTCTCTGCTGTGAGAATATTACATATAGAAAGTAAGGCTGGGTTCACACTTGAGCGTTTTACAGCGCGTTCAAACGCGCTGTAAAACGCTCAACACATGAAAACCAATGCTTCCCTATGGCCCTGGTTCTCACTTGAGCGTTTTACAGCGCTGAAAAACGCCCTACGCTCAAAAAAGTTCTTGAGCTTCTTTGGGGCGTTTTGTCACGTGTTTGCGGCCATAGGATTGCATAGGAACGTGCAAATATGTTCTTTTGCGTGTTTGTGACCAGAAAAACGCGCGTACGAACGCGCATTTGGCAGATAGCAACAGGCAAAAAAAGGCCACACCCTAGTGAGAGGCAAATGTCTAGCCTGACCAAGATGCTGTCAATCACACAAACGCGCGTAATACGCGCGTTGACTATGGACAAAAACGTGCACAAAAACGCGCATAAAACGTTTTTGTCCATAGTCAACGCGCGTATTACACGCGTTTGTGTGATTGACAGCATCTTGGTCAGGCTAGATATTTGCCTCTCACTAGGGTGTGGCCTTTTATTGCCTGTTGCTATGTGCCAAACGCGCGTTCGTACGCGCGTTCTTCTGGTCACAAATACGCAAAAGAACATATTTGCGCTTTCCTATGTAATCCTACTGCCAAAAACGCGAGACAAAACGCCCCAAAGAAGCTCAAGAACTTTTTTGAGCGTAGGGCGTTTTTCAGCGCGTTCATACGAGCTGTAAATCGCTCAAATGAGAACCAGGGCCATAGGGAAGCATTGGTTTTCATGTGTTGAGCGTTTTACAGCGCGTTTGAACGCGCTGTAAAACGCTCAAGTGTGAACCCAGCCTTAGGGCTCATGCACATGAATGTGCGCCGCCAGGGCCGGGCATTGGGGACCAGCAAATTGCATTCAACTTGAATGGGTCCACGATCTGTCCACACTGCCGAAAAGATAGAGCATGTTCTATTTTTCGCAGTGTGGAGACACAGACCAAAATGCATAGTGCTTCCGTGTGCTTCTGTGGCCTTCCACTCCGTATCTTCTGGATTGTGGAAGCATTCAAGCGAATGGGTCCGCATCTGGGATATGGTGCGCACACAGCCAATGCGGGTACGGCTGGCACATGTTTGTGGACATGAGCCCTTACACAGTTATTGTTTAATAATTTACATGTGATATTAAATTATATGGAACTATGGGTTGCACTTCTTTGGGTATAACGCTCCTGCTATTGTGGTATTTTAACATTATTTAACAAGAAGTGCAGTCTAGACTTACCCGCAAACAGAGATACTCAAGACATCAGTACATGACTATAATGCAGGCATCATCAATGGCCTCATACCCTAGAGGCGGTCTATGCACTCGCTATTGGGCTGAAGATGGTTAAACTTAGGACACTTTAGTCAGTGTTTTGCATTAGACGTGCACATTTTCCATTATACCTTTTCTGTGTAGGTTCAGTTTTGGCTTACAAATACTGATGCAAAATACTGAAAATATTTAAAAAAAATGCGCTGTGGAAGTTAACGGATTTTGTTTTTCTCCCTTTCCTACTAACATTAGCAAAATGGAGTAACGTGGAAACAGCCAGAAAGCTACCACACAAGTGATGGGAAGGAGATGGGGAGATTTTGTCGCAAGTGTCATTTTTTCTTTTTCCAACACCCTACACATAAAAAAAAAAAAGTTGGTGAGGTGTGGGCAGGAGGGGGCATCCCACAGGCAGGAGCTCCATGTCCTGTTCCTGGCCGGAATAGATTTCTGTTCTGGCCTATGGAGAGCATAAAATGCAACAGATTTAATACTATGGTCTTTTAGAAATGACCCTCATCGTGTACTAACCATGAGTGGATGGCAGAGCCTGAACCAGCACATAAAGTGGGGATTTTATTTTCACAAATTCATCTACTGACGGTGTGTACCCCCCATAATTGATGTAACTACCATAAATGTGGAATATAATGCTTGTAAAAAAAACATTGGCTCCTTACATCCTATCTCCAGATAGGCTCCTATAATTAAGTATAAAAAAATAAAAAATTAACCCTAAATATACATTAATGGAGTCCTTTATCAAACTGGTGTAAAGTAGAACCGGCTAAGGCTACTTTCACACTTGCGTTCAGAGCGGGTCCGTCTGGGGTCTGCACAGACGGATCCGCTCCTATAATGCAAACGCTTAGATCCGTTCAGAACGGATTCGTTTGCATTACCATGAACATGATAATGCAAACGGATCCGTTTTGACTTTACATTGAAAGTCAATGGGGGACGGATCCGTTTGAAAATTGAGCCATACTGTGTCAACTTCAAACGGATCCGTCCCCATTGACTTACATTGTAAGTCTGGACGGATCCGTTTGCCTCCGCACGGCCAGGCGGACACTCGAACGCTGCAAGCTGCGTTCAGGTGTCCGCCTGCTGAGCGGAGCGGAGGACAAACGGTGCCAGACTGAGGCATTCTGAGCGGATCTGCCTCCACTCAGAATGCATTAGGGCTGGACGGATCCGTTCGGGGCCGCTTGTGAGAGCCTTCAAACGGAGCTCACAAGCGGAGCCCCGAACGCTAGTGTGAAAGTAGCCTTAGTTGTCCATAGCATGACAGCTCCTTTGGGAAAGCTTTGTCCAATTTTCAGTCTGCAAAAACGGCTATTCTCATCCATAAAAATGGACAAAAACAGAACCTGCGGAGAGCTTCACCGATCAGGCACAATTAATAAAATAGATGTGTGACTGGTACAGAAAAATACCATTGCGTTCATGAGGCCCAATAGTCATTGCTCTAATAAGATGATTCTAGTAGAACAGGACGGGAAACGTGCGCTGTACTCAGACACACAACATACAATTTCTTCATTGCATGTACTCCCATCTGCTTGCTGGCACACGTTTGGAGTTCTAATATAAGAAAAAGCCTGATAAATGTCTGTAAATGCAGGATAAGGGCGGTGTCCCACAGCTTTTAGTGGCAGTTTTTTGAGCCAAAGCCAGAGGTAGATCCAGCAGGAAGGAGACATAAATCCTTCCTTTCTATTTCTCCTTCTCTTCCAACCCGCGTCTGGCCACAAGAAGCTGTGTGACACCGCCCTTATACCAGTTGTACTGATTTGAAATGATTTTTCTATTAACTCTTGTGACTCATATAGGCTTGGATCCCATAGTAGCCCATGACCCCAGCTGCTGATGTTCAATGTTAGGGCTTGTTCACACGAACATATGGGTTCCGTTGTCGTATTGCGGACCACATATGAGGATCCGCAATAAACGGACACCGTTCCGTGTGCATTCCACATCATGGATGCGGACCTATTCACTTGAATAGGTCCGCAAATCCAGAAATGCGGAGCGGTGCGGAACGGAAGCACGGAACCGAAACCCACGGAAGCACTATAGAGTGCTTCTGTGGGCTTCCGTTCCGTACAAAGATAGAACAAGTCCTATCTTTTTGCGGAATGGAGGGATGCGAACCCAATCAAGTTGAATGGGTCTGGATCCGTCCCGGAGGCCTCACGAACGTTCTACGTTCATTGCGGAGCGATTTGCGGCCCCAATGCACGGAACGGAACCCATACGTTTGTGTGAACAAGCCCTTATACGTATTTCTGGCCTACTATCTCCACTATACTGGCCCATTTCTCTGCCCTCAGAATCAGGCATTGTCCTCACTACATGTAAACTGTTCTATTATACCCATCACTATCACAGGAACAAGGTAGCCAACGTGACTAGAAATTTCCTGCTGACATCTGACTTTTGGGTTGTTTTCTACTGATGTCTAAGAAAGCTCTCATTGCCTGTCCACGGAAAAAAAGGTAAAAACAGGCAAAAACTATCTGTCTGCATCAGAGAATGCATATGAAAACGCTCTTTAGTGTACCGCAGCATCTTCTGGACCACTTATGGAAGGCATCTTCTATGGCTGTGATTTTCATTGTCAGCATTAATTAGACTTCTAGGTCTTGGACGGTGTCTGGCTGATCAGACACTACAAGACGGGTATTAAAACGCCACTCAGAACAGACCAGCCTTTGACTGCAGTCTGTCAGGCCCCTAGCAACAACCCTTAATCCTATTAACAAGATCAAAACATGTAAGTCTTTGTTCCCCATAAGCTGTCTTGCTAGGATGTAGCCTGGAAAACCACACATTAGCAAACCCTTTTTCTACATAAGCTACTTTTTCTTTAGGTTCTTTTTACATGGACCAACGTTTCAGACAATTATTGGGAATAACCCAAACGTTCCCAATAAGCGCCTGACCGTCAGCGGAGGTGAGGGATAAATTTACAGGCAGCAATCACCTCTACTGTATTTGGACGAGCAATCACTAAAGAGATCATAAACAGAAAATCTGCAATAAAACCGAGATAAATAGTGTGGATTTCAGTTTTTTATTCGGATTTCATGCAGATTTTCAGGTTAAAAATCTGTATTGTGGCAGGTGCCTTTAGGTGTCAGCTGAAAGACACGATCATCCAATGAACGGGTGATTGCCGGCACTTTTATAGGTGGCCATACATATTAGTCTAAAGTTCCTTAAAATCGACTATTTCTACCAAAACAAACGTACGTCGTTCAAAATTTAACAACGAACGATCATTTTAGCCGACCAATGGCAGACCATTATTGTCTGAAAACACGTTGTCGGGCTTTCACATTTTCATCCAACAGTCAAATGAAAAAAATGCTTTGAAAATAACTTTCCTAGAAAGATCTTTCTCCCGTCGCCCACTTTCAGTGAACATGTACGGCCAGTCGGAACAACTGCAACGGCCATTAGGGACTACAGGGTATATGGCCGTGTTTGTGAAGCGAACGTTCACCAGATGATGGTTTCTTCAACCATTAACCGACTTCTATCTAATGTATATGGCCACCTTTTACACAGGACAATTATATTGCTACAAATGCCTGATTATCAGTCCATATAAAAGAATCTTTAGGCCAGTTTATGACGAGCGAGTTGTCTGCAGGACGCACACTCTGCGTGGGAGTATGATTTCCTGGTCAAACTGTGCTCCTGTCCCTGCCCGACATCAGCTGTAATAAATGGTACTGACGGCATTATAATGATTTATAAGGCTGTGTGTCCCTGCCCGACATCAGCTGTAATGAATTGTACTGACCGCATTATAATGATTTATAACACTGTGTGTCCCTGCCCGACATCAGCTGTAATAAATGGTACTGACCGCATTATAATGATTTATAAGGCTGTGTGTCCCTGCCCGACATCAGCTGTAATGAATTGTACTGACCGCATTATAATGATTTATAACACTGTGTGTCCCTGCCCGACATCAGCTGTAATAAATGGTACTGACCGCATTATAATGATTTATAACGCTGTGTGTCCCTGCCCGACATCAGCTGTAATAAATGGTACTGACCGCATTATAATGATTTATAACGCTGTGTCCCTACCCGACATCAGCTGTAATGAATGGTACTGACCGCATTATAATGATTTATAACGCTGTGTGTCCCTGCCCGACATCAGCTGTAATAAATGGTACTGACCGCATTATAATGATTTATAACGCAGTGTCCCTACCCGACATCAGCTGTAATGAATGGTACTAACTAGGGTCGCAGCTATCGACTATTTTTGCAATTAACTAATTAAAAGAACGATTTTCTTTATAAAAACTCATCAGCCCCCCCCGTCCAATCAGCTGCCCCCCCCCCATGCCATTAGGTTCCCCCATGCCATCAGGCTCCCCCCTAGTTCCATCAGCTGTGCCCCAATGCCACCAGCTTGCCCCCCAGCGCCACCATCTCTCCCTCCTAGCCATGTGCTCAGCGCCAGTGAAATAAAATACTTACCTCTCCTGTAGGTGCGCCACTGCACTGTCGAACTGACATCACACACCGTCAGGTTATAGTGCACGTAAGCATGCACTATGTCTTGACGATGTGTCAGGAGGAAAGTGCAGCGTGGTGTGGGCCGCTGGGTGACCACGGAGCGGTGAGTAATAGCAAGCGCTTCACTCCTGCTCCATGGTCACATGACACAAATGAATCTTCTATGCAAAAAATTTGCATTGAGGAGTTTGTGTTGAATTACTCGATTCAATCAAGTAATCGTTTCAGCCCTAGTCCCGACCACATTATAATGATTTATAATCCTGTGTGTCCCTGCCCACATCAGCTGTAATGAATGCATTATGTGAGTACAATTCATTGCAGCTGATGTTGGGCAGGGACACACAGCGTTATAAATCATTGTAATGCGGTCAGTACTATTCATTACAGCTGATGTCGAGCATGAGCTTCTGTTACAGGAGCAGACAACTCGCTCTTCTGAAACTGGCCTTAAGCTACAGTTACACAGCCCGATGTTTGGGCTGATTATCTGGAACAAGCATTCCAACGCTCATTCCTGATATTCGGCCCGTGTAAGGGTGCCGCATATAACCCAATGAATGAGCGAAACACACGTTCATTGGGTGAAATGATCTAAGATGCGGACATCTCAATTATCGTTCCTGGGCTGCAGATTATGCTGTCTAAACAGGAAGCTGCTGCCCAGGAGCAATGATTCTGTATGGGGACATGCGATAGCAGCAGCCATCACTCGTCCTCATACTGTGGAGGCGATCGCTGCATGTAAATGCAGTGGCCAATTTTTGGAAAGAAATGGTTTCTTCCCGCCAATCAGCTGCTCCTCGCAGCGTGTAGGCAGCTTTAGCCTTCACAAATACTTACATTTCCATATGGGTTTATCCATATTTGTGCTACATGTCTGAAAACTGCAACAACGGCAGTACCACAGCTGGCACAGAACCAGTAGCAATTCATGCAGCAAAGCCTACAGCACAACTGTACCATACGATTATATCCAGGGGCTACCTCTCTGGGCTAGTACATAACAAGAGGCTTAGAAAAGCTTCAAATGATATATGGAATGGTTTAGAAGTGAATTAACACATTCATTACAAGTGATCCTGGAACACAGGACATCCTCTGCGTCTGGAGGAAAGAAGGTTTGTACACAAACATAGAAGAGGATTCTTTACGGTAAGAGCAGTGAGACTATGGAACTCTCTGCCTGAGGAGGTGCTGATGGTGAGTACAATAAAGGAATTCAAGAGGGGCCTGGATGTATTTCTGGAGCGTCATAATATTACAGGCTATAGCTACTAGAGAGGGGTCGTTGATCCAGGGAGTTATTCTGATTGGAGTCGGGAAGGAATTTTTTATTCCCCTAAAGTGAGGTAACAATTCTGAAGCATCTGTTCCCATAGCTCTGTGTTGCATCGATCCTCTATTACATTTCCTAGAAATGTATGATTTACTTGAGAACTGGGTGTTACCAGATGGGGGGTGTCCCTACACAGTCTTCCACTGTCCAATCAGTGAGAACAATACCAGACAGTGCAAGAACACACACCATTGACAAGTGGAATGGTAACGCTCAGTTGACAATTTATTCATACATTTTCAGAAGGAATAAAAGAGGAACAGCACAACATAGAGTTCTAAGAAAAGATACTTCAGAATTGCTCTTACCACTATGGAGAATGCAAGTAGATACTAAAAAAGAGAGTGGCAAAATCCAGACATTTTATTACAGAAATCCTTACTGGAAGGCTGCAGATTTCACCCTCTGCACTGCACACGTCATTTACGCCACGTGTGTCAGTACTGCCATTGTGATCTACGATTACAGAGAAATGAATAAGGTACATGCACTGCTCAGCCATTTCACCTCTCTGTGGTTTTCATGTCATGGTGGATGGGTATATATCACTGTACAGTATCAAAGCCATACCACAGCACAGCCCCCCAGACAATGGGCCACTTGGCACGCCGCCCCATTACTAGAACATGACTTTTTATTGCTAGGTCTTGTGACTATATGTAATTGCTGGACTATGCCATTGTCTCCAACTAATTCCACCCTGGTCAGCATGCGATCGTAACTCTTATTGTGATGACAGCGGCATTGTGTGAGCTTGCTAACCCCGATAACATTCAGGCTACCAGATCAAGCTATTGTTGAGGAAATGAGTTATATGTCAGCGCTCATTGTCTGGGGTGATGTCCTCTATGAGCACATACAAAGGGGATTAAATGGTAAAAACTAAACTATGTTGGAGTGGATGAAAATAACTAAAGTGGTCTCAAGGCTATCGGGTTTCCTTCTACCTGATCCACAGGATAGGTATCTGATGGGTGGGGGTCCCACATCACAAGTATTGGACTACAGTGTTGCCCACCCTTCCTGTAAGCCTGCATAATGCGTGCCATTCTTTTGCGAATGCTGGAGATGGCAGAGAACCGCGCCGTCTCCAGCAGTCCTAAGACATGTTGGCGCGACAGTGCATATGCTTGATGGCCTCTGCATTCATATGGGAGGACACAGGACCCCCGTTCTTAAGATTGGTGGGGGTCTCAGCAGTCCAACTCCCACCAATAATGAGGCACGTATCGCCTATCCAGAGTTAAATCTGGGAACAACCCCTTTACGGTGGCATCACACACAGCTTTGTGACAGTTTTCTAGCAAGGAGATGTAGAATTCCTTCCTTCATATTTCTTATCCCCACTTCTGCCTTTGGCTGTGTGTGACACCACCCATATACTTTAGATCAGGGGTACACAACCTGCGGCCCGGGAGCCACATGCGGCCCTCGATACCATTCTGTGTGGCCCCAACCATCTGGTAACAGACATGTATGTCTATGTCTTGTGGCTGCTCACATGGATCTTTCATGTATTTCCCCATTAGGTGGGAGTACTAGAAGTGCAACTAGACATTTATGATATATGCGCTATGTTCAATATGCCATAAATATAGTATTTCAGTTAGTAATACCCCTTTAAGTTTTATTTTCGGCCCTTAGAATTGGTTCAGGCTGACAATGTGGCCCCCAACCAGAAATGGTTGTGCACCCCTGCTTTAGATAAAACTCGGTCCAGCATGTATGGGGGTCAACTGGAAGTAGAGCCATGCCTTTTTCTGTGCCCACAAACTTCACACTTATATATAATGCATAATGGTGTGTGACAAGACAAAGATATCAAGACACAAGGTAACAACTTAACACCAGCATTACAGCACTAAATAGAGGACTTGGAGGGGTACAACAGTAGAGAGAACAGCCCTCTATAGACGTCAGATTTAGTAACTAGATGGGCTCGTCTGTACAGGAAACACTACACAATGAGGGAACGGAGGTGGCATCTGAGCCCAGCTCCGCCAATCGCAAGTCACTGTCACCTCCCCATTCAGATCCACTGATTGATTACACAAGCTTCCAATTGCTTTCATCTTTCCAATTTTTTACCCAGAAACCATGGCTTGAGGCATGAAACCAAGCACTGTGTCCTGAACAGGGGAGGATCATAGGAACCAGGGGAGGGTGCTTTACAGTTACACCTTATTTTGTGCAACAGAGATTCATCATACTCAAATTAAGGCCTCATGCACTCGAACGTTGTTTGTTTCCGCGTTCGTTCAGTTTTTTTTGCGGATAGGATGCGGACCCATTCACACGGTATTGTCTGCATCCGTATGTCCATTCCGTAGCCCCGCAAAAAAAAATAGAACATGTCCTATTCTTGTCCGTTTTTAGGCATTGTTACAATGGATCCGCAAAAAAAACTGATGGCCTACGGATGTCATAAGTTTAAAGGCTCTTGCACACGACCGTATGTATTTTGCGGTCCGCAAAAAACTGATCTGCAAAAAATACGAATGACATCCGTGTGCATTCCGTATTTTGCGGAACGGAACAGCTGGCCCCTAATAGAACAGTCCTATCCTTGTCCGTAATGCGGACAATAATAGGACATGTTCTATTTTTTTGCGGAACGGAAATACAGACATACGGAAACGGAATGCACAAGGCGTAACTTCCGTTTTTTTTACGAACCCATTGAAGTGAATGGTTCCGCATACGGTCCGCAAAAAAAAAAAACGGACACAGAAATAAAATATGTTCGTGTGCATGAGCCCTAAGAGGTAAAATATACCGTAAATGTTACGTTGTTTAATGCAAAAGTGCCAAAATGTATTTGGGGAGTCACAAAGCAATCCTGCTTTGGTAATGTCCTCTGTGTAGCCGTACCTGAACACAGACACGATACAGCCAAATATTCTTAGTACGTCATAGGCAACCAATATCTTGTATTTTAAGGAAATCAACTATTTTTTAAAAATGATACTTTTGAAAGGAGAGCATTTTAAATCACTGCTACTGGGGACATTCACTTTTAGTTGCCACCCCCCATAATCAGGGATACCCAACCTTCGGCCCTCCAGCTGTTGCAAAACTACAACTCCCAGCATGCCCGGACAGCTTACAGCTATCAGACTACAGCAGGGCATGATGGGATATGTAGTTTTGCAACATCTGGAGGGCCGCAGGTTGAGCATGCCACTGTAGATGGTATACTTCCCGGCCTCCCCACAAGTCCACATGCAGAAATATTTCTAGTTTTCTAGCTGCCACCGTAAATCGCTAATACAGGTACTGATGTATCAATACCAGGATCTATCTAAAGTCAGTTCCGCGGTCCACAATCCGTGGAACGGCAAAATACTGATGTGGTTCGGGTGTATTCTGCTTTTTTTTTTTTATGTGAACCAATTGACTAGGTCCATGGTCTGCATTTTGCAGACCTATCCTATCTTTTTGCAGATTTTTTATAATCCAGGTGCTTTCCACATCCATATATTAATTCAGCAAAAGAATATAACAACGGGTCCGCAAAAAATGTGGATGCAACACAGACAATATCCATATTTTGCGGATCTCAAAATACATACAATCGAGTGCATAATGCCTTGGGGCGGTCCAGTAGTTTACCTCCAGTTATGAAGGTGGAGGACCTTTTTAAGTACGCATAAAGTTCCAATAAAATGAATAGATTTGTCGCCAGCAGCAGTCACACCCATGTAGTTAATATAATGGCCCTGAGCTCTTCATCTATCGATAAGTTGTTAGATCTTATTATATCTGAGCAGATGATATTACAAAAACACTGAGAAGTCATTAGGTGACATCATGCAGACTTACCGGTTTTGGCATGGTTGGTTCTTTCTCAAAAGTCTTTTACCAGAATGAAAAAAAATATTCCAAGATCAATATTTCACTGCGTCCTGGAAAAAAAAAAAAGGGACTAAAATTAGGACAGAAAATGTAAGCGACTATTCCAAGACCACGATGACGCGCTGTGTCCCTGCCATACAGGATGCAGGGATTATTATAGGAAGCCGCTGTGAATCAGAACAAGTCAGTAAGACGGAGCAGAAAGCCCAACTACAACCTGGGAAAGGTCATTTCCACCACACCCAGCAGGCGGATCAGATCCAGTGCCTCAGCGTTCACATTCACCAACATTATATATATATATGGCAAGTCCTGCTACCTGCCCAGGTTGGTGCCATCATAATTCACATGAACATCCACCCTTATAGGAACCAAAAGACCTCCACCAAAAGTCCTGGGGCAAAACTATGGCAAAGCAAGTGAATAACTGGTGCCCCATTCCTATTACCAGTCATGGAAAGGGGGTGCAGTTCCATTTTGGGGGTGATGTGGTATTAGCCAGCATGGGGAGAATCTTTACAGCCTCTGCGCTATCATTTTTCCCTATATTAATAGCACAGACAAATCCAGTTGCAACAAAATGGCACTTTTCTTCTCAGTGCCACAAGGTGTATCCATGTGCCGGTACTTACCTCGCTGACTGACCTGCCTGTCACACAAACTACGTGGCGACTAGGTGAATGACCCTCATTTTAGGCAGGGTTCACGGCGAGGCAGTGCTGTGTGTAATGGAGGCTCCGTGCCTCAGCAGCCCCACCTCTACTTGTCTGACTAGCAACTTGTTCTGCCACTTTCCAACTTTGGAGTGTCGGAGGCCTGCCATGCCCTGTGCACACGGTGGGTATGTAGTCAGGGTGCCAGGCGCTGCTGCAGCATACACGGCACCATGTCCACCTGTTAGTTCCAGCGAGGAAATCACATCCATGTGCAGCTCCTCACACAGCTGGGAGTTGTAGTACATGAGAAGACTAAACCCGGCTACCACCTGCTGTCACCAGCGGGGGAATATCGGGATACAGGCACTTACCCTTCTGCCAGCCACTGCCCGAGGTGCCCTGCTCTCCCCGGGTGCTCCTTTACTGCAATATGGCTGCTGACTGGCAAACTTAGTGCTGCACGTCCCTCCCTCTGCCCTCCCTCAGCAGCGACCTGGTGTCACTCTACCTGCCTCGCCCTCTAGTCCCACACGTCACCACAGCGAGAAGCCATAGCAAAGCCAGCAATATATTGTCATGGGAGGCAGTGACATCATTGGATGGTACTGACCAGTATGGAAAGTTATTTGTGGGCAGTGCCACATAGGCAGACTGGCTACAGAATACAGACTCACCTGTTACACACTGCACCTTCCCCCAGAATCTCCATATGTATTTTACACGTGCCAATGTCCTCACATGTCCATATACTGCCTCCAGCCACCAGAACATTGCCCGCCACAGTGACCCCCTGAAGAAGTGGTCCCAAGACAGCTACAATTGGCAGTGTACCCCCAGATCTATGCACTTGAAGGATAAACTACCAGACATGTACTTGGGCATGAGAGAAGATATTTCACATTCAGGGGCGGATTGTGGCCATAGACCTTACAGGGAAATTTCTTGGTGGGCCGATGCCCAGGGGGCCGCCTGAGCCCTCCTCACATCCGGCCAGTGAAAAGTTTTTGGGAATGAATCTTGTGCTGCTGGCAGTATTTTGTGATGGACTGTGGTATTTGGCTTTGTTGGGGTGGTATAACATGCCACAATATGGTATTGCTGGTCCTGCCTTCCATCAATTTGGACCTGACTACAAAACCGGGGCCACCTTTAGTATTTTTTTCCAGGGCCACTTTAACCTCTTGCCGCCACACTAACGTAGATAGGCGTCAGGACGGCGGCGCTCTCATGTCTCATCGACGCCTATTGGCGCCATCTCGTGAGACCCGAGATTTCGCTTGAACGCGCATGTGCGTTCACAGCGGCGCGCAGCTATGAAGTTAAACTACAGCCTGCCAGCGCTGATCATTCGCTGGCAGGCTGTAGATGTTTTAAAAATCGCATCAGAAAGGTATATTAGACGCTGTATTTGCTTGGATCGACCACCAGAGGACACAGGCAGCTCTGTAAGTAGCACCAAGCATCACACTACACTACACACACACCCCTGTCACTTATTAACCCCTGATCACCCCATATAGACTAGCTGATCACCCCCCGTCACCCCCCTGTCATTGATCACCCCCCTGTAAGGCTCCATTCAGACGTCCGTATGTGTTTTGCGGATCCGCGGATCGGCAAAACACGGACACCGGCAATGTGCTTTCTGCATTTTGCAGATCCGCACATTGCCAGGACTATATAGAAAATGCCTTTTCTTGTCCGCAATTGCGGACAAGAATAGGACATGTTCTATATTTTTGCGGAACGGAAGTGCGGACCCGGAAGTGCAGATCCGCAATTCCGGATCCGAGCGGGACAAATTCTGTCTCCATAGAAATGAATGGGTCCGCAATTCCGTTACGCAAAATGCGGAACAGAATTGTGGACGTGTGAATGGGGCCTAAGGGTCCCTTATCACCGCCAGTTAGTTAGCTACTTGTTAGGTAGTTAGCGCCCAGCCCACCGCACCGCAGTGACTGATTAGTCGCTGATTAGCATCATCGCTGTCGCTAATCAGCACGAGTACTATATAGTATCTGTAAGTGATCAAGACTGATCGCAATCAGATCTATATCAGTACATTAGGGTCACCTTAGGCTCTACAAAAAACGCAGTGTTCGCCCGATCAGGCCTGATCTTGTGCGCACACTTGCGTTCAGTCCGCCCCACCGCAGTGACAGAAATATATTTTTTTCTGATCACTGCAAAAACACCGTAAAATCGCTGCAGCGCTATAAAGATCACTTTTGAGGGGCATGGCGAGTTCATAGAAGATTTTTTTTTTTTGGCACAAGTTAGCTGAAATTGTTTTTTTTTTTGTTTTTTTCTTCTTACAAAGTCTCATATTCTTGTGACAAAAAATAAAATCTTACATGAACTCACAATACCCCTCACGGAACCCAAATGCGTAAAAATGCCCTGTGAAATCCTAAAGATACTCATTGGAATTTGGGCCCCTTTGCGCATCTTGGCTGCAAAAAAGTGTCACACATGTGGTATCGCCGTACTCAGAAGAAGTAGGGCAATGTGTTTTGGGGTGTATTTTTACATATACCCATGCTGGGTGAGAGAAATATCTCTGTAAATTGACAACTTTGTATAAAAAAATTGAAAAAGTTGTCATTTACAGAGATATTTCTCACACACAGTATGGGTATATGTAAAAAGACACCTCAAAACACATTGCCCTACTTCTCCTGAGTACGGCGATACCACATGTGTGACACTTTTTTGCAGCCTAGGTGTGCAAAGGGGCCCAAATTCCAATGAGTACCTTTTAGGAGGGCATTTTTAGACATTTGGATTCCAGAATTCTTCTCACACTTTTAGGGCCCCTAAAATGCCAGGGCAGTATAAATATCCCACAAGTGACCCCATTTTGGAAAGAAGACACCCCAAGGTATTCCGTGAGGGGCATGTCGAGTTCATAGAAGATTTATTTTTTTTGGCACAAGTTAGCGGAATTTTATTTTATTTTTTTCTTACAAAGTCTCATATTCCACTAACTTGTGACAAAATTTTTTTTTTTACATGAACTCACCATAACCCTCACAGAATACCTTGGGGTGTCTTCTTTCCAAAATGGGGTCACTTGTGGGGTATTTATACTGCCCTGGCATTTTAGGGGCCCTAAAGCGTGAGAAGTAGTTTGGAATCCAAATGCGTAAAAATGCCCTGTGAAATCCTAAAGGTACTCATTGGAATTTGGGCCCCTTTGCGCACCTAGGCTGCAAAAAAGTGTCACACATGTGGTATCACCGTACTCAGAAGAAGTAGGGCAATGTGTTTTGGGGTGTCTTTTTACATATACCCATACTTTGTGTGAGAAATATCTCTGTAAATGACAACTTTTTATTTATTTTTATACAAAGTTGTTAATTTACAGAGATATTTCTCTCACCCAGCATGGGTATATGTAAAATACACCCCAAAACACATTGCCCTACTTCTTCTGAGTATGGCAATACCACATGTGTGACACTTTTTTGCAGCCTAGGTGCGTAAAGGGGCCGAAGGTCCAACGAGTACCTTTAGGCCCCATTCACACGGGCGAGTATTCCGCACGGATGCGATGCGTGAGTTGAACGCATTGCACCCACACTGAATCATGACCCATTAATTTCTATGGGGATGTGCACACGAGCGGTGATTTTCACGCATCACTTGTGCGTTGTGTGAAAATCGCAGCATGTTCTATATTCTGCGTTTTTCACGCAACGCAGGCCCCATAGAAGTGAATGGGGTTGCGTGAAAATCGCAAGCATCCGCAAGCAAGTGTGGACGCGGTGCGATTTTCACGCACGGTTGCTAGGAGATGATCGGGATGGAGACCCGATCATTATTATTTTCCCTTATAACATGGTTATAAGGTAAAATAATAGCATTCTGAATACAGAATGCATAGTAAAACAGCGCTGGAGGGGTTAAAAAAAATATAAAAAATAATTTAACTCACCTTAGTCCACTTGATCGCGCAGACCGGCATCTCCTTCTGTCTCCTTTGCTGAACAGGACCTGTGGTGAGCATTCATTACATGAACAGGACCTTTGGTGACGTCACTCTGGTCATCACATGATCTTTTACCATGGTGATGGATCATGTGGTGACCGGAGTGACGTCACCAAAGGTCCTGTTCATGTAATGAATGCTCACCACAGGTCCTGTTCAGCAAAGGAGACAGAAGGAGATGCCGGTCTGCGCGATCAAGTGGACTAAGGTGAGTTAAATTTTTTTATTTTTTTTTAACCCCTCCAGCGCTGTTTTACTATGCATTCTGTATTCAGAATGCTATTATTTTCCCTTATAACCATGTTATAAGGGAAAATAATACAATCTTCAGAACACTGATCCCAAACCCAGACTTCTGTGAAGAAGTTCGGGTTTGGGTACCAAACATGTGTGATTTTTCTCATGCGAGTGCAAAACGCATTACAATGTTTTGCACTCGCGCGGAAAAATCACGGGTGTTCCCGCAACGCACGTGCACATTTTCCCGCAACGCCCGTGTGAACCCAGCCTTAGACTTTACAGGGTTGCTCACAATTTAGCCCCGCCCAAAATGCCAGAACAGTAAACACACCCCACAAATGACCCCATTTCGGAAAGAAGACATCCCAAGGTATTCACTGAGGGGCATAGTGAGTCCGTGGGAGATTTTTAAATTTTTTTGCCAGAAGTTAGCAGAAATGGAAACTTTATTATTATTTTTTTTCCTCAGAAAGTGTCATTTTCCGCTAACTTGTGAATTTTTTTTTAATCATACATGAAGTCACCATGCCCCTCCGCGAATACTTTGGGGTGTCTTCTTTCTAAAATGGGGTCATTTGGGGGGTATTTATACTATCCTGGCATTGTAGAACCTCAAGAAACATGACAGGTGCTCAGAAAGTCAGAGCTGCTTCAAAATGCGGAAATTCACATTTTTGTACCATAGTTTGTAAACGCTATAACTTTTGCGCAAACCAATAAATATACACTTATTGGATTTTTTTTATCAAAGACATGTAGAACAATAAATTCTGACACAAACTTGTATAGAAATGTAATTATATTTGAACAATTTTACCAGAAAAAGTTTAAAATACACATTTTTTGAGAATATTGCGGTCTATTTTGATTAATATCAGAAAAACGAAAAATGTCAGCAGCAATCAAATACCACCAAAAGAAAGCTGTATTTGTGAGAAGAAAAGGAGGTAAAATTCATTTGGGTGCCAAGTTGCATGGCCGAGCAATAAACCATTAGGCCCCTTTCACACGGGCGAGTATTCCGCGTGGATGCGATGCGTGAGGTGAACGCATTGCACCCGCACTGAATACCGACCCATTCATTTCTATGGGGCTGTGCACATGAGCGGTGATTTTCACGCATCACTTGTGCGTTGTGTGAAAATCGCAGCATGCTCTATATTCTGCGTTTTTCACGCAACGCAGGCCCTATAAAAGTGAATGGGGCTGCGTGAAAATCGCAAGCATCCGCAAGCAAGTGCGGATGCGGTGCGATTTTCACGCATGGTTGCTAGGAGACAGTCTATTCACTGTATTATTTTCCCTTATAACATGGTTATAAGGGAAAATAATAGCATTCTGAATACAGAATGCATAGTAGGTGATCAATTGAGGGTTAAAAAAATAAAATAAAATTACCTCACCTTCTCCTCTTGTTCGCGTAGTTCCCGGTCTCTTCTTTACTTCTTTAATGATGAACTATCGGCTAGGACCTGTGGTGACGTCAGATCACATGCTCCAATCACATGGTCCATCACCATGGTGATGGACCATGTGATTGGAGCATGTGATCTGACGTCACCAAAGGTCCTTTAGCCCACAGCTCATCATTAAAGAAGTAAAGAAGAGACCGGGAACTACGCGAACAAGAGGAGAAGGTGAGTTAATTTTTATTTCTTTTTTTAACCCTCAATTGATCACCTACTAAGCATTCTGTATTCAGAATGCTATTATCTTCCCTTATAACTATGTTATAAGGGAAAATAATACAATCTACAGAACACCGATCCCAAGCCCGAACTTCTGTGAAGAAGTTCGGGTTTGGGTACCAAACATGCGCGATTTTTCTCATGCGAGTGCAAAACGCATTACAATGTTTTGCACTCGCAACGCACCCACACATTTTCCCGCAACGCCCGTGTGAAAGAGGCCTTAAAGTTGTGAAGTGCCGATTTGTAAAAAAGGGTTTGGTCACTAGGGGGGGTATAAACCTGTGGTCTTAAGTGGTTAAGTTCCAAGTCCGCCCCTGTTTACAGTCTATGAAATGTATTCCATGTGATGGTCGCGTTTCTCGGACAGACCCTGCTTATGTGAGGCGGACTCGCTGCATCATAACGCTCTGTAGATGCAGAAGATAACATCTGTGTGCTGTCCGCATCCATGTGGCTGTTCTGAAATTATACAACATGTCCTATTTTTGTCTGTTTTTGGGCTCATACACACTGATGTATTTTTTGTCCGCATCTGATCCCCATTTTTGGTGGCCCATTCACTTCAATGTGGCCACAAAAGATGTGGACAGCACACCGTGTATGTCTGCATCCGTATGTCTGCTCCGTGGCATCTGCAAAAGTATAGAACATGTCCTATTATTGTCGCTATTACTGACTAGTGATGGCCAGTTCGCAGTGTTCGCCGACGAACACATGCGATCTGCCATCTTTATTCCCAAGCCCGGCGATGCAGAGGTAAGTCCTTACCTGTGCCTGCTGCTTCGAGCCGCTCTGAAACACATGCGGTCACCGGGAGCAGGCAGTTCCGAGAACAGCCTTCATCGGGCTTGGGAATAAAGATGGCAGATCGCATGTGTTCGTCGGCGAACACTGTGAACTGGCCATCACTATTACTGACAAGGATAGGACTTTTCTATTATGGGCCGGACGTTTCGTAAAATGCGGAATAAACATGGCCAGTATCCGTGTTTTGCGGATCCGTAATTTGCGGACTGCAAAAATGGCATGAGCCCTCAGTCTGACCCACCTTGTGTAAATCCAGCCTCATGCACACGACTGTAATTTTGGTCCACATCCAAGTTTTTTAATGTGGACCCATTAATAATGTTTATAGGGCCACAGGACACAGGTGTCATCCGCGTGCAGAGGCCTAAGGGTGCTGCTATACTTAGGCTGGGTTCACACGAGCGTGTCCGGATTAGTTCCGGATGCGTCCCGGTGTGTTGCGGCAAACCCGCGCGAGTAGGAATGCAATTGCAGTCAGTTTTGACTGCGATTGCGTTCCGATGTTCAGTTTTTATCGTGCGTGTGCAATGTGTTTTGCACGCGCGTGATAAAAAACCGACTGTGGTACCCAGACCCGAACTTCTTCACAGAAGTTCAGGTTTGGGTTCGGTGTTGTGTAGATGTTATTATTTTCCCTTATAACATGGTTATAAGGGAAAATAATAGCATTCTGAAAACAGAATGCATAGTAAGTGATCAGTTGAGGGTTAAAAAAAATAAAAAAAATTAACTCACCTTCTCCGTTTGTTCGCGTAAGTCCCGGTCTCTTCTTTACTTCTCAAAAGATGAACTATGGGCTAAAGGACCTTTGGTGACGTCAGATCACATGCTCCAATCACATGGTCCATCACCGCGGTGATGGACCCTGTGATTGGAGCATGTGATCTGACGTCACCAAAGGTCCTTTAGCCCATAGTTCATCTTTTTAAAGAACTAAAGACCGGGAGAACTACGCGAACAAGAGGACAAGGTGAGTTAATTTTTTTTATTTTTTAACCCTCAATTGATCACCTACTAAGCATTCTGTATTCAGAATGCTATTATTTTCCCTTATAACCATGTTATAAGGGAAAATATTACAGTGTATAGACAGTCACCTAGCAACCGTGCGTGAAAATCGCACCGCATCCGCACTTGCTTGCGGATGCATGCGATTTTCACGCAACCCCATTCACTTCTATGGGGCCTGCGTTGCGTGAAAAACGCAGAATATAGAGCATGCTGCGATTTTCACGCAACGCATAAGTGATGCGTGAAAATCATCACTCATCTGAACAGCCCCATTGAAATGAATGGGTCGGTATTCAGTGCGGGTGCAATGCGTTCACCTACCGCATTGCACCCGCGCGGAAATCTCGCCCGTGTGAACGCAGCCTTATGGGGAGATTTATCCTACCCATGCACCAGTTTTCTGATGCAAAAAAAAGCTGCAAACCCTGGGTTTGTGCCTTTTTAAACGCCATTGCAGCTAAATTTTGTTGCAAAAAGGGTATTTATGCAGCTCTTGCCACTGACCGAAAAAGGGGCAGAGCCATAATCATTTATGCCAGTTTTTGTAGGATGCACCTATCATGAGGCCTTGTCATGAATTAAATGCATCTGCTGGTGGCACAGGGGATATCAGGTCTTGGTAAATAATATCCCCTTTCATTTTTTCGAGGAACATTTTTGGCTTGTAATGAAATTAATGTGTTTAACAATTTTATATCAAGGGTGGCATTTTTTATTCACACACTTTTTTTATTATGATTTTTTTCCTATAGAGAAGTCTATTGGGAAAAAAAAGCCTGCAAAAAGGCTACACCCAGAGCATGCTGCAATTTCAGAAAAACTGCAGTAGGAATTTTAAAATGCCAATACAAAAACACAATAGGGGAAATTTATCAAAAGTGGTGCAAAATAAAACTGGCTTCACCTTTCACTTTTCACTGCTCCTTTGGTAAATGAAAGGAGCGATCTGATTCGTTGCTATGAGCAACTAAGCCAGTTTTTATTTGCACCACTTTTGATAAATCTCCCCCAATGTTTGGAGCACTTTTTCTAAATTTGTAAAACAGTTTTGAACACAGTTTTGGGGGGTTTTTTTGCTGAAAGAAAAAAAAAATTCAATTTTGAAGACAGAAAAACCTAGGCCTTAATTTATCAAGACTGGTGTGTGCTATGTCACACCGGATAGGACGAGGCCCACTCTTCGTCATAAATGAAATGCTTCTGGTGGCGCCGACCCTAACTTAGATGCCTTCTTGCAGTCCATGAGGCAGACTGAAATCTATGGCAGCTCAGTCATTAACCACTTCACATCCGGGCCATTTGCCCCCTTCCTGACCAGGCCTAATTTAGCAAATCTGACATATCTCACTTTATGGTAATAGCTTTGGAACGCTTTTACTGATCTGAGCCATTCAGAGATTGTTTTCTCGTGACACATTGTACTTCATGATAGTCATAAGTTTGAGTCAATATATTTCACCTTTATTTATGGAAAAATCCCAAATATACAAAAAATTTTGAAAAATTAGCAATTTCAATTTCTCTGCCTTTAAAACAGAAACTGATATCTCATAAAATATTTATTACTTAACTTTCCCCATATGTCTACTTTATGTTGGCATCATTTTGTAAATGTCATTTAATTTTTTTAAGACGTTAGAAGGCTTAGAATTTTAGAAGCAATTCTTAAAATTTTTAAGAAAATTGCCAAAACCTACTTTTTAAGGACCAGTTCATGTCTAAAGTCACTTTGTGGGGCTTACATAGTGGATACCCCCATAAATGACCCAATTTTAGAAACTACACCCCTCAAGTTACTTAAAACTGATTTTACAAACTTTGTTAACCCTTTAGGTATTCCACAAGAATTAAAGGAAAATGGAGATCAAATTTTAAAATTTCACTTTTTTTGGCAG
The DNA here is from genome assembly GCF_905171765.1 of Bufo bufo. Lineage (NCBI taxonomy): Eukaryota > Metazoa > Chordata > Amphibia > Anura > Bufonidae > Bufo > Bufo bufo. The sequence continues at coordinate 391,459,748 of NC_053392.1, forward strand.
ATTTTCCATTTTAATCTATTTTTTAATCCATCGAGGGTTAACAGCCAAACAAAACTCAATATTTATTACCATGATTCTGCGGTTTACAGAAACACCCCACATGTGGTTGTAAACTGATGTAAGGGCACACGGCAGGGCGCAGAAGAAAATGAGCGCCACATGTTTTTTGGAAGGCAGATTTTGCTGAACTGGTTTTTAGATGCCATGTCCCATTTGAAGCCCCCCTGATGCACCCTTACAATAGAAACTCGCAAAAAGTGACCCCATTTTGGAAACTAGGGGATAAGTTGCCAGTTTTATTGGTACTATTTTGGGGTACATATGGTTTTTTGATCATTCATTATAACACTTCATGGGGCAAGGTGACCAAAAAATTGGTTGTTTTAGCACAGTTTTTATTTATTTTTACAGCGTTCACCCGAGGGGTTAGGTCATGTGATATTTTTATAGAGCTGGTTGTTACGGATGCGGCGATACCTAATATGTATACTTTTTTTAATTTATTTCACTTTAACACAATAATAGCATTTTTTCAACAAAATTTTTTTGTTTTAATGTGTCCATGTTCTGAGAGCTATAGTTTTTTTTTTTTTTCGAGCGATTTTCTTATGTAGGGGCTCATTTTTTGTGGGATGAGGTGATGGTTTTATTGGTATCATTTTGTGGGACATACACATTTTTGATCACTTGGTGTTGCACTTTTTGAGATGTAAGGTGACAAAAATGGCTTTTTTGACACAGTTTTTATTTTTTATTGTGTTTATCGGACTGGGTGGATCATGTGATATATTTATAGAGCCAAACGTCACGGATGCGGCAATACCAAATATGTCTATTTTATTTTATTTTTTCTATTTTTCTATTTATTTTTTTATTCCTTACTTGGGGAATTTTTTTTTTTTTACATGTGAAGCATTTTTTTTATTTTAACACTATTTTTATTTTTTTTATTTTACACTTTGCGTCCTCCATAAGGTCATACAAGACCACTGGGACAATTTAACTTCACTATTTATGACTGTTGATTTCTCCTGTAACTGGGGCTGACATAGTAGCCCCAGTTACAGTGGAAATACACCCCCTATAGACGCTGTACAGCATAATACTGCGCTGTACAGCCTCAGTGCCGGGCTGATCGAGATCTGTGAAAGACCTGACAGCTCCTGCACTCACCCGGCTCCGGCAGTCACATGACCGCCGGGCCGGAACAGGAAGCGCATTGCAGTTCCTGCTCTGTATACACAGCGCTCGGTGAGCTCAACTGTCCCTGCCTTCTCTCTGGGGTGTCCTGCTGTCACTGACAGCGGGCAACCCGATCTGCAGCTGCACGATTAGCGTGCAGCTGCGATCTCTGAATGGACGTTCAGAAACGTCCATTCAGAGATAGAGAACCACCTCCCGGACGTTTATACTCAACGGCGGGCGGGCGGGAGGTGGTTAATTACGCCAGTTTCTGAGGTAATGATAAATGTGTTGGGACCAGTGGCCCCATCCACAGCCCGCCCTCTCTACACCTTATTTTTGGAAATTGGCGAGGGCTGAGAGAAAATGCCACTTGCGACTTAAAAAGATTCACAACACCAGGTTTTTTTACTTTTTAAACGCCAGAAAACTGGTGTAGAGGGAATGATAAATTCCCCCCTTAGGCCTCATCCACATTTCCGTGTCAGTGTCACATCCGTGAAAAAAAGCGTATGTGTTTTATCCGTTAAGATGTCCGTGAAGGATCCGTGGTTGGTCCATGTATCTGTTTTTACCATCCGTGTGTCACAATGACTTTTTGCAGTCAAGTGTGGGCCAATGAGAAGGCTACAATGTCTTTGTCTGAGCTTAGCAACATCCCTAGCAACCAATAGGACAGTTGCCTACCCCTTACTATATAAGAACCTCCCCAGCAGCCATTTTCTACAGTTATTTTTAAAGTTCTGAGAGAGACAGCAGTGTTATTGCTGTGCTCTGTGCTTTCCACTCATTACATTTGATAGATAGCTTATATATATAATACAGATAGTTAGTGTAGGTTATATCCTGATATAGTGTAGCTGTTGCAGTGCAGGGTGTTAGTAGTGTGATAGGTTCTGCTCAGAGGCGGCTCTAGACTTTGTGAGGCCTTAGGCGAAACTAGAACATGAGGCCCCCACGAAGATTGTTGGGATGCTCGTGATCTCCCGTACGGCGCCCCGGCTCAGTCCTCAAGAAATAAGCTGTGTCAACCACCGCACGGAGCGGTGGTGTGGTCAACACTCCCCCTCCATGTATCTCTATAGAAGACTCAGAGATACACAAGTGCTGTATCTGCAGCTCTCCAATGGATACATGGAGGAGGAGTGTTGACCACCGCTCCGGGCACAAGGAGATCCGGAATACCATACAGGAGATCGTGGGGGATCCCAGAGGCCAGACCCCCTCCGATCAGATACTTATCTCTTATCCTTTGGATAGGGGATTTATTTTCCTATCCCGGAGTACCCCTTTAATATGCAGTGACATCACAGTAAAGGGTTAATATGCACAGTGGCAACACAGTACAGGGCTTATATTCACAGTGCATATTAACACTTTGCATTAACCCTGGCCCAGTTCTCTAAATCGACCCTCCCCCCGCACACCGCATTTTGCTATATTTGCCATACAGAAGCACATACCTGTCACATCCAGGGCCCCCAGGTGACGTCTTCTCGGATGTAGATCTTTTCTCTCATCATCTTCTCCATTCGGTCCAGACAACCTTTCTCAGCCGCCTCGTCTCTGCAGAGTGTGACACACAGACATCTTAGTGTCCTCACTTTTCTATCATCATCCCCCAACCTGGAGTCCCCACAGTGTTAGGCCTCATGCACACGACCGTTGTGTTCCGTTCCGCAAAATGGGGTTCCGTTGTTCCGTGATCCGTTTCCGTTTTTGTTTCTGTGTGTCTTCCTTTATTTTTGGAGGATCACCAGACATGAAGGAAAATAAAAAAAAGTCTAAGTCAAGTTTGCCATGCAAATGATAGGAAAAAAACGGACGCGGATGACAATCTTGTGTGCCTCCGCGTTTTTTCACGGTCCCATTGACTTGAATGGGTCTGCGAACCGTTTTCCGTGAAAAAAATAGGACAGGTTATATTTTTTTGACGGACTGGAACCACGGATAACGGACGCGGATGACAAACGGTGCATTAGCCGAGTTTTCAACGGACCCATTGAAAGTCAATGGGTCCGCAGAAAATCACGAAAAACGGAACAACGGACACGGAATAAAACAACGGTCATGTGCATGAGGCCTTATCCTGCTGCTTGCTGTGCCCCCCAATACCCCCAAATACTATCCTGAAGAAATAATAGTGTTCCCATAGTAATAGTGCTCCTCATAGTCCCACCAATAGTATTTCCCTTCTAGAATGCTCTCATTAGTAATTTGCCCCCCACACTGCCCCCATTAAGTAATTTGCCCCCCACACTGCCCCATTAAGGCTACTTTCACACTAGCGTTCGGGGCTCCGCTTGTGAGCTCCGTTTGAAGGGGCTCACAAGCGGCCCCGAACGCATTTGTCCAGCCCTAATGCATTCTGAGTGGACGCAGATCCACTCAGAATGCATCAGTCTGGCGGCGTTCAGCCTCCGCTCCGCACGGCCAGGCGGACACCTGAACGCTGCTTGCAGCGTTCGGGTGTCCGCCTGGCCGTGCGGAGGCAAGCGGATCCGTCCAGACTTACAATGGAAGTCAATGGGGACGGATCCGCTTGAAGATGACACTATATGGCTCAATCTTCAAACGGATCCGTCCCCCATTGACTTTCAATGTAAAGTCTGGACGGATCCGCTCAGGCTACTTTCACACTTAGAAATTTTTCTAAGTTATAATGCAGACGGATCCGTTCTGAACGGATGCAAACGTCTGCATTATAGGAGCGGATCCGTCTGATGAAGCATCAGACGGACCTGCTCCGAACGCTAGTGTGAAAGTAGCCTAAGTAATTTGTCCGCCACACTGCCCCCCATTAAAGGGGTATTCTCATCTTATCAATCAGGGTTAATTAAAATCCTTTCCCCCCACTGAACACTTCTTGCCATATATTTCATTAAAAATATTCTACCATTGCCATGACAATTTCTTCTTTCTCTTTTCATTGTTTATTTGCGCTTCCCATGGATACGGCCACATCTCGCCTGGCGCATCCATAGGCCGCACCTGCGCACAGCAGCGTCTGCGATCCTGCGGCCGGCCTGTGGAATAAATTGTGAACGCGCACGTCGGCAGCTCTTTCGTGCTCTTTCGGGCTGTATATGTTGCGGGTCAGCTTAAATGCTGGTGGAAGAGAGAAACTGATGTAGCAGAGCTGTATATGTTGCGGGTCAGCATCAATGCTGGTGGAAGAGAGAAACTGATGTAGCAGAGCTGTATATGTTGCGGGTCAGCATCAATGCTAGGGGAAGAGAGAAACTGATGTAGCAGGGCTGTATATGTTGCGGGTCAGCATCAATGCTGGTGGGAGAAACAGATGTAGCAGAGCTGAATATGCGGCTGTTCTGACACAGTGCTGGTTGAAGAGATAAACAGACAGATGTAGCAGCGCTATATATGTAACTTTTCAGACCAAGTGCTAGCAGGGGAGTAGAATAAAGATGTAGCAGGGCTGTATAGGAAGCCATTCAGCCAAAGTGATGTTAGGGGACTGGAGAAGACACATGTAGCTGAGCTGTATATGCATCTATAAAGATACATAGTGTAAGGTTTATACACAACTGGAGTAAAGCTGTAATGGAAACAAATCTGCATCAGTGCTGGTGGGTGGGGGTTGGTCAAGCTTTTGAGCTAATGTATAATATGGAATTATAGTTTTTGATGCACAGAATGGGTTTGTAAAAGATCAGACTGAGATTTTGTGTGTAAAACTGCAGAACAGCCACGTGTTACTGTGCACTGAGCTCACTTCACATGGCTCTCTGATGATTCCCCAGCAGAGGGAGGGGCCTCACAGACACTGCAGGCTGCCAGACTGAGTCATACTCTTCACATGAACTAGCACGTAAGAACTCAGTGCTCAGTGTGATGTCATAAGGAGGCGTGGCCGGCCTTCACTCTAGCTGCCTAAGCCCGCCCAGCCTTAGCAGCAGAAAACCAGGAAGTGAACAGCAGAGTGACTGCAGGTGAGGATGAAGTAGCAAGATGGGAATACCCCTTTAAGTAATTTGCCCCCCACACTGCCCCCCATTAAGTAATTTGTCCGCCACACTGCCCCCATTAAGTAATTTGCCCCCCACACTGCCCCCATTAAGTAAGTTGTCCGCCAAACAATCCTTTATGCAGAGGCCAGGTTTATCAGGGCAGGTGTCGCACTGATAAATGGTGTCCTTTCGCATTCCCCTTTTGTAACAAACCCGGCATTTTTTGGGGTCTTTCCTCTCTTCGCTGTTTGTGGGACTTCACCAGGGAAATGTTGTCCTGGTACAACACGGGCACCATGACCTCCTGAAGTACTCGGGCACTCCCCTTCCTGACTTTGGAAAATTAGGGCGTTGACCATCTCTTGGAACTAAAGGAAAGTTCCTGTGTGGCCTGCAGCTCGATGTAAAATGTATGCATTGTACAGTGCCAACTGTACAATGTATACGGCCAGCTTTTTGTACCACACCTTAGTTTTATGCATGGCACTGTAGGGCTTCAGAACTTGATCAGACAGATCAACACCTCCCATGTGCCTGTTGTAATCAAGGATGCAGTCTGGCTTGTTGACAGTGGTAGTGACTGGTACCTCGCACTCGGGTAGGAGAACCGGTGTTAGTGTGAATGGTTGTCAGTACAAGGAAATCCCTCTTGTCCTTGTACTTAAAGGGCTTCTACCACCAGAAATACTGTTATGTAGCTGACTTACATTAGCAATGCGCTAATGTCAGCACTACATAACAGTATGTTTCTAACATTTGTCCCTGCAGCCGTTTTTTGTAAAAAAAACACTTTTATTATATGCTAATGAGCCTCTAGGTGCTATGTGGGCGTAAAATCAGCACCTAGAGGCTCCGTCCACTCACGTTTTATCCCGCCCAGGTCCAGTGTTGTGCCTGCCCAGCTCCTCTTGATTGATGCCACGGTCCACCGCATCGTTGACGAAATCCCGCGCCGTTCACTTCTGTCTTCGGCGCAGTGAGTGAATGATGCGCTCCTGGTGCCGGATTCCTCACTGCGCCTGCACCGACTACGTCACAGTGAGGAAGCCGGCATCAGGAGAGCGGCCTTCACTCAGGGTAGAAGCCCTTTAACCGCCAGGATGTTCACATGGCAGAGAGCCTTAGACTACTTTCACACTAGCGTTTTTACTGGATCCGGCAGAGTTCAGCAAAAACGCTTCCGTTACTGATAATACAACCGCCTGCATCCGTTATGAATGAATCCGGTTGTATTATCTTTAACATTGCCAAGATGGATCCGTGATGAACTCCATTAAAAGTCAATGGAGGACGTATCTGTTTTCTATTGTGGCAGATTGTGGCAGAGAAAACGGATCCGTCCCCATTCACTTGCATTGGGGGTCATGCCGGATCCGTATCCCAGGACGGAAATCAAACTACATGTTGCGGTTTGCTCTCCGGTATGGGAACGCAACTAAATGGAATGGAATGCATTTAGGAGCATTCCGTTCTGTTCAGTTTTGTCCCCATTGACAATGAATGATGGGGACAAACCTGAAGCGTTTTTTTACGGTATTGAGCCCCTATGACGGATCTCAATACCGGAAAACTAAAACACTAGTGTGAAAGTAGCCTTACTGTTGCCTTTTCTGAGTAGTTTCCCTACCAGGGATTTAGGGAGGCCTCTCAGATTTTTGTGCACTGTGCCGCAAGCCACAGTACCTCTGGCTTTTAGGGACATGAATAGGGGTATGATGGTATAATAATTATCCACATAGAGGTGGTAACCCTTATCCAGCAGTTGGTGCAGTAAATCCCACACTACCTTCCCAGTAACTCCTAGGACGGGTGGCATTCAGGGGGTTGTATCCGGGAATCTTTCCCTTAATAAGGCCTCATGCACACGACCGTTGTTTTATTCCGTGTCCATTGCGCCGTTTTTCGTTATTTTCTGCGCACCCATTGCACCGTTTGTCATCCGCGTCTGTCATCCGTGGTTCCAGTCCGTCAAAAAAATATAACCTGTCCTATTATTTTCGCGGAAAACGGTTCGCGGACCCATTCAAGTCAATGGGACCGCTAAAAAACACGGAGGCACACAAGATTGTCATCCGTGTCCGCGTCAGTTTTTTTCCTATCATTTGCATGGCATACCTGTCTTTGATTTTTTTTTACTTTCCTTCATGTCTGCTGATCCTCCAGAAATAAAGGAAGGCATACGGAAACAAAAACGGAAACGGATCACCGAACAACGGAACCCCATTATGCGGAACGGAACACAACAACGGTCGTGTGCATGAGGCCTGAACCCGAAACCTGTAGGTGTACCCAGAGGTACTCTTTTACAGCTTGTATATTTCAATTCCGCACTGTGCCTGCTTGCTGGGCAGGTACTGGCAGAATTTAACCTTTCCTTTAAAATGTACAAGGGACTCGTCTATGCTAATTTCTTTTTCTGGGGGTGAACACCTCTGTAAATTTGGAGTTGAGGTGCTCCAGAAGGGGTCTTATTTTGAATAGATGGTCAAATTGTGGGTCATTTTTGGGGGGGCAGTGTTCTTTATCATTATAAATAATGTAGGAATCTCAAAAATGAATTCAAATCTTGTAAGGGACATGACCATATTGTAAATTGGAGTGTGGTACAAGACTATGAACTCTAAACTCCAATATTGTCTCATTTATTTTATTTTTTTACCAGGCCCATATGCAGCAAGAGCCCCCAAAATGTCTTAATGTCGGCTGCATTTACTGGGGTCCAACCTAGGGGTCTAGCATATGAGGATATGGGGTTTTGAGCAATAAACTGCTGGGCGAATAAATTTGTTTGGGTCACCATCAAATTTATGAAATCGTCAGAGAAAAAGATTTTGAAAAAATCTATTTCTGTGAAGCCCGTGCAATCAATCTGGGTTCCAGAGTTTCCCACAAACTCTGGAATTTGGGGCTCATAATCCTCAGGAGGTGTGGTCCATAGGGGATCACTGGGGGGACTACTTCATCTCTCCTGGGGCGTCTCATCACCGGATGACGATGATGATGAAGGAGTAGAGGAGTAGAGGAATGAGGCACCCTTTTCTCCCTCACTTGCAGACTCCGTTTCAGAGGCAAGGATGGAGTATGCCTCTTCAACGGAGTACATTCTCTGGGATGGACGGGACATTTTTATTGGTGTGTGTAAAGTGAAAAGTGTCAGGGGGGTGTATGTAATGATTTAACATGTGAGGGGGCATGTAATGAATTAAAAATAAAATGTATGATAAAGAAAAAAAAAGAAAAGAGAAATTTTGAAAAAAAAGGCTTCAAAAAGAAAATAAAAAAGCACTGAAACCTGAGCAGACAGCACGAGTGTAGGTTCAAAAATCTAAACTAGTACTAACTAAAATTGACATATATAAGTGTATATGTATGGATATATATATATACAGTGGATATAAAAAGTCTACACACCCCTGTTAAAATGTCAGGTTTCTGTGATATAAAAAAATGAGACAAAGATAAATCATTTTAGAACTTTTTCCACCTTTAATGTGACCTATAAACTGTATAACTCAATTAAAAAACAAACTGAAATCTTTTAGGTAGAGGGAAGAAAAAATATAAAAATAAAATAATATGGTTGCGTAAGTGTGCACACCCTTAAACTAATACTTTGTTGAAGCACCTTTTGATTTTATTACAGCGCTCAGTCTTTTTGGGTATGAGTCTATCAGCATGGCACATTTTGACTTGGCAAGATTTGCACACTCCTCTTTGCAAAAACACTCCAAATCTGTCAGATTGCGAGGGCATCTCCTGTGCACAGCCCTCTTCAGATCACCCCACAGATTTTCAATCGGATTCAGGTCTGGGCTCTGGCTGGGCCATTCCAAAACTTTAATCTTCTTCTGGTGAAGCCATTCCTTTGTTGATTTGGATGTATGCTTTGGGTCGTTGTCATGCTGAAAGATGATGTTCCTCTTCATGTTTAGCTTTCTAGCAGAAGCCTGAAGGTTTTGTGCCAATATTGACTGGTATTTGAAACTGTTCATAATTCCATCTAGCTTAACTAAGGCCCCAGTTCCAGCTGAAGAAAAACAGCGCCAAAGCATGATGCTGCCACCACCATGCTTCAGTGTGGGTATGGTGTTCTTTTAGTGATGTGCAGTGCTGTTTTAGCACCAGACATATATTTTGGAATTATGGCCAAAAAGTTCGACCTTGGTTTCATCAGACCATAACACCTTTTCCCACATTCTTTTGGGAGACTTCAGATGTGTTTTTTGCAAAATGTAGCCTGGCTTGGATGTTTTTCTTCGTAAGAAAAGGCTTTTGTTTTTTCGTCCACTTTATCCCATAGCCCGGACATATGAAGAATACGGGAGATTGTTGTCACATGTACCACACAGCCAGTACTTGCCAGATATTCCTGCAGCTCCTTTAATGTTGCTGTAGGCCTCTTGGTAGCCTCCCAGACCAGTTTTCTTCTCATCTTTTCATCAATTTTGGAAGGACGTCCAGTTCTTGGTAATGTCACTGTTGTGCCATATTTTCTCCACTTGATGATGACTGTCTTCACTGTGTACCATGGTATATCTAATGCCATGGAAATTCTTTTGTACCCTTCTCCTGACTGATACCTTTTAACAATGAGATCCCTCTGATGCTTTGGAAGCTCTCTGTGGACCATGGCTTTTGCTGTGGGATGCGACAAAGAAAATTTCAGGAAAGACCAACTAGAGCAACTGAACTTTATTTGGGGTTAATCAGAGGCACTTTAAATGATGGCAGGTGTATGCTGACTCCTATTTAACATGATTTTGAATGTGCTACATCCCCAGTTATAAGCAACCACATTATTTTTTTTTGTGTTTGTTTTTTTCCCTCCACCTAAAAGATTTCAGTTTGTTTTTGATTGAGTGGTACAGTTTATAGGTCACATTAAAGGTGGAAAAAGTACATCACAGAAACCTGACATTTTAACAGGGGTGTGTAACGGTCCGTTTCCGCAGACAAGGGGTTAAAATCCGTTCAGGCGATAAGCCCCTTTCTGAGAGACAGGCACAGCTACTTGCAGAACACCAACCTCCCGAACTGGATACAAAGTAGCACTCCAAACTGGAACCTCACGAATAGCTGCTAGCAGACGAACAGGGATCAGCTTACACCTCTGGCAATCGGTCTTCTAACAGCATACAGTGAATCCCCCCAATAACGAGACAAGGCTCCGTGTTGAGGGTCAAACAGTGGTCTGACTGTACTTCACGTACAGCCTCTTTTATTCATAAACCACAAACATAGTACTGCCCACAGGGGTTTGAAATACAACCAATCAGTAATTAACAACACATACAATGTAACTACAGCAACCAATCGTTCACGCCCCCAGAGGACCAGAATGAAGACTGTGACATAGGACAACATATCCCCACAATGCATCATGGTTTCCTCCTCTCTGTCCAGACAACCTGAAGAGCAATCCAATTATCTCTGAGGACAAAGGGAGATCGCCAATACACATGTGAGGACAACAGAACAGACATCACCATTTTAAACACACAATGGAACAATGGCACAATAGAAACACACCCGCATATTCCTCCCAAGCTGACAAGTTACACTTATTATAAATTGTTACAACTTTGTGAGTTTACATTGGCCATACATATAACTTACATTAATTTAAACATTATAACTTGGGGACAAACCTATCCAAAATTCACTTGAATCGGTTCAGGGGTTTAAAAGTTAGTATATGGCCCATAATCCTGGGGCAAGAGGCCAGCAGCCAGTCCTCTCCAAAACCCAGTGGCGAGGTCGGTTTCGCCACACATCTCCCCCCCCCCAGGGAAGACTAACCAGATACCTGACCTCACGCCGGTCGGTACCTGAGTTAGTCTGGCAGCCCACCCACAACCAAATACTGGACCTGTTGACTTTAGTAGCCTGTCTCTGTCCAGTGAGTCCACCAAGATTATGTTGGAAGGTGGTACTCCCGGTCTCTGTGTTGCTCCCTGGCTTGGAGTGGAGGTTGCTTTGTGGGCAGGTATCAGCGGACACTCTGCCGCTGGGGAATGGAGACTGGGCTCCCAATTCCCAAAAAATCACTCTGCTGCTGGGGGGCAGGAACAACTACCTCTGCCCCCTGTAACTCAGCCTGCCGCTGGGGAGGGAGGACGCTGCTCTCCTCTCCCTGCATTTCACACTGCCTTCCCGGCATATCACTCTGCTGCTGGGGGGCAGGAACTACTACCTCTGTCCCCTGTAACTCAGCCTGCCGCTGGGGAGGGAGGACGCTGCTCTCCTTTCCCTGCATTTCACACTGCCTTCCCGGCATATCACTCTGCTGCTGGGGGGCAGGAACTACTACCTCTGCCCCCTGTAACTCAGCCTGCCGCTGGGGAGGGAGGACGCTGCTCTCCTCTCCCTGCATTTCACACTGCCGCTGGGGAATGGAGACTGGGCTCCCAATTCCCTGCAGGACCGGCGGAGAGACCTCGGTCCCATCTCTACCCGCCACCTGGGGTCCTTCCCAGTAATACTCTACAATATCTGCCCAGCTGAATGGGTCTGGATCTGGGTCTGTCACCTTACGGTCCTGCTGAGCCTTCTCAATGGAGTGGAAGAGATCTCGGTAGTCCTGCTCCAGTTCCCACTCCAGGGTTGCTAGGTGAGCCAGGTCTTGCTCTACCTCATGGGGGTCATCCCACTCATGCCTAGCCTCCCTCTCATAAAAAATGTCCTGAAGTCTGGACTGTGCAGGGCTCCCGAAGTCAGGCTCTGCAAAGGACTCCCATAACAAGCCAGGACCATAAAACTCCTCTCCCTCTGGCTTGTCATGTTTGGCTGTCCAGGGTATATACTGTGCCATATACCACCAAAGCGCCTGGTAGGCATCCTCCAGCCATAGCTCCTGCCATACCCGGTGCTCTAGTTCCTTCACCCATTCCTCCAGGGGCTGCTCTCCCAGGAAGGGCATCCGCAGGGCCACTTGCTTCTGCAACCGCTGCTCTTCACTGGGGAGACTCTCACCCCGCTGGTATTGTAGATTATCCAGGGCCTGATACCAGATGCCTTTCCTTAATGCATCCCGGCCATCCAGGTCCTCCTCCTCGTATAACACTGCTGGTTCCATCCTGTTGCTTTTAGGGTCGCTGTACTGGGACATGCGTTGCCTTTAAATTGTAGAATCCAACAAAATGGTGTCTCCTGTAGCTGTCCTTCTGGCTGTAGGAACGATCCCGCTGCTTGCCACCAATGTAACGGTCCGTTTCCGCAGACAAGGGGTTAAAATCCGTTCAGGCGATAAGCCCCTTTCTGAGAGACAGGCACAGCTACTTGCAGAACACCAACCTCCCGAACTGGATACAAAGTAGCACTCCAAACTGGAACCTCACGAATAGCTGCTAGCAGACGAACAGGGATCAGCTTACACCTCTGGCAATCGGTCTTCTAACAGCATACAGTGAATCCCCCCAATAACAAGACAAGGCTCCGTGTTGAGAGTCAAACAGTGGTCTGACTGTACTTCACGTACAGCCTCTTTTATTCATAAACCACAAGCATAGTACTGCCCACAGGGGTTTGAAATACAACCAATCAGTAATTAACAACACATACAATGTAACTACAGCAACCAATCGTTCACGCCCCCACAGTGGGGTGCAGGTCCTTTCTGCAAGCAGTCACCAAGCTAGAATGGCTGCCTGGAGAGAGGCACCAACTGTTCTTTCAGCTGCATAGTGCAGCCATTGTTGCTGGAGCGTTGTTCCAGCCAATAGCAGCTCTGGGAGGGGACACCAGTGTCTGATGTGACATGGGCTGATGTAATCAGCTCAAATCACCTCCAGCCAAGCCCCCCTGCAGCACCACAGATTGGCTAATTGTATAATAGCGCTGCCATTGTAGAATAGCGCAGCCAATCGCAGCGCTAGGAGGGGACACCTATGTTTAGTGTCCCCTCCCTGACATTGGAGGTGACATGAGCTGATGTAATCAGCCTCTGCCACCTCTAGCCAAGCCCCCCTGCAGCACCATACCAAGCCAGCACTGCGATGGGCCGGTCTTCACTAACCGGCCAATCACAGCAATCGGGGCTGCAGGGGGGGCGAAAAAACTCCTGTTCGCCCTCAGCTAAGATGGCTACCTGCCGATTAGTGCAGCCATCTTATTCTGGTCACCGAACGATGCAACGCAGTGACCGGAGTTAACCATGACGTACTATTATGTCAAGATGCGGGAACGCACTGACTTCCATGACGTAATAGTACGTCAATGTGTCGGGAAAGGGTAAGACACCATTGCAGCTAAATCTTTCAAAGAAGGGGTTGTGGCAATTGCAGGGAGGGGCAGAACCAGCAGGATCGGCATAACTATCTTCTTTTACGCCAGAAATGTACGGCAGCTGAGTCTAGGTGCACGGACTACCAGAGGATGCGCTTCGTCATAAATTAAACTCATCCTCTGGCAGCTTAGAGGATATCATAGACCAGTGTAAAAAGCAAGTCTTTAGTCCACCCCCCCCCCCACCCCCAATGTGTTTTCTGACTAGTGTTTTCTTCATGGCATCTATCAACCATAAAGAAGATAATGTCCTAAAAGAATGCCAAGAGCTACAGAATGGCAGAAATACAAAAAAAAATCTATTTAAGAAAAATGTCAGTAACAAAAAAAGCGTGTGGCCTGTGTTTTATATTTCCCATAGCTCTTCAGCTAAGATCTGAAGTGTTTTTACCACAAAAAATGCCACAAAAAATGCCAAAATGCAGAGAAACTACAACAATAACCTATATGTGAACCCACCAATAAAAATAATTTGCATTTTACTGCAGAAACTAGCACAGATTAAGTTATAATCTACAACATGAGAGGTGGAATAATGGAAGAAACAAGTACATCAGTGTAGGAAACATCAAAAAGGAGTTATTACAATTTGAGCACTAGTTATTGGATTAAGAAATCAGGGTGTGTCAATCGGAGCAGACTTGTTGCTACACAACTCACCTATTGCATGGGTTACTAACATACTAAGGCCTCATGCACACGACTGTCGTGATTTGGCTTCAGTGGTCCGTGTCCGATTTTGCTTCAGTTGTGTTTCCTTGTGTCTTCCTTTTTTTTGTCTGACAGGGGGAAAAAAGGAAGGTTAATGAAAAGTGTAATTTTATTGCACCAAGGTCTTGTAGAAAAAAACGGACACGGACGCGGACACGGATGACATACCAGTTGTGCATCCATTTTTTTTGACGGACACATTGACTTGTATGGGTCTGTCCTCCGTTTTCCACTGACAAGAATAGGACAGGTTATATTTTTTTGACGGACTGGAATCACGGATCACGGACGCGGAGAAAAACGGAGGACTATCAGTTTTTTATCACAGCTCCATAGAAATCAATGGGACCTCCGCTAAACTGTGAAAAATGACGGAACGGACGCGGATGCACACAACGGTCGTGTGCATGAGGCCTAAAGCAGAGCATAAAGATAAAACCCTCAATTTCATCTGACAAGCTGAGGCCGGGTTCACATCACCGTTTATCTTTCAGTGCTTCTGATTCTTCAGAAAAACAGAAAAAGAAAAAAATGGATCCTGTATTTTAATAATCGATTATGATCATTTATGCATATTTGTCATCCATTCTAGCCATTTCCGTCTGAGAGCAGCATGGAGGAGTTTTTTTCCTCATCTAAAATAACAGATCTGAGACGGAAATGGCTGAAACGGATGCAAAATGTGCATAATTGATGCTAACGGATGCTAAAAGGGAATTTGTCACGTCATTTTCACCGATATAACTAACAGCATTGCCCCACAGAAAATTGCAAACACATTCCAATCATACCTGTGTGTACTTTGTGTCTTTAGTCCATGTCCAGAAAAAGTTCTTTTATTCTGCTGGAAAACAGCTCCTATGTGCCCGGCTGGGCGGGGTTTACTATTCCCTGTGCCCAAAACAAACCAGACTTAGGGCTCATGTACACGGCCGTTACCCGGCCGTGCCCGTATTGTGGCCCGCAAACAGCGGTCCACAATATACGAGCACCGCCTGTGTGCACACTGTATCACGAATGTGAACCGCAGTCCAGAAGGAGTGATTCAGTGGGATTTCTCTCCGTTCCTCTGCACCATAAAAAAATAGAACATGTTCTATTTTTTTATGATGCGGACAGATCACAGACCATTTCAAGTTGAATGGAAATTGCGGTCCCCAATTCATGGAACGGCCGGCACACGTTCATGTGCATGAGCCCTTTAAGCGGCTCTGTCACCCGGATCAACCCCACCCTTACAGGCATGAATGACTGTGGGAGTTGGACCGCAAGCCCAGTAATTAAATACATGTGAAGAAGATTCTCTGCTTCAAGTCTGACTGTTTATATTCCCGTTAGTGGTGTATGAGCTGCGTGCTCTCGTCTATAAAACTTTGGACTTAGTGTGAATTGGAACCTACCTGACCATAGACCTGCTGCTCTCCGAGCAAGATTGCAGTTTGAGTCCTTTTTCTGATCTTTGAATCAATTTAACCTGTATAAGTGCTTACAGCCATATAACCTGCTAGGGTTGATGACAATAATTAAAACGATACCTGACTTATGTCCGCACAACATTTTCGTTCGTCAGGATGAAGCGAAGATGTTGTGCGCACGAGCCGTTCTGGACATGAGTGCCGTCTAGTGCTGTCAATCTAAAGGCAGAAGGGCATGATGAAATGCAGAGGGGCATCATTATGGAGCCTTGGGGCATTGCTGGAGCAGTGCTTGAACCGCATAAGCCTGTCTCCTGGTGCTCAAATAGGTCATTTGCATAATTTTAAAAGTTCATTTTTCTCAAGGGGCAAGGGGCCTTAAAGGGGTTGTCTCACCTCCTTATTTACATGCTCCCTTGCGGCTCTTGGGGCCTCAGTTCCCTGCTTGCTTGGGGCGGAGCTGAAGGCACAGTGAGCAGGGCAGGGAGAATGCAACCCTGCCCCTTGCTTGTGCGTGTGAGCACCCTGTAAATCCTATGAGCTTGTAGTAAAGCTCAGACAAGGTGGCTGGGCCGGGAGTGACTGCATATGCACAATAATTTGTGCACGCTCGTTCCAGTAAAACCCGGCCACCAGATCAGCCGGCCGATAGGGTTCCTGTGCGCCTGCGTGGCCACCGCTGATAACATTACAGTGAACAGTAACCCCTAGAAACGAGCATGTAATTTGGGGCACTATAAAGAGGAATAAAAGGGTGACAGAGACAAATTGGAAAATGGATCTATATTACAGAAACCATCCTAGAACTACAAGGAAGTGATTAAATGGTGATTACTGAGGTGAGACAACCCCTTTAAATGTATTACTCTGCTATGTTGTGAATTGTATAATTACTGTAACATCTTACTTTGGTCAGTAGATGGCAGCAAAGATGATAAAAGTCTACATTAGAGCTGCCTGTCAGAGGAATACTATAATCTATTAAGTTTGCAAAGTTGGAAAAAAGCTAATTTATGGTCTGTTTTGGACTCTTACAAGTGTGATAGCAGACTAAATATGCAGATTTGACACTGCACTTAGCAAATGACTTATTGCATCACACTCTCCCTGTGTAAGGCGAGGAGGTTCGTGGGGAAGCAGGAAGTGAGGAGACGGAGGCTGTGCTTGGTGCTGCTGTTAAACAGAAGAGAAGATCTCTGCTGAATCTGGAAGGGAATGGACCAACTCACGGTGCAGACTGGTGAAAGCACCAAGGGGAGGTTTGCAGCGACGACCCCAGGAGTGTCGTGTCTGTAGGATCCAGTTCTGGAGTGGACCAGGAAATAAGAAAAAGCACCAAGAAACTGCTCAAGGAACTTTAAGTGCGGCTTTGCCGCGTCACATTGCACCACACTATTGAAGTGCCATTTGGACAGGCTATAACTCTCCAAGTACCGTTATATATTGCTGTGTGCGGGCTGCAAGCTAATGCATAGCTCTAAGGGACTCATACATTGACACCTTCCTATCTCACTGGCTGCTTATAGGGTGTGGGGCAAGGATTACAGCTTAAATCAAAGGGACAGGCATTTACCTGTGGATTACAAATAGGGAAGTCTTATTTAAAGAGACAGACATTTACCTGTGGATTACAAATAGTATTGCGCAATACTTAGGGTGCACCCAAACGAGGAACTCGTCCAGGAACATACAAGTGCAGCTAGGCTGCTTAATGGACTTTGGGGAAAACATCACATTTACTGGTTTATTGTTAGACTATGTTAAATTTACTGTTGGTTTATTTTCTGTGTACAAATCTGTTATATATTCTCAGCTTCTTGTTCACTACATTGTTTAGTAAACTCAACTGCTGGGAAAGAATCGTTGTCTGTGTCTGTGTGGCATCGTGTACCCTCTGTACCTGTGGGCCCAGCCCTCGGCTTTCTTTCACCACCAACAGACATAAGACAAGTATAATTTTATTCAGTGTCATCAATCTTACCAAGCTATATGCCTGGTAGGGTAGGGTTGATCCGGGTGACAGAGCTGCTTGAAGCAGAGGGGAGGGCTGCCTTACCTGCTCATATCTTGGGATTAGTAGCAGCTGTTTGAAATTTGAAAATCCAAGCTTTTAGACAATACCAGAATCACATTATATCCATTACATCAGAATATATAGCATATAGCTACATTTGGGATATCAGAGAATGCAGTTGAAAATGAAAGTAAAAACAGGTTTCACTGATTTCACTCCTGACTTGATTTCTAACAGCTATGTCTTCAGATGTAATGGATATAATACTGTGATTCTGGTATTGTTTGAAAGCCTGGAATGCAAACACCTAAAGGACTCTCAGACTATGATAAATAAGATTCTCTAGTCTGATGAAACCAAGATTAAACTTTTTGGAGCAAAGTACAGAGTAGGGCTGCACGATATATCGCAAAATTAATCGAATCGCGATAATCGGCAAATACGATATGGCGATTTGGCTGACCCGAAAATGCCGCGATTATATATGAAGGGGCCCCGCGCACATAACTGGCTTTGTGTGTAAAGTATTTTACTAGTGTGTGAAACAATCTCTCTCCTATTGATAACAGGTCCAGCCTCTGTACTCACTGTCACGATGAATGCACTGCAGCGAGCGGCAGCGAACTGGCCGGCCGGCGCGTGACTGACGTCACTTAGTAACGCTCCTGCTTCCTGAAGTGGGAGGAGCGTTACTAAGTGACGTCAGTCACGCGCCGGTCGGCCAGCTCGCTGCAGTGCATTCATAGTGACAGTGAGTACAGAGGCTGGCCATGTTATCAATAAGAGAGAGATTGTTTTACACACTAGTAAAATACTTTACACACAAATCCAGTTATGTGCGCAGTTTAGGACACATAGGGCCATGAGGGGGACCAGCATAAGATGCTATATGTCTTATGCTGGCCCCCCTCATGGCCTTATGTGTCATAGCACACATCCCCTATAACAGCGTCCTCCACAGATCCACCCCATAACAGCGTCCTCCACAGATCCACCCCATAACAGCATCCTCCACAGATCCACCCCATAACAGCGTCCTTCACAGATCCACCCCATAACAGCGTCCTCCACAGATCCACCCCATAACAGCGTCCTCCACAGATCCACCCCATAACAGCGTCCTCCACAGATCCACCCCATAACAGCGTTCTCCACAGATCCACCCCATAACAGCGTTCTCCACAGATCCACCCCATAACAGCGCGTCCTCCACAGATCCCCCATAACAGCGCATCCTCCACAGATCCCCCATAACAGCGCGTCCTTCACAGATCCCCCATAACAGCGCGTCCTCCACAGATCCCCCATAACAGCGCGTCATCCACAGATCCCCCATAACAGCGCATCCTCCACAGATCCCCCATAACAGCGCATCCTCCACAGATCCCCCATAACAGCGCGTCCTCCACAGATCCCCCATAACAGCGCGTCATCCACAGATCCCCATAACAGCGCGTCATCCACAGATCCCCCATAACAGCGTCCTCCACAGATCCACCCCATAACAGCGTCCTCCACAGATCCACCCCATAACAGCGTCCTCCACAGATCCACCCCATAACAGCGTCCTCCACAGATCCACCCCATAACAGCGTCCTCCACAGATCCACCCCATAACAGCATCCTCCACAGATCCACCCCATAACAGCGTTCTCCACAGATCCACCCCATAACAGCGCGTCCTCCACAGATCCCTCATAACAGTGCGTCATCCACAGATCCCCCATAACAGCGCGTCATCCACAGATCCCCCATAACTATGTCATACCCAGCCGCGTCAGCGGCTCATATAGGAAAATCCAAGCAAATAGACCCTCTAGCACAATTCCCTTAAAATATCGCATTGCATATCGTTATCGCAATTTTTAGGGCCCTAATCGCAATCGCACAAAATTCCCATATCGTGCAGCCCTAGTACAGAGATATTCTTATTGAAAACCTGATCAGAGTTCTCTGTACTGAAGGTTTATCTTCCAACAAGACATGGTTTACGGAAAACATATGGGGTGTTGCCATATTCAGGAGTCACTTAGCCATCACAATTTGGCTGTTGACAAAGTTGCTCATACCCTTATAATTACCCATGTTCCTGCTTCCAACACATGAGCAGCAAGAACTGACTGCTTCCTTGCTGCTTAATATATCACAGCATTAATGTTTTTTACTGCATCGGTCATTGCTGAACCTCTTGTGTATGACCAGCTCAAACTGCTTTTCATGGGAAGCCTTGCTGTTTTTGTGTAAGTGTTCCATTCTTGAGTGGGATACTGTGTAGTAGTAAAAGTTTACACCCATACGTTCTGTCACGATAGGTAAGCGGGGAAATAACCAAACACGGGAAAACAAACAGAACAAACGACTAGGCCCAAAAGCTAGGTAGAAAAGGGTCACCTCCTAGCGATCCCTAAAAGCTTTCCCTAAACTGCTGCGCCCATGTGCATACTCTAATGGTGGATATGCACATGCCCTCGTGCCTAAACCTAAACACCCTCGGCAAACCCTAAGCAGCAGGAAAAAGGGAAGAGGCAACCTGCTTCTTCAAAACCAGGAGGAAGCAAGGGTCTCCCTAGAGGCCTAGATAAAACACGCAAAGGGAAATAAAGGAGAGGACTTATCTTGAGCAGAGCTGGAGCAGACGATCCACCACAAATCAAGAGCTCCCAGGAAAGAACTATAACCCGCACAGGCCACTGGCGGAAAGGAGGGATAAAAAGCCTCACTAACAATGAAACCCAGTACACCTGAGGGAAGGTGGATCCAGCTCAAACCCAAATCAAAACAAACAGAGAAGTCAGACATGTGCAGCCAGTCTGACAGACCTCCGCACATTCACAGGGCAAGGCGTGACAGTTTCTGACCCGCTTAAACAATAAACATCAGTCCACACTCTAGTGTAAAAGTTGTCACAAGTCACTCCACTGTGTAGTGAGTCATTAAACATGTTCAAGAAGGGCCTTGATGACTTTCTTGAAATGAATAATATTACAAGTTATGGAACTAGATTTCTGGAGATGGGACACTGATCTGGGTATTTATTCTGATTGGCATATTTGGAGTTGGGAAGGATTTTTTCCTCTAACGTGCCAGTTGCTGACCATATGAAATGGGTTTTTGCCTTCCACTGGCTCAAAGTTGGATTATAGGTCAGGCTTGATGTCCCTTTGTCATTTTTCAACCTCATCAACTAAAGGGCCCTTTACACAGGCCAACATCTGAACAGATCATGGCTAACCAGCTTTACTAGTAACACTGATTAGCCATGATCTGGCTGTATAAACAAACCACTGATTACCAGATGAACAAGCGTGCAGCAGAAAAAAATCGTTGTTTCCCAGTGGCAGATCATGCTGTGTAAACATGATCTGCTGCCAGGAAACAACGAGACAGTATGGGGAAGAGCGATGGCATTAGCGATCACTCCTCCCTATACTCTGGAGGAAATCGCTGCATATAAATGCACCGGTCTCTTCCGCTAGAGATCAGCAGATTGTCTGGAAGAAACGCTTCCTTCCCAACAATCTGCTAGATTGTCGTCCTGTGTAAAGGGACCATTAGTCTGCCCAAATGATTTGCTTTTAAAGATACATAAGGCATTCCTAAAAGAGCCAAAATGGAACAGAATCTTCCTCATTTGCAGACTGACGTAGAATACACCTCATGGTGTTGTGAAATGGTTATTATCTCTGGAGATCTAATGCTGCTTTCACACAGTCAGTGTTTGGGCAGTCATTTTCATCAGTGATTGTGAGCCAAAACTTATAAGTTCTCTCTATGTAGCCTCCACTCCTGGTTTTGGCTCACAATCTCACAACGCAAGCTAATTTGCTTTATATACTGCATGCCTGAAAAAGAAACTCCATCCAAAGATTTGTTTTGAAACAAAAATACTACAAACAAAATCCATAAATGCTTACAAAATGGAAAAAAAACACAAGCAGTTTTCATGTTGTTTTTTTTTTTTTTTTACAAAAAATGCCAGCGCAAATTCATATGTATAGGGGCCTTTGGGGAATTATCAAACCAAAGATTTTACTCATTTACTCCATAATCCTTCTATGTAAATTGCATATTAACAACCTTTAAGCTTGCAAAACTGGATTTTAAGATTACTGCTGGCAGTGTGTCAAAGGTTGAAACTGCTGACCAGCAAAGTGTAAGGAAATATAAATCCAACCATTCTGATCCATGTCACTTTTTTCCCACATGTATACATATTTGCTTTATGTCTAGTTTTATTTCCCCCAAATCAGCTGGTCTAAAGGGGATTTTTTTTGCCCCAAATGGCCATATATTGGTATATTCCAAGCCACAAGAATGGTTTGATTATTATGTGTCTTCTACTTACAGATAATGACTTTTTTCTGTTTTGTTGTATCAGCCACAACAATAACCCCTAGAGGATCCGTGAATTTTCATTTTTCACTCCATGCCTTCCCAGAGCCATAACTTTATTTTTTATTTTTGTTCATATAGCTGTATAATGGCTATAATTCCACTCCATTTGGAATTTTTTTCCAGCTCCCCACTACATCATATGCAATATTATTGGTGCCATGAGAAAGTACAACTTGTCCTGGAAAAAAACAAGCCCTCATGTGGCTATGTGGATAGAAAAATAAAAAAAAGTTATGGCCCCGGAAAAGCAGGGAGTGAAAAACAAAACAAAAAAAACCCTCTGGGGTTGAAGGGGTTGGTTATGGCACTCTTTTACCATGGTTAAAAAACAATTTAGACAATATTAAAATTCTTCATACAGTCCTGATCAAAAGTTTAAGACCACTTGAAAAATGGCAAAAAAATCATATTTAGCATGGCTGGATCTTAACAAGGTTCCAAGTAGAGCTTCAAGATGCAACAAGAAGAAATGGGAGTGAGACTTTTTTGAGCATTCAATTTAATGAAAACAACGAATAAACAGTTTTTCAGCTGATCAAAAGTTTAGGACCACACCTCCCAAAAAAAACTAAACCCCCCCAAAACAGAAATCCAACTTCCAAACAGCAACTCAGTAATGAGTAGCTCCGCCATTATTGTTTATCACTTCCAAAATTCGTTTCTGCATGCTTGATGCAAGCGTTTCCATGAGGCGGAAAACTCGCTCGTGTGAAAGGGGCCTTACTGCGTCCCACCTCAGTAGTTCAACAACCCGACCACGCTCAAAAGAGAGAGTTTTTTTGCCTTTGCCATCACAACGTGTGACTACCTGACAGAAAATGACAATGAATCCACATCTTTGCACAGATTTGGCCTTTTAAAGGCATGTGGTCCTAAAATTTGGATCAGCTGAAAAACAGCCTGTTTCAGTTTACCGTATATACTCGAGTATAAGACGAGTTTTTTGGCACATATTTTTGTGCTCAAAAAGCCCCCTCGTCTTATACTCGAGTCTAGGTCTGTCTTAGCTCCGGTAATAGCAGGCAGTGCGGGGGGCGGCGCTCACTCACTGACGTCACGCGCCTGCGCCGCCTAGTGGGAGCAGGCGCGTGACGTCAGTGAGTGAGCGCCGCCCCCCGCACTGCCTGCTATTACCGGAGCGAAGACAAAGTAAGATATCCAAATAATCAGAGTAAAGAGCTCAGCAATGAGCAATGATTAAAGTTAAAGTACCGGTAGTTACTGATTCGTTTATAAATATACTGCTGTGAGCGTCGGGGAGGGGGATCTGTGGATGGCACTGTAGGGGGATCTGTGGATGGCAGTACCATCCACAGATCCCCCTACAGTGCCATCCACAGATCCCCCCTCCCCTAAACAGTGCCATCATGGCACTGTTTAGGGGAGGGGGGATCTGTGGATGGCACTGTTTAGGGGGAATCTGTGGATGGCACTGTTTAGGGGGAATCTGTGGATGGCACTGTTTAGGGGGGAGATCTGTGGATGGCACTGTTTAGGGGGGAGATCTGTGGATGGCTCCCTGTATTTAATGCAGAGTGTTAGGAAATTTTACTCTCTTGCCTAACGTGTGTCCCTGACACATGATTTCGGTGATCAGCTTGAATTAAGCCTTATCCGGTACCGGGAGAATGAACTAGATTGACCACATGAATACGTGTGTAGTTCTAATCCATTCTGGTTTATTCACAGCTGGCAAACAGTTATAATAGAGGGGGTTGAGCTTCCTTGACATCCAATCATATGTTAGCATTAGTATCCGACCTATGGTATGGTCACACATAAGCTTCTGCATTAACATAATAGATGACTCATAGTAACAGCATTTGACCAATCTCGTATAGACATATAGACTAGCAGACACTTGAGCCAGATGGCCTTATATGGCTAGGACTGTTCATACTTACAAACTAAGGAATGTATGGATTTCTTGAAACAGCACAGGAAGTGTCACACATTCCATAAGGGGGGTAGGGAGGTAATTGGAAGTGCACTGACCAAATGTAATACACGTTGCTGAATAAGACAAAATGGAGTCACATATATCCCATCAAATCCCCTCTTAGAACCTTATATATATATATATATATATACATATACTATATGGTTCTTTCTCTGCTCTTCCTTTGTTTGCTTGTAAGCCTTTAGGTATTCCATATACCCTTCAGGACTATAATCCTCAGGCTTTGTTGAGGTTGTGTTTACCTCTTCTACCTCTACCGGAGTATAGAGGAATGTTGAGTGTACCCCTCTTTCGGCCACCTTTTGACATATGGCTAGAAGGGAGGGCACACACTGTAGACAACAGCAGAGACACACTGTTGCAGCGACCACGGCGAGTACCACTCCTAAAACATATCTTATTTGACCAAAGTCAGGTATTCAGCCAAAAAGCCAGTCCCACCAACCTTGGTCAACATCTTGTTTTATATGTTTTATCATCTCTTCTATTTGGCCTATTTTATCTTTTATTCCACGGGAGTGATCTGATAAATTGAAACAACACATCCCTGCGAACGCTGAGCATCCTACACCATGTTGGAGCAATA
The DNA here is from genome assembly GCF_905171765.1 of Bufo bufo. Classification (NCBI taxonomy): domain Eukaryota; kingdom Metazoa; phylum Chordata; class Amphibia; order Anura; family Bufonidae; genus Bufo; species Bufo bufo. The sequence goes on from NC_053392.1 coordinate 391,484,262, forward strand.
AATAGTCAATAGTTGCCCTATTCTGCAAGATAGCCTTTTCATACGATTGTATATCCAGCAGCATATCTTGCAGAACTGCACTAGTGACATTTATCTGTTTTACCATAAAACAGGCAAGTTTTGATATTGTCCTGTGGTTATATATGGCCAAACCTGGTACTCCTATCAAAGATACCCCTAAACTCATATATTCTGATCTAGAGAGGAGATTCACATTATAATCACAATTTTCTGGTAACTGTAGGGAAGTGTCTCTCGTGTGTCGTGTCTGCATTGCTGGGAATAGTGGTATCATTGCTAATGTCAGCCTGGCTATTGTACAGGGTCCCTCTGTAATATTGGCCGGTATATATGTGTGACTAGTATTCCCACAGGCCAATACCCATCCTATTGGTAGAGGTACATGTTTGTCTAGGGATGGTACTGTTTTTGTAATATTACATTGCATATTCTTTCCTGATACAATTTTTTTACAACTACCTAAATCTCTATCACAAATATTTGGTTTAGTCTTATTCTGCATTTTCGCTTGTATGCAGGGAGGCAATAGTGTCTCATCACAGGTGAAGTTATAACATATTCCTGCTGCTGTGACAAGACCTGTAATTATTTCTATCATATTACTTTGCAGAGTCTCATATGTAGGACAGTCATAACAAGCATGATAAGGATTTACATATCCATATTTAACATCATGATCCTCCAAATCTGTGTCATTCCATTGGGAACGTAGGAGCTCCGTCCATACATCTACTGGGGTGGGGACTGCTACCAGACATGTCTCCAAAATGTTAAATACAGATAAAGTGGTTTGGAGACAAAAGTCAGTTAAGTTCAGAGTTTTGGCCAGGTACAGCCATAAGTTCTCCTTTGTCTTGCATAGACTGTCTTCCCCTCTGCATTCTGTTTTCAAGTATATCTGTCTGTTCCACAGCCATGGGACAGTAAGTAGGAGACACAAAATTGCAATTATTAAGGCACTGCATCTCAGCCATCTCTTGGAATTTCCTGACTGCGTCATCTCGTTGAGGGTCAAGGCTGTCTGCCTCCGTTAGTACCCCTTCTGTATCTTCTTCGAGGTCAAGGCTGTCTGCCTCCGTTAGTACCTCTGGGCCTCGTTGGAGGTCAGGGCTGTCTGCCCCCGTTAGTACCTCTCTTTTCTTCACCAACTTAATCCTTGTGGTGTGGATCCACGTGGGCGACTGTTCAGTGAGGACTGCTGTTCTGGTGATCGCGACTACCTCGGTGGGTTGTCCGTAGGTGAAGCTTCTTGGTTCCTTTCCCTTCTTTAAGATCGTGATCATCACCTGGTCGCCTATCCGGAATGGACGGGTTGATTCCTGTGAAAGAGAAGGAGACTTACAAGCAACATTTTTTTTTTTTTTCCGTTTTACTGAGGACCTTGATCAGATTATTACTCCTCTCTGATCAGGTCCATGTCCCCTTCCTGCACTACCAGGGGGCGTCTTGCCCATGGTGTGGGGAAAGACCTACCCATGAGTATCTCAATGCTGTTTATGTCCTACTCCGTGGAAATGTGCTATTAAGATGGAAGCACTGTGTTGGGGAATACATAACTTCCCCTCTTCGCAGACTAATCCTATCTCAGGATTTTTCTGCAATACTAAATAACACCAGTCTTGCTGCTCCTGTTCAGTGGCATACCACTGAAGATCAGTAAGCATTTGCAACATATCAGGGGTTGGAGGTGCCAAACATGGCATCTCCCAATGGTTATTCAAACCTGTGAGGTTGCATTTGGCCACTCATTTCGCCACCTCAACTGCCAGCGCATTGCCCTGTGAGACATGATCCTTACCATCTGCTGCCGTGAATCCTCTCCTCTGCCAAATCATACCATGGTCCCACACTACCCCATGTGTGTACCTACTATCAGTATAGATGGTGACAGGTCTATCAGCAGGTAGAATACATGTCCTAGTGAGTGCAATGAGCTCAGCTGCCTGCTGTGTTGAGTGCGGATGTCCTTGAGTAGGCCTACAACATCATGAGTAGTGTGCAAAATGGTGTAATGTCACATTGTGAAAGAATTTGTCAACTCTTACCATCATAGCACAGGCTGCAAGAGAACACAGACATGCCGGTATCCCCTGGACAGGGGTGGGCATTACCTTTGAGAAAAACACACAAGGACGCAACTTGCCTCCGTTTTCTTGTGTCAGTACACCCGCCATGGTTTTACAATTTGGGCGTGCAAACATGTGGAAAGGCATATTATAGTCAGGGAGGCCCAGCCCTGGACTCGACATGAGCGAACATTTCAGATAATCAAATGCATTGTACATTTCAGAAGACCATTTAATCAAATCTGGATTTTCTTCCAGAGTGGCTTGCCTCAAAACATTGTCATAATAGGAGCAATCAGGAATCCATTGTCTACCGTACTTTATCATACCAAGGAAAGATAACATTTCTTTCTTGGTGTGCGGGGCGACCAAACCCGCAATAGACTGGACTCTTTCTGCGCTGATTCTCCGTTCACCTTTTGTGAGGACAAAGCCCAAGTATTCAACCTGCATTTTACACCATTGCATTTTCTTAAGTGTCACTTTGTGACCACATCCTGACAATCATTATAACAGTGATAAACCATCCTGAATGCTGGCCTCCGCTGACATGCTACACAGTAATAAATCATCGACATATTGCAACAGCACAGAACCTTGGGGGGGGGGGTACCATGATTTTAACATCGCTTGGAGGACTATGCTGTACACTACAGGTGAATCAGCATATCCCTGGGGCATTTCTGCACCAGGTCAGTTGACGTCTGTCAAAGGAAAAAGCAAAAAGTAGTCTGGTTATCTTATCAACTGGGATAGAAAAGAATGCATTTTTCAGATCTATCACACTGAACCAAACAGCGTCTGCTGGAATGGCAGATAGTAATTAAGTGACATAAGGTACAACAGGGGCTATAGGCACAATGATGTTGTTGATGGCCCCTAAATCCTGTACAAAGTGGGTATCACCATCTGCCTTTGTCACTGGATTCACAGGCGTGCTGTAGGGTGAAATCACCTCTTCCAGGATTCCCTTTTGTAGGAATTCTTCTATCATTGGCCTAAGTCCATCAAGTTTCTCTTTTGACAGCGGGTATTGTTTCTGATATACAGGTGTACTGCCCTCTTTGATGGTTGCTTTGTATGGTGTGCAGTCAATGAATCCTGTGTCATAGTCCCCTTTTGCCCATAATGATGGGTCTATTTCCTCTAATTCTGAGTGATCTTGTAAGTTTGTAAAGATCAGAGGTGTGGGGGTTATTATGGGCAAAGCATCAGAGTATACACTAATGCCATTGTTCTCAACAGTGATTTGCAACTCTAACTTAATGAATAAGTCTCTTCCCAGAAGGCTCACAGGACATTCAGGTATGATGCTAAAAGCATGATCTTTAATGTATTCCCTATCAATGGTTTCTACTGGTAAGGAATCTGTTCTGTATGTCCTTGTCAGTACCCCATTCATTCCCATAGAGGGCTCACATTTCCTTCCTCCCATTCTGAGTCACCTAAGTCCACCCCTTTTAGTCGGACGCTTTGGTCCGTCCTCTGTTCTGCCATTAGTATCCTAGCTGTCCATTACAGCAGAGCTCTGATGTTAAGCACAACACTTAACATGTAACATGTAACTGCAAACATTGAAACAAACAGATTTGACAATACAGACATGAACACACAAAGGGCCCATAAAAACTTTTCATTGAAATAAAAATATGCAGCTTGATCAATGCTGTTGGTACCAATAAAAATAAAAAAAAACTTCCAAGAAAATAAAATTCTCAATGCGCATATTTAAAAACAAATACCGTACTCCATACGCATTCATATACATTTTTTCATGTACTCTTTTTTCACTAACAGCTCATAACCACGCCCTTACACATAAAATATGAATTGCATTCACAGCTCTGCTACTTACATACAACTCAGAGCCACACCCATTTACATTTCACTGAATCATGTATCTTTCACCCAATCACACAATTTCTTTGTTACATTCCAAAATTTGCAGCACAGACAAACACAGCTTTCCTGGAAACAGATAGCCACACCCCACCCAGAATTGCTGATGGTCTGTCGCTGTAAAACAATATACATGTTAATCATACAGTCATTTTGTTAAAATTAACAAATCATCTTATATGCCATGTAGTTTTTTAATTTAGTGTTACACACATCGCCACTTATTCTATATATAATTACCCCTTCTCCCATTTCCTTTTGCCTTGCGTCTCTTATTTCAAGAGTGTTCAAACAGGGGAAGTAAAGCAATACATCAAGGATGTTCAGCTGTCCCACATGTTCCTCAAACTTTTACCCATATCTGAATAAGGACTTAGAATGGGTGCAACCTTAGATTGATAGGATTGGACACTTCCAATTAGCATCATCACTGCAGGCACATTTTAAACCATCGGAACATACAATTTGGAAAGATCCAATCCAATACTGGAGCCCTGTCTGGAATATCTTATAGATAACACAGGTTAGTATCTTCACATTCTGCTCATGCATTACCAATTAGCAGCCCCCCTCCCCCCCCCTCAACCCCCATATGAAATTCCTGAGCAGAGGAGGGGGGTATGAGATGGGAGGGAGTTCTCTCTGAAAACACATCTCAGAGAAGACAGGAAAAGTTCTTGTGGGACTACAAGTGACATTTTGGAGTTTACAGCAGATGTGGTGGGGGGAGGGATGCCTCATGGCAACTTTGTTCTCTCTATAGGATTCAAAATCCTCCATCTTGAAATAAGAAATGCTGCTCATTTCATTTCTCTAACTTCAATTATCAATACACTTATGCATTAACTATCCATCTTTTAGTGCTGTAATCTCTAATTCCAGGGCTATAAATTGTCACTATTTAAACACACACATATCATTAGGGCAACAAAACTTAACCAGTTCATTTTTGAACGTTTAACACAAGCCCTTTCTGTTTGCAAACACTGAAACACTTTTTCCCTTGCCATGAATTAACTTCCTGACTCTGCTGTGTCTTCTCACTCACCCTAGCCCCCCTTCACGGGAGTTCTGATGTACACTGTCTGTAAGCTTCTAACAGATTATTACAGCTCTTCATCCCTGTTGCCAGCTGGGCATAACATTCTGTTTCACATTTTAACTGTCAATTCTCACATCCTGCCCAATTGTCTACCCATGTGTTAACTAGGAAGTAATTTGTGGGACTAGACCGTGCAACAAAGTTTACATGTTGGCAGTGATAGAAACAGAATGATTTCAAAGTGGGATAAGACCGTAAACTTACCACCCAGCCAACATCTCACACAGACAGATAATCTTAATACTTCTAAAATACTTATACTATATATACATAAGAGTTAATTCAAGCTTGTATCCTTCTGTTCCCGGAACAGATTATTCATATATATATAGTGCACTATCTAATGATATGGACTCAAATGAGCCGCTTACAATCAACATTATTATACCTAACGATATGGACTCCCTGAGCCGCTTAAAATCAACATTTGCGTGTCCCAGACATCGCAATCCACCGAAATCATAAATAGATGGTTCGACTTACTTGAATGGGATTTTGGTCATTGCTCCCAGGTCCAAGGGGGACAAGAATTGATGTCTTTCACTGTAGACCTGAAGAGATAACCCTCCCAATCCCGGAAACTGAGCCCCCAAGCTGTTAGGAAATTTTACTCTCTTGCCTAACGTGTGTCCCTGACACATGATTTCGGTGATCAGCTTGAATTAAGCCTTATCCGGTATCGGGAGAATGAACTAGATTGACCACATGAATACGTGTGTAGTTCTAATCCATTCTGGTTTATTCACAGCTGGCAAACAGTTATAATAGAGGGGGTTGAGCTTCCTTGACATCCAATCATATGTTAGCATTAGTATCCGACCTATGGTATGGTCACACATAAGCTTCTGCATTAACATAATAGATGACTCATAGTAACAGCATTTGACCAATCTCGTATAGACATATAGGCTAGCAGACACTTGAGCCAGATGGCCTTATATGGCTAGGACTGTTCATACTTACAAACTAAGGAATGTATGGATTTCTTGAAACAGCACAGGAAGTGTCACACATTCCATAAGGGGGGTAGGGAGGTAATTGGAAGTGCACTGACCAAATGTAATACACGTTGCTGAATAAGACAAAATGGAGTCACATATTTCCCATCTCAGAGTGTGTGTGTATATAATGCACACACTCTGCATTAAATACAGGGAGTCAGAGTCAGACTCCCATCAATCTGAGTCACCCTCTTGCAGATGTGTGTATATAATGTAGAGTGTGTGCATTATATACACATACACTCTGCATTATAGCTGTATTTCCCACCCTAGTCTTATACTCGAGTCAATAATTTTTCCCATTTTTTGGGGGTAAAATTAGGGGCCTCGGCTTATATTCGGGTTGGCTTATACTCGAGTATATACGGTAATTGGTATTTTCAATTAATTGAATGCTCAAAAAATGTTTTGTCTCACTCTCATTTCTTCTTGTTGCATGTTGAAGCTCTACTTGGAACCTTGTTAAGATCCAACAATGTAAAATATGATTTTTTGCCATTTTTCAAGTGGTCTTAAACTTTTGATCAGGACTGTATCTCTTGGTTAGGTAAGAAGTACCTATTTATGACTTACATCCTCCCGCAAATCTCATACACCCTTCAAGTTTTACCTCTAGATATCCCCCAATCCTACCTAAATAATATAATATAATAAATAATATATTTTGAGTGAAACCATTCCAGACCTCACATCGCCTATAAAACACTAAAACAGCAGAGAAAATAAGACTACCAGATGTTTACACATTCTACCAAGCCATGGAGGCACATCTCACCTTCCTCAAACAACATCTGAAACTTAATATGTAATAAATAAGACACCACAATCGTTAATTTCTACCGATAATTTGTTTTCCCATAGTCCTAACAGCAGCACAGACGGGGTTAACTGCCCCCTGTGGACTTGTAGGACCAGTGGAATTTTTAATGAGCCCAAGAACCAATAACAAAGTTCCCACTCCCTCAAAAGGAGGGAACTACCCCCCAGCCACCGTGTTTTCAGCAAGCATACGTACTTAGGGTGGGAAATGTGTGTGCTGCTGTTAGGACTAAGGGAAAACAAATTATAGTTAGAAATTAACGATTCCCTTACGTCCTACCAGCAGCACAGACGGGGAGATAACAAGAAGAAACCCCTAGGGAGGGCCTTCCTGCCTGGCAGAATTAAGAATAGTCTGCCCAAAGGCCGAAAACAAAGGCCAAAAACTAGAATGGGCCCTAACAAACTCCGGAGTGTCCAGAGATTGAGACAGAAAGGACTCTCTAATGGCTTCTCTGATCCAGCGACTAATGGAAACCTTAGACGCTTTGCGGCCTTTAGATTTACCAGCAAACAGGATGAAGAGATTCTCATCATTCCTGAACTCCTTGGACCTATCCACATAGGTCTGGAGGCATCTCGATATGTCCAGAGAATGTCTGACAGGAACATCGGAGGAGGCGGAAGAAAATAAAACTGGTAAAGAAATTACCTGGTTAATATTCTGAAAAGATAAAACCTTAGGTCTGAAGTAGGGTAAGAATCTTAAGAGGACTCGGTCCTGCAAAAAGGTGATATATGGATGCAGAGCCGAGAAGGCTTGTAACTCCGAAACCCTCTTAGCTGAGGTCACAGCTAGCAAAAAAACAGTCTTTAAGGTGACAAACTTTAAACCGACCTCCTCCAATGGCTCAAAGGGAGGAGATGCTAACCCATTGAGCACTACTGAAAGGTCCCACTGAGGAATGGGTCTCAGTAAAGGAAACGTTTGATGAGCGGATCCCGAGAATATGGCTTGTTTAGACAGGCCGAGATGGCAAAAACCTGAACCTTCAAAGTGTCCGGAGCAAGGCCCTTGTCTAGTCCATCCTGAAGGAACTGTAGTATGGCGGAAAGGGGCGGATCTGCAGACGCCACCTGGTTGGAATCACACCAAGAGGTGAAGATTCTCATCACTCTGGAGTAGGCCTTCTTAGTGGACTCCACTCTTGAATGTGATAACGTTCTCAGGACCGCCTCAGAGAGTCCCTCTACTGTCACGAGGGTATCAAGAGCCACGTCTGACTCCGTTATACCCGGGGTCAGGAAGTCGCAGCGGGTGGCTGCGCGCTCTATATCTAAAGATCACGGTGTTTCTTAGTTATTGTTTTCTGTGTTTGCCTTGCTATCCTTTTTGTCTCTCTCAGGGATCCGTAGCTTCTCCTCCTCAGCTGTTTCTTGTCTGCCACTCCCTACCTCCTTATATTCTCCCCTCACACTTCTTTAGTTGCCAGTTATAGAGCTTCCTGCCTGGACATCTATACTGACCCACTGGAGTGGTTAATCCTGGTTGTTGTTCCTGTGTGCTTCCCTCCGGATCCCTGTTTGGCTTATTGTTGTCTCTTGTTGTCGCCCACCTGGGAATATATGTTGAGTCTGTGTTGTCTGTCCTCCCCTTGGTGTTTTCCCTTAGAGTTAGTGGTGCGGACTAGTGTTCCCATCGCCCTGTTCACTACCTAGGGCTCAGGGAAAGCCAGGGCTTTAGGCACGTGATCGGCGTACGGGTGAGGAACCCGTCTAGGGACGTCAGGGCAGCCAGGTGCCAGCCGCCAGGTGAGTCAGGGGTCACCATCTTCCCTCTCACTTGGGCAGGGCCTTCCTCGTTCCCTCCCTCTGTGTCACGTATGTGATAGCCACGCCGACCGTGATATTATAACTGGCCCTTACTTTTTGAGAAAATTTTTTTTTTTTTTTTTTTAATTGTTGTTTTTTTTTTCTCTCTCTACTTAGAATCCAATATGGATCCTATTGATGCCTTGGCAGAACAGCTTCAAAGCCTGTCTTTGGAGGTGGCAGGATTGAAGGCGTCTGTTCTCCAACAACAGCAGCAAATGCAGCAGACCGCACCCCCAGCGGTTGCTATGGGTAACCAGGTTGTCACTGAACCCAAGGTTGCTCTTCCCGACAGATTTTCTGGGGGAAGGGACAAATTTGCGACGTTCCGTGAGGCCTGCAAATTATATTTTAAGTTGCGCCCTTACTCCTCAGGTCATGAAGAACAGCGGGTAGGGATTGTCATTTCCCTGCTTCAGGGGGATCCGCAATCCTGGGCGTTCTCGTTACCCCCTGGTTCTCAGGCTCTTCGGTCAGTGGAGGGATTTTTTGGGGCTTTGGGTCTCATATATGATGACCCTGACCGAGTCGCCCTGGCTGAGTCGAAGTTACGGAGACTCCTACAAGGAGATCGGTCAGCAGAGGAATATTGCTCAGAGTTCCGTAGGTGGGCTACGGATACTCAGTGGAACGACCCGGCTCTCAGGAGTCAGTTCTGCTCTGGGTTATCTGAAAGGGTTAAGGATGCACTGGCGCTGTATGAGACCCCCCTTTCCCTTGATGCTGTTATGTCCCTCTCTATCAGAATAGATAGACGTCTTAGGGAGAGATCGAAAATTCCGGAGCAATTGGTTACCTCTCCCAAGCAACAGTCAGCCTGTACTGACTTAGATGAGCCTATGCAGCTAGGCGGAACTTCTCGTCAGGTCCGTCCTCCCGAGGTTCGCCGTAGGGGGGGGGCTTGTTTTTTCTGTGGGGGGAGGGGTCATTTCATTAATGTCTGTCCCTCCTTTCTCAAAAACAAAAGACCGTCGGAACTACTAACCCCGGGCTGTGCGGAGGATGTCAGCCGGGGGGTATACGTTTCCTCCATACGAACATCTCAATTTGTGTTACCAGCGGTCATTGTTTTTGGTGTTAAGACGGAGTCTATTTCTGTTTTTCTAGACAGTGGAGCAGGGGTAAACTTGATTGATGCCCATTTTGCCCGCACTATGGGTTTGTCTCTCTGTACGCTGCAGAGACCTATTCCCGTATTCGCTATAGATTCTGCTCCTCTGTCTCAGAGAAACCTCACCCACATTGTTCGTAATTTACACCTTCGGGTAGGGGACCACCATAATGAGTGTCTTGCATGTTACGTTCTGGAGGGCCTTCCCTCTCCGGTGGTATTGGGTCTTCCCTGGTTGGTAGCGCACAATCCAGTGGTGGATTGGCAGGCCAGGGAGATATTGGAGTGGAGTGAGCATTGCAGAGTGAATTGCTTAAATAACAATTGCTTAATCGCCTTTATAGCTTCCCTACCTACATTTATTTCGGACTTTAAGGACGTTTTTTCTGAAAAGGGTTGTCAGAAACTACCACCTCATCGTCCTTATGATTGCCCGGTTAACCTGATTCCCGGGGCAAAATTACCCAAGTCCAGGTTGTATAATCTTTCGGGTCCCGAGAGATAAGCCATGAAAGATTATATCTCCGAGAGTCTGGCTAAGGGACACATCAGACCCTCTTCTTCACCCGTGGCTGCAGGGTTTTTCTTTGTTAAAAAGAAAGATGGGGGCCTGCGTCCTTGCTTAGATTTCCGTGAGTTAAACCAGATAACCATCCGTGACCCATACCCTCTTCCTCTCATTCCTGACCTTTTTAATCAGATTGCGGGTGCTAAGTGGTTCTCCAAACTTGATCTTAGGGGGGCCTACAATCTGATTCGTATCAGGGAAGGGGATGAGTGGAAGACAGCTTTTAACACCCCTGAGGGGCATTATGAAAATCTAGTTATGCCTTTCGGTCTGACCAATGCCCCTGCTGTCTTCCAACATTTCGTGAATGATATTTTTAGTCATCTCATCGGCAGGTTTGTAGTCATATACCTAAATGATATCTTAATTTATTCGGCTGATCTGAAAACACATGAGGTGCATGTCAGGCAAGTACTGCAGGTCCTACGGATGAATAAATTATATGCGAAAATTGAAAAATGTGTCTTCGCTGTTCAGGAATTACAGTTCCTGGGATATCTATTATCTGCGTCAGGTTTCCGCATGGATCCTGGGAAGGTCCAGGCAATTTTAGATTGGGATCTTCCTGAGAACCTTAAAGCCCTACAACGGTTTTTGGGTTTCGCTAATTTCTATAGAAAGTTCATTAATAATTATTCAGTGATCGTTAAACCCCTTACCGACATGACTAGGAAGGGGACGGATTTTTCCAAATGGTCTGACGCCGCTAAAGATGCATTTTCCTCTCTAAAGGAGAGGTTTTCCTCGGCACCTGTTCTAATTCAACCTGATGTCTCCCAGCCTTTTATTGTCGAGGTAGATGCGTCAGAGGTGGGAGTGGGAGCTGTATTGTCTCAGGGTCCGTCTCCTGGCAAATGGCGTCCTTGCGCTTTCTTTTCCAAAAAATTATCTTCTGCGGAGAAGAATTATGATGTTGGAAATAGGGAACTGTTGGCGATTAAACTGGCGCTTGAAGAGTGGCGTCACTTCTTAGAGGGAGCAATCCACCCCGTCACGGTGATTACGGATCACAAGAACCTTCTGTACCTAGAATCGGCTAAACGTCTCACCCCTAGACAAGCTAGGTGGTCGCTATTCTTTACCAGATTTAACTTTGTAATCACCTATCGTCCTGGGGCAAAAAATACCAAGGCAGACGCGTTATCTCGTAGTTTCCCTGGAGGGGGTAATGCTAGTGATCCGGTACCTATTTTACAAAGAGGAGTGGTTGTCTCTGCTGTACACTCTGTTCTAGAGGGAAAGGTGTTAGAGGCTCAGGGGGACGCTCCGGCCTCTTGCCCCTCAGAGAAATTGTTTGTACCGTTAAACCTGCGTCTTGAATTATTAAAAGAACATCATAATTCGGCACTTGCTGGACACCCGGGTAGTAAAGCAACCTTGGAGCTTTTATCTCGTCGTTTTTGGTGGCCAAGGTTGCGTCAGGATGTAATGGATTTCGTGTCTACTTGTTCTACTTGTGCACGCGCGAAAGTCTCTCATACACGTCCAGCAGGGTCTTTATTGCCACTTTTCATCCCCAATAGGCCATGGACACATCTGTCAATGGATTTCATCACTGACTTACCGTTGTCGGCAGGTAAAACAGTTATCTTGGTAGTAGTAGACAGGTTTAGCAAAATGGTACACTTTATTGCGCTACCCGCACTTCCTAATGCTAAAACTCTCGCTCAGGTGTTTATCAGTGAAATCGTGAAGCTTCACGGGGTCCCTTCCGATGTGGTTTCGGATCGGGGAACCCAGTTTATTTCTAAGTTTTGGAAAGCTTTTTGTTCCCGTTTGGGGGTTCACTTGTCCTTTTCCTCAGCTTTCCATCCTCAGTCGAATGGACAGACTGAGCGTACCAACCAAAACCTAGAAACATATTTAAGGTGTTTTGTGTCTGAAAACCAAGAGTTGTGGTCATCATATTTACCGTTAGCTGAGTTTGCCATAAATAATCATTATCAGGAGTCCACTGGCAAGTCACCATTCCTTGGTGCATACGGTTTTCATCCCCAATTTTGTACTTTCAAAGAGGGGGGGTCTTCTGGGGTTCCCGAAGAGGAAAGGTTTTCTTCATCTCTTTCATCGGTATGGCAGAAGGTGCAAGGTAACTTGAAAAAGATGAGTGGTAAATATAAATGCATGGCCGATAAGAAACGGTCGCCAGGTCCGGACCTAGGAGTGAATGACTATGTGTGGTTGTCTACTAGGAATATTAAGTTGAAGGTTCCCTCTTGGAAACTGGGTCCTAGGTTCATTGGTCCCTATAAAATAGTAGCCGTCATTAACCCTGTGGCTTTTCGCCTGGAGCTACCTCAGACTTTTAAGATCCATAACGTCTTCCATAAATCGTTACTCAAGAAGTATGTTCCACCTCTAGAACCATCGCCGCTGCCACCTCCTCCTGTTATTGTGGATGGTAATCTGGAGTTTCAAATAGCCAGAATTGTTGATTCTCGTCGGGTCCGCCGCTCTCTTCAGTATCTGGTGCATTGGAGGGGTTACGGTCCCGAGGAAAGAATGTGGGTTCCAGCGTCAGAGGTAAATGCCAACAGGTTAATTCAGACTTTCCATGCCTCTCATCCGGAGAGACCTGGTCCTGAGTGTCCGGAGGCCCCTCGTGAAAGGGGGGGTACTGTCACGAGGGTATCAAGAGCCACGTCTGACTCCGTTATACCCGGGGTCAGGAAGTCGCAGCGGGTGGCTGCGCGCTCTATATCTAAAGATCACGGTGTTTCTTAGTTATTGTTTTCTGTGTTTGCCTTGCTATCCTTTTTGTCTCTCTCAGGGATCCGTAGCTTCTCCTCCTCAGCTGCTTCTTGTCTGCCACTCCCTACCTCCTTATATTCTCCCCTCACACTTCTTTAGTTGCCAGTTATAGAGCTTCCTGCCTGGACATCTATACTGACCCACTGGAGTGGTTAATCCTGGTTGTTGTTCCTGTGTGCTTCCCTCCGGATCCCTGTTTGGCTTATTGTTGTCTCCTGTTGTCGCCCACCTGGGAATATATGTTGAGTCAGTGTTGTCTGTCCTCCCCTTGGTGTTTTCCCTTAGAGTTAGTGGTGCGGACTAGTGTTCCCATCGCCCTGTTCACTACCTAGGGCTCAGCTCAGGGAAAGCCAGGGCTTTAGGCACGTGATCGGCGTACGGGTGAGGAACCCGTCTAGGGACGTCAGGGCAGCCAGGTGCCAGCCGCCAGGTGAGTCAGGGGTCACCATCTTCCCTCTCACTTGGGCAGGGCCTTCCTCGTTCCCTCCCTCTGTGTCACATATGTGATAGCCACGCCGACCGTGATATCTACTCTGGGAAGGGACTGATCAACCTCCAGGCTGTCAGGTTGAATCTGTGCAGATCTGGGCAGAGATGTGTGTCCCACGACACCATGGTCTGCTCCGGGGGGAGTCTCCAGTATTGTCCCCGACTCATCTGAATGAGCTGGGTAAACCAGGATCTCTTGGGCCAGAACAGAATGATGGCTATTACCGAGGCCCGATCCTGACGGATTTTCATCAATACCCTCGGTATCATGGAAAAAGGAGAGAAGATGTAATCCAGCCCGAACCTCCACCGTATCGACAGAGCATCTATCGCCAGGGGGTTGTCCTCCCTGTATAGAGAGCAGAACCTCTGTACCTTGGCGTTGAACCTGGTTGCCATGAGATCCACCTCCGGTAATCCCCATCTGAGGACTATCTGCTTGAAGATCTCCGGATGCAAAGACCACTCCATCGTCGCGACTTAAACGATCTGCAATCATGTTGAGGGACCCTCGAATGTGGGTGGCAGATAGATGGGATAGGTTCAACTCTGCCCACCGTAGAATTACCCCGATCTCTGAAAGAAGGGGTAGGGATCTCGTACCCCCCTGTTTGTTTATGTAAAGAACTGCAGTCATATTGTCTGACTGTACTCTCACCGCTTTGCCCCGGATCAGAGGGGCGAAGTGAAGGAGGGCTAGCCGGATAGCTCGCATCTCATGGAGATTGGAGGAGAGACACCGCTCCATGGGAGACCAAGTTCCCCGAACTGTGGAACCGTCTAGATGAGCGCCCCAGCCTACTAGGGACGCATCTGTAGTCAATATGAGCCAAGATGGTTGGGTCATAGACTTCCCTGCAGGGAGATGGAACCACCATCTCAGGGAATTCCGAGTTTGGGAGGATAGAGAGTATAGGGAATCTAGCCCCATAGGGCTGCCGTTCCACTTGTTCAAAACTTCTGTTTGAAGAGGGCGGAGGTGTCGTAATGCCCAAGGGACTGCGTCCGCAGCCGCTGACATGAGCCCCAGCATCTTCATGAGAGTCCGAATGGATACTTGTCGTGGTACCGATAAGAACCTTGCCAGGTCTTGTACCCGGGACTTCCTCTCTGGTGTCAACTGAAGGGACATCTCCACAGAGTCGATTATGAAACCTAGATACTGTATTGGAGTCGAAGGGCTCACATTCGATTTCTGCCAGTTGATGATCCACCCTAGGAGGAGCAGAAAGGAAATTGCCAGATGAAGATGGTGGGTCAGAACTGGTACGGTGGCCGCCAAAAGGAGCCAGTCATCCAGGTAAGGGACAATGGTCAGTCCTTGAAGTCTCAGCGCTGCCACCACTGCAACCACCACCTTGGTGAAGATAAGGGGGGTGGATGAGATTCCAAAGGGAAGGGCGGCAAACTGAAAATGCCTGAGAACCCCAGAAATCTGGACCGCGATCCTGAGGTATTTCCGAGAAACGGGATGGATCGGAATATGGAGGTAAGCATCCCTGAGATCCAGAGTGGCCATCACATCTCCAAGTCTGAGGATGTGGCTGACTGACCTTATGGTTTCCATATGAAACCTTGGCCTTCTTATGAATCGATTGAGGTATCTCAAATCGATTATCATCCGGAGATCGCCTGTTTTCTTGGGCACCAGAAAAACTGGAGAATAGATAGCGAGGCCCTGCTCCCCTGCCGTAACTTCCTCCAGAGCCCCCTTTCAAATATAGTCCTGGATGTAGGATTCTAAAATCCTCTGTTTGGAGGGCTGAAAGCCTCGATTGATAATGAATCTTTCTGGGGGGAGAGAGACGAGATCTATAAGGTACCCGGAGGAAATGATGCTTAGAACCCAGGGATCTGCAATCTCCTGGGTCCAAACCTCCTTGAAATGGGAAAGACGCCCCCCCCACGAGGATGTGGGGAGAGGGTACGGGAAAAGCCAGAGGCGTAACGGCAGGAACAACAGAGGGAAACCAAGAGCCTCTGGGAGGCCCATAGTCAGGAGGGATTGACCTCCTTAGTGGGTCTGCGGGGGCGCCTCGAAGATCTTCGCTACCCCCCCCAGTTTCTACGGGAAGTAGACTGCTGGCCCTGTCTGCCCCCCCCCCCCATGCTGACTGGAGCGTCCTCGAAAGGGCTGTTGAGGAAGACTCTTGCCCTTTTTATCTGAGAGGCCCTCCATGATCTTGTCCAGCTCGGAACCGAAAAGCCGGTCGGGCTCAAACGGAAGCCCACACAAATTATATTTTGAGGCATTATCTACCTTCCAGGGTTTCAGCCATAACTGTCTACGAGCTGCAGAGACTAAGCCCATGGTCTTGGCTGCGAGCTTTAGCTGTACTTGTGTAGTATCACATAGAAAGTCCATAGCCAGATTCACCGTTTTAAAGGCAGCCAGGATGTCATCACGGGATACACTCTGGTCCACATTGGTCTGGATCTGATTCAGCTTATTCCTCAAGAAGGACGACACTTCGGATGCTGCTATGGCAGCGGATGCTGAAGCTGCTGCGGCTGAATAGCCTCTTCTTAGTGTGCACTCCGCCGTTCTTGCAGACTCGACCCATCATCTGCAGGCACCAGAGTGCATCTAGACAACTTGGCTATGGCCATGTCAACCATGGGAATGGAACCCCACAATTCCATCAAGGGTTTCACCATCGGGAACATCATCTTGAATTTGCGAGTCAGGACTGGTCCTTTCTCCAGTTTCTTCCATTCAGTACGCATGACTGAACTGAGGGTCTCATCCGCCTTAAAGACACGCTGTGCCCGACCGGCGGGATCGGAGGACTCCCCAACGTCAACATCCTGGTCCCACGACCTGATGGACTTCAAAAGTTTCAGAGTTTTTTCTGGAGGGAAAAAACATGAGGTTAATTCCTCCTCATCAGAGGATGATGAGCCCACAGACAAGACAGCGGGTCTCTCGCTTGGTGCGGTGACCTCCATAGGGGTTTGGGAGGGTCCTGGCAACCTCTCATTCAACAGCTTGACTACCCCCTTGATTGAGTCATCCACATAACACCTAGCCCACTGATACATTTCCTGCATCGAGGGCTCAGTAGTGGTACGGGAACGGCAGCTGTCACATCTTGAATACGGGCAGTTGTCGTCTAGGGGGGTATTACACTCGAAACAGGCCAAGTGCTTGCGTTTGGCGGTGGATTTCCGCTAGTCAGAGTCTCGCGGAGAAGACATGACTGCGAAAAAAAAGGAGGAGGATTAAAATCTTATTCAGCAATAAGAAAACAATAAACCACCCTAAGAATAAGCCCACCAAACTGGAACGAAGCTCTGAGGTTTCAGTATCACAAGGAGAACTAGAAATTCTCTCTCTGCGCAATAGGGCTCTGGAGGCTTGCTTAAATAGCTGCACAACCAGAGACTGAATAAAAGCAACCGAGGGCTTATAAGGAGGCGTAAGGGTCCGCCCTAGGGCGGAACCATTGCTGGCCAATTGAACCACAGTTGCTGCAGCTGCCTACTTTCTCTTCTATTTCCTTTTTTTTTTTTCGGGATGTCATTCCCCATTGAAACAAGGGATTTAATAATATCCCTGCCTAAACAGAAGAAAAAAGAAAAAGATCATTTAATCCCCCCCCCACTACGCAGGAAGCGCCGGCAGCGCTTCACTGCCGGTGAGGAGGAGCCACGCAGAAGTGATGTCGCTGGTGACGTCATCCAGGGAAGGCGGCGGCGAGCGTCGGAATCCCTCACCCGGTGCCCGCAACAAGAGAGCGACGAGGGGACCGAAACCGCCGGAGAATCCCTGGACAGGCAAAGATAAAGCAGGTTAGAAAAAGAAAACCTGCTAGAGAGGGGGAGGGGGGGGGGCTAGAGGAAAAAGGCAATCGCAAGCCCTAAAGATAAATAAATACAAGGGGAAAGATATATGCCATATCCCCCCAATACTTTGCTCCCCCCAACTAAAAGAAAAAGAAGGGGGGAGCTACACGTCAGTTCACCTGTCCAAAAGGACAGAAAAAAACATGGTGGCTGGGAGGTAGTTCCCTCCTTTTGAGGGAGTGAGAACTTTGTTATTGGTTCTTGGGCCCATTAGAAATTCCGCCGGTCCTACAAGTCCACAGGGGGCAGTTAACCCCGTCTGTGCTGCTGGTAGGACGTAAGGGAATCTGGATTGGATAAATAAAGTCCCCAATGCTTTATTATGGTTTACCTTAATCAATTATCATAACTAATTAAATAATTATAAATAATTCCACATTAAATACATAATTCAATAACAATAAGCATAATCAATTAATGAGAACTACATCCACCCAGCTACACTGAGTGATTCTGCCCCACTAACTCAGCAAAGCGACAAAGACATAACTTTATTTCTTTTTCTCCTTTAAAAAAAAAAAAAGAAAAGGGAGGGAGGGAGGGCGGGGAGATGCTTCTCTTCTTCTTCAAACTGGCCCACTTAACCACTGGAGCACCTGAAATATAAAGGGTACAAGCTTCCCGCCGTATGCATAACGACAAATCACAACACTGGATTTCTCCCGCACCAACCGCCCGCAACCAATCAGCATTCAGGATTCTTTAGCCAGCAACAACAACAGAACCTGAATAAATATTATACCCAAAAAAAAGGCTGAAACAGCCAACATATATACCGCACGGCCGCAGAATATGAACTCCTATAATTGCACAACACACCAGCGGTAATGTTCATACAAAATCTTTATTTAACATATATGCATACTGACAAAAATGAATAAATAGTATATAATACAAACTCAGTAGGGAAATGCAAGAGAATGTGGATGAAAGCCCCCCAGACCAGTACATATATAAATATATAATGTTTGTATCAAATTGCCACTGCCCATATGTTACACAGGACACTGTGTGAATGAAGATGGAGTGTTAAATGCGCTCACATATTAGTCAACTCATTGAGTGCGCAACCTCACCACAAGCTGAACCAGCCACACCTGGGTGGATTGAGATGACTAATGAGCATACCACTATGTAAAAGAAAACAGCGTAAACCCAGTGACACAAATGGGCAGCAATAGCGGCATAAACAGTACATAACACAGATAAAAATACTGAACCTGGTGAGTCGGGGGCGGCCGACGTCCGTTTCGCACGCTGGCTTTTTCACAGCGTGAAATTAAAAGAGCGTGAAAAAAGAGAAAGAGGGAGGGGGGGGAAAGGAGGCAATTCCACACAAAATATATATAAGGTGCCTGTGCCCCCATGCGTCCCCCAAGCTAAACGCTCTGGGGGACTATTCATTCAATTGAGCAGGTAGCTATATCTGACTCTCTTGAAGCCAGAATATATTCATATTGCGTTCGAAAAATATCTATTCAGGGAAGAATACTCTGCATTAAGCCTCATTTACACATCCATGTTATCCTCCGTGAAGATGTCCATGATGGATCCGTGTGTCTGTTTTTTGCTGTCCGTGTGTTATCCGTGTTTCACTGACACTTAACAGCTAAAAAAATAATTTTCAAAGCATCCCTTCCAGGGCCGGACTGGCCATAGGGCAGACCGGGCATTTGCCCGGTGGGCCGGGCTGCCTGGTGGGCCGGGCTGAACACAATCAGCTGGGCAGGAGTGGAGATGAGCGCTTCCCAGTAACTATCAGGGAAGCAGCTGCTTCGGGGCCGAGAGCAGTCACTGTACTTCGTCACCCCGGCCCCTGTCAGAGCAGCTGACTTCTTCTGCACCACTTGCACTCTGTCACTGAC
Source organism: Bufo bufo (assembly GCF_905171765.1). Classification (NCBI taxonomy): domain Eukaryota; kingdom Metazoa; phylum Chordata; class Amphibia; order Anura; family Bufonidae; genus Bufo; species Bufo bufo. Next base: position 391,503,612 of record NC_053392.1, read on the forward strand.
CTCCTGACATCAGTGACATTGCTCCGCCTCTCCCCTCCTTAGTTCTTATCATGGACAGTGGTGACCAGCATCAGGACGGCCCGATGTGGGCGGAGCTATAATAGCCCCACCCCTTTTATACCCGCGATTCCTGCAGCCTGAACTTTCCTGCCCACCATGCTGAACATCAGTTGGATTGTCACAACTGCACCAGTGATGTGAGTAGCAGGGGAACTGGGGTTATATTCAGCTTTCCCAGACTGTGCACATGTGACCTGCAGTACAGTAGGAAAGCTGGGTGAATTATATCATAAAATGTCATCCAGCTTCCCTGCTATCCTGCATGGCACAAGTGCAGAGGCATTAGAGTATGGGGGAGAGGCACAGCAGGAAAGCTGGGTGTCTATATATATGTATTGTATATGTGTGCGTCCATGTATGTGGTGACTGTGTGCATGAATGCATCCATGTATGTGGAGAGTGTGTGTATGAGTGCATCTATGTATAGGGTGAGCGCATGTATGAGTGCGTCCATGTATGTGGAGAGTGCGTGTATGACTGCGTCTATGTATGTGGAGAGTGCATCCATGTATGTGGAGAGTGTGTGTATGACTGCGCCCATGTATGTGGAGAGTGCGTGTATGACTGCGTCCATGTATGTGGAGAGTGCGTGTATGACTGCGTCTATGTATGTGGAGAGTGCATCCATGTATGTGGAGAGTGTGTGTATGACTGCGTCCATGTATGTGGAGAGTGAATCCATGTATGTGGAGAGCGTGTGTATGACTGCGTCCATGTATGTGGAGAGTGCATCCATGTATGTGGAGAGTGTGTGTATGACTGCATTCATGTATGTGGAGAGTGCATCATGTATGTGGAGAGTGTGTGTATGACTGCGTCCATGTATGTGGAGAGTGCATCCATGTATGTGGAGAGTGTGTGTATGACTGCATCCATGTATGTGGAGACTGCGTTCATGTATGTAGAGAGTACGTGTATGACTGCGTCCATGTATGTGGAGAGTGCGTGTATGACTGCGTCCATGTATGTGGAGAGTGCGTGTATGACTGCGTCCATGTATGTGGAGAGTGCGTGTAGTACTGCGTCCATTTTTGTGGAGAGTGCGTGTATGACTGCGTCCATGTATGTGGAGAGTGCGTGTATGACTGTGTCCATGTACGTGGAGAGTGCATGTATGACTGCACTATGGGGGCATCTACTGGGGGCCCTGTATACTGGCACGCATTATAGGTGGGCACTATAAAGAAGTGGGGGACAAGAGCACTATGAGGGCATTATATAGGGGCATTTAATACTGGCACCCATTTTGATGCCACTATGGGGAAGGGAGGAAAGGAGCATTATGGGGGTATCTATGTGGGGCAGTCTATAGGGGCATTTTATAGTGCGACATTATGGAGGGCACTATGGAGACGGGGAAGGAGCACTATGGGGGCATCTTCTGGGGGGACTATATGGGAGTATTTTATACTGGCACAAATTATAAGGTTACTATGGGCACCTAAGCTCAACTGGTGGCACTAAGTGTTTTTTGTAGTGGCACACAGTACGGGTCATTGGAACACATGAGGGCTCTCTGGGGACATTGGCTCTACTGGGGGCACTAAGAGGAGGTATTTCTTTTTTTTACTGCCACACAACGGGGCATTTTTTGTACTGGTGCACATTATAAGGGGGGGGGGGGGGGTTCTACTGTCACACATTATAAAGAGAATTATTACTATCGGGGCATTATGGTGGGACTATGGGAGCATTATTACTTGTGGGACACAATTACTGTTGGGGGCACTGTAGGAGCACTATTACTACTAAATGCACTCTGGCAAAGAAATAATTACTATTGTTGGGACTTTGGGAGCACCATTACTGTGGGGGCACCCTGGCACAGCGTCAGCTTAGCACAGTTCTTTTTGCAGTATAGTTTTGGGGAGCACAGCTTCTCAGTATTGGGGGTGCATGATGGGATGTGAATTGGAGGATGATGGAAAAGTCGGAAACTAAGATGTCTGCCAAACTCTGCAGAGACGTGAGATGGCTGAAAGAAATTATCACGGCGGTCTGGTCTGAATGGAGAAGATGAAGAAAGAGAACATCTACATCAGAGGAGACGTCACTGGATATAAGAGGTATGGGGCGCTGTATTAGGCTACCTTCACATCTGCGTTAGTGATCCTGGCGGCTGTTCCAGCTGAGAATTCACTGGATCCAGCACTGCTGGATGCAGACAGAATGCCCGCCGGCCTCATTAACTATAATGGGGTACGGCAGAGATCCGGCCACAATCTGGGAAAAATGCAGAGAATCAGCGGGACATAAACCGCTGCATGCTGTGCTTTGTGTCCAGTCGATTCCTTGCATTTTCTGCTGGATTAGGTGGCCGGATCGTACTAAGACCCCCTAATGTCACCTGGGGACCCCCAAAGAAGCTTGTGTGTTGACTGAAGCCTTCCTATCTTACTGGTGGCTGGCCCTGCCTCTCAATTGTGTTTCCTGTTTTGGCTCCGCCCCTAGACTGCAAGGGGGTGGGGCCTGTTGGGGGTCATGTGATTGGGCTGCTCAGTCAAAAATGCCCGGGCCTATTTTTTGTCCCAGTCTGGCCCTGATCCCTTCCTAATGATCCGTGAAACATGGAATTGCATCTGTAGTTTTCACGGACCCATAGATTATAATGGACATGATGGATCCATGAACACAGACAAAATAGAGGATGCATCCATGCTAAAAAAAAAAGGATCCACTGAAACACTATAAAACACTGATGTGTGAATACACACATTAAACTGAATGGGGATGCGTGTTGTCCATGGAGAACATGTACAGTACACGTCCGTGGAACACTGATGTGTGAATGAGGCTTTACTCTGGTACCAATTTCACCCTTTTCCAATGGCTAAAATAATCAGCAGCCTCACTAGAAGAACCATAAAGTATTATTATAAACTCTTTGGCATGCATACTCCATCCGATTCCCTCTGTCCACTTAGTCTGGCTCCAGTCATTTTAGAAAAGAAACCATTCAGTACAACTTCTCACTGGGCACCCTCAAGGGCAGTCCCCATGTCTATCATCCTAGATAAACCCACTCCCCCAGACTTATCTTCCCTTATTGCCCCTGCAGGATTATCTTGGTCTTCTTTTCAGGAATGGGATTTTGTGGGTCCATTGCTACTTCTAAACTGTATCTTACTCCTTGAACATTCTGTAGAAAAACCTGGCTTCTTTTAGCTTGGGAGAAAGATAGAGAGGTTGGCCATGTATTGTTCAGTTCACATAGTTTTTCTCACTGTATCTGTATATAGAAAAAATCTTAAACTGCTTACAAGATGGTACAGTATGCCCCAATTCTTAGTGGAGGAAGGTATTGTCTCATTGGAACAATACTAAAGGTGTGGAGAGAGTTCTGGGTCCTTTATGCATCTGTGGTGGACTTAGCCTAAATGTAGGTTCTATTGTTAATGTTGCTTTTAACAAGAAAATGTTTTGTTTCTTTCCAGTTAGCTCTAGCACATGTCATCCTCTGGCTCCCTAGGGGTGTATTTTCCCTCAAAAGCGAATGATTTAGATACTCATCTTCTCACAGAAGCAAAGCTTCTGATACCTTTCCTTTGAAGGAATCCTGATCCTCCTACCATTAGTATGTGGGTGACTAGAGTGCAACATATGAATGAAGGAGTTAGCAGGTTGGGAGACTAAAAATATAGCCTTTTTCTTGAGGGTTTGGTCGTCTTGGTTGTCCTCTTGGTCCCTACTCATTTTCTCAGGAAAATCTACTTCCTACCCCTCCTCTGATTCTCTCACACCTTTGCCATAGTTTCATGGTCAGGAGGTGGTGTATAGAGCACAGAGGCCCTAGCGGTGCTTGAAATAGGTTATTTGCATAAATATAAAAACTAATTTGTCAGCAGCTGTTTATATAGCCAAAAGACAAGTAGCCTTTTTCTCAACATAATAAACCCTACGAGACAATATTCCTGGTTTAATAGGGTAGATCATGCTTACAGATGCTGTTTAAAGAAAAGCTGTCACCACTTAACGCAATGCAATCTGCAGGCTGTGTGTTATAGAGCAGGAGGAACTGAGCAGATTGATATATACCGTAGTTTTGTGGGAAAAGATTCAGCAAAACGTGCAGGGGGGAATTTATTATTTGCAGTGTTTTTGTGTGTCTCTAGTTTGTGAGAGTACTCCTAATTTATGAAATGGTGGTCCGCAAAACACAGATACCAGCATAATAGAGTAGTCCAATACTATTCGTAATGCGGACAAGAATAGGATATGTTCTATATTTTTGCGGATGCCACATAAAGCACATACAGATGCGGACAGCACACGCTTTGTGTTGCAGCCCCATTGAAGTGAATAGGTCTGCAAAAGACCCGCAAAAAATGTGAACTGGATGTGCATGCGCCCTAATAATGTATTTGACTCAAGTGTAATGTGGTTTAGGCACTGTGATTGAAAGTATGTCAAGAGGTTGCATTGCATGCGATATTTACAGTCGCACATAGCAAATGCTCCAGGAAACAGGTCTTAAGTGCACATTTATTCCTAATTCATTTTAATATAATAATTATGTGTATACATTTTTTATTTATTTTTTATTTTATATATATATATATATATTTATATATTTATTTATTATTATTTATAATATTTTTCATTTACTTTAATTTTTTTTTTTTAAAACCCCCCCTCTAAATCTGTGATTTCTTAGACTTGAAAAAGGAGTGTACCAACTCCGAAACGCGTTGTCAATCATCAATAAAAGACCCTTTTATCTATCTACTGAGGTCGTGTCTTTGCTCCAGAAGGTATCAATTGGTGTACCACATCAGTGCACCATTAACCTTTTTCCTATTGCAATACATATCATTCCTCTGGAGACTTGGCTACTCCACCTACGAGGACTGAGAAGATACCGGCTGCACCGACCCCTTGTCCTCACGAGTGTTGTGCCTACGTATGCACAACACCAGAAGGTGAGCATAACTCTCGATGTCTTGATTTCATATATTTATGATTGAACCTATTACCCTATGAGCGCCTTCCTATCTCTTTTTGCCACAATCGCTGTATATTTCTGAGACTCTCAGAACTAAGGCCAACACCGTTGGTCTGGGAATACGGCTGCTCTAGGTTTTGTTTATCTCCACGCAGCAAGTGGCAGCTACAGATCCCAAATATGGATTACTGCCTCCAAAGGATCCAACAGCGGACAATACTGGTGTCAACCTGGACCAGCACACAGAATAAGGACAACGGAAACAAAGTATTACAACCACCAGAAGATGAATACACAGAGCCAAAGATTACATCAAACAATCTACTTCATTTGTTCTTTGGACTAGAAATACTCCTGAAGGAGGAGATCCAACATCACATGGATTGGCTCCTTTTAGAACTATACCTCAATGAGGACCTTGTGCCTAGAGGCCTGAGACTACATTTTGAAAGTTCTTTCAAAAATGACCCAATTTTTTCAAAAGAATGGGATGAATATATGTTAACATGTGCCCAGGGTATGTTAAATAGACTCCACACCAAACGCAAACAACTTTGTGAGACGCTTAAAACACAGATTGATGAACATGTGGCTAACCTAGCCCAGTATTCCACACATTATGATTTTATCAAGTTTGATCGACTCATTACCACTAGAGTACTTAAATACGAAAAAGAAACCATAGAAACTAAGTCCTTTAACCCCTTCACGCAACATCACGTACATGTACGTGGGGGAATGTGGTGCCTCACCGCATCCCCACGTGCATGTACGTGATCGGGTTTCACTGTCAGCGCAGGGAGCGAAGCGCTGAAGCTTCAGTGAAGCCGGCGTGCTGGGGTTGCTAGGCAACCAGAGAAGCCGGCAGGAGCTGTATTGGAGCTCTGACCCGCCCGCGATCGCTGTGATTGGTCCATTACTGCAGAGGGACCAATCACAGCGCATCGGGGCAGGTAAGGGGGGGTTAGGGAGGGACTATGTGCTTCTCCTTCTCTGATCGCCCCAATTCCTGTCAGGGAAGCGATCAGAGAAGGAGAAAGTGTGAAAATATTCCCCACCTATGACGAGTATACTCGTCATGGCGCACTGCTACTTAGCGCGCCATGATGAGTATACACGTCATGGCATAAACTGTCACCATGTCTGCAGACATGGTGACAGCGCTGAGATCCCGGCTGTCACACACAGCCGGGCACCTTAGGTTAATGCCGAGGGGGGTCCTGTGACCCCCCCATGTCGGCGATCGCTGCAAACCGCAGGTCAATTCAGACCTGCGGTTTGTAGCGCTTTCTGCGGTTTCTGATCCCCGCGGTCCCTGACCGCGGGGATCAGAAACTTTAGTATGCCCAAAATAAAGATGTTTCACCCCCCCTGCACCCCTGAATGATGTTATGTGGGCGGGTGGTGCAGGGGGGGTGTCGCAGGAGGTGCGGTAAGGTGCGGGAGGCGGGCGGTGCGGCAGGCGGGATCGCGATCCCCCGCCCGCCTTCCCTTCAATGATCGTTGGTGTCTAGTGGGGATACCAGGGTGCCAGCACATTGCTGGCACCCTGGTATAAACGGCTGACATCTGCTATGCGATGTCAGCCGTTTAACCCTTTCCATACAGCGGTCCGTACGGAGAGAGCCCCCAGAGAGCCCCCCTCATCCCTGTACTTACCCTTCCCCGTCTGCGCAGTTCTGACCAGTACTGAGCAGACGGGGAAGGTTCCCATGGCAACAGGACGCCTCTCAGGCGTCCTGCTGTCCATGGTGCTGAACAGATCTATGCTAAAAGGCATAGATCTGTTCAGACAAGTGTAAAATACAGTACAGAACAATATATATTGTTCTGTACTGTATTATACAGACATCAGACCCACTGGATCTTCAAGAACCAAGTGGGTCTGGGTCAAAAAAAAGTAAAAAAAATGAAAAAAGTAAAGTTTCAAAAAAACACATTTATCACTGAATAAAAAAAAAAATAAAAAAATACACTACACATATTAGGTATCGCCGCGTCCGTAACGACCTGATCTATAAAACGGTCATGTTACTTTCCCCGCACGGTGAACGCCATAAAAATAAAAATAAAAAAACTATGAGGAAATTGAAATTTTGCCCACCTTACTTCCCAAAAAAGGTAATAAAAGTGATCAAAAAAGTCGCATGTACGGCAAAAAAGTACCAATCAAACCTTCACCTCATCCCGCAAAAAATGAGCCCTTACATGAGACAATGGCCCAAAAAATAAAAAAACTATGGGTCTCAGACTATGGAGATACTAAAACATTTTTTTTGTTTCAAAAATATTATTGTGTAAAACCCTGATAAATTATAAAAAGGTAGACATATTAGGTATTGCCATGTCCGTAAGAACCTGATCTATAAAAATACCACATGACCTAACCCCTCAGGTGAACACTGTAAAAAAAATTAAATAAAAACGGTGTCAAAAAAGCTATTTTTTTGTTACCTTACATCACAAAAAGTGTAATAGCAAGCGATCAAAAAGTCATGTGCACCCCAAAATAGTACCAATCTAACCGTCATCTCATCCCTCAAAAATGATCTCCAACCTGAGACAATCGCCAAAAAACTGAAAAAACTATGGCTCTCAGACTATGAAGACACTAAAACATGTTTTTTTTTTGTGTAAAAAATGATATTATTGTGTAAAACCTAAATAAATAAAAAATTATACATATTAGGTATCGTCACGTCCGTAAGAACCTGCTCTATAAAAATAGCACATGATCTAACCTGTCAGATGAACGTTGTAAATAATAAAAAATAAAAACAGTGCCAAAACAGCTATTTTTTGGCAAATTTTCCATTTTAATTAATTTTTTCCCATAACAAAGCAAGGGTTAACAGCCAAACAAAACTCAATATTTATTGCCCTGATTCTTTAGTTTATAGAAATGCCCCATATGTGGTCGTAAACTGCTGTATGGCCACACGGCAGGGCGCAGAAGGAAAGGAGCGCCATATGGTTTTTGGAAGGCAGTTTTTGCTGGGCTGGTTTTTTGACACCATGTCCCATTTGAAGCCCCCCCGATGCACCCCTAGAGTATAAACTCCAAAAAATGACCCCATTTTGGAAACTACACCCCTCAAGGTATTCAAAACTGATTTTACAAACTTTGTTAACCCTTTAAGTGTTCCACAAGAGTTAATGGCAAATGGAGATGAAATTTCTGAATTTCTATTTTTTTGTTACTTTGCCTCACAAAAAAGTGTAATATAGAGCAACCAAAAATCATATGTACCCTAAAATAGTACCAACAAAACTGCCACCTTATCCCGTAGTTTCCAAAATGGGGCCACTTTTTTGGAGTTTCTAACCTAGGGGTGCATCAGGGGGCTTTAAATGGGACATGGTGTCTAAAAACAATCCAGCAAAATATGCCTCCCAGAAACCATATGGTCTGTGAACATAAGAGTCAGGGCAATAAAGATACAGTCTTGTTTGGCTGTTAACCCTTGCTTTGTTAGTGGAAAAAATGGGTTAAAATTGAAAATTAGGCAAAAAAATGAAATTCTCAAATTTCATCTCCATTTGCCAATAACTCTTGTGCAACACCTAAAGGGTTAATGACGTATGTAAAATCAGTTTTGAATACCTTGAGGGGTGTAGTTTCTTAGATGGGGTCACTTTTAGGGAGTTTCTACTCTAGGGGTGCATCAGGGGGCTTCAAATGGGACATGGTGTAAATAAACCAGTCCATAAAAATCAGCCTTCCAAAAACCAAACGGCGCACCTTTCACTCTACGCCCCGCTGTGTGGCCGTACAGTAGTTTACGGGTGTTTCTGTAAACGGCAGAGTCAGGGCAATAAAGATACAGTCTTGTTTGGCTGTTAACCCTTGCTTTGTTAGTGGAAAAAATGGGTTAAAATGAAAAATTAGACAAAAAAATGAAATTCTCAAATTTCCTCCCCATTTGCCAATAACTCTTGTGCAACACCTAAAGGGTTAACAATGTATGCAAAATCAGTTTTTAATACCTTGAGGGGTGTAGTTTCTTAGATGGGGTCATTTTTGGGTGGTTTCTATTATGTAAGCCTCGCAAAGTGACTTCAGACCTGAACTGGTCCCTAAAAATTGAGTTTTTGTAAATTTCGGAAAAATTTCAAGATTTGCTTCTAAACTTCTAAGCCTTATAACATCCCCAAAAAATAAAATATCATTCCCAAAACAATTCAAGCATGAAGTAGACATATGGGGAATGTAAAGTCATCACAATTTTTTGGGGTATTACTATGTATTACAGAAGTAGAGAAACTGAAACTTTGAAATTTGCAAATTTTTCCAGATTTTTGGTAAATTAGGTATTTTTTTGTGCAAAAAAAATAATTTTTTTGACTTCATTTTACCAGTGTCATGAAGTACAATATGTGATGAAAAAACAATCTCAGAATGGCCTGGATAAGTCAAAGCGTTTTAAAGTTATTAGCACTTAAAGTGACACTGGTCAGATTTCCAAAAAATGGCCTGGTCCTTAAGGTGAAAATGAGCCCGGTCCTGAAGGGGTTAAACTCAGTAGAGATAGAACAGATTTCAGCAATAATAATATAAAGTTCTGGTCAAACAGACATAATAACCAACAATTGCCTGATCCCAATTCTACCACAGTGCCACTCCTCAACTATGTCCGGTTTATGCCTAACCCGGCACAAACGGCCACCCAATCCCCTAGAGTCCGATATCGGGCTACCCACCCACTGAATACACCACCAAGGCCCCCACGTCCATCCGACCAGAACGTCAGGCACACTAGATCACATCACCAAAGGAACACCTTTGTTAATAGCAATAGAATGAAACGTACAAATAAACCCCCCCCTTCTCAATGGGGATCCTAGCCCCGCCCTTGGAGCACATGCCCCAGTTGAGCCTGTTGCCATTCCCCCTCTGCTCGACTCAACTAATCACCACAAATTTGGCAAAGATCCGCCTCCTAAAACTCCCAATAAATCAATACCCCAGAGGCCTGCGCTAAACCAACACACTTTGCCATCCCATATGAAGCCTAGTGATCCTTCTATTGATCACTTAAGCCTTCCTCCCACTATATTTGGTCCTTCCACTGATGCTCGGCCCCAACCTCCCCATCCGCCTACCTCTTCCTGCTTGCCCATTGTCCCTTTGCCTCCTACTCCAGGTACTGTGCACAATTCAGCAGCTGATTACAACCGCTCTGCTATATTTGAAGATTCACTCATCACTGTCCACAACACCAGCACTGAGGATAACCCGGACCCTATCGATCAGCAGTCTTTTTTACCCCTACCCGGGGCCCTGACCCCGGAAGCAGTATATGTCCTGCGACAACCTTCAGGGACCACAGTGATCACAGATTTCTTCCGACCGGCTCCGAACAGAGGATTGAAAGGAAGAATAAGCTCAGAAGAGGACGACGAGGAGGAAAAGCGAAATCAAGCGAACCCACAAAGTACCAACAACAAAAAAACAGTGACCAGCAACATAAGTCCCAAGAGAAACAGGAAGAAACACTAGTCCGTATTTTTTACTTATCTTCACATCCACTGAATGAGGCTGAAACGAGCCTGCTACAGAAAGGTTTATCTTTCTGCCCTACGGGCAAATTCAATGAATTCGAACTATTCGTGGATCTAAATACCTTCATCTGCAAATTAACGCTACATCGGCATTTCAAGATCCAACAATCAAAACCCAAAATTGTACCTCAAATAATGTCAGAAAATACCGCAATGGACCCAGACACAACACCAAAAGTTGTCAACACAGGGCTAAAACCCAAATCAACATTTAACCATATATATCATAGGAGAAACCATATAGAAACCTTTTCTGCCCTTGTGACTAAAGAACTTAGGACCATCAATAAAGGTCTAAACATCCCTGATAACCTCAACAAGAGGGAGAAGATAGCCGTAACGGATCTCACGAATAACGAGTCCATTGTGATCAGAAGCGCGGACAAAGGAGGAGGTATTGTGGTTCAGGATAGAAGTGACTATTTGAATGAAGCATTCAAAATCCTGGGAGACGAAGATTACTATCAGGTCTTGGCGGAAAATCCGCTAAAAGAGGACACTAAACTACTAATCCATCTATTGGAAACTGCTGAGAAACATCGAGTTATATCAAAAAAAGAAAAAGAATACATCCTAGTGGACCATTCAAACCTGGCCCTCTTCTATCACCTACCAAAGGTGCACAAATCTATCAATAACCTGCCGGGGAGACCCATCATCTCCGGCATCTCTTCCTTAACCTGCAATCTGTCACACTACATTGACATTTTGTTACAAAAATACGTAATGAAATCACCGTCGCATCTGAAGGATTCAGCGAGTCTTATCTCTTTCCTTAAAGATATCGAATGGAAAGAGTCCTACATGTGGATAACACTCGATGTTTCAGCATTATATTCCAACATTCCACATGCAGCTGGTATAAGTGCAATACAGCTTTTTCTCCAACAGGATGAAACTTTACCAGACCTACAAAGCCAATTCATTCTGGATGAGATAGATTTCACTCTGAACCACAACATTTTCACCTTTGAAAATAAAATATTCAAGCAAACAAAAAAGACCGCGATGGGTACGCGTTTCGCGCCGAGCTATGCAAATTTGTATATGGGTCTATTTGAGACCCAATATATCTATAACAAACACCCTTGGCACAAGCAACTGATTTTCTATAGGAGGTACATCGACGATCTGTTACTAATTTGGGATGGAAATATGGAAGACGCTGCCATCTTCACGTCTCACCTAAACAATAATACATTCAACCTCACTTTTACCGCAAACTACTCAGAGGTGGCCATAGAATACCTAGATTTGGTCATATCCTCAAAAGGAAACACTATGTAAGGACAACATGGATATGGACTCAAGCACAGAGGGTGAGAAACCATCGACTCCTATGTCTAATGTATGCAAGACTGCAGCCAAGGACAAAAAAGATAAAGTGAAGTCTCAAAGGAAGCAGCTGTTGCTGGGTGATTCAATCATAAGAAGTGTGGAGCTTAAAGAAAATGGTTTTGTGAGATGTCTCCCTGGGGCTACTGCTAGAAGAGATAGAAGACGTATTATTAATATTGTTAAGCAAGCAAAGCAGAAAGGGGACGTGGATGTTCTTGTCCATCTAGGGACAAATGACCTGGCTTGCAATGAAGTGTCAGAGGTGAAAAAATCTTTTATCACACTTGGTAATGACGTACAGGATTTTGCATCCACCATTTCATTTTCTGAAGTTCTGCCTGTGCATAATGTTCAGAATGATAGGCAGAGGCGCATAAAGGAGTTCAACATATGGCTTGGTAAATGGTGTCAAGAGCAAGGATTTGGCTTTGTTTCTCATGATAGCTCTACTTGGAATAGAAAGGAACTGTACAAAAAAGATTGTTTGCATCTTTCTCTCAAAGGAACAAATGTACTTAGTGAACAACTCCAAGAATTTGCGGAAGAGTATTTAAACTAGGAAGGGGGGGCAAAAGAGTGAAAATAAGAGTCCAATTGCCCCCCGAAACAATGCCAGTACAGGTCAGAAGCACAGAGGTTAAGAAATGATAAGTTCAGAGTCCTGTCTACAAATGCTCGCAGTTTAGGTAAAAAATCAATGAACTTGGGTCAATAATGGCATCTGAGAATGTAGATTTAGTGGCTGTTACGGAGACATGGTTTAATGAAAGAAATGACTGGGACATAACCATACCAGGGTACTCTTTATACAGAAGAGACAGAGAAGGCAAGAAAGGAGGAGGAGTGGCCCTGTATGTGAAAGATAGCATTAAATCTAACCTAATACAAGTTGGTGAGGCCAACATAGAGTCAGTTTGGGTTACGTTGCAGTTTGCTAACCATGCAATAACTCGTGTAGGTGTGATATATAGACCACCTGGTCAGGTTAAAGAACTAGATGATCTACTAGTTGAAGAAATAGCTAAAATGACAATGAAAGGAGAAGTTATCATTATGGGAGATTTCAATCTTCCAGATATAAACTGGAAAACCAAAATAGCAAGTTCTACCAGGAGTACAGATATTCTAAATTCCCTACTGGGGTTATCTCTACAACAAGTGGTTGAGGAGCCAACCCGGAGGGAGGCCATTTTGGATTTGGTATTCACAAATGGGGATTCGGTATATGGTGTCATTGTAGGCGAAACCTTGGGATCTAGTGATCACCAGTCAGTGTGGTTTAATATAAGAACTGTGAAAGAGTCCCACCCCACAAAAACAAAAGTTTTAGATTTTAGAAAAACAGACTTTTCAAAAATGAAATTAGTCATAAATGAGTCCTTATCAGACTGGAACGGATTACATGGAGTCCAGGAGAAATGGGACTACTTAAAAGGTGCATTATTGAAGGCAACAGAAAATTGCATTAGACTTGTCAGTAAAAGCAAAAAAAGGAAGAGACCACTGTGGTACTCAGCAGAAGTGGCCCAAATCATTAAAAATAAAAAGCTAGCATTTTGTAATTATAAAAAAACACAGAGCAATGAAGATAAGGAAATCTACAAGATTAGGCAGAAAGAGGCCAAGCAAGTTATAAGAACTTCTAAAGCGCAGGCAGAAGAAAAACTAGCTCAGTCTATGAAAAAAGGGGATAAGACATTCTTCAGATATATAAATGAAAAAAGGAAATTAAAACAAGGAATAACTAAATTAAAAATAAAGGACGGAAGGTATGTAGAAGAGAATAAAGGGCTAGCCGACTGCCTTAATGAATACTTCTGTTCAGTTTTTACAAAAGAAAAAGAAGGAGAAGGACCTCCACTAGAAAGGATGACTAATAAATCGTTTGATGCATGTGTCTTTACAGAGGAAGATGTTCTAAGTTTGCTGTCTAAAGTGAAGACAAATAAGTCACAGGGGCCTGATGAGATACACCCAAAATTATTAAAAGAGCTTAGTGGTGAGCTGGCAAAACCGTTAACAGATTTATTTAACCAATCATTAGTAACAGGAGTCGTCCCGGAAGATTGGAAATTGGCAAATGTCGTGCCCATTCACAAGAAAGGTAGTAGGGAGGAATCGAGCAACTATAGACCAGTGAGTCTGACATCAATAGCAGGCAAATTAATGGAAACCCTATTAAAGGATAGGATTGTGGAACATCTAAAATCCCATGGATTGCAAGATGAAAAACAACATGGGTTTACTTCAGGGAGATCATGTCAAACAAATCTTATAGATTTTTTTGACTGGGTGACTAAAATAATAGACGGTGGAGGTGCAGTAGACATCGCATATCTAGATTTTAGTAAGGCTTTTGACACTATCCCACATAGAAGACTTATCAATAAACTGCAGTCATTGAGCATGGACTCCCATATTGTTGAGGGGATTAGGCAGTGGCTGAGTGACAGACAGCAGAGGGTTGTAGTCAATGGAGAACATTCAAAACAAGGTCATGTTACCAGTGGGGTTCCACAGGGATCTGTACTGGGACCAATTTTGTTTAATATCTTCATAAGTGATATTGCAAAAGGCCTCGATGGTAAGGTTTGTCTTTTTGCTGATGACACAAAGTTATGTAACAGGGTTGATGTTCCTGGAGGGAAACGCCAAATGGAAAAGGATTTAGGAAAACTAGAAGAATGGTCAGAACTCTGGCAACTGAAATTTAATGTGGATAAGTGCAAGATAATGCACCTGGGGCGTAAAAACCCAAGGGCAGAATATAGAATATTTGACACAGTCCTGACCTCAGTATCTGAGGAAAGGGATTTAGGAGTAATTATTTCAGAAGACTTAAAGGTGGGAAGACAATGTAATAGAGCAGCACGAAATGCCAGCAGAATGCTTGGATGTATAGGGAGAGGTATAAGCAGTAGAAAGAGTGAAGTGCTTATGCCGCTGTACAGAACACTGGTGAGACCTCACTTGGAGTATTGTGCGCAGTACTGGAGGCCATATCTCCAGAAGGATATAGATACTCTAGAGAGAGTTCAGAGAAGAGCTACTAAACTAGTACATGGATTGCAGGATAAAACTTACCAGGAAAGGTTAAAGGACCTTAATATGTATAGCTTGGAAGAAAGAAGAGACAGAGGGGATATGATAGAAACTTTTAAATACATAAAGGGAATCAACTCGGTAAAGGAGGAGAGCATATTTAAAAGAAGAAAAACTACCACAAGAGGACACAGTTTTAAATTAGAGGGGCATAGGTTTAAAAGTAATATAAGGAAGTATTACTTTACTGAGAGAGTAGTGGATGCATGGAATAGCCTTCCTGCAGAAGTGGTAGCTGCAAATACAGTGAAGGAGTTTAAGCATGCATGGGATAAGCATAAGGCTATCCTTCATATAAGATAGGGCCAGGGACTATTCATAGGATTCAGATATATTGGGCAGACTAGATGGGCCAATTGGTTCTTATCTGCCGACACATTCTATGTTTCTATGTTTCTATGTTTCTATTGAGACCAAAACATTTTTTTTAAAAGTTGACGGTAACAGTTATTTGGATTACCAGAGTTCCCATCACAAAAAATCGAAAAACAACATTCCATTCAGTCAGTTTAAGCGCATACGCAGAAATTGCACTAAGGATGAAGAATTCAGAAACCAAAGCCAAGTCATCAAAAGAAGATTTCAAAAGAAAGGGTACCCTAGGGAAATTATAGATGCAGCATATCAGCGACCTGAGGAGTACACCCAGAGTGTCTCACTTCATGTACAACCAAACCAGGTGACTCAAAAGCCACAGAAAAGTTTAAATCCGCCTTCATTACGATATACAATACGAATCACAATACTTTGCGGAATACCCTCAGTAAACATTGGCATATCTTACAGGTGGATCCATTTTTTTAAAAACACATCCAACAAAAACCCCAATTAACATTCAGGAGGGCCCAAACGCTTAAAAATATTATTGCTCCAAGCCGACTACGTGACTGCAAAAAGAATACAACAAACCCTATCACTTTCTTTCCCCAACTACTCGGAAGCTATAAATGTGGACACTGCCGTTGCAAATGTTGCTTGAATATTTCCTCTCGGATCTCAAAATTCTCAAGCAATTCTACAGTAGAGCAATATGAGATAAAGTCTTTTTTAAATTGCTCCTCAAGCTATGTCATTTATCTATTAGAATGCACATGCGGACTACAATACATAGGCCGCACCACCCAAACATTGAGGGAAAGGATCAATAATCACAGCTGGAACATAACAAATGATTTCACCAAACATGGTGTGTCCAGGCATTTCCTCCAGGTCCATAACAAAGACCCAACAAACCTTTCCATAACTCCGATCGAACAAATTCCGGTTACCCATTCGAACAGATTTCAGAAATTGAGACGGAAAGAAATGTTTTGGATTTTTAAAATGCAAACCATAGAACCTTATGGTTTAAACGAATCACTGGAGAGCAACTGTTTCTGACCAGTCCTCTCCCAACTACTGGTCCTGGGTCATGCCCTTTTCCTCACCAGCCCACTCCCATATCAGCCATTTCTCTATGCACTTCACACCATCCATGGCCCTTGCCATCACCACACTATATGTCCCTTTCATTAATTGCCCCAGCTGCCACTTGCCATCCACCCAGTATGCCTACATCCCTTGTCGACAAACCCTTGCATAGGATTATTCCCCTCCCCCCTTCCCCAACAGCACACAGCCCATCCGCCACCAGAGTTATCCCCCCCATCACTCATATTGGCCTATAAAGCCACACACCTGCTCCATCCCACTGGCCCATCTCCTTACCAGTCCCTTCACGTTGTTCCCCTTTCCCTTTCAATTCTTTCCCCCCTCCACAAGTTACCGATTCATCAGGCTAACATTAACGCTCCCCCATGTCATTTGTGCTCACACCATCAGTAATTGAGCGTATTTATTCATTAAATCACTACTTTCCCCTATCATCCAGTCCACAACTGCCCAATTTTTTAGCCATACCACCTAACCAGCCTTAGTCTCCAATACACTCCACACCACTCTCCCCCATTAATTTCCCCCATCTAGCTATCACCACATATGGCATTCTCCCTGTGAGCGATCCCTGCTCAGGGAGCCAGTATCTTACACAGCGCTCGGCGCATGCGCTGTTCACAATGACAGCTCCGGTCCGACGGACTGAGCAGCTGTCAATCCCAGACTCCGCCCCCTCCTCCTGCTCTTCTGAGCGCGCCTTCCAGCAGGCGTGCAGGGCCGCGCTCCAAGCCCCAGCACGGACCCCACAGGCAGGGCCGGACTGGGACAATAAAATAGGCCCGGGCATTTTTGACTGAGCAGCCCAATCACATGACCCCCAACAGGCCCCACCCCCTTGCAGTCTAGGGGCGGAGCCAAAACAGGAAACACAATTGAGAGGCAGGGCCAGCCACCAGTAAGATAGGAAGGCTTCAGTCAACACACAAGCTTCTTTGGGGGTCCCCAGGTGACATTAGGGGGTCTTAGTACGATCCGGCCACCTAATCCAGCAGAAAATGCAAGGAATCGACTGGACACAAAGCACAGCATGCAGCGGTTTATGTCCCGCTGATTCTCTGCATTTTTCCCAGATTGTGGCCGGATCTCTGCCGTACCCCATTATAGTTAATGAGGCCGGCGGGCATTCTGTCTGCATCCAGCAGTGCTGGATCCAGTGAATTCTCAGCTGGAACAGCCGCCAGGATCACTAACGCAGATGTGAAGGTAGCCTAATACAGCGCCCCATACCTCTTATATCCAGTGACGTCTCC
This sequence comes from Bufo bufo, assembly GCF_905171765.1. Taxonomy (NCBI): domain Eukaryota; kingdom Metazoa; phylum Chordata; class Amphibia; order Anura; family Bufonidae; genus Bufo; species Bufo bufo. Next base: position 391,521,300 of record NC_053392.1, read on the forward strand.
TCTGATGTAGATGTTCTCTTTCTTCATCTTCTCCATTCAGACCAGACCGCCGTGATAATTTCTTTCAGCCATCTCACGTCTCTGCAGAGTTTGGCAGACATCTTAGTTTCCGACTTTTCCATCATCCTCCAATTCACATCCCATCATGCACCCCCAATACTGAGAAGCTGTGCTCCCCAAAACTATACTGCAAAAAGAACTGTGCTAAGCTGACGCTGTGCCAGGGTGCCCCCACAGTAATGGTGCTCCCAAAGTCCCAACAATAGTAATTATTTCTTTGCCAGAGTGCATTTAGTAGTAATAGTGCTCCTACAGTGCCCCCAACAGTAATTGTGTCCCACAAGTAATAATGCTCCCATAGTCCCACCATAATGCCCCGATAGTAATAATTCTCTTTATAATGTGTGACAGTAGAACCCCCCCCCCCCCCCCTTATAATGTGCACCAGTACAAAAAATGCCCCGTTGTGTGGCAGTAAAAAAAAGAAATACCTCCTCTTAGTGCCCCCAGTAGAGCCAATGTCCCCAGAGAGCCCTCATGTGTTCCAATGACCCGTACTGTGTGCCACTACAAAAAACACTTAGTGCCACCAGTTGAGCTTAGGTGCCCATAGTAACCTTATAATTTGTGCCAGTATAAAATACTCCCATATAGTCCCCCCAGAAGATGCCCCCATAGTGCTCCTTCCCCGTCTCCATAGTGCCCTCCATAATGTCGCACTATAAAATGCCCCTATAGACTGCCCCACATAGATACCCCCATAATGCTCCTTTCCTCCCTTCCCCATAGTGGCATCAAAATGGGTGCCAGTATTAAATGCCCCTATATAATGCCCTCATAGTGCTCTTGTCCCCCACTTCTTTATAGTCCCCACCTATAATGCGTGCCAGTATACAGGGCCCCCAGTAGATGCCCCCATAGTGCAGTCATACATGCACTCTCCACGTACATGGACACAGTCATACACGCACTCTCCACATACATGGACGCAGTCATACACGCACTCTCCACAAAAATGGACGCAGTCATACACGCACTCTCCACAAAAATGGACGCAGTCAGACACGCACTCTCAACATACATGGACGCAGTCATACACGCACTCTCTACATACATGGACGCAGTCATACACGCACTCTCCACATACATGGACGCAGTCATACACACACTCTCCACATACATGGACGTAGTCATACATGCACTCTCCACATACATGGACGCAGTCATAGACACACTCTCCACATACATGGACGCAGTCATAGACGCACTCTCCACATACATGGACGCAGTCATATACGCACTCTCCACATACATGGACGCAGTCATATACGCACTCTCCAGATACATGGACGCAGTCATACACGCACTCTCCACAAAAATGGACGCAGTCATACACGCACTCTCCACAAAAATGGACGCAGTCATACATGCACTCTCCAGATACATGGACGCAGTCATACACGCACTCTCCACATACATGGACGCAGTCATACACGCACTCTCCAGATACATGGACGCAGTCATACACGCACTCTCCAGATACATGGACGCAGTCATACACGCACTCTCCACAAAAATGGACGCAGTCATACACGCACTCTCCACATACATGGACGCAGTCATACACGCACTCTCCACATACATGGACGCAGTCATACACGCACTCTCTACATACATGGACACAGTCATACACGCACTCTCCACATACATGGACGCAGTCATACACGCACTCTCCACATACATGGACACAGTCATACACGCACTCTCCACATACATGGACGCAGTCATACACGCACTCTCCACAAAAATGGACGCAGTCATACACGCACTCTCCACATATATGGACGCAATCATACACGCACTCTCCAGATACATGGACGCAGTCATACACGCACTCTCCACATACATGGACGCAGTCATACACGCACTCTCCACATACATGGACGCAGTCATACACGCACTCTCCACATACATGGACGCAGTCATACACGTACTCTCTACATACATGAACGCAGTCTCCACATACATGGATGCAGTCATACACACACTCTCCACATACATGGATGCACTCTCCACATACATGGACGCAGTCATACACACACTCTCCACATACATGGATGCACTCTCCACATACATGAATGCAGTCATACACACACTCTCCACATACATGGATGCACTCTCCACATACATGGACGCAGTCATACACACACTCTCCACATACATGGATTCACTCTCCACATACATGGACGCAGTCATACACACACTCTCCACATACATGGATGCACTCTCCACATACATAGACGCAGTCATACACGCACTCTCCACATACATGGACTCAGTCATACACGCACTCTCCACATACATGGACGCAGTCATACACACACTCTCCACATACATGGATGCACTCTCCACATACATAGACGCAGTCATACACGCACTCTCCACATACATGGACGCACTCATACATGCGCTCACCATATACATAGATGCACTCATACACATACATGGATGCACTCTCCACATACATGGACGCAGTCATACACACACTCTCCACATACATGGATGCACTCTCCACATACATAGACGCAGTCATACACGCACTCTCCACATACATGGACGCAGTCATACATGCACTCTCCACATACATGGGCGCAGTCATACACACACTCTCCACATACATGGATGCACTCTCCACATACATAGACGCAGTCATACACGCACTCTCCACATACATGGACGCACTCATACATGCGCTCACCCTATACATAGATGCACTCATACACACACTCTCCACATACATGGATGCATTCATGCACACAGTCACCACATACATGGACGCACACATATACAATACATATATTCCCTACTGGGGTTATCTCTACAACAAGTGGTTGAGGAGCCAACCCGGAGGGAGGCCATTTTGGATTTGGTATTTACAAACGGGGATTCGGTATATGATGTCATTGTAGGCGAAACCTTGGGAACTAGTGATCACCAGTCAGTGTGGTTTAATATAAGAACTGTGAAAGAGTCCCACCACACAAAAACAAAAGTTTTAGATTTTAGAAAAACAGACTTTTCAAAAATGAAATTAGTCATAAATGAGTCCTTATCAGACTGGAACGGATTACATGGCGTCCAGGAGAAATGGAACTACTTAAAAGGTGCATTATTGAAGGCAACAGAAAATTGCATTAGACTTGTCAGTAAAAGCAAAAAAAGGAAGAGACCACTGTGGTACTCAGCAGAAGTGGCCCAAATCATTAAAAATAAAAAGCTAGCATTTTGTAATTATAAAAAAAACCAGAGCAATGAAGATAAGGAAATCTACAAGATTAGGCAGAGAGAGGCCAAGCAAGTTATAAGAACTTCTAAAGCGCAGGCAGAAGAAAAACTAGCTCAGTCTATGAAAAAAGGGGATAAGACATTCTTCAGATATATAAATGAAAAAAGGAAATTAAAACAAGGAATAACTAAATTAAAAACAAAGGACGGAAGGTATGTAGAAGAGAATAAAGGGCTAGCCGACTGCCTTAATGAATACTTCTGTTCAGTTTTTACAAAAGAAAAAGGAGAAGGACCTCCACTAGAAAGAATGACTAATAAATCGTTTGATGCATGTATCTTTACAGAGGAAGATGTTCTAAGTTTGCTGTCTAAAGTGAAGACAAATAAGTCACAGGGGCCTGATGAGATACACCCAAAATTATTAAAAGAGCTTAGTGGTGAGCTGGCAAAACCGTTAACAGATTTATTTAACCAATCATTAGTAACAGGAGTCGTCCCGGAAGATTGGAAATTGGCTAATGTCGTGCCCATTCACAAGAAAGGTAGTAGGGAGGAATCGAGCAACTATAGACCAGTGAGTCTGACATCAATAGTAGGCAAATTAATGGAAACCCTATTAAAGGATAGGATTGTGGAACATCTAAAATCCCATGGATTGCAAGATGAAAAACAACATGGGTTTACTTCAGGGAGATCATGTCAAACAAATCTTATAGATTTTTTTGACTGGGTGAATAAAATAATAGACGGTGGAGGTGCAGTAGACATCGCATATCTAGATTTTAGTAAGGCTTTTGACACTGTCCCACATAGAAGACTTATCAATAAACTGCAGTCATTGAGCATGGACTCCCATATTGTTGAGTGGATTAGGCAGTGGCTGAGTGACAGACAACAGAGGGTGGTAGTCAATGGAGAACATTCAAAACAAGGTCATGTTACCAGTGGGGTTCCACAGGGATCTGTACTGGGACCGATTTTGTTTAATATCTTCATAAGTGATATTGCAAAAGGCCTCGCTGGTAAGGTTTGTCTTTTTGCTGATGACACAAAGATAGGTAACAGGGTTGATGCTCCTGGAGGGAAACGCCAAATGTAAAAGGATTTAGGAAAACTAGAAGAATGGTCAGAACTCTGGAAACTGAAATTTAATGTGGATAAGTGCAAGATAATGCACCTGGGGCGTAAAAACCCAAGGGCAGAATATAGAATATTTGACACAGTCCTGACCTCAGTATCTGAGGAAAGGGATTTAGGAGTAATTATTTCAGAAGACTTAAAGGTGGGAAGACAATGTAATAGAGCAGCACGAAATGCCAGCAGAATGCTTGGATGTATAGGGAGAGGTATAAACAGTAGAAAGAGTGAAGTGCTTATGCCGCTGTACAGAACACTGGTGAGACCTCACTTGGAGTATTGTGCGCAGTACTGGAGGCCATATCTCCAGAAGGATATAGATACTCTAGAGAGAGTTCAGAGAAGAGCTACTAAACTAGTACATGGATTGCAGGATAAAACTTACCAGGAAAGGTTAAAGGACCTTAATATGTATAGCTTGGAAGAAAGAAGAGACAGAGGGGATATGATAGAAACTTTTAAATACATAAAGGGAATCAACTCGGTAAAGGAAGAGAGCATATTTAAAAGAAGAAAAACTACCACAAGAGGACACAGTTTTAAATTAGAGGGGCAAAGGTTTAAAAGTAATATAAGGAAGTATTACTTTACTGAGAGAGTAGTGGATGCATGGAATAGCCTTCCTGCAGAAGTGGTAGCTGCAAATACAGTGAAGGGGTTTAAGCATGCATGGGATAGGCACAAGGCCATCCTTCATATAAGATAGGGCCAGGAGCTATCCATAGTATTCAGTATATTGGGCAGACTAGATGGGCCAAATGGTTCTTATCTGCCGACACATTCTATATATAGACACCCAGCTTTCCTGCTGTGCCTCTCCCCCATACTCTAATGCCTCTGCACTTGTGCCATGCAGGATAGCAGGGAAGCTGGATGACATTTTATGATATAATTCACCCAGCTTTCCTACTGTACTGCAGGTCACATGTGCACAGTCTGGGAAAGCTGAATATAACCCCAGTTCCCCTGCTACTCACATCACTGGTGCAGTTGTGACAATCCAACTGATGTTCAGCATGGTGGGCAGGAAAGTTCAGGCTGCAGGAATCGCGGGTATAAAAGGGGCGGGGCTATTATAGCTCCGCCCACATCGGGCCGTCCTGATGCTGGTCACCACTGTCCATGATAAGAACTAAGGAGGGGAGAGGCGGAGCAATGTCACTGATGTCAGGAGGTCAGTGACAGAGTGCAAGTGGTGCAGGAGAAGTCAGCTGCTCTGACAGGGGCCGGGGTGACGAAGTACAGTGACTGCTCTCGGCCCCGAAGCAGCTGCTTCCCTGATAGTTACTGGGAAGCGCTCATCTCCACTCCTGCCCAGCTGATTGTGTTCAGCCCGGCCCACCAGGCAGCCCGGCCCACCGGGCAAATGCCCGGTCTGCCCTATGGCCAGTCCGGCCCTGCCCACAGGTAAGGCTGGCAGTCATTATTCTCTACAACTCCGATTTCCTCATGTCAACCTTATTATTTCAGGCACATGTCACAATATTAACAATTATCTAGACCCACTTCCCAGTTATAGGAATGGCATATCATATAATTCTCCACTCCGCCCAATTTTTTTGCCATACCACCTAACCAAAATACAAACTACAAATTGGCGTGGTATTACAAAGCAGGAAGTGCTCAACCCCATATGCAGTGGTGCATCTATACCCGGGGATCAGATCCTGCATTTGTGGCCCGTTGCTAATGGCAATCCCCAGCAAAAATGCATGCAATGGAGGATTCCTGCAGCGGACCACAAGTACCACAATAAACATCCTACACAGGATAGCAATTGTGTGGATGTGATAAACAGTCAAAATAACATAACAAAAACAAAGACAGGTGCACTCTGCGGTCTTACTAACCCTCGTACTGGTGTAAAATTGAGAATTAGCCAACATATCCTGCTTGGAGGACATGTCTGAGCCCGGGGCACCGTGCCAAGGTTTCTCAAGTAGCTCGGGAACCTAACGCTAAACCTACCTGGGCCGTATGGGCAATACCAGAAGCCAGTGGGCGAATTACATGTCCTCCAAGCAGGATATGTTGGCTAATTCTCAATTTTACACCAGTACGAGGGTTAGTAAGACTGCAGAGTGCACCTGTCTTTGTTTTTGTTATGTTATACCACCTAACCAGCCTTAGTCTCCAATACACTCCACACCACTCTCCCCCATTAATTTCCCCCATCTAGCTATCACCACATATGGCATTCTCCCTGTGAGCGATCCCTGCTCAGGGAGCCAGTATCTTACACAGCGCTCGGTGCATGCGCTGTTCACAATAACAGCTCCGGTCTGACGGACCGAGCAGCTGTCAATCCCAGACTCCGCCCCCCTCCCTCCTGCTCTTCTGAGCGCGCCTTCCAGCAGGCGTGCAAGGCCGCGCTCCAAGCCCCAGCACGGACCCCACAGGTAAGGCTGGCAGCCATTATTCTCTACAACTCCGATTTCCTCAAGTCAACCTTATTATTTCAGTCACATGTCACAATATTAACAATTATCTAGACCCACTTCCCAGTTATGCCATTCCTATATCATATAATTCTCCACTCCGCTTTATTTTCATTCTATAGTGGTCCATACCATCTATATACGTCTCCTATCAATTCAAGGAATTATTTAATGATTTATCTATCTATTTATTCACATATTTATTTATCTACTCTCCTATTACTTGAGTCAGTATGGGACCAGTAATCCCTGACTTATTCAACTGTCCCGATCATGCTACCCACTATATATGGTTTTAACATGCATCCATCTCTCTTTTTCAAACATAGGTATATACATATATATATATTTCCTATATTTCTTTTATTTTGTTTATGCAGGTGTGGGCGCATTTGTGTGTAGGTGTATGTATATGTGTATATATGTATATGCTTATTATACACATGTGGATTTTCAAGCTCCATAGTAAACTAAAATGCATTTTCTACATGACCAGTATCAAGAGTTAGCAGTCCAGAGCAGCTTATGGTTGTGTATGTGTGTATATATGTGAAGGTGTATGCATATGTGTGTATATATACAGCGATACCACCACCAATATTGGAGCCAATTATCAGTTTTATGATGATTACTAATAGGGGTATATATCACCACACTTGTGGTCCTGTTTGTGGTATGATGACTATCGATATTTGCATGTGGTATATATCAACATATCTATGGCACTCCAGCCTATATATTTATTTACCTATATATTTATTTAATTATTTGTTTCCAACAGCGGCTCCAGCTCTATATGTGATTATACATGCGGCCACGTATGCGTATATACACCTCATGCGTACATGCGTGTTTACATGTATCCCCCCATATACACATAGATCTCCATGTATTTTATATTAATAATTCTTTACCCGTCCTTATTTGTGATATTCTCAAAATGCATGGACAATTTTAATCTTTCCCAACCACGCATTTTAGTGCTTTTGCTTTTTGTTTTATTTTGACTTGTATACTTGCACAGAGATTTTTTACATGCACATTTATTCCTAATTCATTTTAATATAATAATTATGTGTATACATTTTATTTTATTTTTTATTTATTTTTTATTTTTTATTTTATATATATATATATTTATTTGTATATATTTTTTTTATTTATTATTATTTATTATATTTTTCATTTACTTTAATATTTTTTCTTCTGTACCAAACCCCCCCCTCTAAATCTGTGATTTCTTAGACTTGAAAAAGGAGTGTACCAACTCCGAAACGCGTTGTCAATCATCAATAAAAGACCCTTTTATCTATCTACTGAGGTCGTGTCTTTGCGCCAGAAGGTATCAATTGGTGTACCACATCAGTGCACCATTAACCTTTTTCCTATTGCAATACATATCATTCCTCTGGAGACTTGGCTACTCCACCTACAAGGACTGAGAAGATACCGGCTGCACCGACCCCTTGTCCTCACGAGTGTTGTGCCTACGTATGCACAACACCAGAAGGTGAGCATAACTCTCAATGTCTTGATTTCATATATTTATGATTGAACCTATTACCCTATGAGCGCCTTCCTATCTCTTTTTGCCACAATCGATCTTCAGGAAGAAGGTTTCTACACCAACATAGAAGGGGGTTCTTTACTGCAAGAGCAATGATACTATGGAACTCTCTGCCAGAGGATGCCTTTACAGAATAGACATTATATAGCTATAATGTAATGACCCAGAGTGCCATTACCACTCCGCACCCTGCTACTGTCTTCTATGGGCTAACACAGTGTCATCTTATGTATTTATTGCACTTCCTATACAATGTGCATTGCTATTCCTATGTTACTGTTAATGTTCATGTAATGTACCTGGTTCACCAGAAGGTGGCAGCAAGCATGGCAGAGCTCCATTTGCAGAGGATAGAACCTTCTTTCCATTCTCTTCTTTCCCTCTAAGGAGGAGTTTAGTTAGTTAGAGGTCAGTAGAGAGTACCCCCTGCTTGGGGAAGGAAGCAGGTCCACGTCCCTGCTGGACTTGTCCTGCCTAAGCCAGCTAGACCACCTTCAGCTCTGCTGGACACAGAGGCCAAAGCCCGAAGCCTCTGAAACCAGGAGGTATAGATTCCCTATATAAGAGACAGACTGCAGAGAGAATTTGGAGCATAAAGAAGCAAAGTTATACAGTAAGCTTGTCAGCACAGCAGAGCCATAGAGCAACAGATGTAGCAGATTTGAATTTGTTTGCCTGCCAGAGTTAATGCTAACGCCTGCTGGGAACCAAAACAAAGCCTGAAACTGTTGGAGAAACATTTATTCAAGTAAAGTTGTTATTGAACTTCATCACAAGGCCTGGACTCAATTTATTTCTTCAAATCTCTCGATTATTCCCCCTATTTGCTCTGCTTTGGACGACAACGCCTGCGTTCCAGAATATCCAGGTAGGAGCACCGTGACATGTGCACCAACATTAAGGGACATTTAGGCCACCCTACACCACTCTGGCATTCCTGCACCTGGGTACCATCTACTACATCACTAATAAGGGCCCTGTGCCCTCGTTGCTTCACTGCAACTGGCGTCACGAAAAACATTTGCTTTAAGGGACCCATGGCCGTTGCCGTCCGTAGCATTTAGCATCACGAACAGGATTCACGTGTATGTCTTTGTACCACAGAGCTTATAAAACAGGAACCGAACAGGATAAATCTGTGTGCCCTTGGATTATACAGCCTATAGGATTTACAAAAAAAAACTAAAAAATGACAGAATTTGCTGCAGAGTAGCAGGCGCAAAACTGTGCGCGCTGGCTTCCGAAGGGTTAATCAGCCATCTTTAATGGTGATGGCGCAGCTTCTTTTACCAGCCCAGAAGCAAGAAAGTAAAGGAACGCCCCTATCTAAAGTGGGAAAATCCAGCCCTGCCCACAGGGAGCGACATCACAGTGAAGAGAAGGGAAGTGGAGACTCATCCCCTGAAGCCTCGCCTTTGTTACCAGTCTGTACCAGCATGAGAGGAAGTAAGATGGGGCATCCCTGGTAGCCAGACTGGGGCAATATGTGTTGGGGAAGTGAGCTGCCCGAAGTACAGGACACCCCGCAGGAAATCTACAGCGACGCTCAGGGAAGGAGTTACCCGCATTCCCCGTGCCACCGGGGGCAGGACTAACCACTCTGCCGTCCGGGAGGAGAAGCCTTGCGAAGGCCTTAACCCAATGGTGCCTCCAGAAGTAATGGCTAACACCCGAGACAAGTGGGATTGCAAACGGGCAATAGAAGACTGGGCCATTCGAGTATGGGACCGACAGCAGCCCCGAGATCCCCTTCTGGAGTGGAAAACTGGGTCAGTGGTTTGGTTCTCAGTTCAGCGAGGCAGCCGCTTCCTCATGGATGAGAGGACTGGGCAGGAGTTCTTTGTGTGACGGCGCTCCGTGAAACGTCATTACCTGCCGCAGGCAAGGCACAGTCTGTATAAATGAGATCGGGTGGAATACACCCCTATGGTAGGCCCTCAGGGGCCCTTCTCTGTAGCCGTTGTCCTTTTGGAGAAGACCCCATCGCAGTGTCAGCACCGGAGTGCTGGCCAGAAGATCCAGCCACTGCGGGGAGAGTGAGGCGTCTACAGGAGTCAGGATGGAATGGATGGAATGCTGCGCTTCGGTACCAAGCCTCACCCGGAGCCACTCGCCCAGGGATTGCCTGTACCACTGTGTATGATGGGCTATTTGCCTATTTGCTCTGCTTTGGACGACAACGCCTGGGTTCCAGCGTATCCAGTTAGGGGCACCGTGACTCGTGCACCAACATTAAGGGACATTTAGGCCACCCTACACCTGGGTACCATCTACTACATCATTAAAAGAGGACCCATGGCCGTTGCCGTGCGTCACAATTACATTTGTGGAAAAGGTTGCTTGCTTGCTGAGTTATTCTGATTGCCAGATTTAGAATCAGGATGAGGGAAATTGGCTTCTACATGTGAGGTTTGTTTGCTCTCCTCTGGATCAGCTTTGCAGAATAACAAGCTGAACTGGATAGGCAGACATCTTTTTCATCCTTACAAATTATGCTACTACGCTACTTCTGAATTCATAATATATGGTATCTGTCACATTTTAGTTGGAAAACTCGAACTATTTCGGGATGGTTTTGGGTATTGATCCCTAGAGCTAAATTTCTCACTTTGGAAGATAGCTTTTTTATTATTCAAAATTGAAACTGATATACTTTTATTTATTTTACTCACTTCAGTGCTAAGAAAATGACGTTTTAATATTTGCAAATGGCCCTCTAGGAGCAATGATCTCAGCTCTCTCTGCAGTAGCAATGCCCCCCCTCCCCCATTGCTCCTAGAAGCTCATTTGCATATATTAAAATATAATTTTTCTCAGCAATGTGGGCTCATATGTACATGGGACCAACACAGACCAACAGGTCAGCCAGTTTCATAGGTACAAATCTGCTGACAGATGCCCATTAAATGGAGCTGACATAGTCCACAACACTTTAAAGACATCATCATACCTACTGCTCCCAATAGAGCTTATGCAGTGTCCCACTACGTGTGAAAAGGGGACACTTCAAACATCTCTATATGTCATCTTATGCCATTGTATATTTTCTCTTGTAATAGCTGCAAATTCCTCACAACAGGCTGGTAACTGCATTTACACACTTTCACTACTAGGTTTAGCTGTATCATCATTTATATAGGACAGGTCAGTCACAGGAAGTTAGTTTAGAGTTGAGAGTGGAGAGTTGAGTTGTGAGTGGCGAGGAGGTTAGGAGAGGAAAGCCTGTAACTTAAGCTGTGTGCCCATGGGTACCCCCTCAGGAGAAAGGCAAGATAGAAAGGAAACCAAGCTCAAGGACTACTGGATCCCTTCTTTTTGTAGTGCCACTGTTCTGGAGTCAGAGACGAAATGGACTTATAGTATTGAAGCAACCTGTTCAAATAATGGAGCAGAGGTTTTTGCCTGCCACTAGGGAGACCGCCCTGTTGGTTGTCAAGTGCTAGTTCTGAAGATCCAAAGTACCAAAAGGCTGAAGTTTCATGGTGTCACATTTACCTATCTTTATATACCTCGATAGGGAATAAAATAAGACCAGACCACCAACTTACTTATTAAACTTTTATTGTTTATTGATAATCTTTAATGGAAATAATTGGCCATGATGTTTTATATTATTGAAACTTATGTCAATTAATATTATCAACTAATACCATCAATTCTGTAATTATCCAACACTTTACTAACCATAACATCACAATCCATATTTAGTCCACTCCTATAGCGACTATTACCCCATACAAACACCGTGACGTAAAAAGGGGAGGGGGGGGGGGGGTAGGAATTCTTCAGTGTTCCTTACGGGAATGCGCCTCAATTAACCGCTACTTCTATTTTTAACAGGTAACTCGTGCTAACCGTTACTCCAATCTCCAATCAGATTCTTCTCCACCAAGTCGAGGATCTCAGACTGCACTATGGCATCTGTAATCCAGGTAAGTAATCCAACATAACAACTGCCTAATTGCACATGCCAATTGAGGGCTCATGACACCCTGTCCCCCCTTTTTGCATCCGCAATAAGGTTTGCTCATGGTGTCACATTTACCCATCTTTATATACCTTGATAGTGAATAAAATAAGACCAGACCACCAACTTACTGATTAAACTTTTATTGTTTATTGATAATCTTTAATGGAAATTATTGGCCACGGTGTTTTATGTTATTAAAACTTATGTCAATTAATATTATCAACTAATACCATCAATTCTGTAATTATCCAACACTTTACTAACCATAACATGACAATCCATATTTAGTCCGCTCCTATAGCGACTATTACCCCAACGCCCAAAAGGCTAATAATACACTGCTCAAAAAAATAAAGGGAACACAAAAATAACACATCCTAGATCTGAATTGATTAAATATTCTTCTGAAATACTTTGTTCTTTACATAGTTGAATGTGCTGACAACAAAATCACACAAAAATAAAAAAATGGTCTGGATTTGGAGTCACACTCAAAATTAAAGTGGAAAAACACACTACAGGCTGATCCAACTTTGATGTAATGTCCTTAAAACAAGTCAAAATGAGGCTCAGTAGTGTGCGTGGCCTCCACGTGCCTGTATGACCTCCCTACAACGCCTGTGCACGCTCCTGATGAGGTGGCGGACGGTCTCCTGCGGGATCTCCTCCCAGACCTGGACTAAAGCATCTTCCAACTCCTGGACAGTCTGTGGTGCAACGTGACGTTGGTGGATAGGGCGAGACATGATGTCCCAGATGTGCTCAATTGGATTCAGGTCTGGGGAACGGGCGGGCCAGTCCATAGCATCAATGTCTTCGTCTTGCAGGAACTGCTGACACACTCCAGCCACATGAGGTCTAGCATTGTCTTGCATTAGGAGGAACCCAGGGCCAAACGCACCAGCATATGGTCTCACAAGGGGTCTGAGGATCTCATCTCGATACCTAATGGCAGTCACCTCTGGCGAGCACATGGAGGGCTGTGCGGCCCTCCAAAGAAATGCTACCCCACACCATTACTGACCCAATGCCAAACCGGTCATGCTGGAGGATGTTGCAGGCAGCAGAATGTTCTCCACGGCGTCTCCAGACTCTGTCACGTCTGCCACATGTGCTCAGTGTGAACCTGCTTTCATCTGTGAAGAGCACAGGGCGCCAGTGGCGAATTTGCCAATCTTGGTGTTCTCTAGCAAATGCCAAACGTCCTGCACGGTGTTGGGTTGTAAGCACAACCCCCACCTGTGGATGTCGGGCCCTCATATCACCCTCATGGAGTCTGTTTCTGACCATTTGAGCAGACACATGCACATTTGTGGCCTGCTGGAGGTCATTTTGCAGGGCTCTGGCAGTGCTCCTCCTGTTCCTCCTTGCACAAAGGCGGAGGTAGCGGTCCTGCTGCTGGATTGTTGCCCTCCTACGGCCTCCTCCACGTCTCCTGATGTACTGGCCTGTCTCCTGGTAGCGCCTCCATGCTCTGGACACTACGCTGACAGACACAGCAAACCTTCTTGCCACAGCTCGCATTGATGTGTCATCCTGGATAAGCTGCACTACCTGAGCCACTTGTGTGGGTTGTAGACTCCGTCTCATGCTACCACTAGAATGAAAGCACCGCCAGCATTCAAAAGTGACCAAAACATCAGCCAGGAAGCATAGGAACTAATAAAGTGGTCTGTGTCACCACCTGCAGAACCACTCCTTTATTGGGGGTGTCTTGCTAATTGCCCATAATTTCCACCTGTTGTCTATCCCATTTGCACAACCGCATGTGAAATTGATTGTCACTCAGTGTTGTTTCCTAAGTGGACAGTTTTATTTCACAGAAGTGTGATTGACTTGGAGTTACAGTGTGTTGTTTAAGTGTTCCCTTTATTTTTTTGAGCAGTGTATATTGTTTGATACCTCCATTTGCAATATAACACGAAAAAACCTAACATGAGCAAAAGCTGTTCCCTTAGACAAAATCCAACATCATATCTTCTTAAATATCTCCGTGTCTCACTATCTACACACCGCGCACGTCTGACCTGGACATTTAAAATCTTCACAAAAAAAAATTATGTATATTTCTACCTGTTTATAAGCTTATGCTGTTGCTATTTCTCATTGTATATGTACATATATCTCAGCAAGCAAGCAAGCATGCGCTGACTTCTGTATGCTCTTTAAGTCTGGGCCGGCACCAGGTGTAGATGCCCATCATTGGTGGCAGCGGAGAGTTCCGATCGGAGTCCCAGTTTAATCGCTGGGACTCCGATCGGTAACCATGGCAACCAGGATGCTACTGCAGTCCTGGCTGCCATGGTTACTTAGCAATTTTAGAAGCATTATACTTACCTGCGCTGTCTGTGGCCGGCCGGGCGCTCCTCCTACTGGTAAGTGAAAGGTCTGTGCGGCGCATTGCTTATAGCACAGACCTTTCATTTACCAGTAGGAGGAGCGCCCTGCCGGTCACAGATATCGCAGGTAAGTATAATGCTTCTAAAATTGCTAAGTAACCATGGCAGCCAGGATTGCAGTAGCGTCCTGGTTGCCATGGTTACCGATCGGAGTCCCAGCGATTAAACTGGGACTCCGAACGGAACTCTCCGCTGCCACCAATGATGGGCCATAAAATTATTATTTTTTGTGAAGATTTTAAATGTCCAGGTCAGACGTGCGCGGTGTGTAGATAGTGAGACACGGAGATATTTAAGAAGATATGATGTTGAGTCAATATTTGTTTTTGACTGTATTTTGTCTAAGGGAACAGCTTTTGCTCATGTTAGGTTTTTTCGTGTGATATTGCAAATGGAGGTATCAAACAATATATATACATGTCATGCCCCACTCTGACGATGTGCGGAGGTCGGCCAGGATTGCAGCACGAGTTTAGTGTTTGTTTTGGAGCCGTGCTGGATCCGCCTCTCATCAAGTGCTCTAGGTGGGGTCATCAGTTTAAATAGTATACCAGCCCAGTGCTCTGGGTGGATTATACTAATCATTGTGGTCTTGGAAGCTAGGAAGGAAGGTTGGCTGTCTGTTCCAGCTCAGGAAGATAAGTGTTATTTCAAGTTTGGTTGTTTTGTGTCATCTATCCCATTCAGGTTCTGTGCGAGCAGGCTGCTCCTATTTCCCCACTTCACCATCTCAAGGAATTCAGACTTTTGTCAGCCCAGGCACGGGGACACCTCATACCTACCTTAAAGGTCTGTAGGTGGGCTGAGCAGTGCAGGGAAAGAGGTCAGGGATTAGTTAGGAGGTGACCCTTCCCCTGTCTCTCGCCCAGAGCCTGGTTGGTGCGTTTTCTGTTAGACTGAGTGCACGCCCGCCGTGACATTATAATCCGCCATACTGTGACTACCATCACTCAGCGCTTTTGTGATGGCGTCAATTGATGCACTGGTTGACCGAATGCAGGGTTTATCCCTAGAGGTTACGGATCTGCGTAGTTCGGTCACACAGTGTCAGAGGGTTCTGGCATCAGGTACAGGTCAAATAAACCTAATTGACTTTCTTTTTCTTCAAGGGCTGGGACTAAGTACTTGCACGTTAGAGAACGAGATTCGTGTTTTTGCAATTGATTCTTCCCCTCTTTCTCAAAGGAGCCTTACTCACATTGTTCATGGCATTCACTTAAGGGTGGGTGATTCACATGCTGAAATTATTTCTTGTTTTGTCATGAAGGATTTGCCAGCTCCTATAGTTTTGGGGTTGCCATGGTTGACTAGACATAACCCAATGATAGACTGGCAAGCGAAACAAATCATTGGTTGGAGTGAGTTTTGTTCGGATAATTGTCTTGGCACATCTATCTCTGGTGTGTCCATTACGGCTTTACCTCAGTATCTCTCGGATTTTGCGGATGTCTTTTCGGAGGGTGGGGCTCAGGAATTGCCCCCTCATCGAGACTATGATTGTCCAGTTAATCTCATTCCTGGGGCTAAGTTGCCAAAGTCTCGGCTTTACAACCTCTCTCAACCCGAAAGAGAGGTCATGCGAAAGTATGTCGCCGAGAGTTTGGCAAAGGGTCATATTAGACCATCTAAGTCTCCAGAGGCAGTAGGTTTGTTCTTTGTGAAGAAAAAGGATGGATCACTGAGACCGTGTTTGGATTTCCGGGAATTGAACCGTATTACAGTCCGGGATCCATATACCCTGCCTTTGATCTCTGATCTTTTTGATCAGATTGTTGGAGCCAAGATGTTCTCCAAGTTGGATTTGAGAGGAGCCTACAATCTGATCAGGATCAAGGAGGGGGATGAGTGGAAAACGGCCTTCAATACGCACGAGGGTCATTTTGAGAACCTGGTGATGCCTTTTGGGTTGACGAACGTGCCAGCAGTATTTCAGCGATTCATCAATGACATTTTTCCTCACTTGGTGGGGAGGTTCGTAGTAGTTTACCTGGATGACATTTTAATTTATTCTCCTGATCTGAAGACCCATCAGGATCATGTGAGACAGGTTTTGACGATCCTTCGGGAGAATAAGTTATATGCCAAATTGGAGAAATGTTTGTTTGCGGTGCAAGAGCTTCCGTTCTTGGGATACATGCTTTCTGATTCCGGTTTTCGTATGGACCCCGAAAAGGTCCGGGCGGTTCTGGAGTGGGACCGACCAGAGAATCAGAAAGCTTTGATGCGGTTCTTGGGGTTTACGAATTATTATAGAAAATTTATTTCGAATTATTCTACCCTAGTAAAACCTCTTACTGATATGACCAAGAAGGGCGCCGATGTCTCTGTCTGGTCGGATGAGGCATTGCAGGCCTTTTCGCTGTTAAGGAGCGTTTTGCGTCTGCTCCCATTCTGGTGCAGCCGGATGTGTCTCAGCCATTCGTAGTGGAGGTTGATGCATCAGAGGTGGGGGTTGGGGCGGTGCTGTCACAGGGTTCATCTCCTGGCAAGTGGGTCCCGTGTGTCTTCTTCTCCAAGAAGCTCTCGGTCGCCGAGAGGAATTATGATGTTGGAGATAGAGAGTTGTTGGCTATCAAGTTGGCCTTTGAGGAATGGCGTCACTGGTTAGAGGGGGCGTCTCACCCCGTTAGGGTGTATACTGACCATAAGAATTTGGCTTACCTGCAATCTGCCAAGCGTCTGAACCCTAGGCAGGCCAGAGGGTCACTGTTTTTTACCAGGTTCAATTTCGTGGTTACCTTTCGCCCAGGGGTCAAGAACGTCAAGGCAGATGCCTTGTCTCGCAGCTTTCCTGGGGGAGGTGATTCAGAAGATCCGGCGCCGATTTTGGCGGATGGGGTGGTGGTCTCCGCTCTGTACCCTGAATTGGAGATGGAGGTGTTGGGAGCCCAGGAGGGGGCTCCTGGTTCTTGTCCTCCAGGGAGGTTGTTTGTTCCTGAGGGCCTACGATACAAGGTGTTCAAGGAACATCACGATACTGTTCTCGCTGGACATCCTGGTGGTAAGTCCACCTGTGATCTAGTATCCCGGAGGTTCTGGTGGCCAGGGTTACGTAATAGCATTGAGAATTACGTGACAGCTTGTGAAACCTGCGCTCGATCAAAGGTTGCTCATACTCGACCGCCTGGTTCACTTCTTCCATTGTCTATTCCATCTCGTCCTTGGACGCATTTGTCTATGGACTTTATTACGGATCTGCCGAGTTCCTCCGGGAGAACAGTGATTTTGGTGGTAGTTGACCGTTTCAGTAAAATGGCTCACTTTATACCACTAACGAGTCTGCCTAACGCTAAGATTCTTGCGCAGATTTTTGTGGATAATATTGTGAAATTGCATGGTATTCCTTCGGATGTGGTCTCTTATGGGGGAACGCAGTTTGTCTCCAGGTTTTGGAGGGCGTTCTGCTCTCGGCTTGGCATTCAACTTTCATTCTCTTTGGCTTTTCATCTGCAGTCGAATGGTCAGACGGAGCGTACTAATCAAAACCCGGAGACCTACTTGAGGTGCTTTGTGGCTGAGAATCAGGAGGACTGGTCCTCATTCTTGTCCTTAGCAGAATTTGCGTTGAATAACCGTAGGCAGGAGTCCACGGGTAAGCCGCCATTTTTTGGCGCATACGGTTTCCATCCTCAGTTTGGTACCTTTTCTGGGTCTGGTTCCTCTGGGATGCCAGAGGAGGAGAGATTCTCTTCTACCTTATCCTCTATCTGGCGGAGGATTCAAGGGAATTTGGAGAGGATGGGTGAGAGGTATAAACGTATGGCTGACAAGAGACGTGTGACTGGTCCGGACCTGTGTGTGGGTGATCTGGTGTGGTTGTCCACTAAGAATATCAAATTGAGAGTGCCATCTTGGAAACTGGGTCCAAGATTTGTTGGTCCGTATAAAATTTCTGCGGTGATCAATCCTGTGGCGTTTCGGCTGGATCTTCCGCAGACTTGGAGGATCCATGATGTGTTCCACAGGTCTTTACAAAAAAAATACGTGAGACCGGTGGAACCATCGCCATTGCCTCCTCCTCCTGTTCTAGTCGAGGGAAACTTGGAGTTTGAGATCTCCAGGATTCTCGACTCGAGAGTTCTTCGGGGTTCCCTTCAGTACCTGGTGCACTGGAGGGGATACGGTCCTGAGGAGAGGATGTGGGTTCCGGCGTCGGATGTCAACGCCAGCCGACTGGTGAGGGCCTTTCATAGGTCCCATCCAGATAAGGTTGGGCCGGGGTGTCCGGAGGTCACCCGTAGAAGGGGGGGTACTGTCATGCCCCACTCTGACGATGTGCGGAGGTCGGCCAGGATTGCAGCACGAGTTTAGTGTTTGTTTTGGAGCCGTGCTGGATCCGCCTCTCATCAAGTGCTCTGGGTGGGGTCATTAGTTTAAATAGTATACCAGCCCAGTGCTCTGGGCGGATTATACTAATCATTGTGGTCTTGGAAGCTAGGAAGGAAGGTTGGCTGTCTGTTCCAGCTCAGGAAGATAAGTGTTATTTCAAGTTTGGTTGTTTTGTGTCATCTATCCCATTCAGGTTCTGTGCGAGCAGGCTGCTCCTATTTCCCCACTTCACCATCTCAGGGAATTCAGGGTTTTGTCAGCCCAGGCAATGGGACACCTCATACCTAACTTAAAGGTCTGTAGGTGGGCTGAGCAGTGCAGGGAAAGAGGTCAGGGATTAGTTAGGAGGTGACCCTTCCCCTGTCTCTCGCCCAGAGCCTGGTTAGGTCGTTATCTGTTAGACTGAGTGCACGCCCGCCGTGACAATACATTTATATGCAGGATAAATGCAGACATTTATCCTGCGCTGGTTGCAGACCGCTATTAAACTAACCAAGGGGGGGGATTTTAATTAGGAGGGGGGGAGAGGGGGGCCGCACTGGCCACCAATGAATGTAATACAGGGGAGGGAGGGGGGTGT
Organism: Bufo bufo; assembly: GCF_905171765.1. Taxonomy (NCBI): domain Eukaryota; kingdom Metazoa; phylum Chordata; class Amphibia; order Anura; family Bufonidae; genus Bufo; species Bufo bufo. Next base: position 391,541,008 of record NC_053392.1, read on the forward strand.
TCCCCCTCCTGCCTGGCAGCACCTGATCTCTTACAGGGGGCTATGATACGCACAATTAACCCCTCAGGTGCGGCACCTGAGGGGTTAATTGTGCAGTTCACAGCCCCCTGTAAGAGATCGGGTGCTGCCAGGCAGCAGGGGACAGTCATGTACACAGTTCGTAGTATATTCTAACTTGAAGCGTCCCCATCACTATTGGAACGCCTCTGTGAGAATATGCTGTCGGATCTGAGTTTTCTCGAAGTGAAAACTCAGCTCTGAAAAAGCTTTTATGCAGACGGATCTGCGGATCCGTCTGTGTGAAAGTAGCCTACGGCCACGGACCACGGACCCGGATGTCAATCTTGTGTGCATCCGTGTTTTTTCACGGACCCATTGACTTGAATGGGTCCGTGAACCGTTGTCCGTCCAAAAAATAGGACAGGAGCAGGGGGCAGTCATGACAGCAGGGGGCTTTGTACATGACAGCAGGGGGCAGTCATGTACAAAGTTGTTAGTATATTCTAACTTGAAGCATCCCCATCACTATGGGAACGCCTCTGTGTTAGAATATACTGTCGGATATGAGTTTTCACAATATAACTCAAATCCGATGGTATATTTTAACATAGAGGCGTTCCCATGGTGATGGGGACGCTTCAAGTTAAAATATACCATCGGATTGGAGAAAACTCTGATCCGATGGTATAATAGGGACTCCTGACTTTACACTGAAAGTCAACGGGGGACGGATCAGTTTGCAATTGCACCATACTATGTCCACGTCAAACGGATCCGTCCCCATTGACTTGCATTGTAAGTCAGGACAGATCCGTTTGGCTCCGCACGGCCAGGCGGACACCAAAACGACTTTTTCCTTCATGTCCGTGGAGCCTCCAAAAATCAAGGAAGACCCACGGAAGAAAAAACGGCCACGGATCACGGACCTACGGACCCCGTTTTTGCGGACCGCAAAAAACAACGGTCGTGTGCATGAGGCCTTAGGGAGACATTTTTGGATATTTACTAAAGTGATTTTTAATTTATTAATAACTAAATGTGTTTTGATTTTACCTAAATAGTTGGAACCTACATGAAAGATTACTAAATTCGGTAGTGACCAAATGCTTTTGAAATGTGAACATAAATCGTATATGTCCTTTACTTGCGTGTCCTTGATGCCTCTCCAAAATACAATTACCTTGTTACCGAAACCAAGGTTATCCGAATTAAACCTGAATGTTGAGCGGTTACACGCTGCCGAGATAATTTCGGACCCAAAAATGCAAATAATCTTCAAGTCTGAAAGAAAATTAATACAATAAATCAGGTCTGATGTATATTTTATACATGTCTGAATTCCATCTGCCAATCTTTTTAATAACTTTTTTTCTGAAGTCCGATCATATGTGCATGAGTAGCTGCACCTATACGAAATGAGTGAGCTAAAATGTTTTCTTCCTCTAGCTTGAAATGGTTTTTACATTTTGAGAGCATGAAATTGAATTGATATTTAGTCAAAGAGGATCCTTTTTGGTGCATAAATAAAGGGCCTTGTGATTTGTGTCTAATTTTAACCCATTCTTTTAATGCTGTGACCGGGCATAGTTTCAAATTGGGAATCCTGTTAAGACTGATCCAGGTTCCTTTACCAGATTGATCAGTTTTTGATCTTTTTATGTGAATGCATATTTTATTTGAATATAATATAATGTCTTCCAATAGTAATGGCGCCTCCGATATCCTGTTTTTAGCTGTGATTTCACTTATGCGCAGTGCACCAAAGAACGTTATCAAGAACGCTGTTTTAAATAGCGAAGCTTCATAACTGGAAGAACAGATAAACGGTAAGTATTCTGTGAATTTTAATAACCATTCTAATGATAAAGGTCTTGTTCTAGGAGTTCTAGGGGTGACTTTGGTTGCTCCTTTAACAATTTGTTTTAATAAAAAATTATTGGAGAAGGAGGGCACATCCAACAGCTTTTGAAAAAAAGATATTCCTGTCAAGATTCTTTGGATGTAAACTCCTCTCTTGCCCATTCCATTTGTCAATAAATTGTATGGCTGGCATAAGGTTCTTGTCATAGCATTTGTAATCATGCATTGAACAAAAAGTATTCCACATTTTCCATGCAGCCGTGTAAGCAGCCCATGTATTTGGAGCTAACGCTTTACTTATTAATTTGCTGATGACGGACGGAACAATCAACTTCCATAACTCTGATGGACATGGAATTCCTCATCTTTCGGCGTCTGGAACTACTTTTCTGAACAGTGAAAATTTCTGTCGAGATAGAGAATCCGAAATTATGTTTGATTTTCCTTCTACAAATTTTGCTATAATCCATATGTTATTAACTAAACATAATAAGACAATTTGTCTCAGTGTGTTTATAACTACTTCAGATTTAGCTGATAAACAATTTATTGCGAACACTACACCTTTGTTGTCTGAAAGTAATAATATGCGTTTGTTTTTAAACTGTTCTTTCCATATCATTAGTGAAACCAATACTGGGAAGATTTAAAAAAAAATTATGTTTTTCATAAACGGTTTATCTAACCATTCTACAGGCCATTTCTCGGCCAACGATTTTCTGTTGTAAATAGCACCGTAACCTATCGATGCAGCAGCGTCAGTATGCAAGTTCAGAGAATCAGAATCGACAAATTCCTCTTGCCACAATGATCTGCCATTAAAATTGTCCAAGAAACCTAACCACATAGAAATGTCAGCTTTCAATTGACTATTTAAGCGAATATGATCATGAGGCCTTTTCTTACCTGCAGTAGCTTTATTATTGTATCTACAGTGAGGAACAGAAGTATTTGAACACCCTGCGATTTTGCAAGTTCTCCCACTTAGAAATCATGGAGGGGTCTGAAATTCACATTGTAGGTGCATTCCCACTGTGAGAGACAGAATAAAATAAAAAAAAATTCAGGAAATCACATTGTATTATTTTTAAAGAATTTATTTGTCTTCTACTGCTGAACATAAGTATTTGAACACCTGAGAAACAGCAAGAATTCTGGCTCTCAAAGACCTGTTACTGTGCCTTTAAAAAGTACACCTCTACTCCACTCATTAATCTAACTTAGTAGCACCTGTCTGAGCTCTTTAAAGACACCTGTCCACCCCTCAGTCAGTCAGACACCAACTACTACCATGGGCAAGACCAAAGAGCTGTGAAAAGATACCAGAGACATAATTGTGGATCTCCACAAGGCTGGAAAGGTCTACGGGGCAATTGCCAAGCAGCTTGGTGAAAATAGATCAACTGTTGGAGCAATTGTTAGAAAATGGAAGAGGCTAAAGACGACTGTCAGTCTCCTACAGATTAGGGCTCCATGCAAGATCTAACCTTGTGGGGTATCACTGATGATAAGAAAGGTGAGGAATCAGCCCAGAACTACAAGTTAGGAGCTGGTCAATGACATGAAGAGAGCTGAGATCACAGTTTCAAAACTCACTGTCGGTAGAACACTTGCCGTCATGGTTTCAAATCATGCATTGCATGGAAGGTTCTCCTTGCTCAAGTCATCACATGTCCAGGCCCGTCTGAAGTTTGACAATGACCATATGGATGATCCAGAGGAGGCACGGGAGAAAGTCATGTAGTCAGATGAGACAAAACTTGAACTTTTTGGTCTAAACATCACTCGTCGTGTTTGTAGGAAAAAGAAGGATGAGTTGCATCTCAAGAACGCCATCCCTACTGTGAAGCATGGAGGTGGTAACATCATGATTTGGGGGTGCTTTTCCTGCAAAGGGGACAGGACAATTGCACTGTATTAAGGAGAGGATGAATCGGGCCATTTATTGTGATATTTTGAGCAACAACCTCCTTCCCTCAGTCAGAGCATTGAAGATGGGTCGTGGCTTGGTCTTCCAACATGACAACGACCCGAAGTACATAGCCAGGATAACCAAGGAGTAACTCCGTAAGAAGCATATCAAGGTTCTGGAGTGGCCTAGCCAGCCTCCAGACCTAAATCCAATAGAACATCTTTGGAGGGAGCTGAAACTCTGTGTTGCTCAGCGACAGCCCCGAAATTTGACAGATCTAGAGGAGATCTGTGTGGAGGAGTGGGCCAAAATCCCTGTTGCAGTGTGTGCAAACCTGGTCAAGAACCACAGGAAACGTTTGACCTCTGTAATTGTAAACAAAGTCTTCTGTACCAAATATTAACACTGATTTTCACAGGTGTTCAAATACTTATGTTCAGCAGTGCAAGACAAATAAATTCTTTAAAAATCATGCAATGTGATTTCCTGAATTTTCTTTTAAAATTCTGTCTCTTAGAATGGGAATGCACCTACAATGTGAATTTCAGACCCCTCCATGATTTCTAAGTCAGAGAACTTGCAAAATCGCAGGGTGTTCAAATACTTCTGCTCCTTACTGTATGTCAATGACTAGGAATTTGATATAATTAGTTGGATAAACTGTTTTCTCTTCTGCTAGAGGTATTTTGAAGTATCTCACAATATTCCTGAATGTTTGTAATAAATTAATACAATCATCGGATTTTTCTTCTCCAATGAATAGAAAATCGTCCAAATAATGTAGCATGAATCCTCCTTTATAATGATTTTCTACCATCCATTGAAGAAATGTTGAGAATGCTTCAAAATAGTAGCAAGATAGAGAATAACCCATAGGTAACGCTTTGTCATAGTAAAATTTTCCATCCAACTGGAAACCAAGTGAATTGTATCTAGTTGGATTTATTGGTAACAATCGGAATGCAGATTTTATATCTGCTTTTGCAAGTAATGAATATCTCCCCGCTTTTTTGAGTAAATATTAAGCCTGGTCAAATTAAGCATATTGTACTGATGCTTCTTTTTTTATCAATGGAATCATTTAAAGAATTATATTTTGGATAGGATAAGTCATGTTTTAGCCTGAAACTGTTATTTTTATTTTTTTTGGGTACTAAACCTAAAGGAGAAATCCTGAAAGGGGGTGAATAAAATGGCTCAGCAACCCTATACTCAGAAATGTCTTTATTTATTTTTTCATAACAACTTTTTTATTTAGATAAACAGATTTTAAATTATTAACTATTGAACAACCTGAACCTCTGAAAGCTGGAACATAGAAACCTTTTGTGAATCCTTCAATTAGTACTAGAGCCTTCTCCTTGTCTGGATAAGTTTTTAAGCATTAATTTAGCCTTGGCAGATTCAATGGAGTCACTGCCTCTAATGGATTGTTTGTTAATGTTTCCAAACCTTTTGAAACACCTTGTGGCTGGGTGGTTCCCAGCACAAACTGTGCATTCATGTCTGTATTTGCAGTTTGCCTGCCATTTGCGAGATGACTCATTGAATGCGAAACAAACCGTTTCTAGGTAATTACGGACGATAATGATGGTTCATTTGTGGCAACATGAGGTTTAACCACAATCCCACATCTTTATAACCCCAATTCAAGTCTGGATAAACCACAAGTTTTTGGCAGAAGGATTCATCGTAGATGCGCCATGCAGAGCCTCCAAAATTTCTATATGCTTCTAAAATAGCTACCGAATAAATGCAAAAAGCCTGAATCCAATTTAGTATTAATCTTTGTGGACCTTTCCTCCTCTCCTCATCTTCCTTTTTTTCCAATTTTAGTGCTTCTTTGTAAGAGGGTAGGAGTGAAAAAATGTCCACATATTCCTTACTCCATATTTTTTCTTTTATTTGTTTGTTTAAATCAAAACCCAATGGGGATATCTGACAGGGCATGGATTCCTTTAAGGATATTTCTTTAATGTCACTGCCCCCTTCTAATGATGGTAAAATAAATTTCTTTAGGAACCTTAGAAGATTCAGGGAATATCTGGCAATCAGACCCAGATACACTCCCAGTTGAAGACCAAGCAGATTCTTGAACATTAGCAGAATCCCTCTGAGTCATAAATGCCATAAATAGCTGTATGTTATCTTGGGTAATATGTTCAGTTTGGTTGCTGTTGTGACTAATTGTGTTGTCAGTGCCCTGTAATGGACATTCACTGCCTAAAGCAGTATAATGTTGCTCACCCTCCTGAAAGTTGACAGTTGTTTTAATTGTTGCCGGTACGTGCTGTCTTGCAGACGTTCGCTCTGGAGATCGTTGGTAAGTATGGTGCCAATGTTGTTGGTCTCTTCTCGCGCTGTGTGATGCAGCGGCAAAATTCTTTTGTCTGTGTTTAATATTAGGCTGGGATGGAGAGAAAATCCGCTTTGCAGACTCTTTTTGGGTGGTGATGGAGGAGGAGCTTCGCCGACGTCTGGTATCGCAATAATCTCGGCCATCCTTTCCAGCTCTGCACTCTCAGTAATATGAGCAGTGCAGACTGATTTAATAGAGCACTGGCTTCACTGTCCTTTTGTAGGCAGGTGCGTAACCAATCTTCCCCTCCTTGTGTGGATGCTTTTTCTATTAGTTGTTTTAGTAATTCCTCCATGGCTTGACTGGCATAGATCTGGATTCTTCAGTGTGCCTTATGGGAATGCCCCTCAATTAACCGCTATTTCTCTTTTTAACAGGTAACTCGTGCTGACCGTTACTCCAATCTCCAATCAGATTCTTCTCCACCAACTCGAGGATCTCAGACTGCACCATGGCATCTGTAACCCAGGTAAGTAATCCAACATAACAACTGCCTAATTGCACATGCCAGTTGAGGGCTCATGACACCCTGTCCCCCCTTTTTGTATCCGCAATAAGGTTCTCTCAGAGCAAGTTGAGCAAGATAAGGAAAGTATCACCCTCTCTCAAGGTTAGTTGGAACCTGCAGTTTACCACTGTCCCACTGTGCCTGTTCTCTGGAGTTGCAGCTTACCTCCATCTTATGTACCAAGATATTATTTGTGTGGATGCTACTTACCTCAAGGCTAATATTTCAAGTCAATTTCTTGTTGGTTCAGCTCCTGATTCTCTCCTTATTCCATACCATCTCTTAACGCACCTTGCGGTGCTGGCGTCATGAACACCAGAGAGTGGATCCTGCCACCAAGGCACGCAAAGCACCTTACACCATTAAGGGCACCTCAACTAACATCTGGCTGGGGATCCCTGGACAAATAGAGAGTGCCCCGAGGGATTTTGTGCCATCCTTACCTTCACTGCATGCCGACCCAGGGAGCTACAGAACAGTGAGTAATACTACTACCCCCATCGGTTCACTATATACTACACTCACGTTGCCTTTGCGGTCTGGTCGCTGCACTCACAATCTTGTAGGTTTTCTATACGGAAAATGGAAGTATCAAGACAATAGCCCGTCAGAAGATCAATATACTTTGGCAGTATAATTCCAAAGACTATTCACAGATGTGAATAGTATAGGGAAAATGGTCAGACACATACAGCTGGTTCAACAGTATTTACTCCAAAATGAATCGTCTAATCTTCCCCTGCAAAGTGATACCAAAAATGCCAGTAACATTAGGTTGCTATTGTGCAGAGAACAAGGACACCATTTTAGTTTTACATCGATATCCCTCTCTTAACTTTACATACAGTTTCTGCCCTAGGTTGAAAATGTCCATATGCTGATATTTTTGCTGCAAGTGCAAACGGGGCCTTTGTAGAGAAGACTGGTGGGTGTTTTTATCTTACTACATACATTCATCATTTAATTTGCTTGATACTAAGGAGCACAGGCAGGTAGAAAACACATGGTGTGTGCTACCAGCATGACCCCAAAAACAGATAATTGATAACAGTGATATAATACACTCCTGAACATTAAGAATACAACACCAGGAAGGAAAAATTGTGGAATTATAGAAATCTTAGGATCAATATATATATTAATGATATTCAAATGATAAAATTTTTTATCAAAACATTCAAAACATCTCAATTCAGTATTCAGTATCGAGTATGGGCACCACATGCAGAAATACATGCACTTACACACTCTGGCATGCTATCAATGAGGTTATTAATGGTTGTCTGTTGTTCTGCCACTCTAAATGCACTTGGGCATGCAAATCAGCCAGATCTACTGCTGGCACCAAACGCTAGCTAATAGGGCCACAAAAGTCCTTTTAAGGACTGGTATAGGTGTGCTATCGATAGGTGTGATATACTGAGCAGTGTAGACAAATATAGAGATTGCTGCAGCTCTCACCTCACACCAAGTAGAGCACGGATGTACAGACCTGGACTCAGTCTGGAGCAAAATGTGAAAAAGAAAACGAATTCCAGCTCTTCACAATAAAAGGCTTCTTTAATCCACTTCTTTAAAAACAGACATCAAGAGCAGAGTAGTATGCTGTGACGTGTTTCGGGCTGTTATATCTTAGCCCTTCATCAAGACAACTAAACAAACTTAAAATCGACTTTTTATACACAGTGAGGGACAACCCCTCCCATTTGATTGGTTAGTTTCCATGCTCTAGAACAGCATCAGGTGTACCTGACCTGTTAATCACTAGGAGAAACAATTCCAATCAGGTGGGAAGTGATCCACAGTTTCAGAAAAGACAAAAAACACTTCATTTATATTGTAAAGTTAGGTCATGTTTCCTATTCAATCCTTTAGGTATACATGTTCCTAAATTAAACATCCAGTATGTTTTACGACTGTATAATTTTTGCCTACGGTCTCCTCCTCTGACTGGAGCCATGACTCTCTTAATTCCTTGCACACAAAATTCCTTGCACACATACTGAGCAGTGTGATATACTTATAATATACTTTCTAACATAGAAAGTACAGTCCGGTCAATAAATATTGGGACATCGACACAATTCTAACATTTTTGGCTCTATACAATAAACCTGTTGCCCCAATTAAACAGGGTGGTGTGATATAACTGTTGTGGCAATAAATATAATTGAGGGGTGTGATATACCTGCTTCCACAAAATACTGATTAAGGGGTTCGATATACCTGTTTCCACCAAATATTGATTGAGGCCTGCGATATACCTGTATCCACAAAATACTGATTATGGGGTTTGATATACCTGCTTCCACCAAATATTGATTGAGGCCTGCGATTCACCCGCTTCCACAAAATACTGATTATGGGGTTTGATATACCTGCTTCCACAAAATACTGATTGAGGCCTGCGATATACCTGCTTCCACAAACACTGCTCTTCTCTAGGGACTTAGGAACAGGGTCATTTTGAAAATGACAGGCAGAGGAAGAGGCAGGCCGCTCCGCAGGGGTGGTAGGGATCGGGCAGGTGCACCTGGCCGAAGCCTAAGTGGGAAGTTGGAGAAGGCGCGTGCGATTACTTCAAAGGGTGCACCAGAGTTGGTTGAGTTGCTCACTCAACCTTCCGCTTCTGCACCCTCCTCATCCTCTGTATCTGCACCCTTGTCACTCTCTGCTGTGTGCACCCTCAAATACACCACCACAACCACCATAACCCCTCCACTCGAGTCAGAGGAATTATGTTTCCATCCATTCCCAGACCTTACCCATGCACAGCCATTCTTGACATCGGATGAGGAAGAGGAGGTAGAAATGGCCGCCACCCAACGGTCTGACGACAGTACCCAGATCAGCCCAAGGAGGGAGGTCCCCGCTATTGCTGCCTACACTGAGATCTCAAATGTCAGTGGTGGTGAAGGAGACGACTATGAGGCGTCGATGGACGTCATGTGGGTGCCCACAAGAGAGGAAGAGGAAGGGAGTTCAGAGGGAGAGACGGAGCAGCAGAGAGGGGGAGAAGGAGGGCACAGGAGGCAAAAAGCAGACTGCAAATGTATCTGGAGCGAGCCATCCACCATGCACAGTCACTTCTGGCGCTCCTAGGACGCCAGCAGATGGCTCTGCAGTGTGGGCTTTTTTCACATGTCAGCTGCTGACAATAGTGTTGCCATCTGCAGCCTGTGCTGTCAACGCATAAGTCGCGGTAAACCCAACACTCATCTAGGGATGACCGCCTTAGGAAGGCACCTGGAGTCCCATCACCGAGCCCAGTGGGAACAACGCCGTCAGAACCCACAAAGCCAAACTCCCAGCACTCCACGTCCTGCCTCTTCTATTTCCCCTCCAGTTTGTCCTCCACTCCACCTTCCACCGTGCCGTCGCCATTTTAATCTGGCAGAAGGCAGGCTTCCGTGGCCCAAATGTTCGAGTGTAAAAAGTTGATGATGCCGGATAACCTTCTTTCCCAAGGGCTGACCGCTGGCTTGTCGGAACTGCTAGCCCACCAACTACTGCCATATAAACTGGTGGACATTTAGAAAATTTGTGGCCATTGGTACACTGCAATGGGAGGTCTCCAGAAGGAAATATTTCTCCCAAAAGGGCATCCCAGAGCTATATGGCCACGTTCAGCAGCAAGTGAATATATCTCTGGCACACAGTGTCGGTGCCAATATACATCTGACCTCAGACACGTGGTCTAGCAAACACGGGCAGGAAAGGTACCTAACTTATACTACCCACTGGGTGAACCTTCTGACGGCCGTCAAGCATGTAACCCGTGGCTCCCGTGTGGATTTGGTGTTACTGCCAAGGATTGCATGCAGGCCTGCCTCTTCTTCTCCTCCTCCTATTCCATCCTTCGTCTCCTCCTTGGCTGACTCCTCCTTTTCCACTGCTACCGCCTCTTCTGCTGCGCCCCCCCAAGCTCCCCAAAACCTGTTTGACATCCCAGGTGAGACGTTGCCATGCTGTGCTGCGGCTGTTGTGCCTGGAAGCCAAGAGCCACACCAGTCCTGCAATGCTTTCAGCTCTGCGGTCACAGGCCGATCAGTGGCTAACCCCGCTCAATTTGACAGTTGGTAAAGTGGTGTGCGACAACTGTGCCAATCTGCTGAGCGCGCTGAAACAGGGCAAAATGACACACGTTCCGTGCAAGGCACACATCCTTAACTTAGTCGTGCAGCATTTCATTGCCAAATACCCCGGGGTCCAGGACGTCTTGTGGCAAGCCAGGAAAATCTCTGGCCATTTTAGAAGGTCTTACACGGCCATGGCTCGCCTTGCTGACGTTCAGCAGCGACACCACTTGCCAGTCAGACGTCTGATTTGTGACAGCTCAACGCGCTGGAACTCCACCTTGTATATGCTTAATAGGCTGCTCCAGCAGCAATGTGCCGTTAACGACTAGCTATACGAACTCTGCAGCAGGACAGGTTCTGGGGAGCTTAGTTTCTTTTCACTGTGCCAGTGGCTGCTCATGAGCGACGCATGCAGACTTCTGCAGCCATTTGATGAGATCACCAAACTGGTCAGTCGCAGCCAGGGCGCCATCAGTGACATCGTACCTTACGATTTCTTTCTGGAGCGTGCATTGCATCGTGTCATTGATCAAGCAGTCGAGAAGCAGGAGCTGGAAGATGAGGAAGTCACAATGCTGAGTGAATTCCCAGGGGGGCTACTCCATCTGAAACAAGTCAGCAGGAGTCTGAAGAGGAGTCAGAGGAGGATGGCGGCTGGGGGGAGGAGGAGGAGCAAGAAGAGCAGGCTTTGAGGGGGACTTTTTGGGGATCCCTGGTGTTGTCCGTGCCTGGGGGGAGGAGACTGAGGACGACATTCTCCTGGGCAAAGAGCAAGAGCCAGGGTGCTCCACCGCTTCCAATTTAGTGCAAATGGGGGCCTTCATGCTTCAATGATTGAAGAGGGACCCCCGTATAAAAATCATAAAGGGCAAGGACCAGTACTGGGCGGCAACGTACTTAGAACCCCTGTACAAACACAAAATGGCAGACATGTTACCAGCATCACAGAGGGCTGCTAGAATGCAGCATTTCCCGGCCTTGCTGCGAGAGACGCTGCATTCTGCTGTTGCGGGCACTGGCAGAGGAATTTCCACCCACAGCGAAATAGGTACGGGTGCCAATCCTACCGCGCCTGCAAGAAGAGGGCGGTTTGAAGATGCGTTGGCCACTTCAGATATGAGATCATTCTTGCAGCCAACCCTTCGAAAGCCGCCCTCCGGATCCAGCCTCAGGGAACGCCTAGGCCGACAGGTGTCCTTCTACATCGGGTTAACGGCTGATGTGGATGCTCTGAGAAGCGAGGAACTCCTGAGCTGGCACAATTTCCCAAGGAACTCTTGGCTTGACCCTCGCCAAGTGTCCTGTCCGAAAGGACTATTAGCGCAGCAGGGGGGATCGTGACCGATAAGCGCACTCGACTAGCTCACGACAGGTTGGACTACCTCACATTTCTAAAAATGAATGAGGCATGGATCTCGGAGTAATTCAACACCTGTGATGACCATGTGTAATTGAATTTTCTCATGCCAGCCCACACATATCCGCCACTACCCAGAACAAAGAATGGTCCTTGTCTTATGTACACTGCTCAAAAAAATAAAGGGAACACAAAAATAACACATCCTAGATCTGAGTTAATTAAATATTCTTCTGAAATACTTTGTTCTTTACATAGTTGAATGTGCTGACAACAAAATCACACAAAAATAAAAAAATGGAAATCAAATTTTTTAACCCATGGAGGTCTGGATTTGGAGTCACCCTCAAAATTAAAGTGGAAAAACACACTACAGGCTGATCCAACTTTGATGTAATGTCCTTAAAACAAGTCAAAATGAGGCTCAGTAGTGTGTGTGGCCTCCACGTGCCTGTATGACCTCCCTACAACGCCTGTGCATGCTCCTGATGAGGTGGCGGACGGTCTCCTGAGGGATCTCCTCCCAGACCTGGACTAAAGCATCTGCCAACTCCTGGACAGTCTGTGGTGCAACGTGACGTTGGTGGATAGAGGGAGACATGATGTCCCAGATGTGCTCAATTGGATTCAGGTCTGGGGAACGGGCGGGCCAGTCCATAGCATCAATGCCTTCATCTTGCAGGAACTGCTGACACACTCCAGCCACATGAGGTCTAGCATTGTCTTGCATTAGGAGGAACCCAGGGCCAACCGCACCAGCATATGGTCTCACAAGGGGTCTGAGGATCTCATCTCGGTACCTAATGGCAGTCAGGCTACCTCTGGCGAGCACATGGAGGGCTGTGCGGCCCTCCAAAGAAATGCCACCCCACACCATTACTGACCCAATGCCAAAACGGTCATGCTGGCATTGCTGGAGGATGTTGCAGGCAGCAGAACGTTCTCCACGGCGTCTCCAGACTCTGTCACGTCTGTCACATGTGCTCAGTGTGAACCTGCTTTCATCTGTGAAGAGCACAGGGCGCCAGTAGCGAATTTGCCAATCTTGGTGTTCTCTGGCAAATGCCAAACGTCCTGCACAGTGTTGGGCTGTAAGCACAACCCCCACCTGTGGACGTCGGGCCCTCATATCACCCTCATGGAGTCTGTTTCTGACCGTTTGAGCAGACACATGCACATTTGTGGCCTGCTGGAGGTCATTTTGCAGGGCTCTGGCAGTGCTCCTGCTGTTCCTCCTTGTACAAAGGCGGAGGTAGCATTCCTGCTGCTGGGTTGTTGCCCTCCTACGGCCTCCTCCACGTCTCCTGATGTACTGGCCTGTCTCCTGGTAGCGCCTCCATGCTCTGGACACTACGCTGACAGACACAGCAAACCTTCTTGCCACAGCTCGCATTGATGTGCCATCCTGGATAAGCTGCACTACCTGAGCCACTTGTGTGGGTTGTAGACTCCGTCTCATGTGCTACCACTAGAGTGAAAGCACCGCCAGCATTCAAAATTGACCAAAACATCAGCCAGGAAGCATAGGAACTGAGAAGTGGTCTGTGATCACCACCTGCAGAACCATTCCTTTATTGGGGGTGTCTTGCTAATTGCCTATAATTTCCACCTGTTGTCTATCTCATTTGCATAACAGCATGTGAAATTGATTGTCACTCAGTGTTGCTTCCTAAGTGGACAGTTTTATTTCACAGAAGTGTGATTGACTTGGAGTTACATTGTGTTGTTTAAGTGTTCCCTTTATTTTTTTTGAGCAGTGTATATACAGCGGCATAAAAGGCCTTTTCTGTCAGGTGAATGCCTAATTTTTGGGGCCTGTACTCCAGTGGCCTACAGTAAAAATGTTTATCCAGTGACTGCCTAATGTACCTCCAGCCACATCATCACAGGTTCTTTTCTGTCAGGTGAAAGCCTAATTTCTGGGGCCTGTACTGGCCTACGGTAATATTTTTAGCCAGTGACCGCCTAATGTACCTCCAGCCCAGGGGCGTAACTAGAAGCGACTGGGCCCCACAGCAAATATTTGTAAGGGCCCCCTCCAGCGCGCTTCGCACCTCCCTCCTCCTGTGTAAACCCCACTCCTTTGGCACAGTGTAGCGGTATACTGTATATTGTGTTGCACACTGTAGAGGTATACTGTATATTGTTTTGCAAAGTGGATGCTATATGTGTATAACATAAACATATTTCATATGAAAACTTACAGTTACTTGACCCTTGGGGATCTCGGACGCCACTTCAACACTTGGCCGGGGGCTTGGCAGAGCTGATGTTGTGCTTTATCCTAATGAGAAAGATTTCATAATAAGGATTTGGAGAAGGGGCAGAGGGATAGCAGAGCAGAGAGAGGCTGGTGCTGCTACTAGGGGGTCATACCATGGGGGAGTAATAAAGCCCACCATAATGCCCCCACTCCAGTAGTAATAATTCTCCTTATAATGTGACAGTGCAAAAATACCCCCTTGTAATGCCCCCAGTTGAGCTAATGTCCCCATAGTGCCCCCATAATGTCCCAGTATAAAATACCCCTATATAGTGCCCCCAGTATATTCCCCCATAGTGCTCCTCTCCCCCCTTCCTGCTAGTGCCCCCATAATGTACCAGTATAAAATGCCCCATATATAGTGCCCAAGTAGATGCCCCTCAGTTTCCAGCCTCTGATAGTCTGCCGGCCTAGTGTCCCCCATAATGCCCCCCAATAATGTGCCAGTAAGTGTCCCCATAGATGCCCCCCCATCATGTGCCAGTATCAAGTGCCTCTCTCCTCCCCCCCACATGTCCCAGTATCATAGTGCCATCTCCCCCCCAATGTGCCAGTATCAAGTGCCTCTCTCCTTCCCACCCCCCATGTGCCAGTATCATAGTGCCAAACCCACCCATGTGCCAGTACCAAGTGCCAACCCCCCCCCCACATGCCAGTATCAAGTGCCTCTCTCCTCCCCCCCATGTCCCAGTATCATAGTGCCATCCCCCCCCATGTGCCAGTATCAGGTGCCAACCCCCTCTCCCCCCCAGGTGCCAGTATCAGGTGCCTCTCTCCCCCCCATTTGCCAGTATCAGGTGCCAACCCCCCCCCCCTCCCCCCAGGTGTCAGTATCAAGTGCCTCTCTCCCCCCCATGTGCCAGTATCAGGTGCCGACCCCCCTCCCTCCCAGGTGCCAGTATCAGGTGCCTCTCTCCCCCCCATGTGCCAGTATCAGGTGCCAACCCCCCCTTCCCCCAGGTGTCAGTATCAAGTGCCTCTCTCCTCCCCCCCATGTCCCAGTATCATAGTGCCATCTCCCCCCCCCACAAAAAAAGTGCCAGTATCAAGTGCCTCTCTCCCTCCCCCCATGTGCCAGTATCAGGTGCCTCTCCCCCCCACCATGTGCCAGTATCAGGTGCCAACCCCCCTCCCCCCCAGGTGCCAGTATCAGGTGCCAACCCCTCTCCCCCCATGTGCCAGTATCAGGTGCCTCCCCCCCAATGTGCCAGTATCAGGTGCCAACCCCCCCTCCCCTCCCCAGGTGCCAGTATCAGGTGCCAACCCCCTCCCCCTATGTGCCAGTATCAAGTGCCTCCCGCTCCCCCCATGGCAGTAACAGTCGGGTATTAAAAAAAATAATAAACACTCCATGTCAGCGATGCGATGCAGCTTCTTCCTGTGTCCCGCCCTGTATGTCCATATATGGAGTCAGTGCTTGTATTTCAGAAAAGTTTCTGCTGGGATTCGAACCCACAACCTTCTGTATCAGAGGCAAAGCACCTAACCACAAGACCATAAGAGCTGCCTTGCTGCTGACTGAAAAAATATGAGACTTCTACTGTTATAGCTGGCTAAGTGTACATCTATACACATGACAGCTGCTCATATATAGAGATATAGCAGAGCTGAGTGTGCTGGGACAGCTGTCATATAGAGATATAGCAGTGCTGGGTGTGTTGGGGCAGCTGTTATGTGTATAGATGTACACTTAGCCAGCTATAACAGTAGAAGTCTCATATTTTTTCAATCAGCCTTTATGGCTGTGAGGGTAAATGCTTTGCCACTGATACATTGGAGGTTGTGGGTTCGAATCCCAGACACATCAGGAGACTTTAGGAGACAGTAAGATTAGATCACATTAGCAAGGGGGCCTGGTCCACTGCTGTGAAGGGGCCCTGAACATTAAGACAAGAATCGATATTTAACTGACTTGAAAATAAACTGTCACACACGCTGCCGGGCGCCGGGCCCCCTTGGCAGCCCGGGTCCCGAAGCAGCTGCTTCCCCTGCTTCCCCGGTAGTTACGCCACTGCTCCAGCCACATAATCACAAGTTCTTTTCTGCCAGGTGAATGCCTAATTTTGAAGGGGGGGGGGAGAGTACTCCAGTGGCCTACAGTAAAATTTGTATCCAGTGACCGCCTAATGTACCTCCAGCCACATCATCACAAGTTATTTTCTGTCAGGTGAATGCCAAATATTTCGGGCCTGTACTGGCCTACAGTAAAATTTTTAGCCAGTGACCGCCTAATGTACCTCAAGCTACATCATTGCAAGTTCTTTTCTGTCAGGTGAATGCCTAATTTGTGGCGCCTGTACTCCCGTGGCCTAAAATAAAAAAAATCCTAGGCTCCAGCAGGGCAATTTTTTGAGAGTTTAAGATGCATAAAAAGGGCCCCTGATTAAAATATATATTTTTTGGGAGTTTTTGCCAATGATCCCCCTCTGGTATGTCACTGTCCATGTTGTGGGACTATTTGTGCACCTCTAGTAAGTATTTGGTGGCTGCACATATGACCTGAAGGTTTTTCAGTTTGCCTGCCATTACAGTCAATGGGGCCCGCCGCGAACGCGCGGTTCACGAACATTTGATCGCGAACGCGCATTCGTGAACCGTCCCAGCCGATGTTCGTCTATCACTATTGCCCACTTGATTCATCACTGCATCCGAAACAAAAGTGGAACACCTATAGCTGGAAGTCTGGCTCATAGCCTAGTGTCATGCAAACACTTCCTGATGGTTGTTTGTGTAGACACTTTTTGACGCCCTAGACTTGGGATGTGACATCCAATTTCACTAGCTGTACAGAATAGATCACTATGCACCATTCTTCTAATCAGACGGTCCGTTCATGCAGAGCTTTGCCTCTGTGCACCTCTTGATATCATTCCTGTTCATCATTGTTCTCCTAACCACCAGGAAAAGCAGTTCTGACATTTCAGCCTAGGCATGTAGAAATCTACTGAAGTGATAAACCAAGGTCTCTCAGTTCAAGGATTCTGTCCCCCATAGTTTGCGACAACTGGGGATAACTAGCATGTCAATGAATAGGAGGCATCGCACATTCGTCTTGAATGTGACTTGATATGATTTTTGAGATTTCATGTGACCAAAAAACGTTGCTTTAAATCCCGCTTTTATGCCCCTCCCACATGCCACAGATTGGAGCTAGGTGATTGAAAATTCGATCATTTGCAGATCTTAGCGACACCTGCTACTACCATTAGATATCTTTTACATGTGATTTGTATACAAGAAATGCAGGGAAGATGCATGCAAATGTGAAATCAACATTTGTACACGATTCTTTTAAAGCATGATAGCTTGTGGTCTGAAAGCAAAAGCTATAAATGCTGGATCGGGTTACAAATAACTGTGAAATTTCGGGATTTACTCTTTGATAGTTTCATTTCACTTGCTCTGTAAATTTATCTTTCACTTTCTAGCTTTCTTGTATTGTCTGGAGCAGATGTATCAGCTGTAAAACTAGAGTAAAGGTAGCATAAACATTAGTCAGAAGTAGGTTGATGGTTGAACTATGTTGAACAATCATTACACTGATGTATCCATACTAATTTTAGTCCAGATTTGCCAAAACAGTTATTCAAACTAGCCATACATGTTCAGTAAAATTAGACGAAGGACTCTTTCTAGACAATGTCATTGGTCAGCAACAACTACACATTGTTCATTGTTTCATTTGTCTCAACAAATCATTGTTTTGGCTGAAAAAGTAAACAACTTTAGACCAATGTATACCCACCTTAAAGATGTTCTCTGGTATTAATGAGGTTTTAGCAAGGGCCTGCAGCCTGGCTTTCTAAATACTTAGAAGATTCATACTCTCTGCTCCCTGTCACTTATGTCTTCCGTTCTGCCTCTGCTATATCCATGTTCCAGCCCCCCGCAGTGTTGGCATCTGGCACAGCATGGGTATGAATATTAGGAGCCCATTATAGGAACCCAGAAAACCTCTTTTGGTGTGCAGGATGTTACCAAAAATTCAAAGAGATGTAACACTTTTTGTCATAAGAAATCTGTGTAATTTCACTCATCACTATGATTACTAATGGATACACTATTCTCTGTTAATTTATCGCTTTTCCTAACTAATATTCCTAAATATTTTCAATAATTATCACAGGTCTGCGACTAAAAAGCTGTTTTATTATCTTCATCTAATTTCTATGTATTTTGGTGTGCTGAAAACAAATAAAATATTGAAAAAACTCCTAGACGTCATGATTTGCCACAAAATGCAAAATTGTCTTCAAATTTATTTTCAAAAAAATTATTTTGGGTATTTTTTTATATTATGTGTTTTTAACCAAATTTAAAGACCAAATTACTATTAATTAAATTACATAAGTGCATTTAAGATATAAAATGTCAAAAACACCTTAAAGGGGTTGTCCGAGTTATGTAAAAAAAAAATATAGCACTGTAAGTCTGATGGTCAGCAACATATACATAAGCTAAGCAAGTTTTAGGGAAAAACTATTTTATTTCCTCATTTCCCTAGTTCTCTTCTTGGCCCTTTGTTGTTATTTGCAGGTAAACAATCTCTGCCCCTCCCCCCTGCAAAGGGTGTGAATACAAGTGCTGCTCTGAGTGACATGTCTGACTACTGAGATACTCAGAAGCATGCTGTATGTGTAAGCCTCAGCCCTGAGTCTGTGCTTCTAATGGTAGAAGGGGTTAATCTTTCCTGAAGAATCTGACTTTGAAGATGATGCAAGACCAAAATTGTTTTCTCAGGAGAAGATGAATGATTTGGTAAGAGACTTGAATCTTCCCAAAGATGCCGCTGAGTTACTCGGATCAAGGCTGAAAAACAGGAATTTATTGTTGCCAGGAGTGTCATCTTCATGGTTCAGACATCGTGAAAAGGAGTTTGTTCCTTACTTCGCCCAGGAAGACAAGTTGGTTTATTGCATCGATGTCGAATGTCCGATGGGTCAATTTAAAATCCAATATGATTCAGAGCAATGGCGTCTTTTTATAGATTCTTCAAAAGAAGTCTCAAAGCAGTTTTACTCCACAACGGTGGTTTTTACGCTTCCATACCTGTATGTCATTCCGTACACCTGAAGGAAACCTACAAGAACTTGGAATTGATTCTTCGTAAACCTAAATATGAAGACCATGGTTGGCAAGTGAGTGTTGACTTTAAGGTCTTGTGCATGCTGCTCGGGCAACAAGCTGGGTATACCAAATACCCTTGTTTTTTTGGGGGGTCTATGGGACAGTTGAGACCTACAAAATCACTGGACCAAGAAGAGTTGGCAGCCAACGGTGCTAACAGTCGGTGAAAAAATGTCCTCCGAGAAACTTTGGTACCTTCCCATAAACTTCTTCTACCACCTCTCCACATAAAATTGGGATTCATGGAGCAATTCGTAAAATCACTTCCAAGAGATGGAGAATGCTTCAAATACTTGGTCACCAAGTTTCCAGGCCTGTCGGAGGCAAAATTGAAAGAAGGTGTGTTTGTCAGACCAGACATTAGAAGGCTTAGAGGTTAATCAAGAGTTTGTCAATACCATGACGGATCCTTAAAAAAAAAGGGTGGGTTGCATTTAAAGAAGTCGTACAGAAATTTGTAGGCAATAACAAAGATCCTCACTACACAAAGATCGTCGGACAAATGCTGAAAGCATTTCAAGCTTTAAGTTGTCTGATGAGTTTGAAAGTGCATTTCCTCCAGTCCCACCTTGACTACTTTCCTGAAAATTTGGGAGCTGTGAGTGAGGAACAAGGTGAACGATTCCACAAAGACATTAAAGGGCTTCTATCTCCAGATTTGGTCCTATTTAGCTGACTGACACTAGCGATGTGCTAGTGTCAGCAGTCCATAACAGTGTTCTTACTTATCATCTGTCTGCTGCCGTTCACCTTAAAAACGTACTTTTATATATATGCTAATGAGCCTCTGGGGCGTCATTAGCACCTAGAGGGCTCCGTCCACTAACCATTTCAGCCGCCCATCGCGTCCCTCCAACCCGCCCCGCTCCTGTTGATTGACGTGAAACTTCTCAGTATCTCCTACCAATTCCCGCGCCTGCGCTGTGCGCTTCTGTATTCAGCGCAGGCGCAGTGAGTGAATGCCGCGCTCCTGGTGCCGGCTTCCTCACTGTAACGTAGTCGGCGCCGGGAGAATACAGAAGCGCACGGCGCAGGCGTGGGAATTGGTACGAGATACTGAGAAGTTTCACGACAATCAACAGGAGCAGGGCGGGCTGCAGGGACGCGATGGGCGGCTGAAATGGTTAGTGGACGGAGCCCTCTATGTGCTAATGACGCCCACATAGCACCTAGAGGCTAATTAGCATATCTATAAAAGTACGTTTTTAAGGTGAACGGCAGCAGACAAATGATAAGTAAGAACACTGTTATGGACTGCTGACACTAGCACATCGCTAGTGTCAGTTAGCTAAATAGGACCAAATCTGGTGATAGAAGCCCTTTAAACAGATGGAAAGGAGATACCAGGGAAAATGGAGCATTACAATGATGGCAGACTTCTGTTGGATGCTTCAGAGAGACATTCCAGATGCTACTCACAAGCGTAAATGCACCAAAAGGAGCCTCACAGGGAAGAAGAATTGAGTTTAGTGTGTGTAGGTGAGCTCATTTCAGTAAAAAAAAGTATTTTCATGAAAAATTTTTAATAAAACTTTCATTTTATAAGTCTATTTCCATTTATTTTGAGGTATTGCCTTATTTTAAAGGGTTTCTGTCACCCCATTAAACCGTTTTTTTTTTTTCTTTAATAATAATCCCTATAGTGCGATCTCATGATACATAATCAAATTAATAATTTTGGTTCAGTAGATTTTGCTAAAAAACGATTTTTAAAATATGCTAATTACCTTGCTACCAGCAAGTAGGGCGGCTACTTGCTGGTAGCAGCCGCATCCTCCGATGGTAATGACGCCCCCTCGGCATGCTGATTGACAGGGCCAGGGAAGGTAATCCTTCTCTGCTGGCGCTGTTAGAATTTGAAATCTCGCGCCTGCGCCGTACCTGGCTTCAATCGGCGCAGGCGCACTGAGAGGCGGCCGCTCTGCTCGACCGCTCCATCCTCAATGCGCCTGCGTCGATGACGTCATCGCATACACCCGGAAGAGAAGACGCCGGCGTCTTCTCTTCCGGGTGTATGCGATGACGTCATCGACGCAGGCGCATTGAGGATGGAGCGGTCGAGCAGAGCGGCCGCCTCTCAGTGCGCCTGCGCCGATTGAAGCCAGGTACGGCGCAGGCGCGAGATTTCAAATTCTAACAGCGCCAGCAGAGAAGGATTACCTTCCCTGGCCCTGTCAATCAGCATGCCGAGGGGGCGTCATTACCATCGGAGGATGCGGCTGCTACCAGCAAGTAGCCGCCCTACTTGCTGGTAGCAAGGTAATTAGCATATTTTAAAAATCGTTTTTTAGCAAAATCTACTGAACCAAAATTATTAATTTGATTATGTATCATGAGATCGCACTATAGGGATTATTATTAAAGAAAAAAAAAAAAAAAACTGTTTAATGGGGTGACAGAAACCCTTTAACATAGTTACCTAAATTGTCAGGAAACATGATGTCCTTTGACAAAATGGAGGTCATTTTCGGATTCGGCGCACTAAAAAACATAAGTAAAAAGAGAAAAAGGTCCAGCTCGGTTAAAATGTTACCTTTATTTTTCAGTGCAGATAAAAGCCAGTTACAGTCCAGACTGGACTGTAACTGACTTTTATCTGCACTGAAAAATAAAGGTAACATTTTAACCGAGCTGGACCTTTTTCCCTTTTTACTCAAGCAACGCTGTGGTTCTTGGCGTGGTCCGTGCTTGGTGTGTCAGGGTTTGAGCACGCCTATACTCTTTTTTTGACTAAAAAACATAAAGATTACGTGGGATAACCAAAGCAGCTCTTGAAAAAAAAAATTTGCAGACCTTTTTGCAGACCTGTTATATAGAATTTTATTAAATTCTGTCTGGGGTATCATTGAGCTAATCTGTGATCAAATACATGTATTTATTTAGTTCCCAAGACGTTCATTGTTTTGTCCAAGCAGTCACTTACTGAACACTTATGTTTTTTTCCAAACTTTAAGGAAGTAAACAAAAACGGGTATGGCAGCACAACATTTCATGTACAAACAATAAAACTGGGAAATAGGGATTATACTAAATTAAAGTGGTATTATACCTACTATAAATGAAAAAAATAGAAGCTCTTTGTGCACATTTTTGATCAAACGTGTGTCGGACCCATCTACCAGGCGTCAAGGTGGATTCTGCAGATTGGTCCCTAACACTAAGGCCCCTTTCACACGAGTGAGTATTCCCCGCGGGTGCAATGCGTAATGCAAATGCATTGCGCCCGCACTGAATCCGGACCCATTCTTTTCAATTGGTCTGTGTACATGAGCGTTGGTTTTCACTCATCACTTGTGTGTTGTGTGAAAATCGCAGCATGTTCTATATTCTGCGTTTTTCACGCAACGCTGGCCCCATAGAAGCGAATGGGGCTGCGTGAAAATCATAAGCAAGTGCGGATGCGATGTGTTTTTCACGGATGGTTGCTAAAAGGTGTTTGTATACCTTCAGTTTTTTAATCACGTGCATGCAAAACGCATTGATACGCGATAAAAACTGAGCAACTGAACGTGATCGCATACAAAACTGAATGAACTTGCTTGCAAAATCGCTCATTTTTCACTGAACGCATTCGCAATGCATCCGAACCTAATTCGCTCAAGCTCGTCTGCAAGGGGCCTAACAGAACTGCCTCTCCTGGGCTTGACCTAAGCCTGCAATGTTCAGGGCGGTGTAGGAACCAGCTACATTTATATTCTGCTCAGAAGCCCTGGGCAGATGGGCGGGAAGTGCTCAATCTAAAAGAGGCAGTTACCCTCAATATATACTACAAGAAAGTTTAGACTAGCACATCCATAAAGCTAGCATGCAGGAAGCAAACAAAAACAGGTATAGCAACGCAACATTTCACATACAAACAATAAAACTGGGGAATAGGGATTATACAAAATAACATTTTTCAATACTTTAGGCTGTAGCTACATACTGTCATTATTAGAGTCTTTGCAATAAGAGCCTGAAGATCCTTCTGCAAGACTTGGAAAGGATCATTGCATGACTCATTTTCATATTCAAGGAATTAAACAATTCTTGCCTGGTGATAGCTCACACCCTTTGTTTAAACATAGCTTCACTAAACAATGAAATGTATTTAATATCCTTGAGATTACGTTTGTACACCTCTTAAAAACGATATGGCGCTAGAACTTCACAATAACACAGCATGAGTATTCACTTCATTCTATACTGGTGTGAAAAAGTTTAGCATGGTGTGGATAATTAATGCATATCAAAACTGACCTCTAACTTGGGACCCCTACCTTTTGCTCGACATCCTCCTAACATAACAACCTGAACAAGATCCCTTTATGATTTTTGAGAATGACAGCTCATTCCCCATAAATAGCCAATGTAAAGGTGGCAACAATCACAAGCTTGTTCATTGGGTGAAAGCATCATTGATGCTGACACCTAAATCATTGTCTCTGGGCAGCACAGGGATCTGCTGCCCAGAAATAAGGAATCTGTATGGGGACTAGTGTCGGGCGTGGATATTCGAATTGTGAATTTTAATTGGGAATATTGCCACTTCGAGAATTTGCAAAGATTTAGAATATATTGCTATATTTTCGTATTCGCAAATATTCTAGATTTTTTTTCATCTGAACCCATGATCCCTCCCTGCTTCTTGCTTGTGGGCCAATGAGAAGGCTGCAATGTCTTTGTCTGAGCTTAGCAACATCCCTAGCAACCAATAGGAAAGTTGCCTACCCCTTACTATATAAGAATCTCCCCAGCAGCCATTTCAGTTTTTTGCCGTTCTGAGAGAGAGAACAGTGACATTGCTGTGCTCTGTGCTTTCATCTGGATCCTATTCCTTATCCAATTACATTAGATAGTTAGTTAGCTTATACAGGTGAAACTTGAAAAATTTGAATATCGTGCAAAAGTTCATTTATTTTAGTAATGCAACTTAAAAGGAGTTGCATTATTGCAACTTAAAATTTGAATTTTGTGAAAAGGTTCAATATTCTAGGCTCAAAGTGTCACACTCTAGTCTGCTAATTAATCCATATCCCCTGAGCAAAGGGTACCTAAGATTGTGACTTTGGGGTTTTCATAAGCTGTAAGCCATAATCATCCAAATTATAACAAATAAAGGCTTGAAATATCTCGCTTTGCATGTAATGAGTCTATCTCATATATATTAGTTTCACCTTTTAAGTTGCATTACTGAAATAAATGAACTTTGCACGATATTCTAATTTTTCGAGTTTCACCTGTATATCTAATACAGATAGTGGGAGATAGTCAGTCAGTGTAGGTTAGATTCTGATATAGTGTAGCTGATAGGTTCCAGTGCCGGGTGTTAGGTAGTGTGATAGGTTCTGCTGTCCATATACAGGGAGTGCAGAATTATTAGGCAAATGAGTATTTTGACCACATCATCCTCTTTATGCATGTTGTCTTACTCCAAGCTGTATAGGCTCGAAAGCCTACTACCAATTAAGCATATTAGGTGATGTGCATCTCTGTAATGAGAAGGGGTGTGGTCTAATGACATCAACACCCTATATTAGGTGTGCATAATTATTAGGCAACTTCCTTTCCTTTGGCAAAAATGGTCAAAAGAAGGACTTGACAGGCTCAGAAAAGTCAAAAATAGTGAGATATCTTGCAGAGGGATGCAGCACTCTTAAAATTGCAAAGCTTCTGAAGCGTGATCATCGAACAATCAAGCGTTTCATTCAAAATAGTCAACAGGGTCGCAAGAAGCGTGTGGAAAAACCAAGGCGCAAAATAACTGCCCATGAACTGAGAAAAGTCAAGCGTGCAGCTGCCAAGATGCCACTTGCCACCAGTTTGGCCATATTTCAGAGCTGCAACATCACTGGAGTGCCCAAAAGCACAAGGTGTGCAATACTCAGAGACATGGCCAAGGTAAGAAAGGCTGAAAGACGACCACCACTGAACAAGACACACAAGCTGAAACGTCAAGACTGGGCCAAGAAATATCTCAAGACTGATTTTTCTAAGGTTTTATGGACTGATGAAATGAGAGTGAGTCTTGATGGGCCAGATGGATGGGCCCGTGGCTGGATTGGTAAAGGGCAGAGAGCTCCAGTCTGACTCAGACGCCAGCAAGGTGGAGGTGGAGTACTGGTTTGGGCTGGTATCATCAAAGATGAGCTTGTGGGGCCTTTTCGGGTTGAGGATGGAGTCAAGCTCAACTCCCAGTCGTACTGCCAGTTTCTGGAAGACACCTTCTTCAAGCAGTGGCACAGGAAGAAGTCTGCATCCTTCAAGAAAAACATGATTTTCATGCAGGACAATGCTCCATCACACGCGTCCAAGTACTCCACAGCGTGGCTGGCAAGAAAGGGTATAAAAGAAGAAAATCTAATGACATGGCCTCCTTGTTCACCTGATCTGAACCCCATTGAGAACCTGTGGTCCATCATCAAATGTGAGATTTACAAGGAGGGAAAACAGTATACCTCTCTGAACAGTGTCTGGGAGGCTGTGGTTGCTGCTGCACGCAATGTTGATGGTGAACAGATCAAAACACTGACAGAATCCATGGATGGCAGGCTTTTGAGTGTCCTTGCAAAGAAAGGTGGCTATATTGGTCACTGATTTGTTTTTGTTTTGTTTTTGAATGTCAGAAATGTATATTTGTGAATGTTGAGATGTTATATTGGTTTCACTGGTAAAAATAAATAATTGAAATGGGTATATATTTGTTTTTTGTTAAGTTGCCTAATAATTATGCACAGTAATAGTCACCTGCACACACAGATATCCCCCTAAAATAGCTAAAACTAAAAACAAACTAAAAACTACTTCCAAAAATATTCAGCTTTGATATTAATGAGTTTTTTGGGTTCATTGAGAACATGGTTGTTGTTCAATAATAAAATTAATCCTCAAAAATACAACTTGCCTAATAATTCTGCACTCCCTGTATACATGCTACAGACATAGTGTTGTGATGTCACAAGTTCACCAATCAATAATATGTAATCAGACCTGCTAAAATGTGAAGTTGCATGTATTGCGGCAAAATATGAGCATCATTAATTGCCAATTTGCGCAATCGCGAATATATTGGAGCACTCTATCGGCATATAAAGTTATTGTAATGTTCTGCCGTGCCAACCATTTTCTCCAGTCTCAGGAAACTTCCAGCAGCTTGAAAAATATAGCAAAAGTGACCCACGCCTGTACTGGGCACGCAATACGCGCATATTCCATTGCCGATTTTTGCAATCAAGAAAATAATGGCGAATTTCCAATTTATGAATTTATGATGAATATTCGCCCAAATATTAGCGAAATATTGCAAATTCGAATATTGCCTCTGCTGCTCATCACTTATGGGGACGAGGGATCACAGCA
Source organism: Bufo bufo (assembly GCF_905171765.1). NCBI lineage: Eukaryota > Metazoa > Chordata > Amphibia > Anura > Bufonidae > Bufo > Bufo bufo. Next base: position 391,567,811 of record NC_053392.1, read on the forward strand.
GTGATTGCGCATCCCCATACAATTTGTTTAAAAAGGAAGACGAAAAACAGGCACTCACCATCTGGATTTTGAATTCAAAGGTACAGATATCTTAATTATATTTTTCCACATAAAATGAAAATTAAAACATAAAATATAGAGCTACTGCTTCTTTTTATGATCACTGGCTGGGGGAGGTGGTTTCTTGTCCTTTGACTGAAGATCACTAATTAGTATATATATATATTGTGATACCGTTTCAAATACGTGTATATTACCAATACCAATATGTTTATACTTTTAGGGGAAATATATCAAATGTATATCACCTAAAATCTCATTGATTTTGTTGCCTATATTAACACCATGAATTATCAATGCTTGATAGCTGAATACATAGTTGAAGGCTGAATACATATAATATTGTGCATAAAAAGTTGAGTACATTCACCATGAATTATGAGTGCTTAATAGCTGAGTACATAGTTAAAAACTAAATAAGTAAAGTATTGTGCAAAAAACTCTGAGTACATTCACCATAAATTAGTAATACTTGATAGCTGGTACATAATTGAGAGCTAATAGCTTATGCTGTGCATAAAGTAAAAGCTGAATACATAAAATCTCTACAAGCTGAGTACATAAATAGTATATCAACAAATAGGTAAAAAAAAAGGTTTAAAAAAGTTAATCCCAAAAAATGTCACTTTGATCCATCGTACGTGAGTATAGCCTTCCCTTTGTTAAGAGAGGTAGGGTTATAGTCTCTGTGTTATACAATGTGAACTTGGTACATTCCTCCAATCTATAGTATAAATATGCATACATCTGCCCAATGGGTATATTAAAGTTAATGAATTAATCCTTATGACAGGAAACTGTTAAGAATGGGTATTTAAATTACTCCTGTTGATATACTTCTTTCCAATTTGCTGAGTACATTATGTAATTAATGGAAGCTTGGCAGACGCTCCCTCACTCAGCATACCTGGAGAATGCAGAGTTGAAGCAGTGCAGACCAGGGAAGGGAGATCTGCCATCTGCTCATTGTATAAATGAAAGCTTTGTGCTGCAGGAGATTAACCCTTTAGGGGGAGGGCTCTGGTTACTGACACTTTTGGGGGGCTATTGTTTCTGGCTAGTGAGGGCAGGCGGGATTAGCCTCAGGGTGAGGGCAGTGGCTGCCATCTAAACTGAATATGCTCACTACGGGGTGAGCATGTTGAACAGCTGGTGGTGCCCAAGGCGTATCGCAAGCTCATGTTGGAGCTAGCCCACCAACATGTTTTTGGGGGAAACCTGGGATGGCAGAAAACGCAGGACTTGATACTACAGCGGTTTTACTGGCCCAGTGTGTTCAGAGAGTTGGAAGAATTTTGTAAGTCTTGCCCAACCTGCCAGATAACTAGCCCCCAGCCACATTTCCGTAGTTCCCTGGTACCTCTCCTGATTATCGAGGTTCCGTTCAAGCGAATAACTATAGATCTCATATGCCCTTTACCGAAGTCCGCTAGAGGGCACCAACACATCTTGGTCGTCCTAGACTATGACACTCGGTACCGGGAGGCGGTACCCCTGCGACATACATCAGCCAAATTCATAGCTGAGGAGTTAATGGAGATGTTTTCTGGAGTGGGGCTACCTAAAGAGGTTCTGACCGACCAAGAGACCCCTTTTATGTCAAAGGTCATGAGGGACCTCTGTAAATTACTGCACATAAAACAGCTACGGACGTCTGTTTATCATCTGCAAACGGACGGCCTGGTAGAAAGGTTTAATCAAACATAAAAAAACATGTTAAAAAGATTGGTGTCAAAGGATGGGAGGAATTGGGACCTTCTTCTGCCCTTTCTCATGTTCGCAGTGCGAGAGGTGCCCCAGGCTTCTACTGGGCTCTTGCCCTTCAAACTTAGCCCCGACCTGGCACTACTAGGCAAGTAAAGTCATTCCTGGGAATGGTGGGATATTATATGAAGTTTGTCCCCCACTTTGCTATAGTAGCCGCACCCTTGACAGGGCTCTTGAAGGGACGCAAGTCAGTGATGGTTCACTGGGATGATCAAGCGCAAAAGGCTTTCGCTGCTTTGAAGTCAGCCATGTGTGGTTCCCCGGTTTTGGTGACGCCCGACTTCAAAAGGGGAGTTTATAGTACAGACCGATGCCTCTGAAGTCTCAGGAACTCAACGGGGAGGAGCATATCGTTGTCTTCCTCAGCCGTAAGCTTACCCCAGCCGAGACCAGGTACAGGATAGTGGAGAAAGAGTGCCTGGGTATCAAATGGGCACTAGAATCTCTCTGCGACTATTTGTTGGGGAGAAAGTTCTGCCTGGTGACTGACCACTCCCCTCTTAAATGAATGAGCCAGGCCAAGGACAGAAATGCCCGGGTCACCCGGGCATTAAGTTTTCGGTGGAACACAGGATAACTGTCGTATTATATATTTTTTTGGAGTATTGGATTGTGGTGATTTATATCACCTTGGTGGCCCTATTTCAACTTTTCACTGTGCATTCAATTACCCCTTAATTCCACATTTTTGTTCCCTGTACTGCCTACTTTTACCTGTGCTTAAAATAGGGTTGCTAGGCATGGTCCATCTATCTGTTGATAGACGGAGCACGCAGCGTGCAGGCTCACATTACTGACAGCCAGGGACTGTAAGTAAATTATTAAAGCCAGGTCCTCCCCAGCAGCTGGCTGCCTGGGCTGTGTGCACTTATCCCTGTCCCTGCGCTTGGCAGACGCTCACTCACTCAGCATACCTGGAGAATGCAGAGTTGAAGCAGTGCAGACCAGGGAAGGGAGATCTGCCATCTGCTCAGTGTATAAATGAAAGCAACATGTGGTAAGAGGACCCCTTTGTGCTGCAGGAGATTAACCCTTTAGGGGGAGGGCTCTGGTTACTGACACTTTTGGGGGGCTATTGTTACTGGCTAGTGAGGGCAGGCGGGATTAGTCTCAGGGTGAGGGCAGTGGCTGCCATCTAAACTCAATAGTGAAATTTCAGTTTTATGCAGACTGGTTGCTAAGGGCTGAATCTTATTAAATATGGGGTAAGTCCGTCTAATAGTAACTGATTCTGGAATATCATGTTAGTAATTCTCAAAGTGTCGATATTCACGAAAAAAAATTAGCTTTTCTAATATTCGCGCTCAACACTAATCCCGATACTTTGGAGGTGATCACTGCATGTAAATACAGCTCTTCACCTCCACTGATGAGCAAGCAATTATCAGGAAGGAACTGTTCCTTTCTAATAATTGTCTGCTCGTTCATCGGGTAATCAGCAGTACATTTACACAGCCAGATCATTGCTAACGAGCTTTACTATGACTGCTAAATTTTTATACTTCCTATTAGGAATCTACCTTCCTAGTTGTGGTCCCTTGCTGTGGTGGTCTAATATGCTTTTTCAAGGCAGTGTCTGTAAGGTCACGTCTATTCTAATTACATAATTTTGATTTCCTAGAAGTGATGGGATTAAAAGGTTCTTAATGTAGGAAATTTGTTGATTAAAGGGGTTATGCCATAATTGATGTAAAAAATTAAAATTATACATAAGTACATGAGAATACCTTTCTAACAAAAGCAGAACCAGTTCTGTACCTCACATGGATCCAGAGATCTCCACATTCACTGCTCCAATTGCTCTGCTAGATTATCTTCAGCCTGGCAGCTCAGGGAGTGTGCCCTTTCTGCTGTAGCTCTCTGTAACTGCCACAGTGTAACAGTGGCTGCTGTGCGCCGCTGTTCCCCTGCTTACCGCCACGCTCCCGGGATTACAGCCAGTGTTTCCCATTCACCGCTACAGTCCTGGGCTCTGTCTGTGTAGGTACTGTTGTTCTGGGATCCGCTCCACAGTTTTCTCTCAGCCCTGGCCACAGCATGCTTGCTGCTTGTTTCCTGCAGCACTTCCTTAAGGGCCAGCGTGCATCACTTCCTGGGCTTTATGGGTTAGGTCATGTGACCTCACTGACCAATCCTAGCCCTCCTGCGCATATATAAGTGGCTCAGCCCTCTTCCCAGATGCCTCAGTGTCAAGGTCCTTGTATCCTGCTAAGGTTCCTGATTTCCGCTGGTGTTCCTGTGTTCCTGACTCGTACCTGTATTCCTGGACTCTGCTACCTGTTAGATCCCTGCCTGTTTGCCTGGACTCTCCTGTTGCCGACCCGGATTGCCTGACCTGTACCTGTGCCACCTGCCCTGACCTTTTACCTGACTGACTACGCGTGTGCCTCATCCTTCGGTCCTGCACCACTGGTACCTTTCTCGGGTACCTCCTGGTCCGCCTGGACCAGCTGCCTCATGTGCCTATCCTCCTTAAGAGGTAGCGACCTGGTGTTCTCCTCGGGAAAGTCTATCCCAACCATCAGGGGTACTGTGAAAATCGTAGGGTTCACGTAGACAACGCCCTTAGAAGAGGTAGGACACGTGGCACAGTTCACACCCGCTGGTTCGGGACAGTACACTGAGGCCATGGACCCCGCTGGTCTGTCTGTCCAGGAACATTTACGCCGCAAAGCAGAGAACCTGTGTCTGTATTGTGGAGGCAAGACCCACTTTGTGCGTAATTGTCCACAGAAGCCGGGAAACGCCAATGTCTAGGATCAGTCGGAGAGGTGGTCCTAGACAAGGAGAAGTCCTCTCTAAAAACTTTCAGTTCCGGTGACTCTCTCTCACAAGGGAGTCACACTGTCTGTGCCTGCATTCTTGGACTCTGGATCAGCCGGTAACTTAATTCAGCAAGCTCTGGTCCATCGGTACCGACTCTCTACCATCCATCTAGAAAGGCCTCTGTCTGTGGCTTCCGTAAATGGATTGCCACTTCCTGAACTCATGTTTTCTGTTACTATGCCCCTTAAGTTGCAAATAGGGGTTCTGCATTCAGAGATGATCTCCTTCTATGTGCTGCCAGCGTCCGTGAATCCGGTTATCCTTGGTTGTACCTGGCTGCGTCAACACACTCCAGTTGTGGACTGGCACGCCAGTCAGATTCTGTCAGTCCACCTGCTTATCTGAAATCCGACCTGCTTCTTCGCCTACTGTACCTGTAGACCTGCCTGGACTTCCGCAGCAGTATACCAGTTTTGCGGATGTCTTCAGTAAAAAAGAGGCCGAGACCCAGCCTCCTCATCGTCCATATGATTGTCCGATTGACCTTCTGCTCGGTGCCACTCCTCCTCATGGTCGAGTATACCCACTCTCACTTCCCAAGACCCAAGCAATGTCTGATTATATCAACACATTACCATAGACTTTGTTACAGATCTGCCTTAAGGGTTCCCAGTATCAAGTTTGCTCCTAGGTTTCTTGGACCCATTGAAGTATTGAGGTTCAACGAAGTGACATACAAGTTACGTCTGCTTCTCTCTCTGCTTATTCCTAATGCCTTCCACGTGTCCTTACTAAAACCAGTAGTCCTTAATCGCTTTTTGACAGCTCCTTCTGCTCCAACTCCGGTATCTGAAGATTCTGACAAGATATTTGAGGTCAAAGACATCCTGAACATCAAAAAGCGTGGCAAGAAGACATACTATCTTGTGAAGACATACTATCCTGTCTTCGGAACCAGAAGAGAACATTCATGCTCCGAGCTTAATTAAAAAGTTAATCTCGTCGTTGACTCAAGAAGAGGGGGCATAAGGGGGGGTACTGTAACAGCGGCTGCTGTGAACCACTGTTCCCCTGCTTACCGCCGCGGTCCTGGGCGCCGTGTTCAGTGGTGATCTGCGGTCAGTGCTTCTCATTCACCGCTGCAGTCCTGGGCTCTGTCTGTGTAGGTACTGTTGTTCTGGGATCCGCTCCACAGTTTTCTCTCAGCCCTGGCCACAGCATGCTTGCTGCTTGTTTCCTGCAGCACTTCCTTAAGGGCCAGCGTGCATCACTTCCTGGGCTTTATGGGTTAGGTCATGTGACCTCACTGACCAATCCTAGCCCTCCTGCGCATATATAAGTGTCTCATCCCTCTTCCCAGATGCCTCAGTGTCAAGGTCCTTGTATCCTGCTAAGGTTCCTGATTTCCGCTGGTGTTCCTGTGTTCCTGACTCGTACCTGTATTCCTGGACTCTGCTACCTGTTAGATCCCTGCCTGTTTGCCTGGACTCTCCTGTTGCCGACCCGGATTGCCTGACCTGTACCTGTGCCACCTGCCCTGACCTTTTACCTGACTGACTACGCGTGTGCCTCATCCTTCGGTCCTGCACCACTGGTACCTTTCTCGGGTACCTCCTGGTCCGCCTGGACCAGCTGCCTCATGTGCCTATCCTCCTTAAGAGGTAGCGACCTGGTGTTCTCCTCGGGAAAGTCTATCCCAACCATCAGGGGTACTGTGAAAATCGTAGGGTTCACGTAGACAACGCCCTTAGAAGAGGTAGGACACGTGGCACAGTTCACACCCGCTGGTTCGGGACAGTACACTGAGGCCATGGACCCCGCTGGTCTGTCTGTCCAGGAACATTTACGCCGCAAAGCAGAGAACCTGTGTCTGTATTGTGGAGGCAAGACCCACTTTGTGCGTAATTGTCCACAGAAGCCGGGAAACGCCAATGTCTAGGATCAGTCGGAGAGGTGGTCCTAGACAAGGAGAAGTCCTCTCTAAAAACTTTCAGTTCCGGTGACTCTCTCTCACAAGGGAGTCACACTGTCTGTGCCTGCATTCTTGGACTCTGGATCAGCCGGTAACTTAATTCAGCAAGCTCTGGTCCATCGGTACCGACTCTCTACCATCCATCTAGAAAGGCCTCTGTCTGTGGCTTCCGTAAATGGATTGCCACTTCCTGAACTCATGTTTTCTGTTACTATGCCCCTTAAGTTGCAAATAGGGGTTCTGCATTCAGAGATGATCTCCTTCTATGTGCTGCCAGCGTCCGTGAATCCGGTTATCCTTGGTTGTACCTGGCTGCGTCAACACACTCCAGTTGTGGACTGGCACTCCAGTCAGATTCTGTCAGTCCACCTGCTTATCTGAAATCCGACCTGCTTCTTCGCCTACTGTACCTGTAGACCTGCCTGGACTTCCGCAGCAGTATACCAGTTTTGCGGATGTCTTCAGTAAAAAAGAGGCCGAGACCCAGCCTCCTCATCGTCCATATGATTGTCCGATTGACCTTCTGCTCGGTGCCACTCCTCCTCATGGTCGAGTATACCCACTCTCACTTCCCAAGACCCAAGCAATGTCTGATTATATCAACACATTACCATAGACTTTGTTACAGATCTGCCTTAAGGGTTCCCAGTATCAAGTTTGCTCCTAGGTTTCTTGGACCCATTGAAGTATTGAGGTTCAACGAAGTGACATACAAGTTACGTCTGCTTCTCTCTCTGCTTATTCCTAATGCCTTCCACGTGTCCTTACTAAAACCAGTAGTCCTTAATCGCTTTTTGACAGCTCCTTCTGCTCCAACTCCGGTATCTGAAGATTCTGACAAGATATTTGAGGTCAAAGACATCCTGAACATCAAAAAGCGTGGCAAGAAGACATACTATCTTGTGAAGACATACTATCCTGTCTTCGGAACCAGAAGAGAACATTCATGCTCCGAGCTTAATTAAAAAGTTAATCTCGTCGTTGACTCAAGAAGAGGGGGCATAAGGGGGGGTACTGTAACAGCGGCTGCTGTGAACCACTGTTCCCCTGCTTACCGCCGCGGTCCTGGGCGCCGTGTTCAGTGTTGATCTGCGGTCAGTGCTTCTCATTCACCGCTGCAGTTCTGGGCTCTGTCTGTGTAGGTACTGTTGTTCTGGGATCCGCTCCACAGTTTCCTCTCAGCCCTGGCAACAGCATGCTTTCTGCTTGGCTCCTGGGCTTAATGGGTTAGGTCATGTGACCACTCCTAGCCCTCCTGCGCATATATAAGTGTCTCAACCCCCTTCCCAGATGCCTCAGTGTCAAGGTCCTTGTGTACTGCTAAGGTTCCTGATTTCCGCTGGTGTTCCTGTCTCGTACCTGTATTCCTGGACTCTGCTATCTGTTAGATCCCTGCCTGTTTGCCTTGCCTCATCCTTCGGTCCTGCACCCCTGGTACCTTTTTTCAGGTACCTCCTGGTCGGCCTGGACCAGCTGCTTCGTGTGCCTATCCTCCCCAAGAGGTAGCGACCTGGTGTTTCCCCTCGGGAAAGTCTATCCCCACCATCAGGGGTACTGTGAAGATAGAGGGGTTCACTTAGACTACGCCCTTAAAGGAGGTAGGACACGTGTCACAGTGGGTTAACACCCGCTGGTTTGTGACACACAGCTTCTAACAGAACATATGGCTGTTGGCAGTTGAAGATTTAAAAAGGTTTCCAGGCTTTTAATATTAATGACCTATCCCCAGGATAGGTCATCAATATCAGATCGCGGGGTGGTCTGACACCCGGCATCCCCGCCGATCAGCCGTTTGAGAAGACAGTAAGCGTAGTGCAGATGTGCCATCTTTCCTCCTGCTCGCTGCTGTATGTCTATGGGACAGCAGCAGCAGACAGGAAGAGAGAAGGGAGACGGCACATGCCGTCTCCTCAAGCAGCTGATCAGCGGGGGTGCATATGTCACTGGCTATACTAAATTATTACTTACATGCAAATTACAAAAGTATTCAGATCCAGGTGCTGGTTTGAAAAATGTAGAATATGTTTTGTGACACAATCCCTTTAACCCTTTAAGGACCAGGCTCATTTTCACCTTAAGGACCAGGCCATTTTTTGCAATTTATGTGTGAATAACTTTAAAATGCTTTCACTTATCCAGGCCATTCTGAGATTAGCAAATTTCCATGTTTCAGTTTCTCTACTTCTATAATACATAGTAATACTTCCAAAAATAGTTATTAATTTACATTCCCCATATGTCTACTTCATGTTTGGATCATTTTGGGAATGCCTTTTTATTTTTTGGGGACGTTGCAAGGCTTAGAAGTTTAGAAGCAAATCTTGAAATTTTTCTGAAATTTTCCAAAACCCACTTTTTAAGGACCAGTTCAGGTCTGAAGTCACTTTGTGAGGTTTACATAATAGAAACCACCCAAAATGACCCCATTTTGGAAACTACACCGCTCAAGGTATTCAAAACTGATTTTACAAACTTTGTTAACCCTTTAGGTGTTCCACAAGAGTTGATGGCAAATGGAGATGAAATTTCAGAATTTAAATTTTTGGGCAAATTTTCCATTTTAATCCATTTTTTCAAGTATCAAAGCAAGGGTTAACAGCCAAACAAAACTCAATATTTATTGCCCCGATTCTGTAGTTTATAGAAACACCCGACATATGGTCATAAACTACTGTACGGGCACACGGCAGGGTGCAGAAGGAAAGGAACACCATATGGTTTCTGGACTGGTTTATTTACACCATGTCCCATTTGAAGCCCCCCTGATGCACCCTAGAGTAGAAACTGCACAAAGCTGACCCCATTTTGGAAACTACGGGATAAGGTGGCAGTTTAGTTAGGACTATTTTTAGGGTACATATGATTTTTGGTTGCTCTATATTACATTTTTGTGAGGCAAGGTTACAAAAAATTTAAATTCTGAAATTTCATCTCCAATTGCCAATAACTCTTGTGGAACACCTAAAAGGTTAAAAAAAAGTTTGTAAAATCAGTTTTGAATACCTTGAGGGGTGTAGTTTCTTAGATGGGGTCACTTTTATGGAGTTTCTACTCTAGGGTTGCATCAGGGGGGCATCAAATGGGACATGGTGTCAAAAAACCAGTCCAGCAAAATCTGCGTTCCAAAAACCATATAGCGCTCCTTTCCTTGTGCGCCCTGCCGTTTGGCCATACAGCATTTTACGACCACATATGGGGTGTTTCTGAAAAATACAGAATCAGGGCAATAAATATAGAGTTTTGTTTGACTGTTGGAGATACAAAAATTAATTTTTTTTGTTTAAAAAAGGATATTATAGTGTAAAACCTAAATACATTTTAAAAGGTAGACATATTAGGTATTGCTGCGTTCGTAAGAATCTGCTCTATAAAAATTACAAATGACCTAACCCCTCAGATGAACACAATCAAAAAAATAAAATAAAAAGGTGTAAAAAAAAGCAATTTTGTGTTCATCTGAGAGGTTAGGTCATGAGAGCCATATTTTTATTTTATTTTTTTCTGGGCGATTGTCTGTGGCCAAATAGAATTAAAATTGGGGAAGGGGATAATAAATGTAGTACTCCATGGAAGTGTGGTACTCCCTGAAGCAACCGTCAATGCAGAGGCCCGGATGATCGGGGCACGTGTCGCACTGAGTGGTGGTGTCCTTCTGTATCCCCCTCCTGTGACACACTCTGCACTTTTTTGGGGACCTCTCCTTCTTTCCAGTATGGGGGACCACACCTGGAAAGTGTTGGCCAGGGACAATCATGGCGCCTCCAGTTCCCGAGGTACTCTGGCCTGCTCTTTCCCAGTCAGAAAAGATCAGGGCCTTGAGGACTGCCTCATAGAACTGCAGGAATTTCCCTGTGACGCCAGTGCTCCGGGACAACACAAAAGAGTTGTACAAGGCAACCTGTACCAAGTAGACCGGAACTTTTTTGGACCATGCCCGGGTTTTGCGCATGGCGTTATATGGCTTGAGGACAGAGATATCAACTCCTCCCATATAACGATTGCGGTCCACGATACAATCGGGCTTGAGGACCGTTGCCGCGGTACCTCGCAAAGGGACAGTGGTGATGCCGTTACCGTGAATTGTGGACAGTACAAAGACATCCCTCTTGTCCTTATATCTGACCAGCAACAGGTTTCCACTGGCAAGGTTACGGGTCTCACCCCTGCGGATAGGTACCTGGAGGGGGTGGTTAGGGAGGCAACGTTGATTTTACTGCACGGTCCCACAAGCGGACGTGGATCTGGTGGCGAGGGACTGGAACAAGGTGATACTAGTATAAAAGTTATCCACGTACAGGTGGTAACCCTTATCTAGCAGTGGGTGCATAAGGTCCCACACAAGTTTCCCGCTAACACCCAGAGTGGGAGGACATTCTGGGGGTTCAATACGGGAATCTTGCCCCCTTGTGCACACGAAACTTGTAAGTATACCGTAAGGTACTCTCACAAAGTTTGTACAGCTTCACACCATACCTCGCCTGCTTAGAGGGAACATACTGGCGGAAAATGAGTCTCCCTTTGAAAGCAATGAGAGACTCATCAACAGCGACCTCACTTCCAGGTACATAGGCCTCCAAAAATTTGGCTCCGAAGTGATCGATGACTGGCCTGATTTTGTTCAGGCGGTCATAGGCAGGATCCCCTCGGGGGGGGGGACATGCTGCATTATCTGCATAATGCAGGAATTTCCAAATGGCCTCAAAACGGGAACGTGTCATGGCCATACAGTAGAGTGGAGTCTGGTAGAGGACGTCCCCACTCCAATACAGCCTGACACAGTTTTTTTTTACTAGGCCCATGTGCAGCACGAGGCCCCAAAACGTCCTCATCTCGGCTGCACTGACCGGAGTCCAGCCACCAGACCTAGCTAAAAAGGAGCCCGGGTGTTGAGCAATGAACTGCTGGGCGAACAAGTTTGTTTGTGCCACCATCAGATTCACAAAGTGGTCACTGAAAAAAAAACGAAAAAAGTCATATTCAGTGACTGTGGAAATCTGAATTCCTGATTGGCCAACCAAGTCAGGAATCACGGGCTCAAAATCCTCTGGGGTACACCAGACAAGTTCACCGGTAGGGGGCTCAGGTGGACTTATCTGGTGGGCTGGAAAACTAGTACGAGCCCCAGGGCGGCTCCTACTAGTGTGGGCCACAGGGTCCCTGGCATGGGGGTCCCCTTGCTCCGCCTGGCGGCGTCACTAGATGATGAGGAGGACGCGGATGACCAGAGGAAAGTGGGGTCATCCTCGTCCTCACTGGGGCTCTTGGAGTCGGAGGCAAGCAGGGCGTATGCCTCCTCAGCCGAGAACGTCTGGTGGGCCATAGGGGAGTGTGTGTGTGTGTGTAAAACTTTATTTAGTGTGCGTGTGTGTGGGGGGACGGGTGTTCACGTTCACTGCCCTAAACCTAACAGGAAAAAAAAGAACTAAATAAAAAAAAGAGAGCCTCAAAAATTTGAAAAAAAAAAAGATTCAAACTCGCTGATCAGCGGTGGGGTGGGCGATGCACTAACAGTGGCCGGACGCTAAGAGTGCCGGCCACAGTCCGCGCACGCACAAAAAAAAGTGTGCTGTGGACCCCGATCAGGGTGAAGCCCAAAAATAAAACTTTTTTTTCCCCCTAAAACTATCCCTGCCTAATCTAACCTTTCCCTGCAAACTTTGAGTGGCTCACATAGGGGTGCTGGAGTTGCTGGGCTCAGGTGGACGGACGCTCCTCTCTCCACGGAAGCAATGTGGAGGAGGAGAGCAGAGCTGGGTGAAGTTAACCCCCGCCCGCCCATCTAGCCAATAGGAAGCGATCCTGAGAGGTGATGTCACTGCCACCTCTCAGGATCTAAAGATAATGATTGGTGGTGTATTTTCACACCACCGATCACCATTCTATTCTGGGTTTTCGGGTCACCAGAGACCTGAATGACCTGGAAATGCAGCAAACCACAGGTCTGAATTGACCTGTAGTTTGCTGCGATTGCCGATATGGGGGGGTCACAGGACCCCCGTCGGCATTGTCACAGAGTGACTGCTGAATGATTTCCACAGAGACTCTGTTCCGATCAACACCCGCCACGTGCCAGAGATCCTAAATACGCAGGGCATGTCTGTAGGCCCTGTGTCCTTAAGGACTCAGATATCAGGGCGTACAGGTACGCCCTGTCTCCGCAAGAGGTTAAGCTGAAATACTACCGGTACCATGAGCCACACCAGAAAGGCATCGGGAGATTAACAAGGGGCTCAAGAACAAGTGTAGGAAGATGGGGTTTGGGTTCCTGGAGAACTGTTCTGACCTCTCTGCCGACTACAGGCTCTATCGTAGGGATGGGTTGCATCTCAGTGAGGAGGGTGCAGCTGTTTGGGAGGAGAAGATGGCTAGAAGGTTGGAAGAATGTTTATACTAGGTACTGGGGGAGGGTAATTACATTATAGGTAGAGAATATAGTGCAGATAGAAACCTGGGGCGAGGTAATGAAACTGGGGGAGGAGTGGAAGAAGGGACTAGAGCAGTTAATAAGGAAAGGTGTACGGTAAAATATATACATAAACCTCTTATTTGTATGTATACTAATACCAGAAGCCTGACTAATAAAACTGGTGAACTGGAAGTAGTGATGTGTGAGGAGGACTATGACATAGTGGGAGTAACTGAGACATTGCTGGATGATGGCTATGACTGGACGGTTAACGTACAGGGCTACAGTCTGTTTAGAAATGATTTTAAACACTGGAGAAGGGGAGGGGTTTTCCTTTATGTAAAGTCCTGTCTAAAGCTAACACTCTGTACCCGGATATAAGCTCCCCTTCACTCCTTTACCATGTACGAGTGAAGCATTGGAGCAGTTCCTTGTTCCGAATCTCCCTTTGCCTTGTGCTCCATTGCGTTGGGCAAGGTCTGTTTGTTGTGAACTGGTGACATACTATATGTGAGTATCCTACAAAATGAGTTACTTCATACACTCGAGTACTATAGGTAGAGATGAGAGAATTTCTTGAAAATTTTATTTGGCTGATTTGCCGAATTTCACAAAAAAATTTGCTTAATCATGAAGCACATTTTTTGGTAAGTAGCGGGTGCAATAACAGGGAGCTGCGATAGCGCCGCCCCCATCTTTGTACCCCTCAGATGCTGCGTTCATACATGATCGCGGCATCTGAGTGTAAAAACAGTGTAAAATGAACAAGATTTTTTTTTTTTAATCAAACTTACCTCCTCCATTTGCTCGCAACGGGCCGCCTGCCGCCATCTTGCTTGAAGATCTCAGCCGAAATCCTGTGCGGCACGAGATTACGTCATCACGAGCAAATGGAGGCGGTAAGTTTGAATATATATATTTTTTTAATACTATTTCAGGTTAAATTGATTCGCTGACAGGAAGCACGAGGAAATTTGACTTCTAGGCGAATCAAATTTATCCTGAAATTCTGATCGAATTCCACTTCGTGGGATTCGATTTGCCCATCTCTAACTATAGGTATGTAAAGGATGACATAGGCTTCCAGTAGGACAGCGACCCGAAGCATATGCTGAGATTGCTGAAGAAATGGTTCAATGACAATGAAGTACAGGTGCTGGATTGGCCACCACAGTCCCCAGACCTCAACCCAATTGGACACTTGTGGGGTAGAGTTAAAGAAAAAGCTGTATTTGTACCCAAGTAAGTTGACCAGTATGCACCAACATTGGGAACATGTTGAAGAGACCTGGGAACAGATTTCGGTTGAGACATGCTTGAATCTGATCGAGAGCATGCCCAGAAGGATTCACGCAGTGTTAAAAGCCAAAAGGTGGATTTGCAAAATAATAAAAATTTTAATTTAGAATTTTAAGAACAAAACAGTAACAATGCAGTTACATGACATGAATCTGCATAACTAATGATATGCTAAATAGTTGCGAGTCCAATTTATGTATGACATAGCCAAGATGTTCGTCTATAAAATGATGGTAGTCTCATGTTTGAAGCTGTAGTGCAGGAGTGGGGAACCTCTGGCCGCATACGGCCCGCGAGATCATTTCATGTGGCCCCAGGCCCCCTGACAGAACATATTGTGAAAATGCTAATGACTGCTTCCATTATGAAGCGGTCATTAACATGCGGGAGCCACAGGAAGATGAGAACAGCGCTGCACTGCCTGTCCTCACCTTCCCTGGTCTTCTTCCGGCCCCACTCTATGTCCTGACATGTACAGTGTCAGGATGTAGTGCACGTAGACGCACACTGTTAAATATCGTCCAGCATTTCTTAATTTTGTAAGAAATGCTTCAGAAGGAGCCAACAAAATATGGAGCGTTCTTGATGAAAGATAAAAGTTAAAAGGTTTTAATTCGCATAAAAAGAAAGGTTACAAAGTTTAGGAAGAAAAATAAAGTACAACAGATGAATCTTAAAAGGTTACAAGCAAGCAATAAACTAATTTAAAATGAGTGAAAAAGTAGTTCCCTTAAATGTGTATGTGTGAATCTGTGTGTGTAGAGAGCAACAGGTGTCTTGTTAAAGAATGCTCTGCCACTGTCATGAAACAAAGTTTTTTTATAGGTTGACTCTCCATAGAGTTACATTGTATCCTAAATTTACCATTCTAACAGACATATATGGTTAACAAGTAAAACCCCTTACATCATGATTTTCTAAGTATTCCTTATTTGTAAAGCTAATAATAATATGCTGAGAAGGAGGATTCCTAACCTTCCCAAATACTATTGTCGTCTCAAGAACTGTCAAAATTGACACTTCACACAAGTGCTGACCTTTCATGGTCCTTAAAATACCCTATCCTACAAAAAAGTGTTAGTATATTATTTTACATTTCCCCCTGATTATGATTTTAAATCTAAATTTTCAATCATAACCTTCTAATTTAACGCAATTATCCACCATTCGTATCACATTCGTATCACATTCATTCATTGACCATGTTATAGCACTTGGTTGATTGATCAATTTTTTTGATTCAGTATTCAATATAGAATTGGAATACTGTTCTTTTTAACATTTCTTTTAAAATGTTGTCTCCCTTATTTATTTCTTCCTTTATATTCCTATATGTTTTCCTAATCCTATACATAATAAAAATTTGATAGATAACACACAAAAATATCACAATAAATATAATAATTATAGGATGGGACAAAGTATTCCCAACTGCTGTTTGTGCAGAAGATTTTGTCCACATATTTACAGATTTCTTCAATTTTCCCCACCAAGATGTTCCAGACATAGTATTCCATTCATGTTCTATTTCTGATAATTGTCCTTGATGGTGATTAAATGCAATTTCAGCTTCTTTTACTTGTTCGTTTAATATTTTTAAAAGACCTTTATCCTTTTTAATTTTAATTTCTTCTGTCCACTCATCCCACGGAAATTTGTTAATTTGAGTGAGATTGAATTGCATTGGAAAGGTTTTCAATTGATTTATATTTATGGAAGAAATATTAAGTCTTCCTAAATTCATTGAAATAGCTCTCAAATCTCAAATTCTCGTAATGTATACAAGAAGAAAAGAATGCTACGACCTTTTCTTTCTCAGACATCACTTGTACACAAACTTTGTTTAAACCAACTTGAGTTACCAAATCATGAATTGAGTACACATTCTCAATCCGTGCATGGCAAGAAGTTTGATTATGGAAACAAGAATGATAAATTGCCTTATCTTGCTCCGGTAAACAGATTATTTTAGAAACAAAGTGTAGACATGAAGAAAGATCCAATTGTTCTATATGAGAACCATAATATGCAAATTCAGAATACATCTATCGATGTACACTCCCATGTACCTGTTCTATTATTATGTGTGAATGTTCATTGTAATTGAGTGAACTTTGTTTTGGGTCCTGCTGTTGCATGTAATTCAATGTGTGTATCATGTCTGAAGTGTAATTCAATACAACAGTTAACGCCATAACCCATGCAAAGACTTCCGGAAATGTCTCTGGAATTATCTTGAATTTGTTCTTCCAGAAAATCCTCAAGATGAAATCCTCTTCTCCTTCGTGCAAGGATTGAAGTCTCTGTATCATGGTCACTCTTTTTATCAAGAAACAATTCTGCGAACGTAGTTGTGAACATCATCATCAACAATGACATTCTCATCATGAAACTGTTTTTCTGAAGACATCTTTTTCCGTTGTAGAATGCATATTCCATGAAGAATTTCATTCCCTAATGAAGAAAAGCAGTATCATTATTTTGGTACATACAATTTACATTGATCAACATGTACCCACAATTTATGTTGTCTGCGAGTATTCTTTAAAGCATTCGGTGCTCTTTGAACCAAAATCATTACTTGTCCCATAGTATCAATGATTCCAAAGGGACCTTCCCAATTACTTTCCCAAGGTCCACTCTTCCTGAAGGTCTTAATCATTACAAAAGTACCTTTCACAAATTTAGAAGAATGAGGTGGTATCATGCATTGCATTTTGGATGCAGCATATGGAAGAATTGTACTTAAATTCTCTTGTAATAACTGTAACCACCTGGACCTTGCTACTGCATCTTTTTGAGGAGTAGACAAGAATGGTTTGTTTGGGAAAATTAATGGCATTGTTCTTTCCGTCATCAATTCAAATGGAGTATATTGTGTTGTAGAGGAAACAGTTCCTCTTATACTCATCAGTACAAAGGGTACTGCATCAACCCATGTATTCCCTTTGTCTAACAACATTTTTGCAATCCTTATCTTACTTGTTCTGTTCATTCTTTCCACAATGCCTGCAGATTGTGGGTGATACGATACATGGAACTGTTGTTTTATGCCTAGAATAGCACAAACTGTTTGCATGATTTTACCTGTAAAATGACTTCCTCTGTCAGATGTAATCATTCTTGGGATCCCCCAAGTACAAAACACATGATTCATCAATGCCCTTGCTGTAGACAGAGCATCATCCTTCCTGACAGGTAAGATCTCTACCCATTTTGAAAATACATCCACCACCACTAATGCATACCTCAGTCCATGTTTACCTGAAGGTAGAGGACCTATGTAGACTATCTGTAATGTAGACCAAGAACCATCTGCAGGTGCAATTCGTAAAAGTGGAGGCTTTTGTCCTTTAGGTCGCGGGTTGACTTGAGCACAAATGAGACATGACTGAACAACATCTTGGACAGTCTTCTCCATTTTGTCCCAGTAAAATTTCCCTTTTAGAACTCCTAACAGTTTTTCCTGACCCAAATGACCTAAACTCTCATGATTGTATTTGGTGAATTCAATTTGTAAGTGTTTTGGGACAACAGGACGCAATTCCCCCTTACAGTCATGACACAAAACCCTGTTTTCACAAACAAAGGGAGGTTTTGGATCAACCTGAGAAGCAGCAATGGACGAATCCTTCGCTTGTTCTTCTGCAAAGGAAGGCAAATGCGTGCCTGTTTTCCTTACTGGTAAAGCTTTCAAAGATTCAGTTTCTCCCTCCAACTTTCCTGTCCTAGCTGCTTCCTTAGCCAATGCATCTACTGTATTGTTTCCAATAACTAGCTCATGTTTGCCTTTTTTATGTGCGGGAACTTTGACTATAGCATACCCATTTGGATTTTTAGTAGCCAACTTGAACACTTCCTTGAGTGTATCACTATGAACCAGGACCTTGTTAGAGGAATCTACAAAACCTCTTTTCTCCCACACTGGTAAATAGTCTGTCAGTGATCTCACGATATATGAGCTGTCACTATAAATAACCAAGGGACTCTTGTTTTCTTTCTCATCAATTGTCAGTACTGTCTTGACAGCTTCTAACTCTGCTCTCTGAGCTGAATAGTGTCCTGGTAGCCTATGCTGAACTGCATATGCCCTCTCAGGATACCAGATAGCGTAACCTGAATAGTATTTTCCCTCTGACCAGAATCTTTAGCCGTCTACAAACACTGGTTCATCAACGTTCTCTGCATCTCTTCTAAAAAGAGATGAATTTAGTTCACAAAATGTCTCTAAGCATTCATGCACTTTCCCTTCTTACTGCATTAGTTGAGGAAGTACATACTTGGCTTTGTGATCAATCTCAATTTGCTTTGATGATAAAGACAACAACCAATGTGCAAATCTTTGATGTGACACACCCGGGATGTTTTTCTCAAGGAGAAGTTTTAATGTGGAGTGAGGAGTCTGCAGAATGATTTTATTAAATCCAACTATGTGTTCTATTGCCTTGACAGCAAAATGAACACCCACCAAATGTTTTGCACAAGTTTCAAACCCTTTTTCCACAGGTGTGAGAAGCTTGGAGAAATAGCCCAAAATCCGCCATTCTCCCCCTTGCAACTGCAAGAGTACAGCTGACACAGCCGTGTCTGAGGTATGAACCTGCAAAGCAAAAGGTGCCAGAGACATAGCTGTTGACAATGCTGGAGAGTTTTGCATACTTCGCTTTAAAAGTTCAAATGCCTTCTGTTGTTCCTCTTCCCATGGTCCAAAAGAGTTATCATCATTATTTTTCAAGAGATCATAAAGAGGCTTAGCTTTTTCTGCAAACCCTTCTATGAATTCTCTGGAAAAGTTTACCAGACCCAAGAAATGTCTTAGAGCCTTGTGTGATGTTGGAATGGGAAGAGAAGCAATAGCTTCAATCCTTTCTTGAAGAGGCTGTCTCTTTCCTGGACTGATTAACACTCCAAGATATCTCACTTTATTTTGCAACAACTTGACTTTTTGGGTATTCAATTTCAAACCTGCTTCATGCAACAATGAAAACAATTCTGCTAAGAGAGACAAATGCAACTCTTTATCCTCAGTGGCTAAAAGAATATCATCAACATATTGCAACAGACAATCGGGTCTTGAAAATTTGGACAATACTTTTGCAACTGCCTGATGAAATATGCTAGGTGATAAATGAGCTCCTTGAGGCAATCTGCAAAATACATATTGCTCATCCATGAAAGAAAATGCAAACTTGTATTGACAACTTTTTGCAAGAGGAATGCTGAAAAAACCATTACTGATGTCTAAAACAGAGAAAAACTTTGCCTTAGCGTTCAGTCGTGCCATCAGGTCATGAGTATCTGCAACAATGGGTGCCACATTTGGGGTATACTTATTCAGTAGTCTTAGGTCCAATAACATTCGGTATGAACCATCAGGCTTCACGGTACACCACAAAGGATTGTTCATTACTGAATTAGCTTTTCTAATGACACCCTGATCAAGCAGTTCCTGTATGATTTTAGACATGGGACCAATTGATTCAGGTGGCAATTTGTACTGCTTTTGGGGAGGAGGATCTCTCCCCTCTACATTTACAAGCACTTCCTTCATTGTGCCCACCTCATTTCTGAATTGTGCCCACAAAGAAGGAGTACATTGTACAATTCCTTTTAAAACTTCATTATCACCGGTATCTGGCCACAAATGTTCTGAAGAAACAACTTCTGTTAAGCTTACAGTCCCAACATGACTGTATTCAGTGGGATCAATGACTACAGGTTTAGATCCATCAACATCTTTCCAGATCACCTTATTCCCTAAGTCAATGACCCAACCCCATTTTTTCATGATGTCAGTTCCTATGATGTTTTCAGAGTTAGTACTATGCCAAATGTCAATTTCAGTTTTCAGATAGCCAGGTATTTCCAAACCAACATTCTGAGCTAAAATCGCTTTAGTACCGCTCTTTCTACTAAAACCAACAATTGTACAAACAGGTGCATTTGGAGTTAGAGGTAAATCCTGGTTAGTCACACTTAATTGAGCTCCTGTGTCAATGATAAATGTAACCTCTTTGCCCTGTAAAGATCCCCTTACAAAAGGTCTCCCACACTCATCTAATGAAACTGGAGCTACTAGTTCCAAAGGATGAGAGGTCATAGTTCGTCCTAGTCATGGGGAAGGTAACAAACCAGTTGTCCCCTCAATCTTATCACCATAAGTTTTCCCCTTGTACATTGTGTTATTCAATGTTAATTCTCTAATTTGTCATATTAGAGGTACATACGGTGACTGTGACTGATACTGCTCTGGAGAAGGAGCTGTTGGCACAAAACCATTTTCTTTCCCTGAATTTTGTGTCTCGCTAAAGAATTTCCTACATTGCCATTTTAAATGTCCTATTTTCCCACAATGATAACAAGTAACTTGTCCTCTGTGAAATGACACCTTTCCTTTCTGTTTGCAATATTCCCCTTTCATGGGAGGGTTTGATTTAAGATGACTTGAATTAGTTGCCTGTTTTTCATCCTTTTTTTTGGACAGCAACAACTTTGGCCTTAACACTACTTTGTTTCATCGATCTCCTAATCTGATCAATAAATTTTGCTGCCTCTTGTAAACTAAGCTTTCCTAATGCTAACTCCCTGGAGACTGGATCAAGGTATTTGAATCTTTTTACAAATGACTTTATCATTGAGGTGGGTTCAGAATCATCCTCAATTTCCATGACCATTCTATAAGCCTGTTCAAATTTTATTAAGAATGCAAATGGATCATCCTGTAAAGTTGGCTTTAACATGTCAAGGATTTCAAATGTAGGAGTAGATTCTCCAGTAGTAAATAAAAGTAGTTGCCTCAATCGATCTGCTGGGGAACTATGTATTATTTCACGCTCATCATTTGTTCTTGGCGTGGTCTCTAATCTCCTTGCCATATGTGAAGGAATCCATACTTTAAATACTTTCTTTTTCTGATCATTATACTTATCAGTATTAGATTCAAAGATATCAGCATTGTGAAATACATCCATCTTATCATTATAAGTTGTGATATCTTTAGTAATTTTCATTAACTGATCATGTATTTTTAAATTTAGTTTGGCGGCCCTATCATGTAATTTCCTCTTGATTTCCTCAGCCTCTATGTCTTCATCTACATCAGCTGGACTAGTGTCTGGAAGGTAGGACGCACCCGTATCTTTGCCACTTTTTGTAAGAACAGAAACTGTTTTCATACTTTGGCGTAATTTTGATATTAGTTGTGTCCTAGTTTCCATCTGATCTTCCAGATCTTCTATGTGTTGTGCCAAAATCTGACAATTTAGACACTCATTAAAATCAACCTCCTCTAAATGTTCTTGTGTGTCAGTATTATGTGTATCTTTATTATTCACGCATATACTATGTGTCTGATTCTGTGGCTGCCTGTCTTCAAGAACTAATGTATTGAATATTTTGACCATATGTAACACATTTCTAAGTTTCTTCTGTAATTTATCTATACATAATAACTTTTTATCAATTCTTTTGTTCTCCTCTTCACATTGACTATATAAACTTGCCCATAGTTGTGCATTAGTATGACTACTCACAACTCTAAACTCCAATTTACTTTTATCAGAATAAGAATCAAGAAATTCCATTACTTACTCAGGTACAATGTCCTCGATGTCCTCTTCACGTCTTGTTCTACAGTCTATGGAAGGATCCCTGTGTAGTTTCTTCACAGGTCTCTGTCTGTAATACATCTGGGAAGTGACACTTTGAACACGTGCAACAGATCTATGGCTCACTCCTTCTTGTATAAGTTCGTTTTTTGTTGATTTCCTGAAGCTTGTAATAATAATTACTTAGTAGACCCATTTGCAAGCAGAAGGAAAATCAGAGAAAGAAATCCGATCGGTGGCTCGCCATTTGTTAAATATCATCCAGCATTTCTTAATTTTGTAAGAAATGCTTCAGAAGGAGCCAACAAAATATGGAGAGTTCTTGATGAAAGATAAAAGTTAAAAGGATTTAATTCGCATAAAAAGAAAGGTTACAAAGTTTAGGAAGAAAATAAAGTACAACAGATGAATCTTAAAAGGTTACAAGCAAGCAATAAACTAATTTAAAATGAGTGAAAAAGTAATTCCCTTAAAGTAATGTGTATGTGTGAATCTGTGTGTGTAGAGAGCAACAGGTGTTTTGTCAAAGAATGCTCTGCCACTGTCATGAAACAAAGTTTTTTTTATAGGATGACTCTCCATAGAGTTACATTGTATCCTAAATTTACCATTCTAACAGACATATATGGTTAACAAGTAAAACCCCTTACATCATGATTTTCTAAGTATTCCTTATTTGTAAAGCTAATAATAATATGCTGAGAAGGAGGATTACTAACCTTCCCAAATACTATTGTCGTCTCAAGAACTGTCAAAATTGACACTTCACACAAGTGCTGACCTTTCATGGTCCTTAAAATACCCTATCCTACAAAAAAGTGTTAGTATATTATTTTACACACACTATGACCTGACGCTGTGTGCTGTCAGGTCACAGTACAGCATGGTGGGAAGAAGACCAGGGAGGGTAAGTGAATCTTAAATGTCTGATTTGAGGCTAATGGAGGGTGGTGGTGGTGATGGATCTGATCTGAGGCTGGGGGGTCTGATGGGGGCTGATCTGAGGCTGGGGGGTCTTGTCTGAGGTTGGAGGGGCTATTGGGGTTCTGATCTGAGGCTGGGAGGTCTGATTAGGGTCTGATCTGAGGCTGGGGGTTTGATG
This sequence comes from Bufo bufo, assembly GCF_905171765.1. Lineage (NCBI taxonomy): Eukaryota > Metazoa > Chordata > Amphibia > Anura > Bufonidae > Bufo > Bufo bufo. Next base: position 391,590,790 of record NC_053392.1, read on the forward strand.
GGGGCTGATCTGAGGCTAGGGAGGGTCTGATAGGGGTCTGACCTGAGGTTGAGAGGTCTGATGGGGGTCTGATCTAAGACTGGGGACGCTCAATCTGAGGCTGATGGAGGTGGGGGACAGATCTGAGGCTGAGAAAGGGACAAACGCAGGGACAGTTGCGAAGAAAGAGGCAGGGACAGTGGCAGGAAGAGCTGTGTGAACCCCTCTCTGGACCCCTCTGGGTTTAGCTTGGCTGCCATTAATGCCAAATAAAGAACTAAATATAAAACATTCTCAACTTAAAAATTAGACTGCTATGTGTGGTCGAAATGGCACCTGTACTATATTTAATATATATAGTGCAGGTGCCATTTTGTGCTGCAAAAATACAGCGCTCTACATTTTTTTAATTGAAGCGAAAATTTCTGTAACTTACCCCCAAGTCACTTATATGTTTGACCAAACATAACAGTCAAATTTTTAAGTTGAGAATTTTGTATGGCCCCCGAACAATGTTATAAATATCCAAATGGCCCTCGGCAGCAAAAAAGTTTTCCCACTCCTGCTGTAGTGGATGGTGACATATGGAGCATGAAAGCCAAACGTTCAAAACATTGTTACCCTTTTGCTCGTCAGTGTATGCAGTGTCTGAGTTACTCTGGGCAAGTAAAATCAATTCATTATGAAACTGGAGAAACGTTTTAATCACTAAGTCGACAAGCAAGTGAGTATGTTCATTTGTGTGAAAGTGCTTGCAGTCTAGTTAGGAGGTTGGAGAAGGTCATACTGGACAGGGTGCATGGGCACTATGGACCTGTAGTAAATTATGGGTATAACATTAATGATCCATTTAACACAGGTCAGTAATATGAAGAATGAAAAATGTGTAGTGACTAGTGTTGAGCGTATCGAAGTATCTGAAGTGGACTATGATCCGAATTTCAGAAAAATTTGATTCACCACGAACCAAACTCGTGCTTTGTGGTAATGAATCAATTTTTTCTTAAAATGGTGGATGAAAGTAAAAAAAATTATACTCACCTCATCCACACAGAGAGGCCATTCGCTTCTGTCTTGAATGAAGAAAACCCGGCAAAGGACTTGTGGAAAGCATGATGACCTTACCACGTGATCATGCGGGGTGCCTGTGGTGACATCATCACTAATGACGCTAATGCACGCACCTACCGTGATCACGTGGTGACATCATCAAGCTCCTGTAAAAAAAATTTGTATCAAATGCACTGCACCAGAAAAGTAGAGTGATTTTGCTTGTTTAGTCTGTGGCATAGACATATGCACCAGTTTTAGTATGGTTTGCGCCATGCATGGTAGTTTACGAGGGGCGGTCAATGTTTTCTGGGCAAGGCTACATTTGTAGCCAGATTTATAATTGCAACAAAAAGTTGCAAATTTACTTTAGTCCCCTGGTGGTCTACAAACTGATGGACCTTTTGTAATAAATATGATTAGACATTTTTCAATTCACTTCCTTCATCTACAGTGGCCCTGTTCTCATAGTTAGCTGAGCGTCACATCTCAGCTTCTTTCCCTGCTCTGATGATGTTCCATGCACAAGAATGAGATAGCAGAAGGAGCAGGTCTGCCTCTGTGCACGGAACGTCACTGGGAAGGTTGTGCTAGGTGAGCAGCTATAGGGTTTCCTCTTCTTCAGGCACTGAGGAGATAAATGCTGTGCACCGGATTTTCCATCCCTCCTCACCCTGCAAACACAGAGCTGAAAGACTGGAGGAGTTCTCTCCTCTGTACTCTTCTTCTGGCTGGGAGGAAGTATCTGCAGAGCATTGCACAAGAACAGGTAGGCGGAAGATCCTGTGTGTATCAGCAATGTCATTAAACTGTACAGCTGGGACCTGTAGACAAACACATACAACAGGAGTATCCCAGTAGTCAGACTGCAGGTAGGGCAGCACTTTTAATAATTCCCTTTGCAGAGCAGGGGGAGCGGAAAGGCAGTCTTTATTGACACCCACATATATTCAAGAGGAAAACCTCAGAGATTGTTGTTACACGCCCCCACAGCTCTGCAACTGCATGTCAACAAGGGGCCAGAACAGAACTAGGTATGTATATATATATATATATATATATATATATAATTTATAATTTTTTGCCTAAAACTCGCTTAATTTATGTATATATTGCTAACCATCAGATTTACAGTGCTTTATTTTTTTTGTTTACATAACTCGGACAACCCTTTTAACAAATGGCATGCGACATTTTGTAAGTTTGTCTAAAAAAAACTTTTTAAAAATAGTGAGAGCAGCAAAAAAGCACAAGTTCTAACATTTTTGCATAAAACATATCTTCAGAAATTGTGACTTTTTGGTGCCAGTTTTCTGACACAAAGGAAATGTTAAATCCCCCCACAGAGAATACTATTTTGACCCAAACTGTGTGTTACAAGGGGATTTTAACAAACAAAAACAGACAGCCTCTATACAATAGTTGGATTATCAAAATGTACTGCATTGCTTGCCTGGCTGCTGAAAATCTATGGGTTAAATCTTATATGAAGTGTGTTCATTCACACATAGGGCTGCAGTAAACAAATATTTTAGTAATCGAGTATTCTATTGATTATTTTTTACGATTAATCAAGCAATCTAATAAGAAAAACCTTCTTAAAATAACGTATTCCTTTATAAAAACGATATTTTCATTTATTACAGTGGTATAGCAAATAATTGCACACACATAAGGCTTCTTTCACAGCTGCAATATACAGTACATTCTGTCAGAAGAACAGCTGGCCAGAATGTACCATATCGGGTATATCTGGATACTGCCGCCTGCTGCAGTGATTGATTGTAATGGGGTTCTGGCCTTGTTACAGCATTCAAGCTAAAAAAAAAAAAAAAAAAAGCTTTGGGCGATACCCAGCATGTATGCCGAAACATGGCCCGAGGGCCTTGGACCACATTATAGTCAAAGAGAGCATATAGCTGGTTGTATCCGGCTATACCCAATACAGTATACTCCTGCAGGCTGTTCTTCTGCCAGAATGTGTATCTAAGATTATGTTGTGAACTCCATCAGTCTGTTCCGGTGGAGGAACAGATTGCCGGAGTTCACTGGCTGCCATGATGTCTCCCTTCCCCAGTGCCTCCATGCCAAACACCATATCCCCCACTCCCCCAGATCAGCCCCTCCATGCCAAATCTCAGGTGCCCCCATTAACCCCTCCCCCCAGCGCCAATAACTTTATACATACCATATCACAGATGCCCCAATTAACCCTTCTCCCCATGCCAATAACTTTATACATGTTATTGCCAAATCACAGGTGCCCCCATTAACCCCTCTCCCCCGCCAATAACTTTATACATGCCATTGCCAAATCACAGGTACCCCCATTAACCCCTCTCCCCCCCACCGCCAATAACTTTATACATGCCATTGCCAAATCTCAGATGCCCCGATTTCCCCCTCCGCCCCGCCGCTGCTGCCACCGCTGGTGCCGCTAACTTTATACTTACCTTTTCTGGCAGTGCGGCGTGCACTGACACATGGAGTCGGCAGGAGACACGTCTTCATCACAGAATGCACAGGGACCTGACGTCACACACAGCGTCAGCCAGCACGCTGACGATCTGTGAACGTAAGGCCCTGCAGCGCGGTGCCGAGTCGGGAAGCCACGGAGCGGTGAGTAACAAGCTTAATTTCCCTCACGCTCTGTGGTCATGTGATGTAAACGAATCTTTGATGCAGGGAAACTGCATCGACGATTCTTTTGCCTCCATTTCATCGATTAAATTGATGAATCATTTCAGCCCTATTCACACAAATCAATGGGCGAAATCCAAAGTAAAAATCTCAATCCAATCCGCAATAGGCATCCTGTGGATTTGAAAATAAACAATGTGCCTTCAAATTTACTGCAGCAAAGTCTGGTAAATGTCAGTGGGTTTTGTAAAACACTATTAGCAGATTATACAGTAAATTTGTTTCAGATTTTCATATACCCCAAACATACCCACACAGAGCATTTAAAAAAGACACTAAACCATGATTGCTTGTACCATATTGCCCAAGGGCATAACTAGAAAAGGCTGGGCCCCATAACAAACTTTTAAAAGCTCCCCCCTTCCGTGGCTAGTCAAGATTGCAAGTTTGCCATACAACCCCCACCCACTGATATTATAGGTATGATCACTTAGTGCCCCCAGAAAGTAGTTATGCCCCTTAGTGCATCCCTACACAGTAGTTGTTTCTCCTTAGTGCCCCCACATAAATGTTTTGGCCCTTTAGTTCCTTTTCACAGTAGCATGCCCCCTTAGTACCCCCACACAGTAGTTTTGCCCTCTTAGAGCTCTGCTTAAAGCTTTGCCCCCGTAGCACCATGACACACTAGTGCTCCGCTCTACTGCCCTCTTCACAGTAGTTTTGCCCCCTTAGCATCACCACACAGTCACTACATTGCACCTGCTGGTTAGAGCACAGGCCAGGAAATGAACCCGGGCCATAATGGATGGCACATCCATTACAAGACTGGCACACCTGCTACTGCAGGCCCCATGGCAGACACTACTGTGGTAGTTCCACCGCAAATAGTGCCATTTACTATTATTGGTCTAGTTAATCAGACTCACACTGTTATCAAAGACCCATTTGCAGTACCCTAGAATTGGGTCACGGCAAAGGGTTAACCCCTTAATGATCGGGCCTTTTTGCACCTTCGTGACCAGGCCTATTTTTGAAAATCTGACATATATTACTTTATGTGGTAATATCTTTGGAACACTTTTACTTTTACAAGCCATTCTGAGATTGTTTTTTCGTGACACATTGTACTTCATGACAGTCATAAATTTGAGTCAATATATCTCTATTTTTATCCACAATTTTAAAAATTTCAATCTCTCTGCTTTTAAAACAGAAAGTGATACCTCATAAAATATTTATTACTCAACATTCCCCATATGTCCACTTTATGTTGGCATCATTTTGTAAATGCCATATATTTTTTGGGGACCTTAGAAGGCTTAGAATTTTAGAAGCAATTCTTAAACTTTTTAAGAAAATTTCCAAAACCTACTTTTGAAGGACCAGTTTAGGTGAAGTCACTTTGTGGGGCTTACATAGTAGAACCCCCCCCCCCCTTCCCCATACATGATCCCATTTTGGAAACTACACCCTTCAAGTTACTTAAAACTGATTTTACAAACTTTGTTAATGCTTTAGGTATTCCACAGGAATTAAAGGAAAATGGAGATGAAATTTCAAAATTTCACATTTTTGGCAGATTTTCCATTATAATCCATTTTATTCTTTCACACATCGAGGGTTAACAGCCAAACAAAACTCAACATTTATCACCCTGATTCTGCGGTTTACATAAACACCCCACATGTGGTGGTAAACTGCTGTATGGGCGCATGGCAGGGTACAGAAGAAAAGGAGCGTCGTATGTTTTATGGAAGGCAGATTTCGCTGGACTGGTTGTTAAACACCCATTTGAAGCCCCCCAGATGCACCCTACAGTAGAAACAATCAAAAAGTGACCCCATTTTGGAAACTATGGGATAAGGTTACAGTTTTATTGGTACTATTTGGGGTACATATGATTTTTAATCGCTCTATATTATGTTTTTTGTGAGGCAAGGTTAGATCATGTGCTATTTTTATAGAGCAGGTTGTTACGGATGCAAAGATAAAATTATGTTTTTGTGTCTCCATTTTTTGAACCCCATATTTTTTTTATTTTTCTGACAATCGTCTTGTGCAGGGGCTCATTTTTTGCAGGAAGATTTGACGTTTTCATTGGTACAATTTTTGGGTACATATGATTTTTTGATCATTCATTAATACACTTTTTGGGGCAAGGTGACCAAAAAATTGAGGGTTAGGTCATGTAATATTTTTATAGAGCAGATCATTAAAGATGTGGCAATACCTAATATGTATACTTTTTCAAATTTATTAAAGTTTTACACAATTATAGCTTTTTAAAAATAATTTTTTTTTATGTCTCCATAGTCTGAGAGCCATTGCTTTTTTATTTTTTAGCTGATTGTCTTAGGTAGGATCTATTTTTTTGTGGGGTGAGGTGACTATTTGATTGGTACTATTTTGGGTGGGCATATGCCCTTTTGATCGCTTGGTGTTGCACTTTTTGTGTTGATAGGTGACAAAAAAATTTTCTTTTTTTTGGCACTGCTTTTATATATTTTTTTTTTTTACGGTGTTCACCTGAGGGGTTAGGTCATATGACATTTTTATAGAGCTGGTTGTTATGGATGCGGCGATACCAAACATGTTTAGGGTATTTTATTTTTTTTCATTTGTAACCAATTATAAATGTGCGTATATGGGAAAATGTTAGATTTTTGTTTTACTTTTTTTTTTACTTTTTTCATTTTCTTGACACTTTTTTTTTTTTACACTTTTTTGACTCAGACCCACTTGGTTATTGAAGATCCAGTGGGTCTGATGGGTCTAAAATACACTGCAGTACACTGTATAGTGTACTGCAGTGTATTTTCATTCACAGAAAGGCCTCTTGCACACAACCGTATGGTTTTGCAGTCCGTTTTAAACTGATCCGTTTTTCCGTTGTTTTGTTTCAGTAGTGTTTCCGTTTCCTTACGGCTTCCGTTCCGTTTTTCCATTTGGTTTCCGTTTCTGATCCGTTTTATTGCGGATCGCAAAAGGAAACGGAAGCATCCGATAATATTTAAACAGTAAGTACATAAAGAAATTGGGCTGGGCATAACATTTTCAATAGATGGTTAAGCAAAAACGGAATGGATACGGAAGACATACGGATGCATTCCGTTTTTTTTGCTGAAACATTGACTTGGATCATTATTTGTGGGCAGTAATAGGACAAGTTCTATCTTTCAGCAGAACGGAAATACGGAAACAGAATGCATACGGAGTACATTCCGTTTTTTTTTGCGGAACCATTGAAATGGTTCCGCATATGGACTGCAAACGGAATCCGCAAAAACGGAATGGAAACAGAAAAAATAGTTTGTGTGCAAGAGACCTAAGGCCCCTTTCACATGGGTGAGTTTTCCGCACGGGTGCAATGCGTGAGGTGAACGCATTGCACCCGCACTGAATCCGGACCCATTAATTTCTATGGTGCTGTGCACATGAGCAGTGATTTGCATTGGGATGCAGGGTGTGTGAGATTTAGTGCTTTTTAGGCAGTGATATGCGGAAAAGCTCCACTAACAGTCATAATAAAGAAAACGCTATAGCAGCAGCGAACCATAGGGCTTAGACCTGAATAGATGCAGTCAGTATAGGAGGTAGAGGCTACTAGGAGTACAAAGGAGATGGAGACAGTTTGACATGAAGTGAGAAGTGAGAGGAGGAACGCACATAGGAGATAGAGAGTGATTGATAAGAAGTGAGAGGAGGAACGTCTCAATAAGAAAACGAATAGTTGTTACCATCAGTCTAATAGTATAATACATGTCCCTATACCTAAGGGAATGGTAATAGTCAATAAATCGTGACGCTCCCCTAACACATCGTCTCCTTCAGTGAGGGTAATAGATAATATCCCCTCCACCTCCCCTCTCCCTCAGTCCCCCTCTCCCCTTCCCCTCCCTCCCCCTGTTCTAAATAGTTGCCACACATGAATGGGAAAAAAGAGCCACTTATTAAGAAGCTCGCAGTAAATGCTATGCACCAATATAAGAATATATATCAATAAGAGTAAAGAATCCAGAGCTATTCCGCATCACTGATAGTTTTAAACACGTCTGTAACATAGTAACAAAATAAAAATATTTGAATAAAAGGACTGTATTTATTAAAACAATGAAATAAAAGTGAAGTTTTAAAAGATAAAACAGTACTGGATCCAAAAACGTAAATAGGTCCCTAGGGACCACTAGTTAGCAAATGTAAAGTCTAAAACGTTGACAAGTACTGTGAGGTCAAAAGCCTTAAAAATTTGCAAGTGATTTTCACGCATCACTTGTGTGTTGCGTGAAAATTGCAGCAGGGTCTATATTCTGTGTTTTTCACGCAACGCAGGCTCCAAAGAAGTGAATGGGGCTGCGTGAAAAACACATTGCATCCAGATGTACTGCGTTGCGTTTTTCACTCAAGTAACTTAGCAACAATCATGGGATTTAAGACAGGAAGTAGGCGTTTCTCTGCGTCTGGCTGCGTCTGTTTTGAGCCTGAACAAGAGGGAGAAGTTGGCAGTATCACTTTTCAGCCCTTGCGGAGCCCAAACTGAGCAAAATGGCCAAAACACCACACGTCATGGACGTCGAAAAGCTCATTGTCCTGGTGCAGGACAGGCCCTGCCTCTGGGATCTTCGGTCTGGGGAGTACCAGGACCGTTATAAAAAAGACGCCGGCTTGGTGGAGGTAACCCAGGATCTGTTTGCCCCAATCTGGGAAAAAACAAAAGGATAAAGGCGCAAGAATTTAAGTAAGTACACAATGTATACATGTTTGAGCCTTTCTGTACTCCCTAGTATATAGGCCTAGTTATACATTAGTGTTCCTAGTATATAAGCCTAGTTATACGTTAGTGTTTCTAGTATATAGGCCTAGTTATACGTTAGTGTTCCTAGTATATAAGCCTAGTTATACGCTAGTATTCCTAGTATATAGGCCTAGTTATAATTTTTTTTTTCTGTCTACATTTTGAAATTGATACATGTTCCTTTCATGTCTTTGTATTACCAGTTGAAGAGGTCAAGAATCGTTGGCGGAGCTGCCGTAACCAGTTCCGCAAAGAGATGAAACAGCGTGGGCAAGCGGCGCTGGTCCCCCCAAAAGAAGACCCTATATTTTCCAGGAGCAGCTGATGTTCCTGCGCGATGTCATGGATCTGCGTCCGTAAGTCCATTCTACACACTGACAACTACATCTGAAGCTATACACACTGTATGTAGAATACTTATGTACTGTCAATGTTTTGAATTTGTCAATGTGAGATGTTATACAGTCAGGTCCATAAATATTGGGACATCGACACAATTCTAACATTTTTGGCTCTATACACCACCACAATGGAGTTGAAATGAAACGAACAAGATGTGCGTTAACTGCAGACTGTCAGCTTTAATTTGAGGGTATTTACATCCAAATCAGGTGAACAGTGTAGGAATTACAACAGTTTGCATATGTGCCTCCCACTTGTTAAGGGACCAAAAGTAATGGGACTATTGGCTTCTCAGCTGTTCCATGGCCAGGTGTGTGTTATTCCCTCATTATCCCAATTACAATGAGCAGATAAAAGAGCCAGAGTTCATTTCAAGTGTGCTATTTGCATTTGGAATCTCTTGCTGTCAACTCTCAAGATGAGATCCAAAGAGCTGTCACTATCAGTAAAGCAAGCCATCATTAGGCTGAAAAAACAAAACAAACCGATCAGAGAGATAGCAAAAACATTAGGCATGGCCAAAACAACTGTTTGGAACATTCTTAAAAAGAAGGAACGCACCGGTGAGCTCAGCAACACCAAAAGACCTGGAAGACCACGGAAAACAACTGTGGTGGATGACCGAAGAATTCTTTCTCTGGTGAAGAAAACACCCTTCACAACAGTTGGCCAGATCAAGAACACTCTCCAGCAGGTAGGTGTATGTGTGTCAAAGTCAACAATCAAGAAAAGACTTCACCAGAGTGAATACAGAGGGTTCACCACAAGATGTAAACCATTGATGAGCCTCAAAAACAGGAAGGCCAGATTAGAGTTTGCCAAATGGCATCTAAAAAAGCATTCACAGTTCTGGAACAACATCCTATGGACAGATGGGATCAACTTGTACCAGATTGATGGGAAGAGAAGAGTATGGAGAGAAGGAAAGGAACTGCTCATGATCCTAAGCATACCACCTCATCAGTGAAGCATGGTGGTGGTAGTGTCATGACGTGGGCATGTATGGCTTCCAATGGAACTCGTTCTCTTGTATTTATTGATGATGTGACTGCTGACAAAAGCAGCAGGATAAATTCTGAAGTGTTTCGGGCAATATTATCTGCTCATATTCAGCCAAATGCTTCAGAACTCATTGGATGGCGCTTCACAGTGCAGATGGACAATGACCCAAAGGATACTGCAAAAGCAACCAAAGAGTTTTTTAAGGGAAAGAAGTGGAATGTTATGCAATGGCCAAGTCAATCACCTGACCTGAATTCGATTGAGCATGCATTTCACTTGCTGAAGACAAAACTAAAGGGAAAATGCCCCAAGAACAAGCAGGAACTGAAGACAGTTGCAGTAGAGGCCTGGCAGAGCATCACCAGGGATGAAACCCAGCTTCTAGTGATGTCTATGCGTTCCAGACTTCAGGCTGTATTTGACTGCAAAGGATTTGCAACCAATTATAAAAAACTGAAAGTTTGTTTTATGATTATTATTAAGTCCCATTAGTTTTGGTCCCTTAACAAGTGGGAGGCACATATGCAAACTGTTGTAATTCCTACACTGTTCACCTGATTTGGATGTAAATTCCCTCAAATTAAAGCTTGCAGTCTGCAGTTAAAGCACATCTTGTTCGTTCCATTTCAAATCCATTGTGGTGGTGTATAGAGCCAAAAATGCTAGAATTGTGTTGATGTTCCAATATTTATGGACCTGACTGTAGTTGGCGATAGCAACCATTCACATTACTCCTTTATTTTGCCAAATTTGGAGACTGAAATGACCATTGGAGTTATATTTATGGTATGGACATCTAGGTTACAGATGTAGCAGGGTAAACACACATGCTTTATGAGACATGTGATGTTAACTAAATGCTAATAAATGCATTATGCAATAGCTTTTCTAGGCATTTTGCTTAAAGATAACACGATGATTATAGACATTCAAGTTAAAGAGTGTGTGTGTGTTATTCCTGCTACATCTGTACTGTTCTAATTAATTTTGTAGAACTGAGGACAACCTAGAGGAGGAAGGTGAGGAGTCGGCCCCACCCCTTTCAAGTGCGTGTGAGGGGGACACGACATCGGCACAGCAGGAGAATGGACCAGGACCTAGCACAGCACCATTAAGGCCTCCTGCAGCATCTGGCGCCGATTTCCCCCCCCCTCTGGCTCTACCCAGCAGGGCCAGACGACGGGCAATGCCTCCTGCCGACTCCAACATTAATGTGCAAGTTCTAGATTATTTATCTAGAGCACGGCAGGAGGATCATCATGACATGTTTGCCCGTAGTCTGGCCCATTATATGCGTCAGCTACATCCAGATCGAGTTTTGAGAAAGCGAACTGCTCTTGAAATCGTTCTGGAGGTAGCAAATCGCCCACAAGAGCCAACACAAATGTATGAGGCGCTCGAAAGCCTGCGCTGCCATGGGCACATGTTTATCCCCCACTATCCCCCCAAGTTTGTCAGCCCCCCAACAATTTCCTCCCCAAAGGGATCATTATGGCCCACCAATTGCGCCATATGTTCCCCAGTATCAGGGAGAACCCAGCTATGGTCTGCAGGGCCAATCATCCAGTCAACCTGGGCCAAGCCAATACTCTGGGCCCCCTTCCCAGCAACAATACTCTGGCCCTCCTTATCAGGGACCCTCCACCAGTCAACCTAGGCCAAGCCAATACTCTGGGCCCCCTTCCCAGCAACAATTCTCTGGACCTCCTTATCAGGGACCCTCCTCGCCATCAAGGCGTTATGTTAATTTATAAATATTTAGTTTACTGAGTATTTTATTTTTACAACCCAGAGTATATTTGAATATTGTGTGCAATAAAATACTTTTATTTTTCAAGTTTATAATTGTTCACATTTGTGTTTATGTTGCAGAAGCACACACAATACAATATAGATTTATGCTTGGTGTAAAACATCATTAGCCACAAAAGACCCATAAATTGATTTTTTTTTTATTCACAATCAGTAAGCACACATTAATGGTAGGATTTTCAGGTCATAGATTAAAATGTTTAGAAAACAGATTTATGGACATCATGCTTTATTACACATATATACATAACATGTTAGACATACCAAAATTTACTCAAAGTACACCATATAAAAAACTTTTCACATGGATTTTATTCGCTATTACACATATACTCATATTTTGGTACTAATGAGACCCACTTATTATACTTGAGAAATTTTGTTAATTAAAAATTTCCGAAATATATAAATGAGGTATTAGTACATATTTCACATACTGTGTTGAATAAACTATCTGTAAGCAAAATATGTAAGCTCGCAACCCACGTCAAGGGTCCTCATTATCTTGCGAGTCCCTAACTAAAAAATGAAAAAAGTAACTAAACTCAAACCATCCAGGTTAGGAAAATATACTGGCAAACACAAAAGTCCATGAATAGAGGACTACTGCTGAAAAGGAAAAGAACCGATAGGGGACATAAAATAATCAGAAAATAATTTCAGCACTCTCAGTCCAGCAGACCCAGATCGTCCAAGTAGTAAAGTGTCTCTTCCTGATGGTGTACTGTAGACTTGGGCGTCTTCATCAGATGTGGCCTCATAGGTGCGTATGTAGATATGCAGCGCTACACACGCCTTGATGAACACATTGACATTTTGTGGTGCCAGCTGTATTGCCGACTGGAAAACTCGCCATTTATTAGAAAAAATACCGAATGTGCACTCCACAAACCTTCTGGCTCTACTTAACCGATAATTAAAATTGCACCTCTTAGCATCCAAACCTCGTTGAGGAAAAGGACGCATCAGGTGGCTAGAAAGTGCAAATCCCTCGTCCCCTACAACCACATAAGGTGCTGGTGGCCCAGTAGAGCCAGGAAGGTTTGCTGGCTGTGGTACGTCCAGTTGGTTGGACTGAAGCCAGCGACTCATTCTGGAAGCACTTAAGATGCGAGCATCTGCAGAACTTCCATAGGACCCAATATCTCCAATTATAAACCTGTAGTTTGTGTCAGCCAAAGCCAACAAAACTACAGAGAAAAACTGCTTATAATTATAGTATTGGGACCCTGAGTTCGGTGGCTTCTTAACCCGTATGTGCTTCCCGTCAAGGGCAACAATACAATTTGGGAATTGAGCCCTCTCCCAGAAGCCATGGGCTATATCAAGCCACTGCTGCCTGATTGGTTGTGGCAGCACTGAAGCCTTCAGTGTCAACCAAATGGCGGAACATGTAGCCTGTACCACGCCAGCAATTGTGGAGGTGCCCATTCGAAAATCAAAATGTAAAGACGAAAAAGAAATTCCAGTCGCCAGATATCTGAAAAGAAAAAAAAATTATAATTATACACTTTCATAGCATACATTTATAAATCAAGCACATTACTTGACATTTTTTAATGGCAATGTGGCTGGTAAGTATAAATGAAACGAACACATAGTGGTATATTTTAAAGCTATGCTTTATATTCCTAGATAATACTAAATAAGGAATAGCATTTACCTTCTTAAAGTTCTAGACAATTAACATATGCACACAGGTGAAGTGTCCACATAATTACAAGCTGCATTTGAATTATTAACCCCTGCGGAACTGGATTCTGGTGTGACTAATCTAAGCACACACAGTTTATCACTACAAATAAACGAGTTTAAATACAGGTCTACTAAATTTACGTACTTAGGCATAGAAGATGAAAAGTTTAGAAGACATAGGCCATTGACCAAACAACTATGTATTTGAAAAAGGGTGTCATTCAAGTATTAGTCAGAGAATATATAGTCTTACCTTAAAGTAATAATAAGACGTTCTTCAGGTGAGACACCCAGCCACATATTGGTGTACTGAAAAGTTAAGGAAGGCCTCAACTCCTCCAACAGCAGATCAAACGTAGACACCGACATGCAGCAATAATTGAAGAACTTTGGAGGGTGCGCACGGAGCTCAGCGTAAAAGCCAACAAAGAGACCTTTGCTGGCCCGCTGCGAAAGTATAGGATGCACCCACATACGCTTCCTCCGCGGTTCCTCCTCAATCATTTCTGGCTGCTCTCCAAAACAGCGGAAGATCAGCCAGTGCAAAAAGACATGGTCAGTTGATGACAGGGTGAAAGTGGACATCCTGCAAAGGATAATCCAATAACAAACACACACACACACACACACCAACCACACGACAACCACTCCACAAAAAAATGGAGCTGTCCAACAAAACACTGCATGCTGGGGGTATTTATATGTGTTTGCAGTTACAGGTGAATGTAGTGGATGGATCCGTTTTTTTTCACGCGCGTGAAAAACGCATGCCCTCCGCATGTCACCTGCGCGGGGAAAACGCAAGAACGTGACGCAATCGCATACAAAACTGACAGCACTCGCATGAAAAATCGCACGCTTTTCACTGAACGCACCCTGAACGCATCCGGACTAAATCCGTGACGCCCGTGTGAAAGAGGCCTAAGTATGATCAGGCTCCTGCCTCTGGCAGGACCCTGTCAGGCTTACATACCATGGCAAGCCTAGATGCCTGTGTAAAGCTTCATGCAGACGTCCATGGAAGATGGTCCATGAGATACCGGACTGGCATTGCAGCAACGTGCACTTGCGGTGACACTTTGATCTCATGACGTACTGTGTACGTCAAGATGCGGTAACTAACACCACATCATGACGTACACAGTACGTCATTGGACATTAAGGGGTTAACTGGGGCCATGTTATATTGCCAAATTAAATGTTAAGATTTGTTATGATTGTGTACCCAATAGCATTGTATGGACAGTTAAGGGTCAACACATTTGCTCAATCTCTTACATTGCCAGGAGTTGCCACCTCGTGTTCGTCAGTAGCAGTCTGTTCTTAGTTATGCTACAGTGAAGACTTACATGTGCAAGCCCCTGAGAGCTAAGCAAGAGCTTAGAGAACCTTTTACAGCCAAGGAAGCTATTTTATCATAAGACATGGTCCAGAGAGAAGGAAATCAGAAGGTCCAAAATCTACAAGGCCATGCATTGGAGTCAGTCAGCATAGTGTGCAAGTTTATGGCAGAAAGATCTTACTGCTGTGAGATGGAATATTGCTAGCGCACCCTTCCACATTTTGAATCAGTTTGGCAAGCCATATCTTAAATCGGCAACCCTCAACCTGGGAATTTGCAGAAGCATTTAACAAGGACATTGCATATATGTAGTTACCTTCATCATTGCTGCTGTCCATATGTTGCTATTGGGGAGGAATTGCACTGTGATCTACTTTGTACGTGTGCCTTGTTAGATGGATGCAATGTCTTGAAAGACACTACAAAGCACTGAAAGTGTTAATATCACTATTTCATGTATTATGTGCATGTACTATAAATCCTATAATGTTGTATAGGGAGTGGGATTTCCCAAGTGGCTAGTCAGGGCTGGCTCCACCCTCTCTCTCTAGGAGGAATATTCTGGAGTTAATGGCTGTTGAGGAGTGAACACCTCAGGCTCAGATAAGCAAGGAGCAGCTCCTGTCGGGAGATTCCAGGCCCCTACATACAACAAGCAGTTTATGTGCCAGCCCTCAGACGGGGCAAGATCTATAGAAGGTTTAGCCAACAGAAAGGGATTGCGGACTTTGGCAATTGCTACAATCTGGCTACAGCCTCCTCTGCATGAGGTGGAAATACTGTAAGCTACAAGCTGCCTACCATAACCAAAGGACAGGAGGGTCCCCTGTTCATAAACTGTATTCCTCTGAGGTGCGCCATCTGCATCTTTTGCAGCCCCATTGAAGTGAATGGGTCTGCATCCAACCCACAAAAATTGCAGTGGGCATGAGCCCTTATGACAATATCTATGTATGCATAATTATTGGGCAACTATTAGTGTGCAGAATTATTATGTCATTTCCCATCTCACTTGTTTATTTTTACCTGTTAAAGTGAGAAGAATAAGCAAATCAAAATTTACCAAAAAACATTTCTGACATCTCCAAAAAAACACAAATCTGTGACCAACATAGCCACCCTTCTTTTCAATAAGTCATGAGCCTTCCATCCATGGAGACTGTCAGTTTCTTAATCTGTTGACGATCAACTTTTGTGCAGCAGCAACCACAGCCTCCCAGACCTTGTTCAGAGAGGTGTACTGTTTTCCTTCACTGTAAATCTCCTGTTCAACCCGTAGGATACCAGCACCTTACATGTACAATGCTGAGGGACATGACCTAACCCCCAGCACCATGTATGTATGGCACTCTGATTGGTAGGGTGTAGAAGCTGCGCCAGCTCGATCAGCGGCAGGGACACAGCTGTTACTGACAGTCGAGCCCCTAGTCTTGTAATGCATTGTAGAGGCGATCAACCAAAAGTTGAATTCCCATAGTGGGATAAAAACATAATACATAATAAAAAAAGTTTCAAGTAAAAACATCATCATAAAATTGTAAAAAAAATATTAAAAAAACTGACATATTAGGTATTGCTGCATGCATAATGACTGGCTTTATAAAGTATCACATGATCCACCCCGTCAGGTGAACGCCGTTAAAAAAAAAAAAACTGTGCCAAAACAGCCATTTTTGGGTCACCTTGCCTCGCAAAAAGTGCAATATCAAGCGATCAGTCGTATGTACTCCAAAATAGTACGAATGAAAATGTCACATCATCATGCATCACGCCATCCGTGTTTTGCGGATCCGCAATTTGTGGACCGCAAAACACACAACGGTCGTGTGCATGAGGCCGAACTCCATAAAAAAATTTAAATTGCCAAAACTGCCATTTTTTGGTCACCTTGCCTTACAAAAAAAGTGTGATCTCAAGTGATCAAAATGTACTATATACCCTAAAATTGCACCAATCCCACAAAAAATGATTCTCCAGACAAAACAATTGGCAGAAAAATACAAATAATATGGCTCTCAGAAAATGGTGTTGCTAAAACATGATTTCTTTTTTCAAAAATGCTTTGTGGTAAAGCGTAAAAAAATTAACTATATAAAAACAAACTA
Organism: Bufo bufo; assembly: GCF_905171765.1. NCBI lineage: Eukaryota > Metazoa > Chordata > Amphibia > Anura > Bufonidae > Bufo > Bufo bufo. Next base: position 391,607,609 of record NC_053392.1, read on the forward strand.
TTTAAAAAACACCAAAAATTGGTATCTTGCATGCCGCAATAACCAAACTCAAAAAGCAGTTTATCCTGCTTCCCAAAAATAAAAATAAAAAAAGTGACCAAAAATTCGTATGTACCCCAAAATAAAAACCAATGATCCTGGCTGTTTAATAACAACATGGTGCCCGTAAATGAATCCTTCAAAATCAGAGCTGCAAAAGCCAAATGGCATCGGCAGCGTTAACAGCAGTTTACACCCTTATTTATGGCATTTCAGCATCCAGTAGAACCCGCCTAACAATTTAAAGGGCATGATGTGTCTCAAATGGCCGTCATAGTGCTGGTATGCTGCCGAACTGCACGCCACCCTGTGCAGTATTTTAATGTTGTACATTTACCCAATAATCCTGCACCTGCTCCTGATGAAATGCGGGCTCCCCACCGCATGGAAACTCGTTGAGCAGGAGAAATAAGACTGAGGGCTGGCTGGCAGGGGTGGGAGATCTTGAATAGGCACTGCAATTATTATGCTTATATATGGAGGGCGGCAAGATACTAATCCCAGATAACCCCTGCAGCTAGATATATCAGGCAGTTATTGGCAACATAGTAATTGCTCCATACACCAGTGGGCATTTGCTTGTGTGCTATAGTAACATTGTTGCTTACTAAGTGCTCAGAGGCAACATACCAATTACTCTATACATCAGTGGGCAATTGCCTGTGTACTGTAGCAACACTGTTACTTCATTAATGCTCAGAAAAGTGTTATACAGCGTTAGTGGATGTTGAGAGGCACGCTTCCTTATTTCAACTAATCCATTTTTGACATAGGAAGATGACAATATAGAGTACCCCTCCCCCGCACTTGGGGTTACTCCCTAGCCTGATTCACTTCAATAAAAGTGTGAGTTTGTGATTCCTAGTTTTAAGAGAATTAAACAATAAATATTATTATTATCATTTTGTTATTTATTTTGTTATTTGATTATTATTTTGTTCTTAACATTCTATTTAGGCAAGGTTCTATTTTCAAGTGTAGGAATGTATACATACACATACCTATTTATTAGATTAAATGGCAGCCTTTCTCTTCTGAAATCGGCAGCGTTAACAGCAGTTTACACCCTTGTTTATGGCATTTCAACATCCAGTAGAACCCGCCTAACAATTTAAAGGGCATGATGTGTCTCAAATGGCACGCGCTGGGCACAATATATTGTGTACTGAAATGTCATATCTGTGAAAAAACTAGCAATTCTAATTTTGCAAAACACCTGTGAGGTAAAAATGCTCAGTCCACTCCTCAAATACTGTGAAGGGTGCAGTTTCTGATATAAGGTCACTTCTCGGGGGTTCCATTTGTTATTTCACTCCAGATCAGCAAAACATGAAAGCAAACGATGCATAAATCACCAGAATGCGCCTCTATTGCTCATGGTACTCTTTTACTCCTGAGCCCTATTGTATGTCCAGGCAAAAGATCAGGGCCACATGTAGAGTGTTTCTAAAAACAGAAAGCTTGGCATAAGAATATAAGGACTCACTTTTCACACTAGCACACAATGGTCACAATTGAAAACATTGAATTGGCATATCTGTAAAAATTGAAATTTTCACTTTGCATCATCTGCTATAAATAGATTTTTTTTTAAAACTTGTGGGGTTAAAATGCTCATGACACCCCTTGGTAGTTTCTCTGAGAGGTGTGGTTTCTAAAATGGGGTCATTTCTTGGGGATGTCTTTTATATTTCACCTCAGAGCCTCTGCAGTTGTCGTCCAGTGCTGTATAAATCACCAATCTAGGCCTCAAATGCACATGGTGCTCCTTCTCTTCTGAGACCTGCGGTGTGCCCATACAGCAGTTTATGACCACATATGGGGTGTTGTCGTATTCAGTAGAAAATGGTTAACAAATTATACGGTGCATTACATCCTGTTACCCATTGTGAAAATTTGGGGCTAAAGCTAAATTTTCTTGTAAAATATGCAATTTTTCCTTTTCACAGCGAAGTGTTTCCAAATTCAATAAAATGTCAGCTGGGCTGAAATGCTCAATGGACCCCTTGAAAATTCCTTCAGGGGTGTAAGTTCGAAAGTTGGATCACATACTGAGGGCTTCAAATGTAGGGTTACCTAAGTTTATCTTCAAATGCAACATAGCACCCAAAAACTATCCCAGCAAAATCTGCCCTGCCCTCCAAAAACTGTATGGTTTCTCTTTCCCTTTAGAGCCCTGCCATGTGCCCATACAGCAGTTTTTGACTATATATGGGTGTTTCTGTAAATTGCTGAATCAGGGTAATACATATTTAGGTTTATTTTGTTGTTAAACCTTGGTTTATTACAGGAACAATGGATTAAAATGGAAAGTCTGCAAAAAAAAATAATTCAATTTTCCTTTAATTCTTGGGGAACACCTAAAAGTTTAAAGGGAACCTGTCACCGGGATTTTGTGTATAGAGCTGAGGACATGGGTTGCTAGATGGCCGCTAGCACATCCGCAATACCCAGTCCCCATAGGTCTGTGTGCTGTTATTGTGTAAAAAAAACGTTTTGATACATATGCAAATTAACCTGAGATGAGTCCTGTCCCTGACTCATCTCACGCACAGGACTCATCTCAGGTTAATTTGCATATGTATCAAATTGTTTTTTTTTTACACAATAAAAGCACACAGAGCTATGGGGACTGGGTATTGCGGATGTGCTAGCGGCCATCTAGCAACCCATGTCCTCAGCTCTATACACATAGTTTCTAAAACTGTATCATTTATGGGTAGTTTCAATTATGTAGGCCCCTCAAAGTCACCTCATAAGTGAACTGGCTCTTTAAAAAGTGTTTTTTTGAAATTACTTGAAAATTCTAAAAATTGCTTCTTAAATTCTAAGCTTTTTAACACACACACACACACACACACACACACACACACACATATATATATATATATATATATATATATATACACAAAGGCTTTTACAAAATGATGCCAACGTAAAGTAGATATATAGGGAATGTTAAGTAATAACTATTTTATGAGGTGTCACTATCCGTATTAAAAGCAGAGAAATTCAAATGTAAAAAATTGTGAAGCGTTCCAAATTTTCAGCAAACTTTAGATTTTTTGTAATAAATAAAAGGTAAAACATATTAACTCAAATTTACAACTAACATGAAGTACAATGTGTCATGAGAAAATAAAGTGACACCTCAGATTTGCAAAAATCGGCCTGGGATTTAAAGTGAAAAGTGGCTCAGTACTGAAGGGGTTAAGGAGGGCCCACAAGTAGGGATGAGCGAACCCGAACTGTATAGTTCGGGTTCGTACCGAATTTTGGGGTGTCCGTGACACGGACCCGAACCCGAACATTTTCGTAAAAGTCCGGGTTCGGGTTCGGTGTTCGGCGCTTTCTTGGCGCTTTTTAAAAGGCTGCAAAGCAGCCAATCAACAAGCGTCATACTACTTGCCCCAAGAGGCCATCACAGCCTTGCCTACTATTGGCATGGCTGTGATTGGCCAGTGCAGCATGTGACCCAGCCTCTATATAAGCTTGGGTCACGTAGCACTGCACGTCACTCTGCTGATTCAAGCATAGGGAGAGGTTGCTGCTGCGACGTTAGGGCGAGATTAGGCAGATTAACTCCTCCAAAAGACTTCATTCTGTGATCGATCTGCAGCTGTGGATCATTGAAGTGCTAATATCGACTTGCTCACTTTTTTGAGGCTGCCCAGAGCGTTTTTAGATCACTTTTTTCTGGGGTGATCGGCGGCCATTTCGTGGCTTGTGGTGCGCCAGCACAAGCTATCACCAAGTGTATTTAACCATCAATAGTGTGGTTATTTTTTGCTATATCCTACATCAGCTGCAGGCTGAGCCTGTGTCACCGAAGTGCATTTAACCATCAACAGTCTGGTTATTTTTTGGCCATATACTACATCAGCTGCAGGCTGAGCCTGTGTCACCGAAGTGCATTTAACCATCAACAGTCTGGTTATTTTTTGGCCATATACTACATCTGGTGCAGGCTGAGCCTGTGTCACCCAAGTGCATTTAACCATCAATAGTGTGGTTATTTTTTGGCCATATACTACATCAGGGGCAAGTTGAGCCTGTCACCCAGCGCCTAAAAAATAGACCTGACATTTCTAGTCAACCAAATTTGTACTGTTTTAGCTGGTCAAGTTATTTTTAGTGACCGTAAAAGCACAGTTTTTGTTCTGGGTTGAAAAACGATTCCCAAATTTGCCATTCTCAAAATAACTAGTTTCTGCTATATGAGGCCTACTTGAAATCTATCCCAAAAAGGATATCTTACATTCAAGGTGCTGATAGTGTCATTCAGAAAAACTTAACACACACGCTACCGTGCAGATACAAGTCTAATTCTGTGATTAAACCTATACCCGTCACACAGCGCAAAAAAAAAACAGGCCTCACATTTCTATTCAACCAAATCTGTACTGTTTTAGCTGGTCAAGTTATTTGTAGTGACCGTAAAAGCACAGTTTTTGTTCTGGGTTGAAAAACTATTCCCAAATTTGCCATTCTCAAAATAACTAGTTTCTGCTATATGAGGCCTACTTGAAATCTATCCCAAAAAGGATATCTTACATTCAAGGTGCTGATAGTGTCATTCAGAAAAACTTAACACACACGCTACCGTGCAGATACAAGTCTAATTCTGTGATTAAACCTATACCTGTCACACAGCGCAAAAAAAAACAGGCCTCACATTTCTATTCAACCAAATCTGTACTGTTTTAGCTGGTCAAGTTATTTGTAGTGACCGTAAAAGCACACTTTTTGTTCTGGGTTGAAAAAATATTCCCAAATTTGCCATTCTCAAAATTGTGGTGAACGGGAACAATGAGGAAAACATCTAATAAGGGACGCGGACGTGGACATGGTCGTGGTGGTGTTAGTGGACCCTCTGGTGCTGGGAGAGGACGTGGCCGTTCTGCCACAGCCACACGTCCTAGTGAACCAACTACCTCAGGTCCCAGTAGCCAGCAGAATTTACAGCGATATTTGGTGGGGCCCAATGCCGTTCTAAGGATGGTAAGGCCTGAGCAGAAAGCGCACAGATGGCGCATGAAAACCAAGCCCATCGGTCTGTCACATCACCCCCATGCATATCAGGGAAACTGTCTGAGCCTCAAGTTATGCAGCAGTCTCTTATGCTGTTTGAAGACTCTGCTGCCAGGGTTTCCCAAGGGCATCCACCTAGCCCTTCCCCAGGGGTGGAAGAGATAGAATGCACTAACGCACAACCACTTATTTTTCCTGATGATGAGGACATGGGAATACCACCTCAGCACGTCTCTGATGATGACGAAACACAGGTGCCAACTGCTGCGTCTTTCTGCAGTGTGCAGACTGAACAGGAGGTCAGGGATCAAGACTGGGTGGAAGACGATGCAGGGGACGATGAGGTCCTAGACCCCACATGAAATGAAGGTCGTGCCACTGGCTTTCACAGTTCGGAGGAAGAGGCAGTGGTGAGACCGAGCCAACAGCGTAGCAAAAGAGGGAGCAGTGGGCAAAATCAGAACACCCGCCGCCAAGAGACTCCGCCTGCTACTGACCGCCGCCATCTGGGACCGAGCACCCCAAAGGCAGCTTCAAGGAGTTCCCTGGCATGGCACTTCTTCAAACAATGTGCTGACGACAAGACCCGAGTGGTTTGCACGCTGTGCCATCAGAGCCTGAAGCGAGGCATTAACGTTCTGAACCTTAGCACAAACTGCATGACCAGGCACCTGCATGCAAAGCATGAACTGCAGTGGAGTAAACACCTTAAAAACAAGGAACTCACTCAGGCTCCCCCTGCTACCTCTTCTGCTGCTGCCGCCGCCTCGGCCTCTTCTGCTGCTGCCGCCGCCTCGGCCTCTTCCTCTGCCTCTGGAGGAACGTTGGCACCTGCCGCCCAGCAAACATGGGATGCACCACCAACACCACCACCTGCGTCACCAAGCATCTCAACCATGTCACACGGCAGCGTTCAGCTCTCCATCTCACAAACATTTGAGAGAAAGCGTAAATTCCCACCTAGCCACCCTCGATCCCTGGCCCTGAATGCCAGCATTTCTAAACTACTGGCCTATGAAATGCTGTCATTTAGGCTGGTGGACACACACAGCTTCAAACAGCTCATGTCGCTTGCTGTCCCACAGTATGTTGTTCCCAGCCGGCACTACTTCTCCAAGAGAGCCGTGCCTTCCCTGCACAACCAAGTGTCCGATAAAATCAAGTGTGCACTGCGCAAACGCCATCTGTGGCAAGGTCCACCTAACCACAGATACGTAGACCAGTAAGCACGGCCAGGGACGCTATATCTCTCTAACTGCACACTGGGTAAATGTAGTGGCGGCTGGGCCCCAGGCGGAGAGCTGTTTGGCGCACGTCCTTCCGCCGCCAAGGATCGCAGGGCAACATTCTTTGCCTCCTGTCTCCTCCTCCTCCTACTCAGCTTCCTCCTCCTCTTCTTCCACCTGCTCATCCAGTCAGCCACACACCTTCACCACCAACTTCAGCACAGCCCGGGGTAAACGTCAGCAGGCCGTTCTGAAACTCATATGTTTGGGGGACAGGCCCCACACCGCACAGGAGTTGTGGCGGGGTATAGAACAACAGACCGACGAGTGGTTGCTGCCGGTGAGCCTCAAGCCCGGCCTGGTGGTGTGCGATAATGGGCGAAATCTCGTTGCAGCTCTGGGACTAGCCGGTTTGACGCACATCCCTTGCCTGGCGCATGTGCTGAATTTGGTGGTGCAGAAGTTCATTCGCAACTACCCCCACATGTCAGAGCTGCTGCATAAAGTGCGGGCCGTCTGTTCGCGCTTCCGGCGTTCACACCCTGCCGCTGCTCGCCTGTCTGCGCTACAGCGTAACTTCGGCCTTCCCGCTCACCGCCTCATATGCGACGTGCCCACCAGGTGGAACTTCATCTTGCATATGCTGGACAGACTGTGCGAGCAGCAGCAGGCCATAGTGGAGTTTCAGCTGCAGCACGCACGGGTCAGTCGCACTGCGGATCAGACCCACTTCACCACCAATGACTGGGCCTCCATGCGAGACCTGTGTGCCCTGTTGCGCTGTTTCGAGTACTCCACCAACATGGCCAGTGGCGATGACGCCGTTATCAGCGTTACAATACCACTTCTATGTCTCCTTGAGAAAACACTTAGGGCGATGATGGAAGAGGAGGTGGCCCAGGAGGAAGAGGAGGAAGAGGGGTCATTTTTAGCACTTTCAGGCCAGTCTCTTCGAAGTGACTCAGAGGGAGGTTTTTTGCAACAGCAGAGGCCAGGTACAAATGTGGCCAGACAGGGCCCACTACTGGAGGACGAGGAGGACGAGGATGAGGAGGAGGTGGAGGAGGATGAGGATGAAGCATGTTCACAGCGGGGTGGCACCCAAAGCAGCTCGGGCCCATCACTGGTGCGTGGCTGGGGGGAAACACAGGACGATGACGATACGCCTCCCACAGAGGACAGCTTGTCCTTACCTCTGGGCAGCCTGGCACACATGAGCGACTACATGCTGCAGTGCCTGCGCAACGACAGCAGAGTTTCCCTAACGTGTGCGAACTACTGGGTTGCCACCCTGCTGGATCCCCGGTACAAAGACAATGTGCCCACCTTACTTTCTACACTGGAGCGTGATAGGAAGATGCGCGAGTACAAGTGCACGTTGGTAGACGCGCTACTGAGAGCATTCCCAAATGTCACAGGGTAACCAGTGGAAGCCCAAGGCGAAGGCAGAGGAGGAGCAAGAGGTCGCCAACGCAGCTGTGTCACGGCCAGCTCCTCTGAGGGCAGGGTTAGCATGGCAGAGATGTGGAAAAGTTTTGTCACCACGCCACAGCTAACTGCACCACCACCTGATACGGAACATTTCACTAACATGGTGGAACAGTACCTGTGCACACCCCTCCACGTACTGACTGATGGTTCGGCCCCATTCAACTTCTGGGTCTCCAAATTGTCCACGTGGCCAGAGCTAGCCTTTTATGCCTTGGAGGTGCTGGCCTGCCCGGCGGCCAGCGTTTTGTCTGAACTTGTATTCAGCACGGCAGGGGGCGTCATTACAGACAAACGCAGCCGCCTGTCTACAGCCAATGTGGACAAGCAGACGTTCATAAAAATGAACCAGGCATGGATCCCACAGGACCTGTCCATCCCTTGTGCAGATTAGATATTAACTACCTCCCCTTAACAATATATTATTCTACTCCAGGGCACTTCCTCATTCAATACTATTTTTATTTTCATTTTACCATTATATTGCGGGGCAACCCAAAGTTGAATGAACCTCTCCTCTGTCTGGGTGCCGGGCCTAAATGTGTGACAGTGGCCTGTTCTAGTGGTGGGTGACGTGAAGCCTGATTCTCTGCTATGACATGAAGACAGATTCTGTGCTGACATAAGGCCAGATTCTCTGTTACGGGACCTCTCTCCTCTGCCTGGGTGCCGGGGCCTAAATGTGTGACAGTGGCCTGTTCCAGTGGTGGGTGACGTGAAGCCTGATTCTCTGCTATGACATGAAGACAGATTCTGTGCTGACATAAGGCCAGATTCTCTGTTACGGGACCTCTCTCCTCTGCCTGGGTGCCTGGGCCTAAATATGTGACAGTGGCCTGTTCCAGTGGTGGGTGACGTGAAGCCTGATTCTCTGCTATGACATGAAGACTGATTCTGCGCTGACATAAGGCCAGATTCTCTGTTACGGGACCTCTCTCCTCTGTCTGGGTGCCGGGGCCTAAATATGTGACAGTGGCCTGTTCCAGTGGTGGGTGACGTGAAGCCTGATTCTCTGCTATGACATGAAGACTGATTCTGTGCTGACATAAGGCCAGATTCTCTGTTACGGGACCTCTCTCCTCTGTCTGGGTGCCAGGGCCTAAATATGTGACAGTGGCCTGTTCCAGTGGTGGGTGACATGAAGCCAGATTCTCTGCTATGGCATGAAGAGACTGATTCTCTGCTGACATGAAGCCAGATTCTTTGCTATGGCATGAAGAGACTGATTCTCTGCTGACGTGAAGCCAGATTCTCTGCTATGGGACCTCTGTCCAATTGATATTGGTTAATTTTTATTTTTTTAATTTTTATTTTAATTCATTTCCCTATCCACATTTGTTTGCAGGGGATTTACCTACATGTTGCTGCCTTTTGCAGCCCTCTAGCTCTTTCCTGGGCTGTTTTACAGCCTTTTTAGTGCCCAAAAGTTCGGGTCCCCATTGACTTCAATGGGGTTCGGGTTCGGGACGAAGTTCAGGTCGGGTTCGGATCCCGAACCCGAACATTTCCGGGAAGTTCGGCCGAACTTCTCGAACCCGAACATCCAGGTGTTCGCTCAACTCTACCCACAAGTTCTTAATAGGGTTTAGGTTAGGTGAGGAAGGGGGCCATGTCATTATTCTTTCATCTTTAAGGCCTTTCCTGGCTATTCATGCAGTGGAGTACTTCGATGCATGCGATGGAGCATTGTCCTGCATAAAAAATAATGTTTTTCTTTAAAGATGCAGATTTTTTTCCTGTACCACTGCTTGAAAAAAGTGTCTTTTGAAAACTGACAGTAGATTTGGGAGTTGATTTTAAACACAAAGATCTAACCAGCTCTTCTTTAATAATACCAGCCCATAGCAGTACCCCACCTCCATCTTGCTGGCATCTGAGTCGAAGTGGAGCCCTGTGTGATCCAGCCACAGGTCTATCCATCAAGGGTCACTTTCACCTAATCAGTTCATACAACCTTTGAAAAATCTTTCTTCAGATATTTCCTGGCTCAGTCTTTACGTTTCAACGTGTGTCTTGTTCAATGTTGGTTGGGTTTCAGACTTACTAACCTTGGCCATGTCTCTGAGCACTGAACCTTGTACTTCTGGGCATTCCAGGGAGGTTGCAGGATAAAGAGTTCCTAGTCGCTTCATGTTAGATCCTTCTCAAATCTTTGGCAGTTAATTTGCGCCTTTTTCTCAACATATTTCTTGAGACCCTATTGACTATTTGCAACAAATTTTTTTATGGTTCTGTGATCACGTCCCAATATCTTAGAATTTTCAAGAGTGCTGCATCCCTCTGATGTAATTGAAATCTCTTTTTTACCCCATTTTGCAAGAGGAAAACAAGCAACCTAATAAGTATTCTCACTTTGATACAGGATCTTCATCACCTTAGGCCTATTGCACACGGACGTTTTTTTTCCCCGTTTACTGGCCGTTTTTGCGTTCCGTATACGGTCCGTATACGGAACCATTCATTTCAATGGTTCCGCAAAAAAAAACGGAATGTACTCCGTATGCATTCCGTTTCCGTATTTCCGTTTTTCCGTTCCGTTTTAACATAGAACATGTCCTATTATTGCCCGCAAATCACAGTCCGTGGCTCCATTCAAGTCAATGGGTCCGCAAAAAAACGGAACACATACGGAAATGCATCCGTATGTCTTCCGTTTCCGTTCCGTTTTTTGCTGAACCATCTATTGAAAATGTTATGCCCAGCCCAATTTTATCTATGTAATTACTGTATACTGTATATGCCATACGGAAAAACGGAACGGAAAAACGGAACAGAAACGGAAACACAACGGAAACAAAAAACGGAACAACGGATCCGTGAAAAACGGATCGCAAAACACTGAAAAAGCCATACGGTCGTGTGCAATAGGCCTTAGGCCATATCATCCCTCATTATACAAATACACATGACATGATATGCTTCAATCCAATAAGCATTCAAATTTATACAGCTTGGAGTTGGAAAATATGCATAAAAATTATGATATGGTCAAAATACTCACTTGCCTAATAGTTGCGCTCACAGTGTAGAATCCAGCTATATCACAGTCTGATTAAAAGCCCTGGGCAGATGGGCAGGAATGAATGGTCTAAAAGGGGGCAGACACTCCAGTGAACTTACAAGACTCTTGTTTACATCTGAAAACTACTTAGTTATCTCCATTGACTTGTATTGAGGTTCAATACAAGTCTATAGCAGATTGGAATTGCAATAGTGTTTCTTTTGGACTGTGCTTCTCCACTCCACCCCTCCCACTGGAAAGTTCTAGTTAAAGGGTTTCTGCACTTTCATTTAACTTATGATCTATCCTCTGGATAGATCATCAGCTTCTGATCGGCGGGGGTCCGACACCCGGGACCCCCGTCGATCAGCTGTTTGAGAAGGCAGCGGCGCTCCAGCAGCGCCGCGGCCTTCTCACTGTTTACCGCCGGCCCGCCGGCCCACTGACGTCAATACTAGTATCAACTAGCGTGGGAGCGGCTAAGCTCTGTTCACTTTAATGGAGCTTAACCGCGCCCACGCTAGTTGATACTAGTCGTGACGTCAGTGGGCCGGCGGCCGGCAGTAAACAGTGAGAAGGCCGTGGCGCTGCTGGAGCGCCGCTGCCTTCTCAAACAGCTGAAACAACTAAATGAAAGTGCAGAACCCCTTTAAGCTAGAAACTAAAAGTGGAGAAGTCAGAGACGCTAATTGTCTTCAGATAGGGACCAGTGATCAGTAGGAGAGACTCTGCTAGACTGCACAGGTGACCAGATGATGCTGAGATGGGAATGAGGAGCTGGACAACTTAGCCACAAACCCTGAGCCACCAGCCCTTTGACCAGGGTACCAGTTTTCTAAGAGAGAATAGAGCATCTAGCTGAGGCCTTTCCTCAGTAGTGATGGACGAACATCGGCCGGGACGTTTCGTGAACGTGCGTTCGCGGCGGGCCCTATTAACTTTTTTTGGCAGGCGAACCTGAAAAACCTTCAGGTCATATTTGCAGCCACCAAATACTTACTAGAAGTGCACAAATAGTCCCACAACATGGACACTGACATACCAGAGGGGGATCAATGGCAAAAATTCCCACAAAAAATATGTATTTTAATCAGGGGCCATTTTTATGCGTCTTAAAGGGAAACTCTCAAACATATGGCCTGCTGGAGCCTAGAAAAAATGTATTTTAGTACGGGCCCCCAAAATTAGGCATTCACCTGACAGAAAAGAACTAGTGATTATGTGTCTGGAGGTACATTAGGCTGTCACTGGATAAAATTTTTACTGTAGGCCACTGGAGTAGAGGCCTCCAAAATTAGGCATTCACCTGACAGAAAAGCCTTTTATGCCGCTGTATATACATAAGACAAGGACCATTCTTTGTTCTGGGTAATGGCGGATATGTGTGGGCTGGCATGAGGAAATTCAATTACACGTGGTCGTCACAGGTGTTGAATTCCTCCGAGATCCATGTCTCATTCATTTTTAGAAATGTGAGGTAGTCCACACTGTCTTGAGCTATGCGAGTGCACTTATCGGTCACGATGCCCCCTGCTGCGCTGAACATCATTTCGGACAGGACACTCGACGAGGGGCAAGCCAAGAGTTCCATGGCAAATTGTGCCAGCTCTGGCCACAGGTCAAGCCTGCACACCCAGTAATCCAGGGTTTCCTCGCTTCTCAGAGCGTTCACATCGGCCGTTAACCTGATGTAGTCGGACACCTGTCAGCCTAGGCGTTCCCTGAGGCTGAGTCCGGAGGGAGGCTCTTGATGGGTTAGCTGCAAGAATGATCTCATATCTGAAGTGACCAACCACCCACCCTCTTCTTGCAGGCGCGGTAGGATTGGTACCCGCCCCTGTTTCGCTGTTGGTGGAAATTCCTCTGCCAGTGCCTACAACAGCAGAATGCAGCACCTCTTGCAGCAAGGCCTGGAAATGATGCCCTCTGTGATGCTGGTAACATGTCCGCCATCTTGTGTTTGTACCGGGGGTCTAAGCACATTGCCACCCAGTATTGGTCCTTGCCCTTTATGCTTTTTATATGGGGGTCCCTCTTTAAACACTGGAGCATGAAGGCCCCCATTTGCACTAAATTGAAAGCGGTGGAGCGCCCTGGCTCCTGCTCATCGCCCAGGAGAATGTCGTCCTTGGTATCCTTCCCCCAGCCACGGACGACACCAGGGATCCCCGAAAAGTTTAAAGTCCCCCTCAAAGCCTGCTCTACTTGCTCCTCCTCCTCCTGCCAGCCACCATCCTCCTCTCACTCATCTTCAGACTCCTGCTGACTTGTCTCAGATGGAGTAACCTCCCTGGGATTTATTCAGCATTGCGACTTCCTCATCTTCCAGATGCTGCTCCTCGACAGCTTGATCAATGACACGACGCAATATACACTCCATAAAGAAGTCGTAATGTACGATGTCACTGATGGTGCCCTGGCTGCGACTGACCAGTTTAGTGATCTCATTAAATGGCCGCAGAAGTCTGCATGCGTCGCTTATGAGCAGCCAATGGCGCGGTGAAAAGAATGCAAGCTCCCCAGAACCTGTCCTGCTGCAGAGTTCGTACAGATAATCGTTATCGGCGCGTTGCTGCTGGAGCAGCCGATCAAACATATTAAAAGTGGAGTTCCAGCACGTCGGGCTGTCACTTTTTGTGCTCGAACATTTGGGCCACTGAAGCCTGCCTTCTGCCAGATGAATGTGACGACGGCACGGTGGAAGGTGGAGTGGAGGACAAATGGCAGGAGAGAGGAGAAGAGGCAGGACGTGGAGCGCTGGGAGTGTGGCTTTGTGGGTTCTGACGGCGTTGCTCTCACTGGGCTCGGTGATGGGAGGCCAGGTGCCTTCTTAGGCGGTCATCCCTAGGTGTTTGTTGGGCTTACTGCGACTTATGCATTGACAGCACAGGCTGCAGATGGTAACACTATTGTCAGCAGCTGACACGTTAAAAAAAGCCCACACTGCGGAGCCATGTGCCGGCGTCCTGGGAGCACAAGATGTGACAGTGCATGGTGGATGGCTCGCTCCAGATACATTTGCAGTCTGCTTTTTGCCTCCTATGCACTGCGAGTTCTGCCTGCTTCTCCTCCTTCTCCTCCCTATCTGCTGCTCCATCTCTCCCTCTGAACTCCCCTCATCTTCCTCTCTTATGGGCACCTACATGACGTCCATCGACACATCATCATCGTCACCTTCACCACCACTGACATTAGAGATCTCGGAGTAGGCAGCAACAGCTGGTACCACCCTCCTTGGGATGATCTGGGTACTGTCGTTAGACCGCTGGGTGGCGGCCGCTGCTACCTCCTCTTCCTCATCCGATTCCAAGAATGGCTGCACATGGGTAAGTCTGGGAATGGATGGGAAAATAATTCCTCTGACTTGAATGGAGGGGCTAAGATGGTGGTGGTGCCTTTGGGGGTGCACACAGCAGAGAGTGAGGCGGGTGCGGATACAGAGGATGAGGAGGGTGCAGAAGCGGAAGGCTGAGTGAGCCACTCAACCAACTCTGGTGCATCCATTGACGTAATCGCCTGCACCTTCTCCAACTTAACTTCCCACTTAGGCTCTGGCCTGGTGCACCTGCCGGACCCCTACCACCCCTGCGGAATGGCCTGCCTCTTCCTCTGCCTGTCATTTTCAAAATGACCCTGTGCCAAAGTCCCTAGAGAAGAGCAGTATTTGTGGAAGCAGGTATATCGCAGGCCTCAATCAGTATTTGGTGGAAGCTGGTATATCCCACCCCTCAATAAGTATTTTGGGGAACCAGGTATATAGAACACCTGAATCAATATTTAGTGGAAGCAGGTATATTGCACCCCTCAATCAGTATTTTGTGGAAGCAGGTATATCAAACCCCTTAATCAGTATTGTGTGGAATCAGGTATATAGAACCCCTTAATCAGTATTTTGTAGAAGCAGGTATATCCCACCCCTCAATAAGTATTTTGAGGAAACAGGTATATAGAACACCTGAATCAATATTTGGTGGAAGCAGGTATAAAAAACCCCATAATCAGTATTTTGTGGAAGCAGGTATATAGAACCCCTTAATCAGTATTTTGTAGAAGCAGGTATATCACACCCCTCGATCAGTATTTTGTAGAAGCAGGTATATCGCACCACTCAATCTGTATTTTGTGGAAGCAGGTATATCAAACCCCTTAATCAATATTTTATGGAAGCGGGTATATCGCAACCCTCAATCAGTATTTTGTGGAAGCAGGTATATCGCACCCCTCACTCTGTATTTTGTGGAAGCAGGTATATCAAACCCCTTAATCAGTATTTTGTGGAAGCAGGTATATCACACCCCTCAATCAGTATTTTGTGGAAGCAGGTATATAGAACCCATTAATCAGTATTTTGTAGAAGCAGGTATATCGCACCCCTCAATCTGTATTTTGTGGAAACAAACCCCTTAATCAGTATTTTGTGAAAGCAGGTATATTGCACCCCTTAATCAGTATTTTGTGGAAGCAGGTATATAGAACCCCTTAATCAGTATTTTGTAGAAGCAGGTATATCGCACCCCTCAATCAGTTTTTTTGGGGGCAACAGGTATATCACCCCCGTTGCAAATAGTTCTTCCAATAACGCTTGTCCCTCTATATAGTTGGGGTTACGCAGCAGAACCGCACACAACTACTGCACGATACAAATGCACTATAATATACTTTATATGTTAGAAAGTATATTATAGGTATATCACACTGCTCAATCAGTTTTTGGGGGGGCAACAGGTATATCACACCAGTTGCAATTAGTTATTCCATTAGCGTTTGTCCCTCTATATAGCTGCGGTATCGCAGCAGAACAGCAAACAACTGCTGCACAATACAAATGCACTATAATATACTTTCTATGTTAGAAAGTATATTATAAGTATATCACACTTCTCAGTATATCACACCTATCGATAGCACACCTAGACCAGTCCTTAAAAGGACCTATTAGCTAGCGTTTGATGTCTCTAACAGCCTGTCCCTGCTCCACATAGCAACCTCTCCCTACACTGGCAAAACACAGAATGTAAAATGGCTGCCAGATCGGGTTCTATTATAGGGTGGGGGTGTGTCCACGTGCTGAAATGTCTAAATTGGCTGTCCTGTCCCACCTGATGGATGTGTCATGGGTCAAAGTTCGGCACAATTCAAAAGAATATGCCGCATGTGAACATCGCCATATGTTCGCATGTTTGGCTAATCGCGAACGAGCAAAATTTGCAGTGAAACGACAGCTGGGCAAACCGCAAGGCCATCTCTATTCCTCAGCATGGAACCTTCTACCAGAGAGTACACTGGAGAGGTCAGCTCAATGGATTGCCTGTATTGTTTTGCACTGGAGTTACTCCAGTAAAGAAGCACAATGGTTTACTGCAAACCCTGACTCTAGATTTATTTTCTGCCTTACCATCCGTTCCAGAGAGCAGTTACACGTGGTGACACCTTGATAGTGTCCAGGGACTACTCATTATGTTGGAACCACCCTAAATCCGGTCACTGCACATTCATTATGTCCAATATTCAATATACTCCAGCAAACAAGCACTGCCTATGAAATCATAAGTTACATTGTAATAGGACGGACATTGAAGTGAATGGCCTGCCAAATCCTATCTCTCACTGAAACAAAGACGTTTCTAGTGTGCGGTAATCTAGTGCAAACAGATTCTGTGATATTTTAAGGTGCCACGCCTAGCTTTTTCCTTCTCACATTCGTTAAGTAGTAATTAAATATGAGTCACATCCCATGTGGAAACTTTATACTGAACTGTATTGTTAGGTTGGCATGTTCAGCCAAGAACTGCAGTAGTAACTTTCTGTATTAATCGTATACTTTCTTAATTTTCTCATACACAATATGCAAGGAAGTTAAATAAACTGCAGAGAAAAGTAGTTTGCAGGAGTCTATGGCCTGATTTATAAAAACCAGCATGTCCTACACCAGCCATCGCCCGAGGAGGCATGTAATTTATGACGTGGCATGGGCCTGCCTCTTCTGGCTTTCCGTGTGCTGCAATGACTTCTATTGCAGCACCCGTTTATGGTGTAAATGATGATGAATTAGCTAGTGGATTTGTGACTTTTCTACACCAAAAAGAGGCATAAGGAAAATTATAAAATGCCTTGTGAGCTTCATTTAGACTTTCAGATGAGCAGCAGATTGTCAGGAAGGAAGAGTTCCTTCCTGGCAGTCGTTTGCTTGTTAAGTGGAGGTGACCTCTGCATTTATATGCAGCGATCACCTACACAGCTGCTGCTATCGCTCTTTCTCATACATAATCATTGCTCCTGGGCAGCAGATTGCTGTTTAGACAGTACGATCTGCTGCCCAGAAATGCATTTTGGTGATCTGCGGCACTTTTACACTGCTGATTGTTGGGAACGAGCATTCGTAGGAACGAAGGATATTCGGGCCATGTAAATCCACCTTTAGGGTAGAACTACAGGTTGAGGTTTCTTGGGGAAGCTAAAATCGGGAGTGGGCATAAAAGTAGAGAAAGTACATCATTCAACCCCAAAAGCAGGATCCATATGCTGATCATCGCTATTTACCGGGCCACATATGTAATTGTTAGCTGGCACCTGTCATTTGTTTCCAACAGCATGTGCTATAGAAGCACAGCCCAACAATTTGTGGTGTGTCACATATGGATCCCACTGCTTAGGACGTTTCGTGTATGAGCAAGGGCTTCTGTCAGAATTAAAGGGCATCTGTCAGAATTTTACCTATGAAACTAGCTTACCTGTTACATGTGCGAATGATAGCTGAAGGCATCTAAAGGAATCTATGGGGTATTATTGTCAAGAGGAGGATAAAGCCTTTTTTGGCATGTATTAGTGGGGAAAAAAGGGCTTATTAGCCGTTGCGTGGTGAAGTGAGAAAATTACAGCCTTTTTTGTCGTGTATTAGCAGCAAAAAAAAAGATTATTTGCCGTTCAGCGGTGCAGTTATATGTTGTAAAGGCTTTTTTGGCGTGTATTAGTGGGAATAAAAGCTTATTACCTGTTGTGTGGTGAAGTGAGAAAATTACAGCCCTTTTTGGCGTGTATTAGTCGCAAAAAATAAGTATTATTTGCCATTCAGAGGTGCAGTTATATGTTCTAAAGCCTTTTTTGGCATGTATTAGTTGGGGAAAAAAGAGCTTAGTAGCCGTTGTGTGGTGAAGTGAGAAAATTACAGCCCTTTTTTGGCGTGTATTAGTGGAAAAAAAATGTATTATTTGCCATTCAGCGGGGCAGTTATATGTTCTAAAGCCTTTTTTGGCATGTATTAGTGGCAAAAAAAAGTATTATTTGCTGTTCAGCGGTGCAGTTATATGTTCTAAAGCCTTTTTTGGCATGTATAAGTGGGGAAAAAAAGGGCTTGTTAGACATCGTGTGGTGAAGTGAGAAAATTACAGCCCTTTTAGGCGTGTATTAGAGGCAAAAAAAAGTATTATTTGCCGTTCAACGGTGCAGTTATATGTTCTACAACCTTTTTTGGCATGTATTAGTGGGGAAAAAAAGAGCTTATTAGCCGTTGTGTGGTGAAGTGAGAAAAATACAGCCCTTTTTGTCATGTATTAGTAGCGGAAGAAAAAAAAAGAGTATTATTTGCCGTTCAGCGTTGCAGTTATATGTTCTAAAGCCTTTTTTGGCGTGTATTAGTGGGGGAAAAAAAACTTTATTACCCGTTGTGTGGTGAAGTGAGAAAATTACAGCCCTTTTTGTCATGTATTAGTGGCAAAAAAAAAAAATTATTTGCCGTTCAGCAGTGCAGTTATATGTTCTAAAGTCTTTTTCAGCATGTATAAGTGGGAAAAAGGTATTATTTGCCGATGTGTGGTTAAGTGACAAAATTACAGCCTTTTTTGGGGTGTATTCATTTCCTTTTTATTTACTTATTTGATTTAACAGTATGTCAGACAAAGAAGTGACAGGCCCTGCACATGGGAGGGGCAGAGGCCTAAATGTTTCTGGAGGAGGCACAGGTCTCAGCAGAGTAAGGGGGCATGGCAGCAGGAGTCACTTCAAGAGGCCTGAGCTCCCAGTGTCATCTAGCGGTCATGTCTTGACCAGGAACCAAGCGGTTCTTGAATGGTTGACTCGGTCCTCCACTTCGTCCCAAGAGTCATCTCACACACCCCCAGCCAAGAGTCATTGGGTTCGTCAGACACAACCCTTAGTTGGCATGGCCCAGGAGTAGTGTTGATCACGAATATTCGAATTGCAAATTTTTATCGCGAATATTTGCACTTCGAGAATTCGCGAATATTTAGAATATAGTGATATATTCGTAATTTCGAATATTCAAGATTTATTTTTAAACAGTACACACCATCCCTCCCTGCTTCTAGCTTGTGGGCCAATGAGAAGGCTGCAATATGACTTTAGGAATGCAAATTTTCTTAATGCAAATTTTTATTGCAAATTTTTCAATTGCCGATTTCCGCAATCAAGAAAAGAATGACTGGAGATAACGAATTCTCGAATATATGGCGAATATTCGCCCAAATATTCGCAAAATATCACAAATTCGAATATAGCCCCTGCCACTCATCACTACCCAGGAGCAGGCCCTGTGCCCTCACCTGTTGTCAACCTGCCTCTGTCCTTTTCTGTTCCCTCAGCCAAAGAAGTATTATATGCTGTGGGCTCAGCTCCACTATACAGTGAGGACGAGCTACTAGAGGGCAGTCAGCAGCTACTGCCCAGCCAAGATCTGGTGGAGACATCTGCCGCTTCCTCTGGTAGGCAGGCAAGTAGTGATGAGGAGAGTGGTGTGGGAGCTTGTGTTGTGAGCGGTCAGGCTCCTGGCTCAGAGACCGTTGAGGAGGACATCAGTGACGTGCAGACAGTACTCGATGATGATGTAGCTGATCGCAATTGGGAGCCAGGTGATAAAGGGGCTTCATCATCATCAGAGGGAGGGAGAAGAGGGTGGCAGCTTGCGCGTGAGGCAGCGGTGGAGCCAGCAAGTCAGTAGCGTGGCCGGGAGTCAGCAAGGTGGCAGCAGTGGAAGGTCGGGAGCCAAACGTGCCTGGGGTAGATCTCCTGCTTCGCAGGAGCCTACTTGCCTGGAAAGTAGTGCATCAGGGGTTCACGGAGGCAGCAGCAGTAGCAGTCAGTCAGTGTGGAGTGTTGGGGGTAAAATTACCTACTCTGCGTTGTGGCAGTCTTTTGTTAAGCCACCGGAGGAGGTGAATATGGCCATTTGCTGAATCTGTGGGCAGAAGGTGAAACGTGGCCAGGGTGCCAATGTTGGCACCACGGCCCTGTGTCAACATATGCAGCTTCACCATAAAGTGGCCTGGGAGAACCATGGCTCCAATGTGGTGGTCCAGCCTGCCGCAGCAACCCATCATCCAGTGACTTGCAAGAGCCTCTGCCGGCCCTTCTCTTCCCTTGTGTCCTCCTCCTCTCCCAGCGAAATCCTGTGCCTGCGCTCTGCCTCGCTTGGCCAGGGCATGCGCACTGCAATGCCCTCCTCTTCTCCTGCGTGACTCTGATCTGCCTCCTTGCAGCTGGGTTTGCGCCCTTGGCCGGAGCATGTGCAGTAGATACAGCGATGCTGTGCCCACAGTGGGCAAGCCCCGGCCAAGTGAGGCAGAGTGCAGGTACGGGATTTCGCTGGGAGAGGAGGAGGACGTATTAACGGGGATATTAACAAAAGAGGATGAGCAGCCTGGGCTCCAAGTCTATAATGTCCAAATATGGTGACAGACTCCCTTTAAATAAATAAAAAAAAGTATACATATTAGGTATTGCCACATTAGTAACGACCTGCTCTATAACAATATCACATGACCTAACCCCTCAGGTGAACATCGTAAATTTTTTTTAATAAAACGGTGTCAAAAAAGAAATTTTTTGGTCACCTTACATCACAAAAAGTGTAATACCAAGCGATCAAAAAGACATATGCACCTTAAAATAGTACCAATCAAACCGTCATCTCATACCAAAAAAAATGAGCCCAAGACAGTCGCCCAAAAAATTAAAAAAACTATGGCTTTCAGAATATGGAGACACTAAATATCGTTTTTTTCAAAAATGCTTTATTAAGTAAAACTGAAACAAACAACAAAAAAGTAGTCATATTTGGTATTGTCCGTAACAACCTGCTCTATAAAAATAGCTCATATCTAACCTGTCAGATGAACGTTGTAAATAACAAAAAATAAAAACATTGCCAAAACAGCTATTTTTTTGTTACCTTGCCTCACAAAAAGTGTAATATAGAGCAACCAAAAATTCATTGGGACCCTAATATAGTACCAACAAAACTGCCACCTCATCCCGTAGTTTCCAAAATAGGGTCACTTTTTTGGGAGTTTCTACTCTAGGGGTGTATCAGGGGGTCTTTAAATGTGACATGGCAAGTTAAAATTATCCCAGTGAAATCTGCCCTCCAAAAACCATATGGCGTTCCTTTCCTTCTGTGTCCTAGTACAGCGACCCTGACAGCATCAGAATGGAACCAGCAGTGGAGTACGATGAGGAAGACCTGGATGGCCGGGATGCATTAAGAAAAGGCATCTGGTACCAGAACCTGGATAATGTACAATACCAGTGAGGTGTAATGACCGGCGTCACGCACAGGGAGGGAAAAGGGAAAGCCCTGCCCAAGGGAGAGGGAAAGGTGGTGACCCCTGACTTACCTTGCGGCTGGCACCTGACTGCCCTGACGTCCCTAGATGGGTTCCTCACCCGTGCGGCGATCACGTGCCTAAACCCTGGCTTTCCCTAAAATGAGCCCTAGATAGTGAATGGGCCGGTGGGATCGCTAGTCCGCACCACTGACACTAAGAGGGAAACACCAGGGAGAGGACAGACAATACAGACAAACACATACACCCAGGTGGGCGACCACAGCAGACCACAAAGGTCCAACAGGGATCCGGAGGGTAACGTTCTGGACCAACAACCAGAGAACGCAGCAACACAGCTCCAGACGTTCAGAATAGAAGTCCAGGCAGGAAGCTCTATATCTGGCAACCAGAGAAGTGTGAGAGGGGAATATAAGGAGGTTGGGAGTGCTGGACAAGGAACAGCTGAGGAGAAGGAGCTACGGATCCCTGAGTGAGCCAAAAAGGGTTGCAAAGCAAACCCAGAAAGCTACCATAAGGAAACAGCCCTATCTTACATAAAGCGCGCAGCCAACCGCTGCTACTTCCTGACCCCGGGTATAACGGAGTCAGGCGTGGTTCTTGACACCCTCGTGACAGTACCCCCCTCTCTACGAGGGGCCTCCGGACACTCAGGACCAGGTCTATCAGGATGAGAGGCATGAAAAACCCTAACTAGCCTGTCGGCGTTTACCTCAGACGCAGGAACCCACATTCTTTCCTCGGGACCGTAACCTCTCCAATGCACCAGATATTGAAGAGAGCGGTGGACCCGACGAGAATTAACAATTTTGGATATCTGAAACTCTAGATTACCATCCACAACAACAGGAGGGGGTGGCAGCGGTGACGGTTCTAGAGGTGGAACATATTTTTTGAGTAACGACATATGAAAGACATTATGCATTTTAAAAGTCTGAGGTAGCTCCAGGCGAAAAGCCACGGGGTTGATGATGGCTACAATTTTGTAAGGACGAATAAACCTAGGACCCAGTTTCCAAGAGGGAACCTTCAATTTAATATTCCTAGTAGACAACCACACATAGTCATTCACTCCTAGGTCCGGACCTGGTGACCGTCTCTTATCAGCCATGCATTTGTATTTACCTCCCATATTTTTCAAGTTAGCTTGCACCTTCTGCCATACCGATGAAAGAGATGACGAAAACCGTTCCTCTTCGGGAACCCCAAAAGACCCCCCCTCTTTGAAAGTACAGAATTGGGGATGAAAACCATATGCACCAAGAAATGGTGACTTGCCAGTGGATTCCTGACGACGATTATTTATGGCAAACTCAGCTAACGGTAAATATGATGACCACAACTCTTGGTTTTCAGACACAAAACATCTTAGATATGTCTCCAGGTTTTGGTTGGTACGCTCAGTCTGTCCAATCGACTGAGGATGGAAAGCTGAGGAAAAGGACAAGTGTACCCCCAAACGGGAACAAAAAGCTTTCCAAAATTTAGAAATAAACTGGGTACCCCGATCCGAAACATCATTGGAAGGGACCCCGTGAAGCTTCACGATTTCACTGACGAATACCTGAGCAAGAGTCTTAGCATTAGGTAGTGCGGGTAACGCAATGAAGTGTACCATTTTGCTAAATCTGTCCACTACTACCAAAATAACTGTTTTACCCGCAGACAAAGGTAAGTCAGTGATAAAATCCATTGACAGATGTGTCCATGGTCTATTGGGAATGACGAGTGGTAATAGAGACCCTGCAGGATATGTATGTGAAACTTTTGCGCGCGCACAGGTAGAACAAGAAGACACAAAATCCAATACATCCTGACGCAACCTTGGCCACCAAAAACGACGAGACAATAGCTCCAAGGTTGCTTTACTACCCGGGTGCCCAGCAAGTGCCGAATTATGATGTTCCTTTAATAATTCGAAATGCAGGTTCAACGGTACAAACAATTTCTCTGAGGGGCAAGAGACCGGGGCGTCCCCCTGGGCCTCTAACACCTTCCCCTGCAGAGCAGAGTGTACCGCAGAAACAACTACTCCTCTTTGAAGAATGGGTACCGGATCACTCACATTACCCCCTCCAGGGAAACAACGAGTGCATCAGCCTTGGTATTCTTTGCCCCAGGACGATAGGTAATAACAAAGTTAAACCTGGTAAAAAATAGCGACCACCTAGCTTGTCTAGGGGTGAGACGCTTAGCTGATTCGAGGTACAGAAGATTTTTGTGGTCCGTAATCACAGTGACGGGGTGGACTGCCCCCTCTAAAAAGTGACGCCATTCTTCGAATGCTAGTTTAATAGCTAATAGTTCCCTATTGCCAATATCGTAGTTCTTTTCTGCTGCAGATAGTTTTTTTTAGAAAAGAAAGCACAAGGACGCCATTTGCCAGGAGACGGATCCTGAGACAGCACCGCCCCCACTCCCACCTCTGACGCATCGACTTCAACAATAAAAGGCTGAGAGACATCAGGTTGGACTAGTACAGGTGCCGAGGTAAACCTCTCTTTTAGAGAGGAAAAAGCAACTTTAGCGGCGTCAGACCATTTAGAAAAATCAGTCCCCTTCCTAGTCATGTCAGTAAGGGGTTTTACAATAACTGAATAATTTTTAATGAATTTCCTATAGAAATTTGCGAAGCCCAAGAACCGTTGCAGTGCTTTGAGGATCTCAGGAAGATCCCAATCTAAAATTGCCTGGACCTTCCTAGGATCCATACGGAAACCTGAAGCAGATAAAAAATAACCTAGGAATTGTATCTCCTGAACGGCGAAGACACATTTTTCAATTTTAGCATATAATTTATTCGTCCGTAGGACCTGCAGTATTTGTCTGACATGCACCTCATGTGTTCTCAGATCAGACGAATAAATTAAAATATCATCTAGGTATATTACCACAAACCTGCCGATTAGATGACTAAAAATGTCATTAACGAAATGTTGAAAGACGGCAGGAGCATTGGTCAGACCGAAAGGCATAACTAGATTTTCATAATGCCCCTCAGGGGTGTTAAAAGCTGTCTTCCACTCATCCCCCTCCTTAATACGAATCAGATTGTAGGCCCCCCTAAGATCAAGTTTGGAGAACCACCTAGCACCCGCAATCTGGTTAAACAGGTCAGGAATGAGAGGAAGAGGGTATGGGTCTCGGATGGTTATCCGATTTAATTCGCGAAAATCTAGGCAAGGACGTAGGCCCCCATCTTTCTTTTTAACGAAGAAAAACCCTGCAGCCACGGGTGAAGAAGAGGGTCTGATGTGTCCCTTAGCCAAGCTCTCTGAGATATAATCTTTCATGGCTTGTCTCTCTGGACCCAAAAGATTATATAACCTGGTCTTGGTTAATTTTGCGCCGGGAATAAGGTTAAACGGGCAATCATGAGGACGGTTATGTGGTAATTTCTGACAACCCTTTTCAGAAAAAACGTCCTCAAAATCCGAAATAAATGTAGGTAGGGTAGTTATGGAGGCAACTAAGCAATTGCTATTTAAGCAATTTTCTCTGCACTGCTCACTCCACTCCAATATCTCCCTGGCCTGCCAATCCACCACTGGATTGTGCGCTACCAACCAGTGAAGACCCAGCACTACCGGAGTGGGAAGCCCCTCCAGAACATAACATGAAAGCATCTCGTTATGGTGGTCCCCTACCCGAAGGTGTAAATTATGAACAATGTGGGTGAGGTTTCTCTGAGACAGAGGAGCAGAATCAATAGCGAATATGGGAATAGGTCTCTGTAGCCTACAGAGAGACAAACCCATAGTGCGGGCAAAATGGGCATCTATCAAAT
This sequence comes from Bufo bufo, assembly GCF_905171765.1. Taxonomy (NCBI): domain Eukaryota; kingdom Metazoa; phylum Chordata; class Amphibia; order Anura; family Bufonidae; genus Bufo; species Bufo bufo. The sequence goes on from NC_053392.1 coordinate 391,632,758, forward strand.
TTACCCCTGCTCCACTGTCTAGAAAGAAAGAAATAGTCTCCGTCTTATCACCAAAAACAATAACCGCTGGCAACACAAATTGCGATGTACGTATGGAGGAAACGTATACCCCCCGGCTGACATCCTCCACACAGCCTGGGGTTAGTAGTTTTCCGACGGTCTTTTGTTTCTGAGGAAAGAAGGACAGACATTAATGAAATGACCCCTCTCCCCACAAAAAAAAACAAACCCCACGCCTACGGCAAGCCTCAGGAGGACGGACCTGACGAGTAGTTCCTCCTAGCTGCATAGGCTCGTCTAAGTCCGTACAGACTAACTGCTGCTTGGGAGGGGTTACCAATTGCTCCGGTCTTTTCAACCTGTCCCTAAGGCGTCTATCTATTCGGATAGAAAGGAACATAACCGCATGAAGGGAAAAGGGGGTCTCATATATTGCAAGCGCATCCTTAACCCTTTCGGATAACCCAGAGCAGAACTGACTCCTGAGAGCCGGGTCGTTCCATTGGGTATCCGTAGCCCACCTACGGAAGTCAGAGCAATACTCCTCTACCGGCCGCTCTCCTTGTAGGAGTCTCTGTAATCTTGATTCAGCCAGTGCGACTCGGTCAGGGTCGTCATATATGAGACCCAAGGCCCTGAAAAACTCATCCACTGACCGAAGAGCCTGGGAATCAGTGGGTAAAGAGAACGCCCAGAACTGCGGGTCCCCCTGCAGCAGGGAAATAACAACCCCCACCCGCTGTTCTTCATTACCAGAGGAGTAAGGGCGCAGTTTAAAATATAATTTACAGGCCTCATGGAATGTCAAAAACTTGTCCCTTCCCCCAGAAAATCTGTCAGGGAGAGGGACTTTGGGTTCCGCAACAACCTGGTTACCAGTAGCAACCGCTAGGCTTGCGGTCAGTTGTAATTGCTGCTGCTGGAGGACCGACGCCTTCAATCCTGCCACCTCCAAAGACAGGCCATGAAAGTGTTTGGACAGAGCAGCAATTGGATCCATACTGGATTCTAAGTAGGTAAAAAAAAAAAATTTTTTTACCTACACAAAATAAGGGCCAGATATAATGTAATGACCGGCGTCACGCACAGGGAGGGAAAAGGGAAAGCCCTGCCCAAGGGAGAGGGAAAGCTGGTGACCTCTGACTCACCTTGCGGCTGGCACCTGACTGCCCTGACGTCCCTAGACGGGTTCCTCACCCGTGCGGCGATCACGTGCCTAAACCCTGGCTTTCCCTAAAATGAGCCCTATATAGTGAACGGGCCGGTGGGATCGCTAGTCCGCACCACTGACACTAAGAGGGAAACACCAGGGAGAGGACAGACAATACCGACAAACACATACACCCAGGTGGGCGACCACAGCAGACCACAAAGGTCCAACAGGGATCTGGAGGGTAACGTTCTGGACCAACAACCAGAGAACGCAGCAACACAGCTCCAGAGGGTTAAAATAGAAGTCCAGGCAGGAAGCTCTATATCTGGCAACCAGAGAAGTGTGCGAGGGGAATATAAGGAGGTTAGGAGTGCTGGACAAGGAACAGCTGAGGAGAAGGAGCTACGGATCCCTGAGTGAGCCAAAAAGGGTTGCAAAGCAAACCCAGAAAGCTACCATAAGGAAACAGCCCTATCTTACATAGAGCGCGTAGCCAACCGCTGCGACTTCCTGACCCCGGGTATAACGGAGTCAGGCGTGGTTCTTGACACCCTCGTGACACGAGGCAAGAGTCTCCCCAGTGAAGAGCAGCGATTGCAGAAGCAAGTGGCCCTGCAGATGCCCTTTCTGGGAGAGCAGCCCCTGGATGAATGGGTGAAGGAACTAGAGCACTGGGTATGGCAGGAGCTATGGCTGGAGGATGCCTACCAGGCGCTCTTGTGGTATATGGCACAGTATATACCCTGGACAGCTGAGCATGACAAGCCAGAGGGAGAGGAGTTTGATGGTTCTTGCTTGTTATGGGAGTCCTTTGCAGAGCCTGACTTCGGGAGCCCTGCACAGTCCAGACTTCAGGACATTTTCTATGAGAGGGAGGCTAGGCAGGATTGGGATGACCCCCATGAGGTAGAGAAAGACCTGGCTCACCTAGCAACCCTGGAGTGGGAACTGGAGCAGGACAACCGAGATCTCTTCCACTCCATTGGGAAGGCTCAGCAGGACAGCAAGATGACAGACCCGGATCCAGACCCATTCAGCTGGGCAGATATTGTGGAGATTTACTGGGAAGAACCCCAGGTGGCCGGTGGAGGTGGGACCGAGGTCTCTCCACCGCTCCTGCAGGGAATTGGGAGCCCAGTCTCCATTCCCCAGCGGAAGGCTGAGTTACAGGGGGCAGAGACAGTCAATCCTGTCCCCCAGCGGCAGAGAGTCCTACAGGGAATAGTGAGCCCAGTCTCTATTCCCCAGCAACAGGACACTGTATTGGGAGCGGAGACAGTCGGTCTCCCTCCCAGAGGCTGGAATTATGTATTGGGGAGGAGCTTGCTACCCCCTCCCCAGCGGCAATGTGATTTATTGGGAATTGGGAGCCCAGTCTCCATTCCCCAGCGGCAGGCTGAGTTACAGGGGGCAGAGACAGTCAGTCCTGTCCCCCAGCGGCAATGTGATTTATTGGGAATTGGGAGCCCAGTCTTCATTCCCCAGCGGCAGGCTGAGTTACAGGGGGCAGAGACAGTCGGTCCTGTCCCCCAGCGGCAATGTGATCTATTGGGAATTGGGAGCCCAGTGTCCATCCCACAGCAACAGAAGGATTTGTTGGGAATTGGGAGCCCAGTCTCCATTCCCCAGCTGCAGCATAACGTACCATGGAGAGACAGTAAGCCCCACAACCGTGCAGATGGGACCGTGGTCTCTGCACTCACAGCACAGGGGGTAGGGACAGTCGGTCCTGTCCCCCAGCAACAGGGCTGTTTAGCCAAAGGGGAGACAGTCTGTCTCCCCCCACAGCAGCATGGTGGTTTATCTAAAGGGGAGACAGTCGGTCTCCCCCTCCAACAACCAGGCTACAACCAGGCTTCTTCCATGGTAGCGCTGGCACCAGGGTAATGTACCGCTGGTCTCTGCCCACTCAGCAACCCACCAAGACAGTCTACCAGTCCCCCACACAGCCGTAGTAAGGCACATGGACATGGACAAGTTTATCCCTTGCTCAGGTGTAGTAACCATTTATTGTGGGTGGACTGTACTGCTGTTTCTATTTTGTGGGTGGGCTGCTGGACTAACAAGGGCACTGACCGGCAGAAGGTCAGATTCCCTGTTAGTCTGTTTGGAAAAGGGGAGAAATGTGGCGAAACCAACCTCGCCACTGGGTGGTGGAGAAGCCTGGTTGCCAGCCTCTTGCCCCAGAATTATGGGCCCTCTCATCAGCCCATGCTAAACTTAAACCCCATGGCGATTTGACTGTGTTTGTGGCATCTGAGCGCTGTTTGGATATATTGAGCGCTCAGATCCAAGCCATCTGGGGATATGTTAAATGTCTATGTTTACTGTAATGGTTGTGACATTGTATATTTGACTAGTGATGTCTGTCCTATTGTCTCCACGTGTATATTGGCGATTTCCCTTTTGTCTTGAGAGATAATTGAATTACTCCACGGTTGTCTCCAGGACAGAAGACATTGTGTATTCTCCTGCCTGTGATAATTACATCAACCCATTGTGTAAGGTAATTGTATCACAGGCAGAGGGGAGGATTTTGTGTGGGAGTGTTTTACCGCATTGTACGTGTTTATTGGTTGTTTTTACAAAACCATGTGGGTGGTACTAGTGTGTAACAATGTTATATAAGATCAATAAACACACAGCTCTGGCTGTCCACTGCTTTACCCTCAACATGGAGCTTGGTCTCGTTCTTGGGGGGGATTCACTGTATGCTGTTAGAGACTGATTGCTAGGAGTGTAAGCCGCTTGGGTGCGTTTCCTATTCGTCTGCTAGCAGCTATTCGTGAGGTTCCGTTCGGAGTTTGGAGCATTCCCTTGTATGCCGTTACAGTTTCTATTATGTAGGCCTCACAGACCTGAAATGGTCCTTAAAAAGTAAGTTTTGGAAATTTTCTGAAAAATTTCAAGATTTTCTTCTAAACATCTAAGCCTTCTAACGTCCCCCAAAAATAAAATGGCATTCACAAAATGATCCAAACATGAAGTAGACATATGGGAAATGTAAAGTAATAACTATTATATGAGGTATCACTATCTGTTTTAACCCATTAAGGACTCAGCCCTATTTCACCTTAAGGACTTGGCCATTTTTTGCAAATCTGACCAGTGTCACTTTAAGTGCTGATAACTTTAAAACTCTTTGACTTATCCAGGCCATTCTGAGATTGTTTTTTCGTCACATATTGTACTTCATGACACTGGTAAAATGAAGTAAAAAAAAATCATTTTTATTTATAAAAAAATACCAAATTTACCAAAAATTTGTAAAAAAAAATGCAAATTTCCAAGTTTCAATTTCTCTACTTTTATATTACATAGTAATACCTCCAAAAATAGTTATTACTTTACATTCCCCATATGTCTACTTCATGTTTGGATCATTTTGGGAATGATATTTTATTTTTTGGGGATGTTACAAGGCTTAGAAATTTAGAAGCAAATGTTTAAATTTTTCAGAAATGTTCAAAAACCCAATTTCTAGGGACCAGTTCAAGTCTGAAGTCACTTTGCGAGGCTTACATAATAGAAACCACCCAAAAATGACCCCATTCTAGAAACAACACCCCTCAAGGTATTCAAAATTGATTTTACAAACGTCGTTAACCCTTTAGGTGTTCCACAAGAATTAATGGAAAATAGAGATACAATTTAAAAATTTCACTTTTTTGGGCAGATTTTCCATTTTAATAATTTTTTTCCAGTTACAAAACAAGGGTTAACAGCCAAACAAAACTCGATATTTATGGCCCTGATTCTGTAGTTTACAGAAACACCCCATATGTGGTCATAAACCGCTGTACGGGCACACGGCAGGGCGTAGAAGGAAAGGAATGCCATACGGTTTTTGGAAGGCAGGTTTTGCTGGACTGTTTTTTTTTGACACCATGTCCCATTTGAAGCCCCCTGATGCACCTCTAGAGTAGAAACTCCAAAAAAGTGACCCCATCTAAGAAACTACACCCCTCAAGGTATTCAAAACAGATTTTACAAACGTCGTTAACCCTTTAGGTGTTCCGCAAGAGTTATTGGCAAATGGAGATGAAATTTCAGAATTTAAATTTTTGGGCAAATTTTCCATTTTAATCCATTTTTACCAGTAACAAAGCAAGGGTTAACAGCCAAACAAAACTCAATATTTATGGCCCTGATTCTGTAGTTTACAGAAAAACCCCATATGTGGTCGTAAACCGGTGTACGGGCACATGGCAGGGCTCAGAAGGAAAGGAATGCCATATGGTTTTTGGAAGGCAGATTTTGCTGGACTGGTTTTTTTGACACCATGTCCCATTTGAAGCCCCCCTGATGCACCCCTAGAGTAGAAACTCCAAAAAAGTGACCCCATTTTAGAAACTACGGGATAGGGTGGCAGTTTTGTTGGTACTAGTTTAGGGTACATATGATTTTTGGTTGCTCTATATTACACTTTTTGTGGGATGAGATGACGGTTTTATTGGCACTATTTTGGGGTGCGTGTGACTTTTTGATCGCTTGCTATAACACTTTTTGTGATGTAAGGTGACAAAAAATGGCTTTTTTTACAGCGTTTTTTTATTTATTTACGGTATTCACCTGAAGGGTTAGGTCATGTGATATTTTTATAGAGCAAGTTATTATGGATGCTGCGATACCTAATATGTATAAATTTTTTTTATTTATGTAAGTTTTACACAATGATTTCATTTTTGAAGCAAAAAAAAATCATGTTTTAGTGTTTCCATAGTCTGAGAGCCATAATTTTTTCAGTTTTTGGCCGATTACTTTGGGTAGGGTATGATTTTTGGCACAGTTTTTATTTTTTACGGTGTTCATCTGAGGGGGTAGGGTCTCATTTTTTGCAGGATGAGATGACGGTTTGATTGCCACTATTTTGGGATGCATATGACATTTTGATCGCTTGCTATTACACTTTTTGTGATGTAAGGTGACAAAAAATGGTTTATTTAGCACAGTTTTTATTTTTTATGGTGTTTATTTGAGGGGTTAGGTCATGTGATATTTTTATAGAGCCGGTCGATACGGACGCGGCGATACCTAATATGTATACTTTTTTTTAATTTATGTACGTTTTACACAATAATATCATTTTTGAAACAAAAAAAATGATGTTTTAGTGTCTCCATATTCTGAGCCATAGTTTTTTTATTTTTTGGGAGATTGTCTCAGGTAGGGGCTCATTTTTTGCGGGATGAGGTGACGGTTAGATTGGTACTATTTTAGTGGGCCTTTTTGATCGCTTGCTGTTGTACTTTTTGTGATGTAAGGTGACAAAAAAATGGTTTATTTAGCACAGTTTTTATTTTTTACAATGTTCATCTGAGGGGTTAGGTCATGTGATATGTTTATAGAGCCGGTCGATACGGACGGCGATACCTACTATGTATACTTTTTTCCCCCCCCTATTTTTTACCAATTTTTTTTAACTTTATTTGGGGAAAATTACGTTTTTGTTTATTTTGACTTGGAACGTAATTTTTGGGGGGAAAACTTTGTTTTTTCAACTTTTTTTTTCACTTTATTTTTAGGCCCACTTTGGGACTTTTGGGGGTCTAATCCCTTTTACAATGCATTCCAATACTTCTGTATTGGAATGCATTGGCTGTATGAGTAATACTGTGTGTATTACTCATACAGCTTCCGGCCTGTGAGATCCAGGGGGCTGGATCTGACAGGCTCGTCACCGGAAGGCAGTGCGATGCCTTCCTTAGACATCGCGCTGCCTTCCATGCCATCGGGTCCCCCCTACAGCCGCATGGGGACCCGATGGCACCGCCGCCCGCTGCCCGCCGGATAAGGTAAAAGCCGCAAACCGCAGGTCTGAATTGACCTGCGGATTGCGGCGATCGCCGACACGGGGGTGGGTCACGGGACCCCACCCTGGGGTTGTGACAGGATGCCCGCTGAATGATTTCAGCGGACATCCTGTTGCGATTAACCCCCGCCGCGCCGCAATAGCGATTTAAAGTTAGGACGTACCGGTACACCATGAGTCCTTAAGGGGTTAAATGCAGCGAAATTGAAATTTGGAAAGTTGCGAATTTTTGATAATTTTTGGTAAATTTGGTATTTTTTTATAAATAAAAATGAAATATTTTGATTCAAATTTACCACTGTCATGAAGTACAATATGTGATGAGAAAACAATATCAGAATGGCTTGGATAAGTAAAAGGGTTTTAATGTTATCACCACATAAAGTGACACATGCCAGATTTGCAAAAATCAGTCTGGTCCTTAAGGTGAAAAATGGCCCGGACCTTAAGCGGTTAAGGGGTTGTCCTTGTAGCGGGAATCCAGCAGGGTGGACACCTAGTAATCTGCACTGGTTTGAATGTGGGCAACTCGGCGGTCGTTGCGCAGGCACTGCAGCATGTAGTAGTTCATGTGCGCCAGGCTGCCCAGAGTCAACGACAAGCTGTCCTCTGTGGGAGGTGTATAGTCTGTGTCCTCTGTATGCCCCCAGCCACACTTCCGTGATGCCCATGAGCTGCTTTGGGTTCCACCCAGCTGTGAACAGGGTTCCTCCTCCTCATCATCCTCCTCATCCTCCAGAACTGCGTTCTGGCTGGACAGTTGTGTACCTGGCTTCTGTTGGTGCAGGAACCCACCCTCCGAGCCATGACTGGCCTGATAACCTTGGAAATGATCCCTCTTCCTCCTCCTCTTCCTCCTGTGCCACATCCTCTTCTATCATCGCCTGAAGCGTTTTTTCAAGGAGACATAGAAGTGGGATAGTAACGCGGAGGATGGCGTCATCAGCACTGGCATGTTGGTGAAGTACCAGAAACAGCGCAACACGGCAGCAGCAGCATGAAAAGGCCACAGATTGGGAAGGTTACATATTGTTGAGGTGGCAGCTGCAGCATGAGGAGACCACAGAGTGGCACAATGACAGAGTGTGGAGGTGGCAGCAGCAGCATGAGGAGACCACAGAGTGGCACAATGACAGTGTAGAGGTGGCAGAAGCAGCATGAGAAGGCCACAGACTGGCAAGGTGACATAGTGTGGAGGTGGAAGCAGCAGCAGCATGAGTAGGGCCGCAGAGTGGCACTATGACAGAGTGTGGATGCGGCAGCAGCATGAGGAGACCACAGAGTGGCACAATGACAGAGTGTGGAGGTGGCAGCAGCATGAGGAGGCCACAGAGTGGCACAATGACAGAATGTGGAGGTGGCAGCAGCATGAGGAGGTCACAGAGTGACACAATGACAGAATGTGGAGGTGGCAGCAGCATAAGGAGTCCACAAAGTGGCACAATGACAGTGTGGAGGTGACAGCAGCAGCATGAGGAGGCTACAAACTGGCAAAGGGACATAGTGTGGAGGTGGCAGCAGCAGCATGAGGAGGCCACAGACTGGCAAGGCAACATAGTGTTAAGTTAGCAGCAGCAGCATGAAGAGGCTACGACATCTAATTACTATGTATAAATATAACAGGGGTCAGTATAGAGATCTATCCCATCATCTATTTATCCCCAGGACTGTGACTGTGATGAGGGGACATCCTCTGCGTCTGGAGGAAAGAAGGTTTGTACACAAACATAGAAGAGGATTCTTTACGGTAAGAGCAGTTAGACTATGGAACACTCTGCCTGAGGGGGTGGTGATAGGGAGTACAATAAAGAAATTCAAGATGGGCCTGGATGTATTTCTGGAGTGTAATAATATTACAGGCTATATCTACTAGAGGGGGGTTGTTGATCCAGGGAGTTATTCTGATTGCCTGATTGGAGTCGGGAAGGAATATTTTATTCCCCTAAAGTGGGGAAAATTGGCTTCTACCTCACAGTATTGTATTTTTTTTGCCTTCCTCTGGATCAACTTGCAGGATGACAGGCCGAACTGGATGGACAAATCTCTTTTTTTGGCCTTATGTACTATGTTACTATGTTACTGGCAAGGTGACATAGTCTGGAGGTGGCAGCAGCATTAGGAGACCACAGAGTGGCAGAATGACAGAGTGTGAAGGTGGCAGCAGCATGAGGAAACCACAGAGTGGCACAATGACAGTGTAGAGGTGGCAGCAGTAGCACAAGGAGGCCACAGACTGGCAAGGTGACATAGTGTGAAGGTGGCAGCAGCAGCATGAGGAAGCCACAGAGTGGCACTATGACAGAGTGTGGATGCGGCAGCAGCATGAGGAGACCACAGAGTGGCACAATGACAGAGTGTGGAGGTTGCAGCAGCATGAGAAGGCCACAGACTGGCAAGGTGACATAGTGTGGAGGTGCAAGCAGCAGAATGAGGAGGCCACAAACTGGCAAGGTAACATAGCATGGCGGTTGCAGCAGCAGCATGAGGAGACCTGAGTGGTGAAGTGGCAGCAGCATCAGGAGATCACAGAGTGACCCGGTGACAGAGTGGGGAGGTGGGTGGCAATAACAGTACCCGCTGATGATGGTGGGTATAAGAAGGATCACTTGGCATCAGATGTGTGGCACGAGGCGGGTGGCAGCATCAGAATAGTAGCTGAGGCAGGTAGCCAGAAAAAACTGTCTCTTTTGTCAATGTGTTGGTGTGGCAGCATGGATTATCTAGTCTGATGCATCAGGAATTAGTGGGTGAAAATCCTGGCTGATCCACGCCTGATTCATCAGTCTCTCCACATTTTGGGTGGACAGGCGAGTTCTTCTTGGGGTAACTATGGCCCCAGCCGCACTTAACACCCGCTCTGATGCCACACTACTGGCCGGGCAGGACAGGGCAAACTCCAGGGCTAACTCTGCTAGTTGCGGCCAGTAGTCCAGCGGATCTTCAATGTGAGGTGGCAAGGTGCTGTCCAAGTATGCCAACAACTGCTGGTTCAGGTTCTGCTCCAGTTCTAGCTGCTGCTGTCGAGGAGTTTCTTCACTAGGCAGGTTAAAGAGGACCTTTCACTAGAATAAAACATCTAAACTAACTATACAGACATGGAGAGCGGCGCCCAGGGATCCCCCTGCACTTACTGTTATCCCCGGGCGCCGCTCCGTTCTCCCGTTATTGCCTCCGGTATCTTCATAGTTAGGCTCCACCCAGGGGAACCTGCCAGCGTCTCATTCTCCCATGCTGTAGCGCTGGCCAATCGCAGCGCTCAACTCATAGCCTGAGAGGCTTGTTTTTCTCTCAGGCTATGAGCTGAGCGCTGCGATTGGCCAGCGCTACAGCATGGTAGAATGAGACGTCGGCAGGTTCCCCTGGGTGGAGCCTAACTATGAAGATACCGGAGGCTATAACGGGAGAACGGAGCGGCGCCCAGGTATAATAGTAAGTTCAGGGGGATCCCTGGGCGCCGCTCTCCATGTTTGTATAGTTAGTTTAGATGTTTTATTCTAGTAAAAGGTCCTCTTTAAGAAAGCTGCTCATCATCGACTCTAGACTCAATCTGCTACTGATGGAACTGGTACTGCCCCCACCCTGCCACAGCAGCCATAGCAGTGGAACGAGAGCGCAGAGGGCCCCCCAGTCAGGTCAGACCTGCGAGAATAAAGACAATGGCGCAGATAGGCAGCGGCCAACTGACTACATAGGATGTCTCTGTAGTAGTTCAGTTTGTCCTCCCTCTCAGCAGGTGTAAAAAAGGCCCCCATTTTGGACCGGTAGAGAGGGTCCAACAAGGTGGAGAGCCAGAAGTCATCCCTCTGCCGAATGGTGACAATTCGGCTGTCACTACCCAAACAAGTGAGAATACAGCGGGACATTTGCACAAGTGACTCACTCAGAGGGACTCCGTGCCTCCATCTCCCCTGCATACTGCCACGGTGTGCCTGGGTCATCTGCCTCATCTTCCTCATCACCCTCTTGCTACTCCAGCTGCTCCTGCTCCTCCTCTCCTGTCACCTGTGTAGAAAAACCACTCATTTCACTACACATTGCTTGTGCTCCAATGTCCTCCTCCATTTCAACCCCCACAGAGCTTATGTAGCCATGAGATATAGGCGCCACATCTCCAGTCCCCTTTACCAGCATCTGTTCCAGGATATGAAGCAGTGAAATGATGTTGTTTATCCCGTAGTCCTGGCGACTGACAAATAATGTGGCATCCTCAAAGGGCCTGAGCAAAAGGCAGGTGTCGCCATGAGCTGCCACTGGCGGACATCAAAGTTACACAGTGGAGTACTCCTGTCCCCTTGGATCATCAAGAAATTGTTTATGGCCTTTCTCTGTTCATATCGTTGGTCCAACATATGGAGGGTGGAATTCCAACGGGTGGAAACGTTGCATATCAGCCTATGTTTGGGGACACCGTTCTTTTGCTGCAGGAGGTTGTGCTTGGTGGTGTACGAGTGGCTGAAGTGCATGCAAAGTTTCCTGGCCATTTTTAGGATGTCTTGGAGATGGGTGGAAGACTTCAGGAACTGCTTGACAACCAGATTGAACATGTGCGCCATGCAGCGCGCAAGGCTCAGCCCTCCTTGACGCAGCACTGACACCATGTTCTTCCCATTGTCGGTCACCATGGTTCTGATTTTGAGTTGTCACGGAGAAAGCCAGGATTTGATTTCTTGATGAAGAACATGGAGCAGCAGTTCTTCCCCTCTGTGACTCTGTTCGCCTAGGCAAATGAGGTGTAGAACAGCGCAACACCGCTGTGCCCTGCACATGTGGTATTCTGGAGGAGCACTGTGAATTGTCCCTGCAGCGGAGGCTGAGGACATGGTGGAGGATAGGGAGGCAGAGGTGGACATTGTCGCAGGACCAACAGTGTGAGAACGTGGAGGCCAAAGCGGCATCACCTGGCCAAGTTGCTGGTTTGGCTGGGCAGGAACCACATTTACCCAGTGGGCCGTAAAGGACATATATTGTCCTTGACCGTAGTTACAGCTCCACACGTCAGTGCTGCCGTGCACTTTGGCAGAAACAGACAGGCTCAAGGACTGGCCCACCTTCTGTTCTAAATATTTGTGCAGGGATAGTACTGCCTTTTTGGCAAAGAAATGACGGATTGAGACTCTCCAACCCGGCCCGACACAAGCCATTAGTGTTCAGCGAACCCAAACTGCAAAGTTCAGGTCCATACCGAACTTTGCGAGTTCTAGTACCCTGAACCGAATTCACAGCCATGCCTAGTAATGGCATGACTGTGATTGGCCGCTGCATCATGTGACCCAGCCTCTATACAAGCTGGATCACGTTTAGCACCGCCCATCAGCTCTGAGTAGTGCAGGGACAGGAAGCAGGCAGCTGAAGTGAGGGAGAGTGTTAGGAATCTCATACACCATCTCAATACACCAGCTTTGCACCCCTGACACAGAAATATAATAATCTGACTGTAAATTTTGTGGGTGACCTATAGTGATTTTTTTGTGGGTGCAATGCACCATCTTTGTACCCCTGACACAAAAATAGTTAATCTGTCTGTTAGTTTGGTGGGTGACATATACCCATTTTTGTTGTGAGGTACACCTGCACTGCATCCGTGACAGGGAAATTAATATAGTTAATCCGTCTGTTAGATAGGTGGGCGACATATAACCATTTTTTGTGTGAGGTACACCTGCACTGCATCCATGACAGGGAAATTTATATAGTTATTCTGTCTCTTAGTTCAGTGGGTGATCTCAAAAGAATGAGGAGAGCGTCAAATAAGGGACGTGGCCTTGGTTGTGGTGCTGCTGGTGTTGGTGGAGCTCCTGTTGCAGGGAGAGGATGTCGTCAATCTGTGCCAGCTACACGCCCAAATGAAACATCTTCCTTAGGTGCACATAAGCGACAGAACGTTCAGCGTTATTTTGTAGGCCCGAATACCAGTGTACGAATGGTGAGGCCAGAACAAGTAGAGGCAGTAGTAGATTGGATGGCTGACAGTGCCTCCAGTTCCTTCACAATGTCTCCTACCCGGTCCCCTGCTGAAAGCGCAAAGTTGTCACCTGCAGTCCATGGGCATCTGTCTTTCACCTCACCCCCTTGCAAATCAGCCAAGCAGTCTGAGCCCCAAGTCATGCAGCAGTCTCTTATGCTTTTTGATGACTCTGCTGGCAGGGTTTCCGTGGGCCATCCACCTAGCCCTGCCTCAGAAGTGGAAGAGATTGAGTGCACTGATACCCAATAACTTATGTTGGAGGATGTGGACATGGGAGGACCATTGCAGCACGTCTCTGATGATGACGAAACACCTCCACACTATGTCACCTTGCCAATCTGTGGCCTTTTCATGCTGCTGCCACCTCCACACTATGTCACCTTGCCATTCTGTGACCTCCTTATGCTGCTGCTGCCACCTCCACACTATGTCACCTTGCCAGTCTGTGGTCTCATTATGCTGCCACCTCCACACTCTGTGATTGTGCCAATCTGTGGTCTCCTCATGCTGCTGCTGCTGCCACCTCTACACTATGTCACCTTGGCAGTCTGTGGCCTCCTTATGCTGCTGCCACCTCCACACTATGTCACCTTGCCAGTCTGTGGCCTCCTCATGCTGCCACCTTCACACTCTGTCATTGTGCCACTCTGTGGTCTTCTCATGCTGCTGCCGCCACCTTCACACTATGTCACCTTGCCAGTCTGTGGCCTCCTCATGCTGCTGTTGCTGCCGCCGCCTCCACACTATGTCACTTTGCCAGTTTGTAGACTCCTCATGCTGCTGCTGCCACCTCCACACTATGTCACCTTGCCAGTCTGTGGCCTCCTCATGCTGCTGCTGCCACCTCCACACTATCTCACCTTGCCATTCTGTGGCTGCTGCTAACTCAACACTGTCACCTTGCCAGTCTGTGGCCTCCTCATGATGCTGCCACCTCCACACTGTTACCTTGCCAGTCTGTGGTCTCCTCATGCTGCTGCTGCTGCTGCCACCTCCACACTATGTCACTTTGTCAGTTTGTGGCCTCCTCATGCTACTGCTGCCAACTCCACACTCTGTCATTGTGCCACTCTGTGGTCTCCTCATTCTGCTGCTGCTGCCACCTTCAAACTATGTCACTTTGCCAGTCTGTGGCCTCCTCATGCTGCTGCTGCCACCTCCACACTATGTCACCTTGCCAGTCTGTCGCCTCCTCATGCTGCTGCTGATGCCACCTCCACACTATGTCACCTTGCCAGTCTGTGCCTCCTCATGATGCTGCTGCCACCTCCAAAATATGTCACCTTGCCACTCTGTGGTCTCCTCAGGCTGCTGCTAAATCAACACTATGTCACCTTGCCACTCTGTGGCCTCCTCATGCTGCTGCTGCTAACTCAACACTATGTCACTGGGCCACTCTGTGGCTTCCTCATGCTGCTGCCACCTCAACACTATGTAAATGGGCCACTTTGTGGTCTCCTTATGTTGCTGCTGCTTCTACCTCCCCACTATGTCACTGGGCCACTCTGTGGTCTCCTCATGCTGCTGCTACCTCAACACTATGTCATTCGGCCATTCTGTGAACTTCTCAAGCTGTTTTCCCACCCTCCCCACTCCATGACTGGGCCACTATTTTGCCTTTTTGGCCTGGTTGACATCATCATTTATTTGAGCCTTCTTCTGATATGTCAGAAGGAAGGAAAAATGAGATGAAAAACGAATCCTGTCTGTGTAGCAGCTGTAAGGCCTGTATGGCCCCATCAGAATTGGCTTATGATTTGGTAGCCAAAAGCAGAAGTGAGTACAAAACACAGAAGACATGCAAATATTCTATTCACGTGTCATCTCTGTTTTGGATCCACTCCTGTTATTTTGGGCTTTAGCAATACTGATGGATTACTGACCAAATGCTGACCGAGTGAAGGCGGATGCTCAACAGACAGGATCCGTGTTTTGTGGGGTTATTGTTCTGACGGATCAGAGGAAGGGCAAAATAATCAGTGACGTCAACACAAACTTACTGCTGATACCCTCTCCACTCTGTCAGGGGATCTCTACAGGTTCTGTAGACATCTATGTGGAATCAGCTGACGATTTCTTCTAAAATGGCTGTTGCGCATATTACAAAGTAAAAGTAAGAAGTCTGGGAGTGCAATATGACCCATATGTGCAGCCAGGCAATCAGCAGATAGCCATCCCCTGTGATGTCACAGCCCTATAAAAAATCCTCATTCTGCGCGGTCTCCACCAGTTCACTGTGAGCTGAGCTTAGGTAAAGACGTGACAAAGGCTTATGCGCTAGGGAGAGTGTTTCAGAAAGCTTTTAATTGTAGAATACTGGATAGGGAGGGTGCAGGGACTGTGTAGGGAGATCATAGGTAGATTTTTTAGACACTGTAGGGAGAGCATATGAAGATTGCAGAGACAGTGCAGGTTCAGTATAATCGCAGTGTGCATCTTTTTGAAGAGCTGCTACAATCCCCGTTAATCTGTTAGTTTATATATACAGTACAGACCAAAAGTTTGGACACACCTTCTCATTCAAAGAGTTTTCTTTATTTTCATGACTATGAAGGCATCAAAACTATGAATTAACACGTGGAATTATACACTGCGTGCAGAATTATTAGGCAAATGAGTATTTTGACCACATCATCCTCTTTATGCATGTTGTCTTACTCCAAGCTGTATTGGCTCGAAAGCCTACTACCAATTAAGCATATTAGGTGATGTGCATCTCTGTAATGAGAAGGGGTGTGGTCTAATGACATCAACACCCTATATTAGGTGTGCATAATTATTAGGCAACTTCCTTTCCTTTGGCAAAATGGGTCAAAAGAAGGACTTGACAGGCTCAGAAAAGTCAAAAATAGTGAGATATCTTGCAGAGGGATGCAACACTCTTAAAATTGCAAAGCTTCTGAAGCGTGATCATCGAACAATCAAGCGTTTCATTCAAAATAGTCAACAGGGTCGCAAGAAGCGTGTGGAAAAACCAAGGCGCAAAATAACTGCCCATGAACTGAGAAAAGTCAAGCGTGCAGCTGCCAAGATGCCACTTGCCACCAGTTTGGCCATATTTCAGAGCTGCAACATCACTGGAGTGCCCAAAAGCACAAGGTGTGCAATACTCAGAGACATGGCCAAGGTAAGAAAGGCTGAAAGACGACCACCACTGAACAAGACACACAAGCTGAAACGTCAAGACTGGGCCAAGAAATATCTCAAGACTGATTTTTCTAAGGTTTTATGGACTGATGAAATGAGAGTGAGTCTTGATGGGCCAGATGGATGGGCCCTTGGCTGGATTGGTAAAGGGCAGAGAGCTCCAGTCCGACTCAGACGCCAGCAAGGTGGAGGTGGAGTACTGGTTTGGGCTGGTATCATCAAAGATGAGCTTGTGGGGCCTTTTCGGGTTGAGGATGGAGTCAAGCTCAACTCCCAGTCCTACTGCCAGTTTCTGGAAGACACCTTCTTCAAGCAGTGGTACAGGAAGAAGTCTGCATCCTTCAAGAAAAACATGATTTTCATGCAGGACAATGCTCCATCACACGCGTCCAAGTACTCCACAGCGTGGCTGGCAAGAAAGGGTATAAAAGAAGAAAATCTAATGACATGGCCTCCTTGTTCACCTGATCTGAACCCCATTGAGAACCTGTGGTCCATCATCAAATGTGAGATTTACAAGGAGGGAAACAGTACACCTCTCTGAACAGTGTCTGGGAGGCTGTGGTTGCTGCTGCACGCAATGTTGATGGTGAACAGATCAAAACACTGACAGAATCCATGGATGGCAGGCTTTTGAGTGTCCTTGCAAAGAAAGGTGGCTATATTGGTCACTGATTTGTTTTTGTTTTGTTTTTGAATGTCAGAAATGTATATTTGTGAATGTTGAGATGTTATATTGGTTTCACTGGTAAAAATAAATAATTGAAATGGGTATATATTTGTTTTTTGTTAAGTTGCCTAATAATTATGCACAGTAATAGTCACCTGCACACACAGATATCCCCCTAAAATAGCTAAAACTAAAAACAAACTAAAAACTACTTCCAAAAATATTCAGCTTTGATATTAATGAGTTTTTTGGGTTCATTGAGAACATGGTTGTTGTTCAATAATAAAATTAATCCTCAAAAATACAACTTGCCTAATAATTCTGCACTCCCTGTATACATAACAAACAAGTGTGAAACAACTGAAAATATGTCATATTTTAGGTTCTTTAAAGTAGACACCTTTTGCTTTGATTACTGCTTTGCACACTCTTGGCATTCTCTTGATGAGCTTCAAGAGGTAGTCCCCTGAAATGGTCTTCCAACAGTCTTGAAGGAGTTCCCAGAGATTCTTAGCACTTGTTGGCCCTTTTGCCTTCACTCTGCAGTCCAGCTCACCCCAAACCATCTCGATTGGGTTCAGGTCCGGTGACTGTGGAGGCCAGGTCATCTGGCGCAGCACCCCATCACTCTCCTTCATGGTCAAATAGCCCTTACTTTCAAAGTTTTCCCAATTTTTCGGCTGACTGACTGACCTTCATTTCTTAAAGTAATGATGGCCACTCGTTTTTCTTTACTTAGTTGCTTTTTTCTTGCCATAATGAGATGCAAAACGAATCCTGTCTGTGTAGCAGCTGTAAGGCCTGTATGGTCCCATCAGAATTGGCTTATGATTTGGTAGCCAAAAGCAGAAGTGAGTACAAAACACAGAAGACATGCAAATATTCTATTCACGTGTCATCTCTGTTTTGGATCCACTCCTGTTATTTTGGGCTTTAGCAATACTGATGGATTACTGACCAAATGCTGACCGAGTGAAGGCGAGTGTTCAACAGATAGGATCCGTGTTTTGGGGGGTTATTATTCTGACGGATCAGAGGAAGAGCAAAATAATCAGTGACGTCAACACAAACTTACTGCTGATACCCTCTCCACTCTGTCAGGGGATCTCTACTTGTATAAGCGTTTAATAGAACAGGTTCTGTAGACATCTATGTGGAATCAGCTGACGATGGTGTAAAAGGAGAGCGCTCTTTCACACTACAGTAGGATCTTGGGCCTATGTACGGTTCTTTATACCTGGCGCTAAAATCGACCTGTAAGGCTGAGTTCACACTTGAGTTATTTGGTAAGTTTTGGCGCCGTAACTGACCAAATAGTGTAGTGTGCAGTGATTCTAAGAGCAACGCCTGTCATGTGCATTTCATACTAACTCACAGTATTGTTTTACTACCACAGCAGACTTTATATGCATGTTACTGCAAGGCACAGTGTTCTACACCACTATACAGGCTCTCAGCAGCCAGGAAACCCTTTTTTTTTTTTAACGCGATACGCAGCGAATAAATTCGGATCAAATCTTTTCGAAAATTCGTCAAACCGGCCGAATCTTGTTGAAAAACCCAACCTCTCTTCCAATGCCAACATTTATTTTTCTTTAAAAACCTAACAAATCCTTAACCCCTTAAGGACCGGGCTCATTTTCACCTTAAGGACCAGGCCATTTTTTGGAAATCTGACCAGTGTCACTTTAAGTGCTAATAACTTTAAAACGCTTTGACTTATCCAGGCCATTCTGAGATTGTTTTTTCGTCACATATTGTACTTCATGACACTGGTAAAATGAAGTAAAAAAAAATATTTTTTTTGCACAAAAAAAATACCTAATTTACCAAAAATTTGGAAAAATTTGCAAATTTCAAAGTTTCAGTTTCTCTACTTCTGTAATACATAGTAATACCCCAAAAAATTGTGATGACTTTACATTCCCCATATGTCTACTTCATGTGTGAATTGTTTTGGGAATGATATTTTATTTTTTGGGGATGTTATAAGGCTTAGAAGTTTAGAAGCAAATCTTGAAATTTTTCAGAAATTTACAAAAACTAAATTTTTAGGGACCAGTTCAGGTCTGAAGTCGATTTGCGAGGCTTACATAATAGAAACCACCCAAAAATGACCCCATCTAAGAAACTACACCCCTCAAGGTATTCAAAACTGATTTTGCATACATTATTAACCCTTTAGGTGTTGCACAAGAGTTATTGGCAAATGGGGAGGAAATTTGAGAATTTAATTTTTTTGTCTAATTTTTCATTTTAACCCATTTTTTCCACTAACAAAGCAAGGGTTAACAGCCAAACAAGATTGTATCTTTATTGCCCTGACTCTGCCGTTTACAGAAACACCCAATATGTGGCCGTAAACTACTGTACGGGCACACAGCGGGGCGTAGAGTGAAAGGTGCGCCGTATGGTTTTTGGAAGGCTGATTTTTATGGACTGGTTTTTTGACACCATGTCCCATTTGAAGCCCCCTGATGCACCCCTAGAGTAGAAACTCCCTAAAAGTGACCCCATCTAAGAAACTACACCCCTCAAGGTATTCAAAACTGATTTTACATACGTCGTTAACCCTTTAGGTGTTGCACAAGAGTTATTAGCAAATGGGGATGAAATTTGAGAATTTCATTTTTTTGCCTAATTTTCAATTTTAACCCATTTTTTCCACTAACAAAGCAAGGGTTAACAGCCAAACAAGACTGCATCTTTATTGCCCTGACTCTGCTGTTTACAGAAACACCCCATATGTGGCCGTAAACTACTGTACGGGCACACAGTAGGGTGTAGAGTGAAAGGTGCGCCGTTTCGTTTTTGGAAGGCTGATTTTGCTGGACTGTTTTTTTGACACCATGTCCCATTTGAAGCCCCCCTGATGCACCCCTAGAGTAGAAACTCCATAAAAGTGACCCAATCTAAGAAACTACACCCTTCAAGGTATTCAAAACTGATTTTACAAACGTTGTTAACCCTTTAGGTGTTGCACAAGATTTAATGGAAAATAGAGACACAATTTCAAAATTTCAAATTTTTGGCAGATTTTCCATTTTAATATTTTTTTTCCAGTTACAAAGCAAGGGTTAACAGCCAAACAAAACTAATTATTTATGGCCCTGATTCTGTAGTTTAAAGAAACACCCCATATGTGGTCGTAAACAGCTGTACAGGCACACGGCAGGGCGCAGAAGGAAAGGAATGCCATACGGTTTTTGGAAGGCAGATTTTGCTGGACTGGTTTTTTTGACACCATGTCCCATTTGAAGCCCCCCTGATGCACCCCTAGAGTGGAAACTCCAAAAAAGTGACTCCATTTTAGAAACTACAGGATAGGGTGGCAGTTTTGTTGGTACTAGTTTAGGGTACATATGATTTTTGGTTGCTCTATATTACACTTTTTGTGCAGCAAGGTAACAAGAAATAGCTTTTTTGGCACGTTTTTTTTTTTTGTTATTTACAACATTCATCTGACAGTTTAGATCATGGGGTAATTTTATAGAGCAGGTTGTCACGGACGCGGCGATACCTAATATGTATACATTTTTTTTTATTTATGTAAGTTTTATACAATAACTTCATTTTTAAAACCAAAAAAATGTTTTAGTGTCTCCATAGTCTAAGAGCCACAGTTTTTTCAGTTTTTGGGCGATTATCTTGAGTAGGGTCTCATTTTTTGCGGGATGAGATGACGGTTTGATTGGCACTATTTTGGGGTGCATATGACTTTTTGATCGCTTGCTATTACACTTTTTGTAACGTAAAATGGCAAAAAATGGCTTTTTTTACACTGTTTTTATTTTTATTTTTTTACGGTGGTCATCTGAGGGGTTAGGTCATGTGATATTTTTATAGAGCCGGTCGATACGGACGCGGCGATACCTAATATGTATACTTTTTTTTTATTTATGTAAGTTTTACACAATGATTTCATTTTTGAAACAAAAAAAAATCATGTTTTAGTGTTTCCATAGTCTAAGAGCCATAGTTTTTTCAGCTTTTGGGCGATTATCTTGAGTAGGGTCTCATTTTTTGCGGGATGAGATGACGGTTTGATTGGTACTATTTTGGCGTACATGCGACTTTTTTGATCACTTTTATTACCTTTTTTGGGAAGTAAGGTGGGCAAAATTTCAATTTTCTCATAGTTTTTATTTTTTTATTTTTATGGCGTTCACCGTGCGGGGAAAGTAACATGACCATTTTATAGATCAGGTCGTTACGGACGCGGCGATACCTAATATGTGTAGTTTATTTTATTTTTTTAATTTTTATTCAGTGATAAATGTTTTTTTTTATCTTAACTTTTTTCACTTTTTTTTTACCTTTTTTTTGACCCAGACCCACTTGGTTCTTGAAGATCCAGTGGGTCTGATGTCTGTATAATACAGTACAGTACAAAATATATTGTTCTGTACTGTATTTTACTTACACTGAACAGATCTATGCTTTCAGCATAGATCTGTTCAGCACCATGGACAGCAGGACGCCTGAGCAGGCGTCCTGTTGCCATGGGAACCCTCCCCGTCTGCTCAGAACTTCGCAGACGGGGAAGGGTAAGCACGGGGCTGAGGGGGGCTCTCTGAGGGGCTCTCTCCCTCTCCATCGGGGGGCTGCAAAGGCACAGCAGCCCCCCGATGGAGAGGGAGTGAGCTCCCTGACCGATGAAAGTTAACTTTTTCCATACAGCGGTCCGTACGGACCGCGGTATGGAAAGGGTTAAACGGCTGACATCTGCACAGATGTCAGCCGTTTATACCAGGGTGCCAGCAATGTGCTGGCACCCTGGTATAACCACTAGAAGCCAACGATCATTCATGGGAGGCGGGCGGGGGATCGCGATCCCGCCTGCCGCACCGCCCGCCTCCCGCAACGCCCCCACCGCCTGCGACACCCCCCCCGCACCACCCGCCGGCATCAAATCATGCAGGGGTGCAGGGGGGGGTAAAAAATATAGATTTTAGCCACTCTAAAGTTTCTGATCCCCGCGGTCAGGCACCGCGGGCATCAGAAACTGCAAAAAGCGCAGCAAACCGCAGGTCTGAATTGACCTGTGGTTTGCTGCGATCGCCGACACGGGGGGGTCACATCACCCCCCCTGGCGTTGTCACAGGATGCCGGCTGAAGGATTTCAGCCGAAATCCCGTTCCGTTTAACCCCTCGGGCGCCGGAATCCCGATTTAAAAGTTAGGACGTACCGGTACGTCCTTGGTCCTTAAGGACTCGGGAAATAGGGCGTACCGGTACGTCCTATGTCCTTAAGGGGTTAAAAAGAATACACACCTTCTACTTACAACAGAACCATTCACAGACTTTCCTACAGCACACATTTATAAGAAGAAAAGGGACTTAAAGGGGTTATCCCATGACTAATGTAAAAATTAAAATCATACATCATACAGTACATGACAATCTCGTTCTAACAAAGCTAGAACCAGTCCTGTACCTCACATGGATCCAGAGATCTCCCCATTCATTGCTCTGCTAGATTTATATCAAGCTGGCATCTCAAGGGGAGTGTCTTTTCTGTGGCAGCTAAGGGGGCGTGTCTCAGCTCTCCCTATCACAACTCAGGAGGCAGTTGAAGGATGAAACTGAGCATGTGCGGCCTTCTCAGTGAGCAGTTCAAAGAAATAAGAAAAAAACTGCAGGTGGCACTATACAGATACAATTTCATGAATAATCAGTGGTTATTCAAAAAAATTTATTAAATGCAATTACAAAAGCATTCAGATCCAGGTGCTGGTTTGAAAACTGTTGAATATTTTATTGTGAGACATCCCCTTTAAAAATAAGTTCACATTATCCCAATGTAAAAAAGATCATGTAATATCAAAAGCACATCATGCTCCGACCACCGCAAAGTTTACTTTAAAATTCTATATAGGTGGTATTATACACCTTATAGATCTTTGAAAATATACAATAACTGGAGAGAATTTAACCAGATCACGACTCTTTTCCACATATTCTGGGATTGTCCACTTATTACCTCATTCTGGATTGACATCGCAAGTTTCATGTCTTCCGTTCTCAAATCACACTGGTATTAGTGGAGCTGTTCCTGTTAAGGCTACATATTGACACCTACCCTTCTTTACAAAAAACTATTATATGCCACATTCTCACAGTTACCATAAAAGCTATAGCATAAAAATGAAAAACCCAAAGATTCACCAAATTTAACTCAGATCATTAGGGAAGTCAACCTCAACTATATGTATGAAGCAATATTAGCCAAAAGCAAAAATAAATGGAACAGATTCACATCCAATTGGCATCCTTTCTAAACACTCAATTACCCTATAATCTGAACTAATCATCAAAAATGGAATTTGATCCAAAGTTTAGGAGAAATTGTATTCGTCACAAAGCCAAATTTCCTCACGATTCATGGTAACGAATCAGATTTTTTCTAAAATGGCTGTTGCGCATATTACAAAGTAAAAGTAAGAAGTCTGGGAGTGCAATATGACCCATATGTGCAGCCAGGCAATCAGCAGATAGCCATCCCCTGTGATGTCACAGCCCTATAAAAATCCTCATTCTGCGCGGTCTCCACCAGTTCACTGTGAGCTGAGCTTAGGTAAAGACGTGACAAAGGCTTATGCGCTAGGGAGAGTATTTCAGAAAGCTTTTAATTGTAGAATACTGGATAGGGAGGGTGCAGGGACTGTGTAGGGAGATCATAGGTAGATTTTTTAGACACTGTAGGGAGAGCATATGGAGATTGCAGAGACAGTGCAGGTTCAGTATAATCGCAGTGTGCATATTTTTTGAAGAGCTGCTACAATCCCCGTTAATCTGTTAGTTTATATATACAGTACAGACCAAAAGTTTGGACACACCTTCTCATTCAAAGAGTTTTCTTTATTTTCATGACTATGAAGGCATCAAAACTATGAATTAACACGTGGAATTATATACATAACAAACAAGTGTGAAACAACTGAAAATATGTCATATTCTAGGTTCTTCAAAGTAGACACCTTTTGCTTTGATTACTGCTTTGCACACTCTTGGCATTCTCTTGATGAGCTTCAAGAGGTAGTCCCCTGAAATGGTCTTCCAACAGTCTGGAAGGAGTTCCCAGAGATGCTTAGCACTTGTTGGCCCTTTTGCCTTCACTCTGCGGTCCAGCTCACCCCAAACCATCTCGATTGGGTTCAGGTCCGGTGACTGTGGAGGCCAGGTCATCTGGCGCAGCACCCCATCACTCTCCTTCATGGTCAAATAGCCCTTACTTTCAAAGTTTTCCCAATTTTTCGGCTGACTGACTGACCTACATTTCTTAAAGTAATGATGGCCACTCGTTTTTCTTTACTTAGTTGCTTTTTTCTTGCCATAATACAAATTCTAACAGTCTATTCAGTAGGACTATCGGCTGTGTATCCACCTGACTTCTCCTCAACGCAACTGATGGTCCCAACCCCAATTATAAGGCAAGAAATCCCACTTATTAAACCTGACAGGGCACACCTGTGAAGTGAAAACCATTTCAGGGGACTACCTCTTGAAGCTCATCAAGAGAATGCCAAGAGTGTGCAAAGCAGTAATCAAAGCAAAAGGTGGCTACTTTGAAGAACCTAGAATATGACATATTTTCAGTTGTTTCACACTTGTTTGTTATGAATATAATTCCACATGTGTTAATTCATAGTTTTGATGCCTTCAGTGTGAATCTACAATTTTCATAGTCATGAAAATAAAGAAAACTCTTTGAATGAGAAGGTGTGTCCAAACTTTTGGTCTGTACTGTATATATAGAATTACTGTGCCTCAGTATTATAGGGCGGTCTAATATATCACCGTCTGCATCTTGTTGAACTTCTGGCACAATCATATGTACTGGAATGGTTGATTCGCTCTTCAACATCATCTCAAGTAACAGATACACACAGCCAAGAATCAGTGGGTTCCTCTGACACCATGCTTAGTTGGCATGGTCCAGGAACTGCCTCTGTGCCCTCACCTGTCTTGGACCTGCTCTTACTTTTGTTGCTCCTTCTGCTAGCCAAGTAAGGTATACTGCTGTCTCCACTGCGCTTTTCATCAAGGATGAGCTTTATGAGGACAGTCAGCAGTTACAGGCCAGCACAGACTAGGAGGAGAGGTCCGCTGCGGACTCCTCTAGGCGTGTAACTATCGATGATGACAGTTGGGTGGGAGCACATGTTGCATCACGGACATGCGCAAGGGACAAGTGGGGGTGACACAAGTGACCAAACAGATGTAGATGATGCCGATGTAGATGATGTAGACGATCACAGGTGGAAGCCAGGTGAAGATTGGGCATCATCATCAGGGGCAAGGGTGGCAGGATGCCCGTGAGCCAGCAGGGTGGAAGCAGTGGGAGATCTGCAGCCAAACGTGGGAAAGATACAGAATCTGCTATTCGGGATACTATCTGTGAGGAACACTCTAGCAGTGCATGAGTTCATAAAAGCAGCGACAGGCAGGCATCACGCAGTGTTGGAGGGGAAATGCCATACTCAGCAGTCTAGGAATTTTTCACCATGTTGCTGGGGGACATTAGTATGGCAGTATGCAGGATGTGTGGGCAAAAGGTGAGACACAGCCAGGGTGCTAATGTTGGCATGATGGCCCTGCGTCAACACATAGAGTGTCACCATGAAGTGGCATGGGAAAAATGTGCCACTTATTTAGTCTTATAGCTTGATGCAGCAACCACTGTATCTCCCACTGGACTGCATCCCCTATCCAGCAGTCAGTGTGCCCGTCGATGTCAGCAGAAGGAAGTTGGCATTCCATCCCATGGACTTCAATGTTGTCGAGTGCTCAGTATGCTCTTCCTCCTTCTCCCCTTCACTTGTTTCAACAGCAATTGATGACCCAGGTGATTGCAAAAATACAACAGTATGCGTGCACTCATCCAACAGCGCAGAAGCTGAATGTGCAACTGGCCAAGTTACTGGTATTACAGTCCCTCCCCTTCCATGTAGTTGACTATAGACGTAGTATGTAGTAGAATATAAAAATCATTCTTTTTTAATGCACCCCTTAGAGGGGCCAGGTCTTAATGATGACCATCCTCATCTTTTGCTGGCTTTACTTCTTCCAATTCATTCTACAAAGTCTCAATGTCCTAGAAAAGTCAGCAAGAGCTGGATTTTCCTGATGACATATAATTGGTAGGGATGAGCTAACCCTGACCGTACTGTTCGGGTTCGTACCAAACATTACGGTGTCCGGGCACCCGAATCTTGGCACCAAAGTCTGTGTTTGTGTTTGTTGTTCGGATTTTAAATAAACCTTGTTGAAAGACTGCAGCTCAGCCAAATCAACAAGCTTTTAAGCTGTGTTCACTTGGAAGCCATCACAGTCATGCCTAATATTGTCATGGCTGTGATTGGCTGGCGCACCACGTGACCCTGCATGCATAAATGCCGGATCACATGTTGCACTGCCATTCCGCTCTGACTAGGGACAGGATGCTGCTGCAGTGTTAGGCTTTTATTGTTTTTAATAACTCTGTGATGACCTATGGGCATTTATGTGGGTGCAATACAACACCTTTGCACCAGTGATACAGAAAAACAATACTTAATCGGGCTGTTCAGTCTGTAGGTGACCTAAAGCCATTTTTGGGGTTCAAAACTGCATTTTCATCTGTCTTACTGTTATAGGAGATTTACTCAGTCTGTTTATTGTGTCTGTGACACAACACCTATTTTGGGAGGGAGATACACCTCATCTGCATCCGTGACACGGAAATACAATAGTTAATCAGTCTGTTAATTCTGTTGGTGACATAATGCAATTTTGGGGGTTCAGAACACAACATTTTTATCCGTCTTACTGTTATATGAGATTTAGTCAGTCTGATAATTGTGTCGGTGACATAAAGCCTTTTTTTGGGGGAGATACACCTCATCTGCATCCGTGACATGGAAATACAATAGTTAACCTTTCTGTTAATTCTGTCGGTCACCTATGACCAAAACACTTAATTTGCACCCGTGACACAGAAATACAATTGTTCGTCCGTCAGCCCTGTTGTAGGGAGAGGGAGAGGACGTTGCCGATCTGTGCCAGCTATGCGCCCAAATAAAACACCTTGCTCTGGTGCACGCAGCCAACAGGACATTCTGCCTCATTTTGTAGGCCCGAATATCGCTCTACAAATGGTGAGGCCAGAACAAGTAGAGGCGATAGTAGATTGGATGGCTGATAGTGCCTCAAATTCCTTCACATTTGCTCCCACTCTGTCCCCTTTAACATCAGCCAAGCAGTCTGAGCCCCAAGTCATGCAGCAGTCGCTTATGCTTTTTGATGACTCTGCTGGTGGGATTTCTATGGGCAATCCACCTAGCCCAGCCCCAGAAATGGAAGAGATTGAGTGCACTGATGCCCAACCGCTTATGTTGGAGGATGAGGACGTGGGAGGACCGCTGCAGCTCGTCTCTAATGATGATGCTTTCTGCACTGTGCATACCGGCAAGGAGGGCAGGGGTGAGGAGTGGGTGGAAGATGATGTGGAGGATGATGAGGTCCTAGACCTCACACAGCATCCAGGTAATCCGAGTGACATGTGCAGTTCGGAGGTAGAGGTGGGGCGTCACGAAGAGCCAGCCGCACAGCAAAAGAGGGAGTACGTGTGCTGCTGCCCAACTTGTCGAGGTACAGACCACACCAAAGCCAGCTCAAAGGAGTTCATTGGCATGGCATTTCTTCAGACAATTTGCTGACAACAAGACATGGGTGGTTTTCACACTGTGCAGTCCGAGCCAGAAGTAGGGTGGCCACTTGCAGAACCCCAAAAAGGAAGACACCACACCCGGAAAAGGAGGACATCGTACCAGGGACAGTGGCGCACAATAGTTTAATACTACACCATGCAAGATACTACATTATACAGATACTATTATGAACAGAATGTAAACCTTAATCTATATTACAGTATCAACTAAATAAAACAAGAAATTAGTAAGAAATGTTGTACTCACCAAACCTAGCTTCTACTTTTGATATTTCACTCCTTTCCTCGCTGCCTCCAAGAGTTTACCATTGGCCAGGAATTTCTTATACATTTCTGTACATTCTTCTACAAGGTTCACACAGATCTGAAGCTCTGCCTTTACGTTGTCCACCTCCAGACAGTTTCTCTCATTTCTTCACGCTGAAGACATCATAGAGATTACAAAGGTTTTTTCTGCCTGGAAAAACCACAGCATGATTATAATACAGTACAAGCAGTGTAAGACGCTTTCCATACATTTTCTGCATTATATACTTACAGCTGCCTATGGAGTGCACTGCATAGCCAGAGGATGATTGGAACTTCAAACTTGTTGTATACTTAGCAATGGCTGTCCTGTGATACACCAAGTAGTACTGCACTGGCTGAGGAGCAGGGTATATGTTTGGCAATTAAGAGAGGACAAGCAGGATCTCGGCTGGCTCTGTGATTGGCCAGCTAGAATGGTAGGGCCTTCTGCGACATCTCTGTGGCTGCAATGTGAGAGAGAGAGAGAGAGAGGAGCTGAGGCTGTTTATAATTCTATATGTACAGCTTGTATAAGTTATACATCTTTTTGTATATAGTGATATGGGCCATGCTAGTATAACCTGGGTATCTCCTGTATATAATTATATATGTACAGCTCGGTATAAGTTATACATCTTCTTGTATATAGTGATATGGACCATGCTGGTATATAATATACCAGAAGATATATAACTTATACCATATATGTACAATATGTACATATATAATTAATAGGAGACGCCCAGGTTATACCAGCATGCTCCATATCACTATATACAATACAACCTAACTTATACCAGCTGTACATATAATTATATACCGGAGATGCCTAGGTTATACCAGCATGGTACATAACACTATATACAAGAAGATGTATAAATTCTACTAGATGTACACTGCTCAAAAAAATAAAGGGAACACAAAAATAACACATCCTAGATCTGAGTTAATTAAATATTCTTCTGAAATACTTTGTTCTTTACATAGTTGAATGTGCTGACAACAAAATCACACAAAAAGTAAAAAATGGAAATCAAATTTTTCAACCCATGGAGGTCTGGATTTGGAGTCACCCTCAAAATTAAAGTGGAAAAACACACTACAGGCTGATCCAACTTTGATGTAATGTCCTTAAAACAAGTCAAAATGAGGCTCAGTAGTGTGTGTGGCCTCCACGTGCCTGTATGACCTCCTTACAACGCCTGTGCATGCTCCTGATGAGGTGGCTGACGGTCTCCTGAGGGATCTCCTCCCAGACCTGGACTAAAGCATCTGCCAACTCCTGGACAGTCTGTGGTGCAACGTGACGTTGGTGGACAGAGCGAGACATGATGTCCCAGATGTGCTCAATTGGATTCAGGTCTGGGGAACGGGCGGGCCTGTCCATAGCATCAATGCCTTCGTCTTGCAGGAACTGCTGACACACTCCAGCCACATGAGGTCTAACATTGTCTTGCATTAGGAGGAACCCAGGGCCAACCGCACCAGCATATGGTCTCACATGGGGTCTGAGGATCTCATCTCGGTACCTAATGTCAGGCTACCTCTGGCGAGCACATGGAGGGCTGTGCGGCCCTCCAAAGAAATGCCACCCCACACCATTACTGACCCAATGCCAAACCGGTCATGCTGGAGGATATTGCAGGCAGCAGAACGTTCTCCACGGCGTCTCCAGACTCTGTCACGTCTGTCACATGTGCTCAGTGTGAACCTGCTTTCATCTGTGAAGAGCACAGGGCGCCAGTGGCGAATTTGCCAATCTTGGTGTTCTCTGGCAAATGCCAAACGTCCTGCACGGTGTTGGGCTGTAAGCACAACCCCCACCTGTGGACGTCGGGCCCTCATATCACCCTCATGGAGTCTGTTTCTGACCGTTTGAGCAGACACATGCACATTTGTGGCCTGCTGGAGGTCATTTTGCAGGGCTCTGGCAGTGCTCCTCCTGTTCCTCCTTGCACAAAGGCGGAGGTAGCGGTCCTGCTGCTGGGTTGTTGCCCTCCTACGGCCTCCTCCACATCTCCTGATGTACTGGCCTTCCTCCTGGTAGCGCCTCCATGCTCTGGACACTACGCTGACAGACACAGCAAACCTTCTTGCCACAGCTCGCATTGATGTGCCATCCTGGATAAGCTGCACTACCTGAGCCACTTGTGTGGGTTGTAGACTCCATCTCATGCTACCACTAGAGTGAAAGCACCGCCAGCATTCAAAAGTTACCAAAACATCAGCCAGGAAGCATAGGAACTGAGAAGTGATCTGTGGTTACCACCTGCAGAACCACTGCTTTATTGGGGGTGTCTTGCTAATTGCCTATAATTTCCACCTGTTGTCTATCCCATTTGCACAACAGCATGTGAAATTGATTGTCACTCAGTGTTGCTTCCTAAGTGGACAGTTTGATTTCACAGAAGTGTGATTGACTTGGAGTTACATTGTGTTGTTTAAGTGTTCCCTTTGTTTTTTTGAGCAGTGTACATACAGTACAGACCAAAAGTTTGGACACACCTTCTCATTCACAGAGTTTTCTTTATTTTCATGACTATGAAAATTGTAGATTCACACTGAAGGCATCAAAACTATGAATTAACACATGTGGAATTATATACATAACAAACAAGTGTGAAACAACTAAAAATATGTCATATTCTAGGTTCTTCAAAGTAGCCACCTTTTGCTTTGATTACTGCTTTGCACACTCTTGGCATTCTCTTGATGAGCTTCAAGAGGTAGTCCCCTGAAATGGTTTTCACTTCACAGGTGTGCCCTGTGAGGTTTAATAAGTGGGATTTCTTGCCTTATAAATGGGGTTGGGACCATCAGTTGCGTTGAGGAGAAGTCAGGTGGATACACAGCTGATAGTCCTACTGAATAGACTGTTAGAATTTGTATTATGGCAAGAAAAAAGCAGCTAAGTAAAGAAAAACGAGTGACCATCATTACTTTAAGAAATGAAGGTCAGTCAGCCGAAAAATTGGGAAAACTTTTAAAGTAAGGGCTATTTGACCATGAAGGAGAGTGATGGGGTGCTGCGCCAGATGACCTGGCCTCCACAGTCACCGGACCTGAACCCAATCGAGATGGTTTGGGGTGAGCTGGACTGCAGAGTGAAGGCAAAAGGGCCAACAAGTGCTAAGCATCTCTGGGAACTCCTTCCAGACTGTTGGAAGACCATTTCAGGGGACTACCTCTTGAAGCTCATCAAGAGAATGCCAAGAGTGTGCAAAGCAGTAATCAAAGCAAAAGGTGGCTACTTTGAAGAACCTAGAATATGACATATTTTCAGTTGTTTCACACTTGTTTGTTGTGTATATAATTCCACATGTGTTAATTCATAGTTTTGATGCCTTCATAGTCATGAAAATAAAGAAAACTCTTTGAATGAGAAGGTGTGTCCAAACTTTTGGTCTGTACTGTATATAATTATATACAGGAGATACCCAGGCTATACCGGCATGATCCTTTACACTATATACAAGAAGATGTATAACTTATACCAGCCGTAAATATATAATTATATACAGGAGATAGCCAGGTTATACCAGCATGGCCCATATCACTATATACAAGAATATGTATAACTTATACCAGTTGTACATGTAAAATTATATACAGGAGATTCCTATGTTATATCGGCATGGTCCATAACACTATATACAAGAAGATGTATAACTTCTACCACATGTACATATATAATTATATACAGGAAATACCCAGGTTATACCGGCATGATCCATAACACTATATACAAGGTGATATATAACTTCTACCAGATGTACATATATAATTATATAGAGGAGATACCCAGGTTATACCAGCATGGTGCTGGTGATGATATAACCTGGGTATCTCCTGGTTATAATTATGTATGTACAGCTGGTAAGTTATACATCTGTATATAGTGATATGGGCCTTACTATAATCTGTGTATCTCCTTATATGATTATATATGTGCAGCTATACATCTTAATAAGATGTATAACTTATTCCTGGCCAGCTCATACATAATAATAAGTCACCAAGGCCAGATTTAAGTTATACATCTTAAGTGTATAACTTATACCAGGCCAACTCATATATAATAATAAGTTACCAACTAGATTGGCTGCCTGAGCTCACTGTGGGCGGCGCACTCTGCCTCTGGGTCTGGCTGGGTGGAAGTGGCACTATTGAAGGGAGGCTCAGCTCAGTAGTAGACGCGTCGCTGACTGGATGGCAGAGAGAGCGGGGAGGCAGGGTGATGGGGGTGAGTCACTGTAGTTAGAGCTGGGCAGTCGGCACTGGGCAATGGCAGTCAGAAAAGTAGTGCTTGTGACTGGAGTGGCACCACAGTCCGCAGCACACTGGTCCCGTCCCGCTCTCCTCTGTAGACTGTTTCGGACTAGTTGTTCCCGTCTGCATGGACCAGAATTAATTGGCTGGTGCAGCTGCAGCGTGCGCAGATAACGATGACGTCACATAAGCATGCAGTCACAGTGACCATGCCTGTCTGAGCGGTCCTGTCCCATAACCCATAACAACAAAAAAGGAGGACTTCTAGCCGTCCATCCTGGCCTTGCGCAAAAACTGGAATGTCCGGCCTAAAACTGGACGTCTCGTCACCCTAGCCAGAAGCGAGGCATAAATGTTCTAAACCTGAGCCCCACCTGCATGACCAGGCCTCTAAGTGTAAAGCACAAGCTGCAGTGGAATAGACACCTGAAAAATCACACAGGATTTGAGGCTCCTCCCGCTCCCTCTTCTGCTGTGGTCTTAGCCCCTTCCTCCCCCTCTGGAGCGACAGGACCTCCTGGCACCCCTCAAAGTGAGGATGTGACAGCAACACCACTACCACCACCAGTGTCACCGAGCATCTCCACACTGTTCCATGGAAGCATTCTGCTGTCCATCCCCTAAACACTGTAGAGCAAGAGGAAGTACCCCCCTACCCTGGTGAGCCCTGGCCCTGAATGCCAGCATTTCAAAATTCATGACGGCAGTTTTAAAAAGTCATGACGGCAGCTGTCCCATGGTACATGGTTCCCAGCTGCCACTACTTTTCCAGCTGCAGCGTGCGCAGATAACGATGACGTCACATAAGCGCGCAGTCACAGTGACCATGCCTGTCTGAGCGGTCCTGTCCCATAACCCATAACAACAAAAAAGGAGGACTTCTAGCCGTCCATCCTGGCCTTGCGCCGGACGGAGGGCCAGGAGTCTAAAAACTGGAATGTCCGGCCTAAAACTGGACGTCTCGTCACCCTAGCCAGAAGCGAGGCATAAATGTTCTAAACCTGAGCCCCACCTGCATGACCAGGCCTCTAAGTGTAAAGCACAAGCTGCAGTGGAATAGACACCTGAAAAATCACACAGGATTTGAGGCTCCTCCTGCTCACTCTTTTGCTGTGGTCTTAGCCCCCTTCCTCCCCCTCTGGAGCGACAGGACCTCCTGGCACCCCTCAAAGTGAGGATGTGACAGCAACACCACTACCACCACCAGTGTCACCGAGCATCTCCACACTGTCCCATGGAAGCATTCTGCTGTCCATCCCCCAAACACTGTAGAGCAAGAGGAAGTACCCCCCTACCCTGGTGAGCCCTGGCCCTGAATGCCAGCATTTCAAAATTCATGACAGCAGTTTTAAAAAGTCATGACGGCAGCTGTCCCATGGTACATGGTTCCCAGCTGCCACTACTTTTCCAGACAGGCCGTCCATGCTCTGCACGTACAAGTGGCAAAAAAAATCAGGTGTATGCTCTGCAACGCCATCAGTGGCAAGGTCCACATAACCACCAATGTGTGGACCAGTAAGCATAGGTAGGGACTTTATATCTCCTCAACTGCTCACTGGATAAATGTAGTGGCAGCTGGGCCTGAGGCGGAAAGCGGGTTGGCGCATGTCCTACCGCCACCGAGGATTGCTGGACGTTTCTCGGTGCCTCCTGTTGCCTCCTCCTCCACTTCCTCCTCTGTTCCTCCTCATCACGTCAGCGCAACACCTGCACAATCAACTTCAGCACAGCCAGGGGAAAACGACAGCAGGCTGCTCTGAAACTCATCTGTTTGGGTGAAAGACCCCACACCGCGCAGGAGCTGTGGGCGGGCATAGAACAACAGACAGATGAGTGGTTGGTGCCACTGAGCCTCAAGCCTGGCCTGGTGGTGTGTGACAATGGTGAAATCTTGTAGCAGCTCTGAGCCTAGCCGGTTTCACGCACATTCCTTGCCTGGCGCATGTGCTGAACTAGGTAGTGCAGAGGTTTGTGCACTCTTTCGGCGATCTCACCCTGCTTCTTGCCTGTCTGCACTGCAGTGTAACTTCTGCCTTCCCGCTCACTGCCTCATATGCGACGTACCCACAAGGTGGAACTCCACCTTGCACATGCTGGAGAGACTGTGCAGGAAGCAGCAGGCAATAGTGGAGTTTCAGTTGCAGTGCTCACAGGAAAGTAACTCAACGGAACAGCACCAAATCACCACCAGCGACTGTGCCTCCATGTGGGATGTGTTTTTGCGCTTTTTCGAGTACTCCACTAACATGGCCAGCGCTGATGACGCCGTCCTCAACGTTACTATCAAACTTCTATGTCTCCTTGAAAAAACGCTTTGGGCGATGATGGATGAGGATGAGGAGGAGCAACAGGGATCATTCCCATGGTTATCAGGCCAGTCATTCACAAGTGGCTGGAGGGTGGGTTTCTGAACAAACAGTGGCCAGGTACACAACTGTCCAGCCAGGGAACAGTTTTGAAAAATGAGGAGGATGATAAGGAGGAGGAGGATCACAGACATGTGCATCTGTCTGTCCACAGCCAACGCGGACAAGCTCACATTCATTAAAATTAACTAGGCATGGATCCCACAGGAATTGTCCGTACCTTGGGCAGAGTAGAGAAGTATACTGGCTGCACCCAGCCATTGCTATACTGCAGCACACTTTGTGTGTTCTCTTTGCTGTTTCCCAATGTTTTGAGGCCTCCACAAACCAAAAAACAAACAAAAAAAATTGTAAGAAAAAAAAACTATTTATAAAAATAAAACAATTGTTAGCTACCTCCTCCGCCTCTTTCACCTACACTGCCACGTCCATCTCTTCCGCCTACACCTCCACGTCCCCCTCCTCCTCCTCCACTTGGACCTCCAATTACTGGCTCAAGATTATTATGTCTTATAGAGTAGAGAAATATACTGGCCGCACCCCAAAAAATGGCTAAAGGTCACACATAGAATTGACAGACACATAAAAAACTAAATAAAAATAAATAAAGTGTTGGCTTCTTCCTCCTCCTCCACCGCCTCTTCCACCCACACTGCCACATCCACAGCCTTCTCAACTTCCTACTCCACTTGGACCTCTGCCCCCTGGTTCATTGGTATTATTTTTTATTTTTATGTATTTGATGTTATTTTAAGTAATTTCCTTATCCACATTTGTTTGCAGGGCAATTGTGCTGCTCTTACCCCCATTTTGGATCCTTTTGCAGCCCTCTAGCCCTTTCTATAACTTTTTTTACAGCCATTTTTCAGCCCCAAAGTTCGGGTCCCCATTGACTTCAATGGGTTTGGTGTTCAGGGTCAAGTTCGGGACCTGAACCGAACTTTGAAACAAAGTAACAAGGAGAGTATTGAGAACCTTTGGAGTATCGTCAAGCAAAAGATCTATGAGTGTGGGAGTAAGTTTACATCAAAACAGCAGCTTTTGAAGGCTATTCTGACATCCTGCAAAGAAATTCAAGTAGAAATTATCCAAAAACTTGCAAGTTCACTGGATGCAAGAATTGTGAAGGTGATATCAAAGAAGGGGTCCTATGTTAACAGTTAACATGGCCTATTAAGATGTTTTTTTTTTATTAAATAACTTTTGATTTCAGTAAATGTGACCTCTTAATGCTGCAAATTCAACAAATGACCATTTTCAGTTCTTTACAACCTATAAAATGTTTTGAATTCTGTTTTATTCATAATTTGTGAATAAAATACTGTTATCATTGGCAGGTTTGTTCATTAAATTTTCATTTATACTCTAATGGTTGATGACTTGAAAATTATACTGACTGTCATTTGCATCGACCATTTAGGAAAATCTGATAAAAATATAATTTGCAATATAATTTGGAACGTGGTGTACAAACAAGTATTCAGTGGGCACAGTGAACTAGCTAACAATGCTAATCTTGGAAAAGAGAGGATATATAAAATTTCTCAACTGACCCACACTGTGACTCTACTTCAGAGTAAATGACGGACTAGAAATAAGTTTTACAGCAAAATATATATCTTGTCTATGCTTCAATTAGATCTAAATATACTGTCAAGAATTTGATACAAGGGGTTAATAGGCTCTTGCAAAGGAAGGTTGCAAATGTGCAACACAATCACACTGAAGTATTAGTGGTAGAGAGACTATGCCCTCAGGAGTACAATGTCTTGCCTATTGCTATTGGTGGTATAATGAAGATGTTGATGGAGCCTGGGAAAGTGATCCTTCACCAGATGAAGAGCACTGAAGAGTAAGGCCTCATGCACACGACCGTTGTGTGTTTTGTGGTTCGCAAATTGCGGAACAGCAAAACATGGATGGCGTCCGTGTGCGTTCCACAATTTGTGGAACTGCACGGACAGCCATTGATATAACTGCCTATTCTTGCCCGCAAAACGGACAAGAATAGGACAGGTTGTATTTTTTTTTTTTGCGGACCACAGAACGGAGCAACAGATGCGGACAGCACACGGAGTGCTGTCCGCATCTTTTGCGTCCCCATTGAAGTGAATGGGTCCGCATCTAAGCCACAAAAACTGCGGCTCGAATGCAGACCAAAACAGCGGTCGTGTGCATAAGGCCTAATGGTGCACTTCACTATTTGAAGCTGCTGCCAGAAAGCCAGTCAACTGCTGTCAGTGTGCTGGGAAGTGCAATGGACTAGATTACCCATGACATATTTAGCCTTAGCTAGTGTCACACTGTTCCAGTAGAGGAAAAGCCTGCTGGAGTTCATTGCATCCAGCATAGCCAGAAACTCCCCGAGCACCACCAGGCCCCATTGACTATAATGGGAATTGGGGTGGATCCAGACTGTTTCCGGCATTAGTGCGGAGATTCAGCCTGACAAATACCCCTGCTTGCAGCATATTTTATCCCGCCGAATCTCGGCACTAATACACGAAAGGAAGTATCCGGCTATGCTGGACTCGATGAACTCCGGCAGGCTGTTCCTCTACCAGAACAATTTGGCGCTAGTGTGAAACTAGCCTTAGGCCTCTTTCAGACTTCAGTGAATCACAGACATGT
Organism: Bufo bufo; assembly: GCF_905171765.1. Classification (NCBI taxonomy): domain Eukaryota; kingdom Metazoa; phylum Chordata; class Amphibia; order Anura; family Bufonidae; genus Bufo; species Bufo bufo. The sequence goes on from NC_053392.1 coordinate 391,669,770, forward strand.
GCTGTCTGTGGTCTCCATGGAGAGCATTCATACCCATTGACGTTAATGTCTGTATTCACACATCCGTGGTTTTCCACGGGCCATGGGTCTGTAGTGACACTCCGGAAGCATGCCGCCTTTTTTTGTCTGTCATTACGGATCCCTCATGCACATTATAGTCTATAGGTCCATGAAAAGCACAGACACAACACAAATGTTATCCGTGTTTGTTGTGTTTTTCACAGACCATTTGTAGGAGGTGCTCTGGAAGTTAGTTTTCAGCCTAGCAGTGTATGTGTAATACAGATGATACACGGACCACACACAGATTCTTCGTAGGCATGTTAACAGATGAATGTGGGCAGCATGGTGGCTCAGTGGTTAGCACTGGTGCCTTGCAGCACTAGGGTCCTAGGTTCGAATCTGACCAAACAACATCTGCATGGAGTTTGTATGTTCTCCCCATGTTTACGTGGGTTTCTTCCAGGCACTCCGGTTTCCTCCCACACTCCAAAGACATACTGATAGGGACCTTAGATTGTGAGCCCCATTGGGGATAGTTGGATGCCAATGTCTGTAAAGCGCTGCGGAATATAGTAGCGCTATATAAGTGCATAAAATAAATAAAAAATAAAACCACTGACCATCTTGTCACAAGTATTAAGGCTGATTTCAGCCTGTATTTGTGGGCAGGGCGTTAGCTCCCTATATATACCTGCCAATTCCTTCCCTCAGGTGGTGTGTCTCACTTGCATCTGTAGGAAGAGCCACACCTAGCTGCCCAGCAAGCTTCACGTCTGTTTTTTCTCTTCAGTACGATTCTCTGCACAGTGCGACATTCCTGAGAGAAGTTTTCGTTCTCAAGAGGAGCCACATCCAGCTGCCGGCACGTGCAAGCATCACGGTTGTTTCAAAAGTTTCGGTTCGCTACACGGTATAGTGCAATACTTAAACTGTTTTTCCGGTCTGTCACCAGGTAAGTACTTGTCCAATGGAGCGTGCCACCGTATACTTGCGGCCACGGGTCGGTCTCCCCTTCTCGCGGATGGCGTGCGGTTCACGGTGGAACGCACACGTGACCGCCGGGCCTCCACAGGCATGTTCAGCCGAGCGCCGAAGAAATGACCCTCCTGTACACGTCCACCGCTCGCTCTGCCTTCCGGAGCTCCTACGGTGGCAGGAAATGGGCAGTCGGGGGTAGCTATGTTTAGTTAGGGAAAGAGTACAAGTCTAGGTTCCCCTTGAAAGGCACACACGTCCGTCCACTCCAGGCTCGCACTTGGGGACCGCACATCCCAGTCCTAGCAGGGTCGCAGGCACGGGGGTCCCCCTTCCCCTCCCTGCAGCGGCCATGAGCGCGCCACATGTCCATTCGGAAATATCCGCCCCAGTTTAAAAAAAAAAAAAGGGATAATTAAATCATTGCCCCAGCAGAGACGCTATATAGCAGAGGCGGCACAGGTGGGAAGCAGTGGGCATTGTTGCCCGCGCTACGCCAAGCTGCGGCAGCCCAGCTTCCAGCCTGTGTCAGGGGCAATTTTGGTGTGCGTATTTACATATATTAATCAACAGCACATGGGCCAGTAAGCTACTTGGTCCCTGCAGGTCAGAATTGTGTCTCGGCATGGAGGCAGGGATTCACTCTGCCAGCAGGTGCCAGGGGTACAAAATTGCGCGTGGCAGGCTCCCCGTTTTCCAAACGCAGATTTGGCTGGGAAGATTCGTCAGTGGCGCGCGATCAGTTTAGTTACCACATATACTGCGTACTTAAATTATCTGTCGCCTGGACCACTCAGGCCAAGATCAATGTTGTACGTCACCTGGATCGTCCAGGCCGTGTTTAATGTTGTATGTCACCTGGATCGTCCAGGCCAACTTTAGCGTTGTATGTCACCTGGATCGTCCAGGCCGAGTTTAACGTTGTATGTCACCTGGATCGTCCAGGCCGAGTTTAACGTTGTATGTCACCTGGATCGTCCAGGCCGAGTTTAACGTTGTATGTCACCTGGATCGTCCAGGCCGAGTTTAATGTTGTATGTCACCTGGATCGTCCAGGCCGAGTTTTAATGTTGTATGTCACCTGGATCGTCCAGGCCGAGTTCAATGTTGTATGTCACCTGGATCGTCCAGGCCGAGTTCAGTGTTGTATGTCACCTGGATCGTCCAGGCCGAGTTCAATGTTGTATGTCACCTGGATCGTCCAGGCCGAGTTTAATGTTGTATGTCACCTGGATCGTCCAGGCCAACTTTTGCGTTGTATGTCACCTGGATCGTCCAGGCCGAGTTCAGTGTTGTATGTCACCTGGATCGTCCAGGCCGAGTTCAGTGTTGTATGTCACCTGGATCGTCCAGGCCGAGTTCAATGTTGTATGTCACCTGGATCGTCCAGGCCGAGTTTAATGTTGTATGTCACCTGGATCGTCCAGGCCAACTTTTGCGTTGTATGTCACCTGGATCGTCCAGGCCGAGTTCAGTGTTGTATGTCACCTGGATCGTCCAGGCCGAGTTCAGTGTTGTATGTCACCTGGATCGTCCAGGCCGAGTTTAATGTTGTATGTCACCTGGATCGTCCAGGCCAACTTTTGCGTTGTATGTCACCTGGATCGTCCAGGCCGAGTTCAGTGTTGTATGTCACCTGGATTGTCCAGGCCGAGTTCAGTGTTGTATGTCACCTGGATCGTCCAGGCCGAGTTCAATGTTGTATGTCACCTGGATCGTCCAGGCCGAGTTCAATGTTGTATGTCACCTGGATCGTCCAGGCCAACTTTAGCATTGTATGTCATCTGGATCGTCCAGGCCGAGTTTAATGTTGTATGTCACCTGGATCGTCCAGGCCAACTTAACAGTGTATGTCACCTAGATCGTCCAGGTTCAGCTACCACTGATACCATGTCACATCATTTATCTTGCCTCTGGGTCCCGCCAGGATGAGCCAAATGCTGGGCGACAACTGGACCTTCAATTTAGCCATTGTTGTTTCCACGCCATATGTCATATTGAGTCCGCCACACCCCACTCCAGGCCATCCGGGCTCGGTTCTTAGTTAGGAGTCTCCCGGATGGTAAAGGGGTCTCACGGTCCTTATCCTATCCCCATGGGTACGTTATTCAGTTTACTTTATGTTTCCCCCAGATTCCTAGAAGCGTCTCTGGCCATTATCATTCTAAAAGCAGGCAAAGCCCCGCAAGGAGATGCCCGACGCGGACCCCACGGGTGCCACAATCCCAGCATACAACACCCCAGTGATGGTTTAGAATCTCTGATCTCAACAGCAAAACACCTCATAACACAATCATTAGCCCCAAATATGTCCAGGAATTATAAAGCGGGGTTGAAAGCGTTTGAGAGATTTAGACTTCTCTATTCTCAGGGCGGCCGCGACGAAATATCTTACTTACTGGCGTTCATAGCCTTCTGCCATTCCCAACAAAAACTCTCATATAATACTATCAAATTATACCTAGCAGGCCTTCAACTCCATTTTATGCTCAGTAATCCGGGTTGTTCTTCTATCTTGTCCAACCAGGTCATCAAGGCGGCCCTCAGGGGAATACAGGAAAATGCAAAACAGGCTGCCACCCGCAGACAGCCGGTGTTCGGCAAGCTGTTCAGGGATTTGTCTTCTGCCCTGGACGGCGATCCTTTTTGGCCCTTGACCAGCACGGTCATCCAAGCGGCCATGTTCTAAGTTTTTACGGCTTCCTCCTGCCAGGAGAATTCACTGGCAGCTCTCCGAGACCCGGCGGTCTTCGCAAAGAACTGTCGTGGCACTATAACTATTATGTACTCAGCATTCCGTCAACCAAAACAAACCAGACAGGGCCATCCACGGAAATTAAATATTTCCCTACCCGGAATAATTGGTGTCCAGTCCAGATCCTCAATAAATTATTGTCCCTGTTGCAGACAGCGCCTCCTGACAGTCTGCTCCTGCCCTTCAAGAACAAACCCCTCACTTCAAACCAATTCACGTCCCACATCCGCTCTCTGGCGGCAGGTCTGGGGTACGACCCAGGAGCCATTTCGGGTCACTCGTTCCGTATTGGGGCGGCATCGTCAGCTTCGAAACACCAAGTCCCCGCTCACGTTATTCGATCCATGGGGCGCTGGAGGTCATCTTGCTTCAACAGATACATTCCGAATCCACACCGGGAAATTTCTCAAGCTTTTCAGTCGTTGGCGTTATAGGTCATGCGGGCTGGAAGAATATGAATAAACCAGTGTAGACAACATAGCGTACTTGTCTTTTTGCCCTCTCCAGGCTTACCCACGCCCGTGGATTCCGGCACAACTCAGCCATAGTTCAGGTTCGGCATGCCTTACCCACGTCCAAGACGCATTTAGCCCTGCCCATAAGTATTAAGGCTGATTTCAGCCTGTATTTGTGGGCAGGGCGTTAGCTCCCTATATATACCTGCCAATTCCTTCCCTCAGGTGGTGTGTCTCACTTGCCCCTCCCTCCCACCCCTTTTTTCACACACTCCAATAGGGTACGCCCTCTCCAGGCTTACCCACGCCCGTGGATTCCGGCACAACTCAGCCATAGTTCAGGTTCGGCATGCCTTACCCACGTCCAAGACGCATTTAGCCCTGCCCATAAATGTTATTGCGGGCATGTTAAAGAGGTTTTAGTCACCATGTAACGGTCCTTTTCCCTGAGGATCCTTACCACTGTATGTTGCTACTGTATGTTAACATGAGAAACTCTGTTTAAATGTGATGTGGAATCCACAGTAGATTTGCAGGTCCATAAGGGAAATAATCCCTTTTAAAATCAGATAATCTTTTTTAAGATTTAAAACATGAAACCGCATTCAGCGTTTTTTGTCTGGTTGACAGCTGGCATTTATTCTGGAACAAGCTGCCAGATTTCTTAACGCTATTGTGAACCTAGTATAAGGCACTTTCGTAACCTATTTAACCTATTTTCTGCTTTCCAGTTGTCTCCTAAAAATAAAATAGATATTTTTGTGGGATTCTCAAATCAACCCCCTTGATTTTTGGCTTTATTGAATGTTGTTCCAAATCTTTAAAGGGGTTGTCTGGGTTCAGAGCTGAACCCGGACATACCCTTATTTTTACCCAGGCAGCCCCCCTGAGGCTAGCATCGGAGCATCTCATGCTCCGATGCGCTGCCTTGCCCTGCGCTAAATCACGAAGGCCAAGGTCTCTTTTGTTTTCAATAACACACTGCCGGGCAGAAACTTCCGCCCGGCAGTGTGTTTGGTTATGTCACCGGCTCTGAAAGGGCGGGCTTTAGCACTGCCCTAGCCGTTTTACTGGCTAGGGCAGCGCTAAATCCCACCCCGCACCGATGTTCAAGTCAGGGGGGCTGCCGGGGTGAAAATGGAGGTATGTCCGGGTTCAGCTCTGAACCCGGACAACCCCTTTAATTTTAAGAATATGAAAAACAATACTACTTTATTGAAAACTGTGGAGTGGCTGAATGTAACGAGGTATTAGAGGGTAATCTATGCTAAATTCTGATTTCTATTGATTTGGAGAAAAAAAGTACATTACGTGTACACAATCATTACTAGTATTCGGATTGAAAATGGAATTTCTATTGTAAAATACAGCTCACAAGCCCACGTCATCGGTCCTTATTCTCTTGTGTGTACCTTCGATCCTAGGACACAGGGCAAAAGTGGTCAAAAGTGGTCACCGACATATGACAGAACCTATTGAACCTTTCCAGGTGCTACCACAAGACAGTATATGGAAATGGCCTTTCCTGGACTGCTGGGAGACAATGGGGTGAACCCAGTGTCTCCTCCTCGATTCTTTGTCCAGCATAGATGAATGCCGTCCATATTGACAAAAATAAAGCCAATACAAGAGGCTGCATCTCCAGCGGGTTTCGCCATGTTGATCAGGAAGAAATCACCAGAAACCAATGCCAGCCAAGTAAAGGAACCTATCAGAGCTCTCTATGCTGTGGAAGCCATAGAAAATGGTTGTTGGGGCTAAAATAGTGTTTTTTTGGGGGGGCCCGCAAAAAGTGAATGACACATGGAAACATGACCGTATGTAGAAGCATAATGGACAGAAATGCAGAATTATGGATCCACGGTTTGGGAAGCGCAAAATGCCAACGGTCGGGGGCATATAGTTTTAGACCACCTAAACTCAGCTCCCTAAATTCCTAACGCAGAAGAGAAGGACCCACTTCCTACCACTGAGCAAGGTACAATAAATGGTGTTCTCTTTTCAACTATGTGATTACAAACATCTCATAGAAAAAGTGCATTAACATTTTCACTGGACATAATTAATCTATTAAAGGGGTTATCCAAGTTATTTTTTGGTTCTTTCTATGTTCCTAACTGGGCAAATGCAACAGCTTTCCAATTCACTCACTTTATCTCCAGTGGCTGGTTTCTCAGATTTCACTGAGGGTCACATGACCTGCGATGTCAGCTTCTCTCCCTGCTCTGATAAAGGTCGTTTACAAGCATGTAAACGAAACGTCACTGTGCTGGTCACGCCCCCCCCTTCACTCTGCTCTCTGCTAGGATTCTTAACCCCTTCAGCTGCACAGACTCAGGGCTGAAGTGTTTACTGTGTAGCTGCAGGCAGTGAGGAGACAAATGCTGGGCACAGGAGCTGACAGGTAGGGGGAAGATCCTGTGTGTATTAGCAGTGTCATTATATAAGTGGAACTTGTAGTTCTACACTTACAAGTTGCTGTTTTCTCCCAGCACTCAGGGCAGCTCTTGTATCCACTCCCTTAGCAGTGTCATTATACAGCTGGGACTTGTAGTTCTACACATACAACATGCTGCAGTCTTCCAGCAGGCAGACATGTCACTCAGGGCAGCTCTTGTATCCACTCCCTTAGCAGTGTCATTATACAGCTTGGACTTGTAGTCCTACACATACAACATGCTGCAGAGTCTCCCAGCAGGCAGACATGTCACTCAGGGCAGTACTTGTATCCACTCCCTTAGCAGTGTCATTATACAGCTTGGACTTTTAGTCCTACACATACAACATGCTGCAGAGTCTCCCAGCAGGCAGACATGTCACTCAGGGCAGTACTTGTATCCACTCCCTTAGCAGTGTCATTATACAGCTGGGACTTGTAGTCCTACACATACAACATGCTGCTGAGTCTCCCAGCAGGCAGACATGTCACTCAGGGCAGCTCTTGTATTCACTCCCTTAGCAGTGTCATTGTACAGCTGGGACTTGTAGTTCTACACATACAACATGCTGCAGAGTCTCCCAGCAGGCAGACATGTCACTCAGGGCAGCACTTGTATCCACTCCCTTAGCAGTGTCATTATACAGCTGGGACTTGTAGTCCTACACATACAACATGCTGCAGAGTCTCCCAGCAGGCAGACATGTCACTCAGGGCAGCTCTTGTATCCACTCCCTTAGCAGAGCAGGGGGAGGGGCAGAGATTGTTTTTATTGCATGTAAACAAAGGGCCAGAAAAGAACCAGGGAAATGAGGAAATATATATATATTTTTTTTGCATAAAACTTGCTTAGCTCAGTTATATATCAGATCTTCAGTGCTATATATATTTTTTTCATAACTCGGATAACCCCTTTAAGTAGCAAATTAACAACTTGCAGTAACCCTCTAGGGTACATCATAGCTAATGTAAACAGTCGACTAGTCCTAAAACACAAACTTTTGTATCTCACTGGAGTGTAATAGAGAGGGCTATATTAATCATTTTTGTAATCTTGTCCTAAAAAGTAGACAAATAATCTCTGCCTCAGAACATTTGGGGAACATCTTCCAATTCTATTACATATTTAGGATGCTCTTTCTGCGACTGTCTTGATATCCCCTGAGCTGCCAGAGGATGTGCCTAATTTATGACTAGGTGCAGGCCTAGTCATAAATTAGGCGCATACTCCGACAGTCCATGCACTAGTGGCTTAATTTGCACCAGAAAACTGGTGAAAAAGATTATGTCACTGCTGGCCACAGCCCTCTTTAGGAAAAGTGCAGAGGGTGGCATAAAAACCGGGAGAAGTGACTATTCTGCTACTTTTTAATTCCACTTTTCAGGCACAAGTTAGATGATAAATCTTCTTCTTAGCAGCGAAATTGCAGAAGGCCTCAATGGTAAGGTGTGTCTTTTTGCTGATGACACAAAGATTTGTAACAGGGTTGACGTTCCTGCAGGAATACACCAAATGGAAAAGGACTTAGGAAAACTAGAGGAATGGTCAAAAATCTGGCAACTAAAATTTAATGTTGATAAGTGCAAGATAATGCACCTGGGGCATAAAAATCCAAGAGCAGAATATAAAACCAGTGATACAGTCCTAACCTCAGTATCTGAGGAAAGGGATTTAGGGGTCATTATTTTAGAAGACTTAAAGGTAGGCAGACAATGTCATAGAGCAGCAGGAAATGCTAGCAGAATGCTTGGGTGTATAGGGAGAGGCATTACCAGTAGAAAGAGGGAGGTGCTCATGCCGCTCTACAGAGCACTAGTGAGACCTCATTTGGACTATTGTGCTCAGTACTGGAGACCATATCTCCAGAAGGATATTGATACTTTGGAGAGAGTTCAGAGAAGAGATACTAAGCTGGTACATGGATTGCAGGATAAAACTTACCGGGAAAGATTAAAGGACCTTAACATGTATAGCTTGGAAGAAAGACGAGACAGAGGGGATATGATAGAAACTTTTAAAAATACATAAAGGGAATCAACAAGGTAAAAGAGGAAAGAATATTTAAAAGAAGAAAAACTGCTACAAGAGGACATAGTTTTAAATTAGAGGGGCAAAGGTTTAAAAGTAATATCAGGAAGTATTACTTTACTGAGAGAGTAGTGGATGCATGGAATAGCCTTCCTGCAGAAGTGGCAGCTGCAAATACAGTGGAGGAGTTTAAGCATGCATGGGATAGGCATAAGGCCATCCTTCATATAAGATAGGGCCAGGGGCTATCCATAGTATTTAGTATATTGGGCAGACTAGATGGGCCAAATGGTTCTTATCTGCCGACACATTCTATGTTTCTATCCAGTCTACATTCTATCTGATGGAGAACAGCAGGAGTTTTATTGACTTTTGCGACTTTTTGCACTCGCTTGCTCAAGATTTAAGCTATTGCACAAAATTTTGTGACTTTGCATTTTTACACCACTCGCTCCAGTTTTGTAATGTGGGTTGGAAAAGGGAGTGCGGTCAGCTGTGTTAATGAGTTTCTCTCCAGATTTATCATTGAGACTTTGTTTTAAAAAAAAGTCGCAATCTCACTCCAGAAGGAGGGTGGAGTAGGAAAACTGGAGTAGCTTCTCTAGACAAAAGTGTTAGGTTTAAGGATAAGACAAATTTATCAAGCAACGTGAGACATTTGATAATTGTGGCATAAAGTACTGCAACACAGACTCAAGCTAAACTGACTTCAAATTTTTCCTCTCATGATAAATTCGCCCCTTTGTCCGTGGTAACCGAATCTAGTATACTAGACATCTGATCTTCCAAAGTATTACCTAGGTCTTTTTCCATTTATGAATCCTTATTAAAGGATGTTTCTCCAAAAAAAGTTATTATATATAGGTTTATATAGTGGAAATCAACCCAGAAGTTCCTAATTATTGGATCAGTGACTGGTCTTTGAAATCTTCTGAGCTATAAGAGGATACAATTAATTTATGACTGGGCACAGACCTCATCATAAATTAGGAGCATCCTCTGGCTATCCGTGCAAATGACAGGCTTTTACCAGCACAAGCGATCCTAGGAGTTGTGACCTCTCACAACCCAATACGGTAAGCACAATCAGTGCATTGTTGTTTTAATATTATTATACGGTTCTACACACGAGGCGCTGCCTCCTGTCTCTCCTTTTATTTATTTTATTTTACAATGAATGAAACATAAAGCAGTTTGGAGTTGCCGTAGATTTCGGTCTTCATTTGCGCAAGTAAATGGGTGCAAATGAAGAAAAATGTATTGCCCATACTCTGCCCTCACAAGGTGTGTTTAAAAGTTTGCAAACACGATGTCCACACAAGAAGATGATTAATCTCCCCATAGTTTTCTTTTGAGTATCACACATGTCTAACCTGGAGATATTGGTATATATAATGGTGTGATAGTGCAAACTCCTCTTGTAGCTGCTGAAATGAGCAAGTTTAAAGGGGTATTCCGGTTAAACCAAGTTATCCCCTATCCAGTGGCAGGACCCCTGTTCTGTCTTCATACAGGTTCATACAGTGTGCAGTCTGACATTCAGTATAAACCATTCCTGTCTTCCAAATAAGAGGACTGTTTTCTGCAGTCTAACTTGTTTATTGGTCAACAGGATTGTGAATTTGTAAAACTACAAGAATACAAATGACTTGCGTAAGTAAAACATATAGAATAGCATGTACAGTAATACATTGACAAAGAAAGCAGATGTCCAGGCTGCCTATACATAGAACTGCATATCTAGCTAACAGAAATAACTACCTGAGTGACACTTATACCTAGCTAAACAGCTCTGCATAACATAATGTCCCTAAAACAAGTGTGGGGTTTCGCTCTGGTAGATAGAGTAAGCGGGCGCAGTACAGAGGCAAAATACAAGTTCTTAACTCAAAACGTCAGTGTTTGTTCACACACAATGGAAAGTTCATATAACACAAGTCACCTTGCTGGCAGTTCTGCCTCCAGTAGTCCACAGCAGACTTTAGGGGCCTGTTTCCCCAGCGTGCTGCTCTCAGCGCTCCAGCACGGCACAAAGCCTCAGATCCCAAAAACAGAGACCTCTCTGCTGAGCCCAGTTGCCTATTTAAGGACAGCCAGGTGTTCCAAAACCCGGACCGGCACTTAAACTCCAGTCCGGTATTTGACCTCACCTGGCTGGAAACCAACCCAGCCGCACGTGCTAGGAGGAAAATACCTGCCTTGCTAGACACAACCCCTCACTGTGTCACACAAGATAGATCTTACTCACCAGATATACTTGCACAAAGATGGTGGAGTTTAAGAAGGAAACCTGCATGGAACAGCTCTGCTGATATCCTGTAGTCTGTATGTAGACTGAAGACTGGGCTTCTCCTTCCCAGAATGCCTTACACTACCCACAATGCCTAGCGCCTCCCACAAAGCAATAATCTTTATTAACAAGAAAACAAGGTGCAATACATTTTACCACCGCTATGCTGTTTCCTAACTAATAACACAGGAATACCGAAAATTGCAGCAGAATGAATTAGAAATAAAATAGACGTGATCCTCTCTGCTGGAGGCAGAACACTTCCCGTCTGGCGTCAACAGACGCCACCACTGAATCATTCTTCTTAGCAACCTATTTTGGTCAATGGTGGAAAAAGCTTTTCCAAAGTGTTGTCTTTGAAAACTGTTTGGCTTTTGTTGAGGTAGTCTATTTTCTTAGTATAACATTCACGTTATATCGTGCAAATTATTATGTTCTTGGACCTTTTCAGATTAGGAGTGGTAAATGTCGTGGAAATTTTTATTAGCATTGGATGACTATAGTGGACTTTATCTTTAGCTTAGGAATGTTATGTAGGTTTATTTTGTATACAGTTGCAAGAAAAAGTATGTGAACCCTTTGGAATGATATCGATTTCTGCACAAATTGGTCATAAAATGTGATCTGATCATCATCTAAGTCACAACAATAGACAATCACAGTCTGCTTAAACTAATAACACACAAAGAATTAAATGTTGCCATGTTTTTATTGAACACACCATGTAAACATTCACAGTGCAGGTGGAAAAACTATGTGAACCCCTAGACTAATGACATCTCCAAGAGCTAATTGGAGTGAGGGGTCAGCCAACTGGAGTCCAATCAATGAGATGAGATTGGAGGTGTTGGTTACAGCTGCCTTGCCCTATAAAAAACACACATGTTATGGGTTTGCTTTTCACAAGAAGCATTGCCTGATGTGAATGATGCCTCACACAAAAGAGCTCTCAGAAGACCTACGATTAAGAATTGTTGACTTGCATAAAGCTGGAAAGGGTTATAAAAGTATCTCCAAAAGCCTTGCTGTTCATCAGTCCACGGTAAGACAAATTATTTATAAATGGAGAAAGTTCAGCACTGCTGCTACTCTCCCTAGGAGTGTCCGTCCTGTAAAGATGACTGCAAGAGCACAGCGCAGACTGCTCAATGAGGTGAAGAAGAATCCTAGAGTGTCAGCTGAAGACTTCCAAAAGTCTCTGGCATATGCTAACATCCCTCTTAGCGAATCTACGATACGTAAAACACCAAACAAGAATGGATTTCATGGGATGATACCACAGAGGAAGCCACTGCTGTCCAAAAAAAACATTGCTGCACGTTTACAGTTTGCACAAAAGCACCTGGATGTTCCACAGCAGTACTGGCAAAATATTCTGTGGACAGATAATACCAAAGTTGAGTTGTTTGGAAGAAACACACAACACTATGTGTGAAGAAAAAGAAGCACAGCACACCATCAAAACCTCATCCCAACTGTGAAGTATGGTGGTGGGGGCATCACGGTTTGGGGCTGCTTTGATGCGTCAGGGCCTGGACGGATTGCTATCATCGAAGGAAAAATTAATTCCCAAGTTTATCGAGACATTTTGCAGGAGAACCTAAGGCCATCTGTCCACCAGCTGAAGCTCAACAGAAGATGGGTGTTGCAACAGGACAACGACCCAAAGCATAGAAGTAAAGCAACAACAGAATGGCTTAAACAGAAGAAAATGCGCCTTCTGGAGTGGCCCAGTCAGAGTCCTGACCTCAACCCGATTGAGATGCTGTGGCATGACCACAAGAAAGCGATTCACACCAGACATCCCAAGAATATTGCTGAGCTGAAACAGTTCTGTAAAGAGGAATGGTCAAGAATTACTCCTGACCGGTGTGCACGTCTGATCTGCAACTACAGGAAACGTTTGGTTGAAGTTATTGCTGCCAAAGGAGGTTCAACCAGTTATTAAATCCAAGGGTTCACATAGTTTTTCCACCTGCACTGTGAATGTTTACATAGTGTGTTCAATAAAAACATGGTAACATTTAATTCTTTGTGTGTTATTAGTTTAAGCAGACTGTGATTGTCTATTGTTGTGACTTAGATGAAGATCAGATCACATTTTATGACCAATTTGTGCAGAAATCCATATCATTCCAAAGGGTTCACATATTTTTTCTTGCAATTGTATGCTTCCTGTGTAAAGTCTGACCAGATTACGGTTATAAGAGAGCGTGATCGGGTCAGGACGGTACCAGGGAAATTCTATAGATCAGCACTTGAGTTCCTACTCCCTCATGTGAAAGCCGCCACCGTTGGTTTGAGGGGGATCTAATGGCTGCTGACTCTGAGAGCAATGTTCTTAGTGAAAGCTACCAGCAGGTCCTCATCAGCAACGATGGGATATAGTACACTGATGCCGGTCTCACTGAACCATGGGGGCCCCAACATGCTGCTAAACATTGGTCGGTGGGACTGGAGTCCATGTGAACGCTATATCACCTTTTTGGTCGAGCCTGTTTCAAAAGACCCTCATGATCCCCCCTGACGAAAGCATGTCTGACAGAGGTTTACTTTGGGTCGGTAGGAGACTTTCACTGGACTAAATGGATGTTGTCTGATCAAAGGGCAGTATCCATTTAAGGACAGGCTGATTCATTTGAAAGCATTTGCACGTGTCCTGGGGGTGATGGTGGATTCTAATCAGCAGGCCACATGAGCATGTTTGAGCTCCACCCACTGGCACTCTCAGGAGGTGTCCAAATATGTCCCTTCCAGTTCTGAAATCTATTCCTATTGGTTAAGGCATGAGGTAGATTGTACTTGCCTATCTGTAATATTATAGGGCGGCATTGTGCCATGGAGGGCGGGGTTAGCCCAATAAAAGGTCTAAGGCATGTTAACAGGGAGCAGAATTTCTTTGAAATTAAGCAGAATGTATGCGAGTCTTTTTTATCGGTGCTGGTTGCTTACACTTGCAAGTCTCCTTATAGCTAAAAGAGCTAATAGTACTTCACAGGGATCAAGATTTGACGGTACCAATGGACCCGGCCCACGATTACATTTTCTTGGACCTTTTCAGATTAGGAGCGGTAAAGGCGTGTTTGCAGTGATGCCAACCTTTTCAGGGCTTCTGGCTCACAGGTAATGTCTGAGCTTTATGGACTACACAGGCTATAGCACAAAAGAGCAAAATCCAGGTGGAAAGCCTGACAAAGCGATTGGATTTGAGTTGGTGGTCGGTAGTCACTGTACATAGAGCAGATACTTCAGGTTGGATTTCTTCATCTGTATCTGGGTCTACCAATTCGAATGTGTCGGATCCGATGTTGCAAGTCATTGAACGGTATAGGAATGCAGGACCCAAAAACCTGGTTGTGTCCTCAAGGTGGCTTGGTGCGACGATCTAGTTGCGTGGTCCGCAGGATTATGCTGTGTGGGCACGTACCGCCAATGTTTAGGACAAGTGGATCTCCTGATCCTTAGCACCCTATTGCAGACGTAGACATAAAAAAGTCTGGTTTCGGTGCAGATATATCCTATGTCCATATAAAAATTGACTTCATCGATTTCCAGGTTCATTCCTGATGTTATAAGTTCAGCCAACTCCACTCCAAGCACAGCAGTGCAGAGTTCCAGTCTGGGTATCGTGTGTTCGCGGAGTGGCACCAGTTTGGTCCGGCTCATGACAAATCCTATATGACATTGTTCTTTGACATCAATGGTCTGTAGGTATGCTATGGCTGCAATTGCTTTCACTGAAGAAGATGTATAGTCTTTGCATCTTGACTTTAGTAGATGGCACGGAAGCATATGGTCGTGCCACATGAATGCTTGTCAAAGCTTCAAGAGACTTCTTCCAATCTGTCCACAGATCCTTTTTCTCCGTGGGAAGCGGATCATCCCAATCAGACGTCTCTGTGGTGAAGTCCCTTAGCATCATTTTGCCTTGGATAGTAACAGGCGCTACGAATCCCAGAGGATCATACAAGCTGTTTATGGTGGACAGAACTCCTCTGCGTGTAAAGGGCTTATCTTCCTTGCTGATTTGGAAGGTGAATGTGTCTGCCTTTAAATCCCACAGCAAACCGAGGCTCCGTTGCATGGGCAGGGAGTCGGTGCTAAGATCCAAGTCCTTTAGATCATTTGTATGGTTTTGAGGTGAGAAGGCTTCCTTTTACTCATGGCTGTTGGAGGCGATTTCGTGCAACCTCAAATTAGATAGTGCAAGTATTCCTTCAGCCCTTTTCAGGAGACTGATTGCGGTCTCGTTCGTTGGTGTGGATTTTAAGAAGTCGTCCACGTAGAAATCTTTTTCCACAAAGGATCTGACATCTGACCCATACTTTGCTTCACCCTCTCAGGCTGAATGTCTTGACACCGTAGATAACGACTGCAGGGGAAGGACTGTTTCAGAAGATGTGCACTCTCATTTGGTACCCTACAATGTCTTCATTGGGGTTGTTGTTGCGGTACCAGAAGAACCTCAAGTAGTTTCTGTGTTCTTCCTTGACAAGGAAGCAGTGGAACATCTGCTGTATGTCGGACATAAATGCTACAGAATCTCTGCAGAAGAGTAAAAGTACTTCTAGAAGTCTGTTTTTGAGGTCTGGACCAGACACTAAGACATCATTTAGCGAATGCCTTCGCACCTGGCGCTCGAGTCGAATACTACTCGTATCTGCACAGTTTTTTTAGGATGATACATCCTGAATATGGGTAAGTTCCAACACTCCTCGGAGTCTTGGAGCGGGGTTGCCATTTCTGCATGGTTGTTATGAAATATCCTTTCCATGAAGGTAAAGAAATGTTCCCTCGTCTCTGGTGGACGTGCCCACAATTGGCATCAAGATTGAAGTACCGCCATTTTGTGATACCTTTTCAACACTAGTTATGTACATGGACTATCTGCAGCGGAGTGTTATATATGAAGAAAAGTTGAAGTTAATAAAGAAGTTATTTCAAGCATTCAGTGTGCTCTTTAAACCTACTGTTTCCATAGAATGCCGCTAGAGGAATTACAAAGTAATAGACAGTCTAGTTAGACCAAAAAGTCAGAGATATCAAAATTCTTCGAATGCCACAGTGCAAAAGGCACTTCATAGTGCTGCGCCTGTCACACCCCCTCACAGTAGTTATGCCCTCTCTGTGCCCCTTTCACAGTAGAAATGCCCTATCTGTGCCCCATCATAATTGTAATGCCCTCTTTGTAACCTCTTCACAGTAATAATCCCCATTGTGCCCCCTTCACAGAAATCATCAACATTGTGCCCCCTTCATAGTAATAATCCCCATTGTGCCTCCTTCACAGTAATAATGCCCTCTGTGCCCCCTCCATAGTATAAATCCCCATTGTGCCCCCTTAATAGTAGTAGTGCCCATTTTCCCCCCTACACAGTAATAATGCCCATTGTGCCCCCTTCACAGTGATAATGCCCTCTGTGCCCCCTCCATAGTAGAAATCCCCATTGTGCCCCCTTAATAGTAGTAATGCCCATTGTGCCCCTTCACAGTAATAATGCCCATTGTGCGCCCTTCACAGTAATAATGCCCATTGTTCCCCCTTCACAGTAATAATTCCCCCTGTGCCCCTTTCATAGCAAAAATCCCCATTGTGCCCCTTAATAGTAGTAGTGCCCATTGTGCCCCCTACACAGTAATAATGCCCAGTGTGCCCCCTTCACAGTGATAATACCCTCTGTGCCCCCTCCATAGTAGAAATCCCCATTGTGCCCCCTTAATAGTAGTAATGCCCTCTGTGCTAGTAATGCCCTCTGTGCCCCCTTCATAGTAGTCATACTCTCTTTGCACTGTGCCCCCTTCAGAGTAGTAATGCCCTCTGTGCACTGTGCCTCCATAGTAGAAATGCCAATTGTGCCCCCTACACATTAACAATGCCCATTGCTCCCATTCATGCTCATTGTGCCCCCTTCAGAGTAGAAATGCCCATTGTGTCCCCTCCAGAGTACAAATGCCCATTGTGTCCCCTCCAGAGTAGAAATGCCCATTGTGCCCCCTCCATAGTAGAAATGTCCATTGTTCAGATTCCCGGGCTGCAGACTCCGCCCACACAGGCAGGCAGCACGATGTCACTACCAGAGCTTTGGGACGTTCTCACAGCTCTGTTTCTCCACCCCTGTGATGATGTCACTACTAGAGCTGGGAGGAGTTCTCACTGCTCTGTTTACTTTTGGTTTCCTTCCTCCCAGCTGTTCCTCATGCGTTTGATTTCCCTCTCTTTATATCACCCCTCCTCCTATTGTAGGGCGTGGATTATAGTTCTCATTTCAGTTTTAGCTCTTGCTTTAGTATCTTCACTTGTAGCTATCAGTTCACTGGACCTGTGTTCTGCTGCAGCAAGCACTCCGGATATTGCCAGCTGTCCTTGGATCCGTCTTCTCTGCGGCTGCAACACCTTCAGCTAAGTGTACAGACATTGTTGTGTACCTGATTATTTTCTGACTGGATCTGAGGTGGCCACGGTTCCCTCCATATACTGAGTAGGGCACCGGTGGCCGTGCCCCTTCCACTATTGTAGGGGTTACAGTGGTCATCAGTCTTAGGCACGTGGGCATGCCTCGTTCCGCCATTTGGATCCGGGCATGTGCTTTAGCAGCATAGGGAGAGCTTTGAGGGTCTGACAGGGGTCACCCTTTATCCTCCCTAGTTTGGGTCCGGTCAGTAGCTCTTTTACTGTGTATACTATTGTTGCTCACATACAGCCGTGACACACGATCAGCCATGCAGGCTCAAATGAACATGGGACCAACACAGATGCCTTCAGCCAGTTTCATGGGTACAAATCTATTGACAGATGCCCTTTAAGCTTTTTATAGGTGGGTCCTTGTTTGCACTATATTCCGTTCAGAGAAGCAATGTGAGTGTAAAGTTTGAGCAAAGTGACCTGGCACCTACGCAGTGGATCTGATGAGCTAGGAACCCAGCGCTCATCAGATTCACTGTGCAGGTGCCGAGACAGTGATCTGACTTGGCGTTTGCGCAGTGAATCTTCTACTGCTTCCCAAGCTCAGCAAGCAGCATCTGATTCACTGCGCAAGTGCCAAGTCACTGGGCCTCTGTGCTGCTGTTCTAGAAGAGATGTCTAACACTGTTGCTCAAATGCGAGGGGGGGAGGTAGAGTACATTGTGCTAGCAATGCTCCAGGTATTTTACATACATATAACATTTTGGTAACTATTAACCCTATAGAGAAAGAAATATATCATTTTCATTTTACTCAACATGATCAACCCTACCAGGCAATATGCCTGATTTATCAGGATTTATCATGCTGACAGATGCTCTTTCAGTGTTGTCCGAAGACTATATACCTAGAGAACACAGAAAACATGCCCAGTGCCAGGGCCTTTCTGACTTGTGCTGAGATTATATTTCAATGATGTCATAGATATGTGCTTTTATTCCTACAGGCCAATGTCACCTTGCGTTGTGCTGTAAACTGATTGCAGGTTCCATTCCTGCCATTTACCATTACATGTCACTATAAAAAAAAAAAACTCTACAGCTTTTCTCATAACAAATTAATCCTCTGTAATTCTAGCCTTAAGGTATATTTTTCAGGTATTATGCAAACTCAAAAACAAACCAATAAGCTATACAATCAAGACCAATCTGAAAATCTGGTATCTGGCATATTTAAAGAGCATAGTCAGAAGGATCAACCCTTATAAACCAAGCATATTGTCTGGTTGGGCTGATCATGCCAATACATGTCTTGTGAAAAGTCTTTGCAGTGCTCCAATGAGAAATAAAATAATTTATGCAAATGAATGTTTTAGTGCACCAAGCAGGCCAGGCGTACTGAAATATAGATGCATATCCAGGGGAATATCCCAAACAAGTAATTGATTGTAAGAGGTCAGTGCGGGAATTTATTAGAGTATTTTAAACACGTTATTTTTAATACAGGGTAATAGGCAGGTACCCTGCTTTAATGCTCAGCAGCGACTATCATAGGGTTGTTTTATGCTTTCTCATTCTTCATTTAACAGCTCATTGGCATTTAAGAACAAAAAGCGGGAGCACAGGTGTGTTTCTATTTATAAAGCATGAAAGTATTTTTTTTCCTCCGGAATACCGCAGCAGATTTTCACAAGACAGGTATTCTTGTAATCAGCAGGATCAACTCTATGAGGAAGAATGCCTGGTTTAGTTGTGTTGATATGGCTTAGTTGGTCTTTAAAGGGAGTCTGTCACCACTATATGACCATATATTCAGAGCTTACATTGTTCTGTAGCACACCTATACATGAATGTAATGGTACCTTTGTTATTTTCTTTACACTTGCAGAAGCAGGAAAAACTACATTTAAGGCCTCATGCACACGACCGTGCCGTTTTTTGCGGTCCACAAAACGCGGATCCGCAAAAAACAGGAGGCGCCCGTGTTGCCTTCCGCAATTTGCGGAAGGGAACGGGCGGCGGCAATATAAATGCCTATTCTTGTCCCCAAAGCATGGACAAGAATAGGACATGTTATATTTTTTTAGCGGGGCCGCGGAACGGGGCCACGGATTCGGACAGCACACGAATTGCTGTCCGCATCTTTTGCGGTCCCATTGAAATGAATGGGTCCGCATCCGAGCCGCCAAAACGGCCGCTCGGATACGGACCCAAACAACGGTCGTGTGCATGAGGCCTTATTCACATGCAAATGAGCACTCGCAAGTGCTCAGGGGCGGCGTTCAGTGTGTAGGAGCCCAGGCTGCTGTGCCTTCTTTCAGCGTTACTCCTCCCCAGCCTCTTCCTTTGCCCGCCCTCCTATTCCCTTGCATCATCCTTAGGTCCGGCCAAATTCCCGCATCTGCGCACTGCTTTGCCGGGCGGGCGCATGCGCACTAGTTGAATCGGTGCCAAGCCCACAATGGGCATCGCAGTGTGCATGCCCCGGCCCGGCGGGGAGCAGTGCGCTGGTTCAGGATTTCAGTCGGACCTAAGGATGACGCAAGGGAATAGGAGGGCGGGCAAAGTAAGAGGCTGATCACAGCATGATCAACCCTATCAGGCAGTCTTTTTAAAGGGGTCATCAATATCTGATCGGTGGGGTTTCCGACACCTGTCACCCCCACCAATCAGCTGTTTGAAGAGGAAGCAGCGCTCTGCTTCCTCTTCATTACACTATGTGTCATCTCACCTGTAGTGTCGTCATAGTGTAATTACAGGTACTTGCACCATTCAGGTGAATGGAGCAGGTACTTGTAATTACACTGCATTTCAGATACGACAGGCAGTGTACTGAAGAGGAAGTAGCGCCGCTAGGGTGGCCATACATCTGGTTTTAGGCCGGACAGTACGGTTTTTAGACTTCTGGTCCTCCCTCCGGCGCAAGGCCAGGACGGACGGCCAGAAGTCTTACTTTTTTGTGGTTATCAGTGACTCTCGGCGAGACTACTGTAAGGGGCACTTTAAGTATTTGTCACTCACATGATCTGGATCACTAGTCACAGCGCAGAACGCACTGACCTCACATGCTGCCTGCAGATTCACGTCAGTCAATTCTGGTTTGCAAGCGCTGTAGGAAGTGGAAGGCGGAACAGACTCTGAGGAGCGCAGCTGCGCCGAGGTAGTTGAGGCTTCTCGTTCTGGTCTGAAATACTTTGCTATGGCTGGTCCGGGGATTGCTGAAACTGAAAGGGGAAAAGTTTGTGAATGGGGGGACTGTAATAACTAGTTAGGAAATTAGGTACTCACTGGTCTGTGCTGTGGGCCAGCGGGGATTGCTGAAAGGGGTTAATAAATATGGTGAATGGGGGACTGCTGAGGGGTTAATAACTACTGTGAAAGGGCCTTCACAGTAGTTATTAACCCCTTACAGCAGTCTCCCATTTACAGTATTTATTAACCCCTCGGGGACTGCTGAAAGGGGTTAATAACTACTGTGAAGGGGGGACTGGCTGACTCCAGTACACCCCCTGGCCCCTGAAGACACTCCTGGCTCCTCCACAAGTTCTTCTCTCTCCTCCCCCCATTTTTTTCCCTGGCCGGCGATGGGGGCATGGCTTCATGGAGGTGGGCGTGGTTTATCGATTAAGGGGCATGGTCGGTGAGGTCTGGCTTTCTGGTGTGAAGCCAGTGGCCACCCTAATCGCCGCCTCCTTTTCAAACAGCTGATCGGCTGGTGTGTTGGAGCACCACTGATCAGATATTGATGACTTATCAATATAAACAGGCTGCACAACCCCTTTAAGTTTTATTCCTTTTTTTTTAAGGGAGGTTCACAAAAAACAAATAGCAATTGTTTTTGGTTTAAATTCTTTTTTTTTTTTTATGGTATTCAAACGGGATAAATAACATGTTTATTTCATAGTATATAGGGCATTGCAGGAGCAGGGATAACAAATCATATATTTTTTTCTCTTATTTCCCCATAAAACAGAAAAGTTTGCGTGTGTATTTATATTTTTGTGTCTGTATTATATTAGGTTTTTATTAGGCTCCTGGCAGCTCCTCTGCTCCCTATTCCTCTTAGGCCTCATGTGCACGACCGTATGTGTTTTGCGGTCCGCAAATTGCGGATCCGCAAAAAAA
Organism: Bufo bufo; assembly: GCF_905171765.1. Classification (NCBI taxonomy): domain Eukaryota; kingdom Metazoa; phylum Chordata; class Amphibia; order Anura; family Bufonidae; genus Bufo; species Bufo bufo. The sequence goes on from NC_053392.1 coordinate 391,691,241, forward strand.
AAAGGATGTCGTCCGTATGGCATTCGTTCTTTTTTTTGCGGATCCGTTATTTTTGAGGATCTTTTGTAATAATACCTATCCTTGTCTGCACACTAGAAAAAAATAAGCCATGCACAATTTATTTTTTTGCGGGGCAACGGAACGGACATACTGATGTGGACAGCACACGGTGTGCTGTCCGCATTTTTTGCGGACCTATTGAAATTAATGGGTCCGCATCTTATCCGCAGAAAAAAACGGAACGGACACCGAAACAAAATACGGTCATGTGCATGAGGCCTTATTTGTATGGCTGAGATTCCTGAGGGCTTACAGATAGAACCACATCTGGTTAGGATCAGTGAGGTCTCCAGTTTTGGCTGTTGCTTCAGGTCAGCTTTATGTACAGTCGTGGCCAAAAGTTTTGAGAATGACACAAATATTAGTTTTCACAAAGTTTGCTGCTAAACTGCTTTTAGATCTTTGTTTCAGTTGTTTCTGTGATGTAGTGAAATATAATTACACGCACTTCATACGTTTCAAAGGCTTTTATCGACAATTACATGACATTTATGTAAAGAGTCAGTATTTGCAGTGTTGGTCCTTCTTTTTCAGGACCTCTGCAATTCGACTGGGCATGCTCTCAATCAACTTCTGGGCCAATTCCTGACTGATAGCAACCCATTCTTTCATAATCACTTCTTGGAGTTTGTCAGAATTAGTGGGTTTTTGTTTGTCCACCCACCTCTTGAGGATTGACCACAAGTTCTCAATGGGATTAAGATCTGGGGAGTTTCCAGGCCATGGACCCAAAATGTCAACGTTTTGGTCCCCTAGCCACTTAGTTATCACTTTTGCCTTATGGCACGTGCTCCATCGTGCTGGAAAATGCATTGTTCTTCACCAAACTGTTGTTGGATTGTTGGAAGAAGTTGCTGTTGGAGGGTGTTTTGGTACCATTCTTTATTCATGGCTGTGTTTTTGGGCAAAATTGTGAGTGAGCCCACTCCCTTGGATGAGAAGCAACCCTACACATGATTGGTCTCAGGATACTTTACTGTTGGCATGACACAGGACTGATGGTAGCGCTCACCTTTTCTTCTCCGGACAAGCCTTTTTCCAGATACCCCAAACAATCGGAAAGAGGCTTCATCAGAGAATATGACTCAGTCCTCAGCAGTCCATTCACCATACTTTCTGCAGAAGATCAATCTGTCCCTGATGTTTTTTTTTGAGAGAAGTGGCTTCTTTGCTGCCCTTCTTGACACCAGGCCATCTTCCAAAAGTCTTCGCCTCACTGTGCGTGCAGATGCGCTCACACCTGCCTGCTGTCATTCCTGAGCAAGCTCTGCACTGGTGGCACTCCGATCCCACAGCTGAATCCTCTTTAGGATACGATCCTGGCGCTTTCTGGACTTTCTTGGACGCCCTGAAGCCTTCTTAACAAGAATTGAACCTCTTTCCTTGAAGTTCTTGATGATCCTATAAAATGTTGATTGAGGTGCAATCTTAGTAGCCACAATATCCTTGCCTGTGAAGCCATTTTTATGCAACGCAATGATGGCTGCACGCGTTTCTTGGCAGGTCACCATAGTTAACAATGGAAGGACAATGATTTCAAGCATCACCCTCCTTTTAACATGTCAAGTCTGCCATTTTAACCCAATCAGCCTGACATAATGATCTCCAGCCTTGTGCTTATCAACATTCTTACCTGAGTAGACGATTACTGACGATTACTGAAATGATCTCAGCAGGTCCTTTAATGACAGCAATGAAATGCAGTGGAAAGTTTTTTTGGGGATTAAGTTAATTTTCATGGCAAAGAAGGACTATGCAATTCATCTGATCACTCTTCATAACATTCTGGAGTATATGCGAATTGCTATTATAAAAGCTTAAGCAGCAACTTTTCCAATTTCCAATATTTATGTAATTCTCAAAACTTTTGGCCACGACTGTACTGTTATGGCATGAGCCTAGTAGCTGTGTGTGATATATGACTGGAGTTGTAGTGCATATGTCAGTAAACTGCTCCATTCACCTCTATAGGACTCTCAGACAACAATCTATCAGTCCCATAGAAGCAGTGTACCGCCATGCTTACTATCACAGAATGGGTTAGAGGACCCTCAATTCTTGGGATAACTGCAGGTCCCAGGCATCTGACATTTCTAGCCTACTCTGTGGATAGGTGATAAATACTTTTTGTAGTAAAACCAACCTATTTATTTAGATTTTCCTGTACACGAGAAAGGGTCTTTGTTATTTGTTAATTATTTTTTCTAAGCAGCTATTTATTATTTTAAAAACTAATAAAAAAAGAATTCCTTACTGTCTGTTCTGGATAGATAGTATAGCTGAGTATGTGTGCAAGCTTTATGGCATTTTGGGGACAAGATATTTTGGGCACCCTAAAAGGCAAATGCATGTAAAGGAAGTGGGTTTACACAATGTGCATATGTAATTTCAATATTAATAAATTAAATCATCGCATGCCAGCCCCCCAGTCTAGTTGTCTGATAGTATTAATAGATCAATAGCCAAAGGCTATAAAGATTCTGTTTATGGCCTATATTTTGTTCTAAATGTAAACTTTTTTATTATTAAAAATAAACAAGAAAAATGTGTGTTTATTTTTTCAAAAAGCCTTTTTAGTGATAGTAAAAACATTCAAAAAACATTAGTGTGATTGTTTTTTCTTTCGCTGTCTTTTGGATGCCGGTGTTTAGGCTCAGTTCTGTGTCTAAACAGATGTGTTATCTTTCACACTATCTCTGTTATCAGAAAATTAGTTATCAGTGTATCTTTTTATATTGTTTCTTTGTATTACACACAGAAGGTGCCTATTAACTTGAAGAGTGTATATGGAGAGAAATGTATTGGCTCTCAGTCTCTTTATCAAAATGGATCACAGTATAAATTAAGATTCCTTATGTTGGTAACATTTGTATCTGTTAGGCCTCATGCAAACAAACGTATTTTCTTTCCGTGTCTGATCCTTTTTTTTTGCGGACCATATACAAAACCATTCATTTCAATGGGTCCGCAAAAAAAAATGTAAGGTACTCTGTGTGCGTTCCGTTTCTATATGTCCGTATTTCTGTTCAGCAAAAAAATCGAACATGTCCTATTATTGTCCGCATTACGGACAAGGATAGTACTGTTCTACTAGGGGCCAGCTGTTCCACAAAATACGGAATGCACATGGATGTCATCCATATTTTTTGCGGATCCGTTTTTTGCAGACCGCAAAATACATACGGTCGTGTGCATAGGCCTTATAGAGAACTACTTGTTAAAGGGAACCGGTCATCTACATTATGCTGACCTCACTGAGGACAGCATAAAGTAGTGACAGAAATGCTGATTTCATCGGTGTGTCACTCATGAGCTAATAGTAAGTGGTTGCCGAAAACCAGCTTTATAATCATTACAGCCCAGGCCTTGAAAAGAGTCAGATCTACCTGAGAAGAGTCATGGTTATTCATAATCTCCTACTCTCCCCTCCCATCTACTGATGATTGGCAGTTCTCTCCTAGAGGGAAAGGGAGAAAACTAGGTAGAAGACTGTCAGTCATCAGCAGGTGGGCAGAGAGACCAGGAATTCATGAATAACCATCACTCTTCTCAGGTGGCCGGGACTCTTTTCCACGCCCAGTCTGCAATGATTGTGATATTTGTTCTCCGCAACCACTTTTAATTGAAAGACTGCTGAAATCAACTCACCTATCTCTACTTTATGCTGCCTTTAGTATGGGCAGCATAAAGTTGATGACAGGTTCCTTTTAAATCATCAGTAAAGTTGTCTGATAGAATGCCACTTGCCTGCCTTATCCCTCTGCCCTCTTTTTCCTCGGGTGAAAACAGCCTTCACTGCTCCAGACAGTGTAACAATGGAACAGCACAGGCTGCACTGGCTTTTGGACTGTTTCATTTTGCCTTAGTAAATAGTTGTCTGAAATGCACAGGCACTGGCCGTGTGTACTCCATGCTGCAGATGCGGACCCATTGACTTGAATGGGTCCATGATCCGCAAGATATGACAAAAGATAGGACGTGTCTTATCTTTTGCGGTACAGAGCCATGGACCCAAAAGCCCACTGAAGTGCTTCATAGTGTTTCCGTGGGCTTCCGATCTGTGCCTCCGCTTTGCATAAGATAGAGCATGTCTTATCTTTGGCTATATCTTAAAGATCACGGACCCATATTGCAGGCCATTTGCAGTCTGCAATACGGGCACCAAACCCTTACATTCGTGATCATGAGCCCTAACAGTGAGATGGAGCAACGCCTTTACCTCTTTGGTACCAGAGGGCTTTGCAGTGGCCAGGTTTGGGGTGGCCCCAATACTATGAGGTGTCACCACATGTTGCTTCTCTCCAGAAGGGATGGTAAGGTGGTGTTCACCCCAATGAAAAATAGGTCAAGAGAGTCAGGGTTTGCAGTAAACCAGTGTGCTTTTTTTACTGCAGGAATTCACTTGCAAAACAATACAGGTGAGGCATAGGGCTGGCTTCTCCAATTTACTCCATGGCAGAAGACGGGTTTGATACTGAGGAAATGCCTGAGCTAGCTTTCCCTCTCTCTCTTCAGAAGGCTGGTACCCTGGCCAAAGGCAGGAGGCCCTAGGTCTGTAGATCAGTAGTCTGGGTGGTTCCTTGGTCACAGGGCTGGTGACCCATTGTCTGTGGCTCAGTGTCCCTATTTTGGCGTCTTCTTCTGGTCACTCATGCAGACTGGCATGATCTTCCCCCTCCAAGCACTGATCCGTAACTGCATAACACTAGGGGCTCTGACCGCTCTCCTTATATACAGTTTCTAGTGAGAGGGATCGAGTGGAGAAACTTAGCATAAACAATTACAAAGTTACTACTCCCGTCTGGCATAGACTTACATTAGGGCTTTAATTATACTCAATGGCAATGACACTGATGGCAGTTTTTCCAAACAAAAACAAGTTTCCAGACATAATAACATAGCTATAACCAGACATTGAAAAGGTCAGTCTAGCTGGTTTTGGTGGTTAACAAGTCTGGCTTTTTCCCTCCAAAATGTGCTCTTCTTTAAACCCTATGGCAGCAGTGGAAAATTACCAGCTTCTTATTCAACGTCCCATCAAAACATATAAAATGCAGTTACACAGTATTAAACAGTGCAAGTTAACCCTTTAAAGTGAAATAAAGTAAGTTTATAACTTTGCATAGGGGAAACCGGGGCAAATGTCTAGACTTCATAGAACCCCTGCTCTAGAGCACTACAATTTAACCCTTTCAAAACTCAGACAAGTTTTATTTATTTTTTGCTTTGCTGTATTAAAGGAACTTAGAGGATGTTATTTTTCAATTGATATAACTTATTGATTACCTTAAGTTTTATTTTGGGCAGAGGGGAATGGAAAAAATACCAGCTATTTTGCCTTTTTTTTGTAATTTAAAGTCAAGGCCGGCGTCAGCACCCGGCATACCCAGGCAAGTGCCACAGCTCACAGCTCCTGCGGAAGCCCACAGCACAACTGCCAGAGGCCATAAGCAATGAGCGCTTCCATCAATAAAGATGGAAGCACTCATTGCTGGAGCACAGGGAGCTGGGTCCAGTCACTCACCACTCAGCTCCCCGCGCTCCTCCCCTCCTTCACCGTGGCAGCGCTATGAATGGTGAAGCAGGAAGACCCCAAAAACAGGGAGAAATATCCCCTTACAAACATAAACAGACAGACACAGACGGGACCCTAAATGCGCGTATCCCGTGGTGAAACAGGTCACGCTAGGTGGGAATCCCATGGGCAGACCCTTGTTAAATTTGTGTGGACGACAAGGATCAAGAGGAGCCACACGTAATGGTGAAGACTAACATCAGAGTCCTGTGTATCAATGCAAGGACCAGGACGGTGCCTTATGTGGGTAAGATAACAAGGAAAGATCTTACCGGTAGAGATTCATAGGCAGCGCTATTCAACGAGCACTGGATGTCGCTGGAAAGGGTGGTCTTTTCCAGCATGCAGATTCTGAGTAAGGTGTCCTTTTAGGGGGTCTTCAGGGAGTCAGTCATACGTCGTAGAGAGCCTCAGGGAGGTAAACTGCCCCTGTTGCACCCTACTTGACCTGTTAAGACCCTAGTGCCCTAACACGGGATCCGTGCCCCGAAAGGGGTGGTCCCATCCGTAACCTCACCCTGGTCTAAGGTCCCTGTAAGACCCTGCCGGGGTGATTGAATAGACACCTGGTGTGATGGTATTAAAACCGTAAATGTAATAAATGAGTATGTTCACCTGTCCCTACGCGTTTCATCAATTGAACATACCTATGGGTTAGTCACAATAAACCCCATGAATCGTCAGGGGACGAGGGGTGACTGTCACGAGGGTATCAAGAGCCACGTCTGACTCCGTTATACCCGGGGTCAGGAAGTCGCAGCGGGTGGCTGCGCGCTCTATATCTAAAGATCACGGTGTTTCTTTATGATTGTTTTCTGTGTTTGCCTTGCTATCCTTTTTGTCTCTCTCAGGGATCCGTAGCTTCTCCTCCTCAGCTGTTTCTTGTCTGCCACTCCCTACCTCCTTATATTCTCCCCTCACACTTCTCTAGTTGCCAGTTATAGAGCTTCCTGCCTGGACATCTATACTGACCCACTGGAGTGGTTAATCCTGGTTGTCGTTCCTGTGTGCTACCCTCCGGATCCCTGTTTGGCTTATTGTTGTCTCCTGTTGTCGCCCACCTGGGAATATATGTTGAGTCAGTGTTGTCTGTCCTCCCCTTGGTGTTTTCCCTTAGAGTTAGTGGTGCGGACTAGTGTTCCCATCGCCCTGTTCACTACCTAGGGCTCAGCTCAGGGAAAGCCAGGGCTTTAGGCACGTGATCGGCGTACGGGTGAGGAACCCGTCTAGGGACGTCAGGGCAGCCAGGTGCCAGCCGCCAGGTGAGTCAGGGGTCACCATCTTCCCTCTCACTTGGGCAGGGCCTTCCTCATTCCCTCCCTCTGTGTCACGTATGTGATAGCCACGCCGACCGTGATATTATAACTGGCCCTTACTTTTTGAGAAAAAAAATTAAAAATAAAATTTTTTTAAAATTTTTTGTTTGTTGTTTTTTTTTTTTTCTCTCTCTCTACTTAGAATCCAATATGGATCCTATTGATGCCTTGGCAGAACAGCTTCAAAGCCTGTCTTTGGAGGTGGCAGGATTGAAGGCGTCTGTTCTCCAACAACAGCAGCAAATGCAGCAGACCGCACCCCCAGCGGTTGCTATGGGTAACCAGGTTGTCACTGAACCCAAGGTTGCTCTTCCCGACAGATTTTCTGGGGGAAGAGACAAATTTGCGACGTTCCGTGAGGCCTGCAAATTATATTTTAAGTTGCGCCCTTACTCCTCAGGTCATGAAGAACAGCGGGTAGGGATTGTCATTTCCCTGCTTCAGGGGGATCCACAATCCTGGGCGTTCTCGTTACCCCCTGGTTCTCAGGCTCTTCGGTCAGTGGAGGGATTTTTTGGGGCTTTGGGTCTCATATATGATGACCCTGACCGAGTCGCCCTGGCTGAGTCGAAGTTACGGAGACTCCTACAGGGAGATCGGTCAGCAGAGGAATATTGCTCAGAGTTCCGTAGGTGGGCTACGGATACTCAGTGGAACGACCCGGCTCTCAGGAGTCAGTTCTGCTCTGGGTTATCTGAAAGGGTTAAGGATGCACTGGCGCTGTATGAGACCCCCCTTTCCCTTGATGCTGTTATGTCCCTCTCTATCAGAATAGATAGACGTCTTAGGGAGATATCGAAAATTCCGGAGCAATTGGTTACCTCTCCCAAGCAACAGTCAGCCTGTACTGACTTAGATGAGCCCATGCAGCTAGGCGGAACTTCTCGTCAGGTCCGTCCTCCCGAGGTTCGCCGTAGGGGGGGGGGCTTGTTTTTTCTGTGGGGGGAGGGGTCATTTCATTAATGTCTGTCCCTCCTTTCTCAAAAACAAAAGACCGTCGGAAAACTACTAACCCCGGGCTGTGCGGAGGATGTCAGCCGGGGGGTATACGTTTCCTCCATACGAACATCTCAATTTGTGTTACCAGCGGTCATTGTTTTTGGTGTTAAGACGGAGTCTATTTCTGTTTTTCTAGACAGTGTAGCAGGGGTAAACTTGATTGATGCCCATTTTGCCCGCACTATGGGTTTGTCTCTCTGTACGCTGCAGAGACCTATTCCCGTATTCGCTATAGATTCTGCTCCTCTGTCTCAGAGAAACCTCACCCACATTGTTCGTAATTTACACCTTCGGGTAGGGGACCACCATAATGAGTGTCTTTCATGTTACGTTCTGGAGGGCCTTCCCTCTCCGGTGGTATTGGGTCTCCCCTGGTTGGTAGCGCACAATCCAGTGGTGGATTGGCAGGCCAGGGAGATATTGGAGTGGAGTGAGCATTGCAGAGTGAATTGCTTAAATAACAATTGCTTAATCGCCTCCATAGCTTCCCTACCTACATTTATTTCGGACTTTGAGGACGTTTTTTCTGAAAAGGGTTGTCAGAAACTACCACCTCATCGTCCTTATGATTGCCCGGTTAACCTGATTCCCCGGGGCAAAATTACCCAAGTCCAGGTTGTATAATCTTTCGGGTCCCGAGAGACAAGCCATGAAAGATTATATCTCCGAGAGTCTGGCTAAGGGACACATCAGACCCTCTTCTTCACCCGTGGCTGCAGGGTTTTTCTTTGTTAAAAAGAAAGATGGGGGCCTGCGTCCTTGCTTAGATTTCCGTGAGTTAAACCAGATAACCATCCGTGACCCATACCCTCTTCCTCTCATTCCTGACCTTTTTAATCAGAGTGCGGGTGCTAAGTGGTTCTCCAAACTTGATCTTAGGGGGGCCTACAATCTGATTCGTATCAGGGAAGGGGATGAGTGGAAGACAGCTTTTAACACCCCTGAGGGGCATTATGAAAATCTAGTTATGCCTTTCGGTCTGACCAATGCCCCTGCTGTCTTCCAACATTTCGTTAATGATATTTTTAGTCATCTCATCGGCAGGTTTGTAGTCATATACCTAGATGATATCTTAATTTATTCGGCTGATCTGAAAACACATGAGGTGCATGTCAGGCAAGTACTGCAGGTCCTACGGACGAATAAATTATATGCGAAAATTGAAAAATGTGTCTTCGCTGTTCAGGAATTACAGTTCCTGGGATATCTATTATCTGCTTCAGGTTTCCGCATGGATCCTGGGAAGGTCCAGGCAATTTTAGATTGGGATCTTCCTGAGAACCTTAAAGCCCTACAACGGTTTTTGGGTTTCGCTAATTTCTATAGAAAGTTCATTAAAAATTATTCAGTGATCGTTAAACCCCTTACCGACATGACTAGGAAGGGGACGGATTTTTCCAAATGGTCTGACGCCGCTAAAGATGCATTTTCCTCTCTAAAGGAGAGGTTTACCTCGGCACCTGTTCTAATTCAACCTGATGTCGCCCAGCCTTTTATTGTCGAGGTAGATGCGTCAGAGGTGGGAGTGGGAGCTGTATTGTCTCAGGGTCCGTCTCCTGGCAAATGGCGTCCTTGTGCTTTCTTTTCCAAAAAATTATCTTCTGCGGAGAAGAATTATGATATTGGAAATAGGGAACTGTTGGCGATTAAACTGGCGCTTGAAGAGTGGCGTCACTTCTTAGAGGGAGCAATCCACCCCGTCACTGTGATTACGGATCACAAGAACCTTCTGTATCTAGAATCGGCTAAGCGTCTCACCCCTAGACAAGCTAGGTGGTCGCTATTCTTTACCAGATTTAACTTTGTAATCACCTATCGTCCTGGGGCAAAAAATACCAAGGCAGACGCATTATCTCGTAGTTTCCCTGGAGGGGGTAATGTTTGTGATCCGGTACCTATTTTACAAAGAGGAGTGGTTGTCTCTGCTGTACACTCTGTTCTAGAGGGAAAGGTGTTAGAGGCTCAGGGGGACGCCCCGGCCTCTTGCCCCTCAGAGAAATTGTTTGTACCGTTAAACCTGCGTCTTGAATTATTAAAAGAACATCATAATTCGGCACTTGCTGGACACCCGGGTAGTAAAGCAACCTTGGACTTACCGTTGTCGGCGGGTAAAACAGTTATCTTGGTAGTAGTAGACAGGTTTAGCAAAATGGTACACTTTATTGCGCTACCCGCACTTCCTAATGCTAAAACTCTCGCTCAGGTGTTTATCAGTGAAATCGTGAAGCTTCACGGGGTCCCTTCCGATGTGGTTTCGGATCGGGGAACCCAGTTTATTTCTAAGTTTTGGAAAGCTTTTTGTTCCCGTTTGGGGGTTCACTTGTCCTTTTCCTCAGCTTTCCATCCTCAGTCGAATGGACAGACTGAGCGTACCAACCAAAACCTAGAAACATATTTAAGGTGTTTTGTGTCTGAAAACCAAGAGTTGTGGTCATCATATTTACCGTTAGCTGAGTTTGCCATAAATAATCATTATCAGGAGTCCACTGGCAAGTCACCATTCCTTGGTGCATACGGTTTTCATCCCCAATTTTGTACTTTCAAAGAGGGGGGGTCTTCTGGGGTTCCCGAAGAGGAAAGGTTTTCTTCATCTCTTTCATCGGTATGGCAGAAGGTGCAAGTTAACTTGAAAAAGATGAGTGGTAAATATAAATGCATGGCCGATAAGAAACGGTCGCCAGGTCCGGACCTAGGAGTGAATGACTATGTGTGGTTGTCTACTAGGAATATTAAGTTGAAGGTTCCCTCTTGGAAACTGGGTCCTAGGTTCATTGGTCCCTATAAAATAGTAGCCGTCATTAACCCTGTGGCTTTTCGCCTGGAGCTACCTCAGACTTTTAACATCCATAACGTCTTCCATAAATCGTTACTCAAGAAGTATGTTCCACCTCTAGAACCATCGCCGCTGCCACCTCCTCCGGTTATTGTGGATGGTAATCTGGAGTTTCAAATAGCCAGAATTGTTGATTCTCGTCGGGTCCGCCGCTCTCTTCAGTATCTGGTGCATTGGAGGGGTTACGGTCCCGAGGAAAGAATGTGGGTTCCAGCGTCAGAGGTAAACGCCAACAGGTTAATTCAGACTTTCCATGCCTCTCATCCGGAGAGACCTGGTCCTGAGTGTCCGGAGGCCCCTCGTGAAAGGGGGGGTACTGTCACGAGGGTATCAAGAGCCACGTCTGACTCCGTTATACCCGGGGTCAGGAAGTCGCAGCGGGTGGCTGCGCGCTCTATATCTAAAGATCACGGTGTTTCTTTATGATTGTTTTCTGTGTTTGCCTTGCTATCCTTTTTGTCTCTCTCAGGGATCCGTAGCTTCTCCTCCTCAGCTGTTTCTTGTCTGCCACTCCCTACCTCCTTATATTCTCCCCTCACACTTCTCTAGTTGCCAGTTATAGAGCTTCCTGCCTGGACATCTATACTGACCCACTGGAGTGGTTAATCCTGGTTGTTGTTCCTGTGTGCTACCCTCCGGATCCCTGTTTGGCTTATTGTTGTCTCCTGTTGTCGCCCACCTGGGAATATATGTTGAGTCAGTGTTGTCTGTCTTTCCCTTAGAGTTAGTGGTGCGGACTAGTGTTCCCATCGCCCTGTTCACTACCTAGGGCTCAGCTCAGGGAAAGCCAGGGCTTTAGGCACGTGATCGGCGTACGGGTGAGGAACCCGTCTAGGGACGTCAGGGCAGCCAGGTGCCAGCCGCCAGGTGAGTCAGGGGTCACCATCTTCCCTCTCACTTGGGCAGGGCCTTCCTCGTTCCCTCCCTCTGTGTCACGTATGTGATAGCCACGCCGACCGTGATAGTGACACTATTGGAGCTGCCCTCGACTGCACAGTGTAGATAGTGTATTGCTAAGCAGGAGGGGGCAGACTAACAGGCCACTGGTGGTGCGTGACGTACTTTCACTAGAGCCGACCTCAGCTGCAAAGAATAAATAGAGTATTACTAAGCAGGGGGGTGCAGACTGGCTCAGACCACTTAATGGTATGTGGCGTGCTTTCACTGTATACACGGATCCCGTGTTAGGGCACTAGGGTCTTAACAGGTCAAGTAGGGTGCAACAGGGGCAGTTTACCTCCCTGAGGCTCTCTACGACATATGACCGACTCCCTGAAGACCCCCCCTAAAAGGACACCTTACTCAGAATCTACGTGCTGGAAATGACCACCATTTCCAGCGACATCCTGTGCTCGGTGAATAGCGCTGCCTATGAATCTCTACCGGTAAGATCTTTCCTTGTTATCTTACCCACATAAGGCACCATCCTGGTCCTTGCATTGATACACGGGACTCTAACGTTAGTCTTCACCATTACGTGTGGCTCCTCTTGATCCTTGGGGTCCACACATATTTAACAAGGGTCTGCCTGTGGGACCCCACGTAGCGTGACCAGTTTCACCACGAGATACGCGCATTTAGGGTCCCGTCTGTGTCTGTCTGTTTATGTTTGTAAGGGGACATTTCTCCCTGTTTTTGGGATATTCTAATCTATACCATTAAAAGTTATATTTTAATATGTTACTGCCCCTTTGATTCTCACATAATTACGTTTTTGAGCAGTACTTCGGTGAGAGGAGCGGCCGCACCATTCTCCCTTGGAGGGACGACTCTCCCTTTTTGCATTTTGAAGCAGGAAGACTTCTCCACACTCCACCATTCAGCATGCAGGCACAGGTCGCTCTGCTGGCATGTGTGGGCGGAGCCTGCAGTCCGGTAATCTACATAAAAAATTGTATTAATGTATTATTGTGTAAAACTTAAATAAATAAGAAAAAGTATACATATTAGGTATTGCCACGTCTATAACGATCTGCTCTATAAAAATATCACATGACCTAACCCCTCAGGTGAACGCTGTAAAAAAAATAAAAAAATTAAAACTGTGCTAAAACAACCAATTTTTTGGTCACCTTTCCCCATAAAGTGTAATAATAAATGATCGAAAAATCATATGTATCCAAAAATGGTACCAATCTTAATGTTAACTCTTCCTGCAAAAAACAAGCCCCTGCATAAGATGATCGGCAGAAAAATAAAAAAAATAAGGCGTTCAGGAAATGTAGACACAAAATCATATTTTTATTTTTTAAATGCTTTATTATGCAAAACTGAAACAAACAAATAAAGTAAAGTAGACATATTTGATATCATTGCATCCATAACAACCTGCTCTATAAAAAGTACCACATGATCTACCCTATAAAAAATAAAAACGGTGCCAAAATAGCCATTTTTTGGTTACCTTGCCTCACAAAAAACGTAATATAGAGCAATTAAAAATCATATGTACCCCAAAATAGTACCAATAAACTGGCACCTTATCCCCTAGTTTCCAAAATGAGGTCACTTTTTGGGAGTCTACTGTAAAGTGCATTTTGGGGGCTTTAAAAGGGACATGGCATCTAAAAACCAGTCAAACAAAATCTGCCTTCCAAAAACCATATGGCGCCATCATCTGTACCCTGCGGTGTGCCCTTACATCAGTTTACCACCACATGTGGGATGTTTCTGTAAACTGCAGAATCAGGGTAATAAATATTGAGTTTTGTTTGACTGTTAACCCTCGATGTGTTAAAGAAAAAAATGGATTAAAATGGAAAATGTGCAAAAAAAGTGAAATTTTGAAATTTCATCTCCATTTTCCTGTAATTCTTGTGGAACACCTAAAGGGTTAACAAAGTTTGTAAAATCAGCTTTGAGTAACCTTAAGGGTGTAGTTTCTACAATTGGGTCTTTTATGGGGAGTTTCCACTATGTAAGCCCCACAAAGTGACTTCAGAACTGGACTAGTCTTTAAAAAGTGGGTTTTGGAAATTTTCTTACAAATTTTAAGAATTGCTTCTAAAATTCTAAGCTTTCTAACGTCCTAAAAAAAAAAAAAAAAGACATTTACAAAATGATGTCAACATAAAGTAGACATATGGGGAATGGTAAGTAATGAATATTTTATGAAGTATCACTTTCTGTTTTAAAAGCATTGCAAATTTTTCAAACTTTTTGGTAAATTTGGGATTTTTTTTATAAATAAAGGTGAAATATATTGACTCAAATTTATGACTATCATGAAGTACAATGTGTCGTGAGAAAACAATCTCAGAATGGCTTGGATAAATAAAAGTGTTCCAAAGCAACAGTATCACCACATAAAGTGACAGATGTCAGATTTTCAAAAAATTTCCTGGGCAGAAGGGCGAAAACTGGCCCGGGGTAGAAGGGGTTAATTATGTGGATTGGTACAATTACGATAATGTTTAATATGTACACATGGTTTATTCTTTTTCTGCTTTTGCACAATGATAGAACATTTAATGAAAATTTAGCTTTAGGTCACATTTTAAGAGCCATTAAAGTAGCTGTATGTGGGCTATAATTTTTAGTAGCACATTTTGGGTTTGGGGTCTATATAAAATATGATTAACATTTATTGGGGTGAAAGGAGAATAATAGAAAATGCATAGTATAACTCCCTTGTTTTAGATTATTTTAAGTGAATCACATAAAAACACACACAAAAAAAACAAAAACAATGTGAGAATTAACAGACATCTGTCATCATGGTCAGCCCTATTAAACCAGTCATAGAGTTCCGTCACAGGGGCTCTATACCGGAAAAGAACTGATCAGACATATCCCTTGCATTCTGAATGGAGAGTAATCTGTTCAGGATGTCTTCAGTTCAGTCGTTTTGACTGATCAGGCAAAAGATAAAACCGTAGCATGCTACGGTTTTATCTCCTGCGAAAAAAAACGGAACACTTGCCTGAATGCCGGATCCGGCATTTTTTTCCATAGGAATGTATTAGTGCCGTATCCGGCATTCAAAATACCGGAATGCCGGATCCGTCCTTCCGGTCTGCGCATGAGCAGACCTTTAAAAATGTGAAAAAAATAAATACCTGATCCGTTTTGCCTGATGACATCGGAAAAACGGATCCGGTATTGCAATGCATTTTTCTGACTGATCAGGCATTTTTCAGACTGATCAGGATCCTGATCAGTCTGAAAAAAGCCTGATCAGTCAGAAAAAGTGACATGCGTTTGCATACAGTTTGCCTGATCAGGCAGGCAGTTCAGGCAACGGAACTGCCTGCCGGAATCAAACAACGCAAGTGTAAAAGTACCCTAAAAGTTGAACAACCGCATGCCCCCCCCCCCCACTGCAAACACTAGCACTGAAGACATTTTACTGTACTTGATATACAACAGCACATACCTCTCACATCCAGGGCCTCCAGGTGACGTCTCGTCTGATGTAGATCTTCTCTGTCATCATCTTCTCCATTCGGTCCAGACAACTTCTCTCAGCCGCCTCGTCTCTGCAGAGTGTGACACACAAGACATCTTAGCTTCCTTTCTTTTCTTACCCCCAAATACTATCCTGAAGAAAAATGAGTGCCCCCCATAGTAGCAGTACTCCTCATAGTCCCACCAATAGTAATTCCCTTCTAGAATGCTCTCACTAGTAATACTGCCCCCTACTGGACCCAACAGTGGTAATGCTCCACAAGACTGCCTCCATTAGTAGAAGAGCCCTCCAGTATTAATAATACCCTCACAGAGACCCCAGTAGAAATAAGGCCCCTTATTATTCCCCAGTGGTAATAAAGCTATCTACAAACCCCTCAGTAGTAATAAGGCCCCCATAGTGCTCTTAGTAGAACTAATGCGGATCCCTCCTATAGAGCCCCCAGTAGTAATAAGAATGCCTAATGTCCCCTGGATTTAACTCCTTAAGGACACGGCCTTATTTCACCTTAAGGACCAGGCCATTTTTTGCAAATCTGACCAGTGTCACTTTAAGTGGTGATAACTTTAAAACGCTTTGACTTATCCAGGCTATTCTGAGATAGTTTTTTTCGGCCCATATTGTAGTTCATAACACTGGTAAAATGAAGTTCCAAAAATAAATTTTTATTTATAAAAAAATACCAAATTTAGCAAACATTTTTAAAAAATTGCAAATTTTCCAAGTTTAAATTTCTCTACTTCTATAATACATAGTAATACCTCCAAAAATAGTTATTACTTTACATTCCCCATATGTCTACTTCATGTTTGAATCATTTTGGAAATTATATTAAATTTTTGGGGGATGTTACAAGGCTTAGAAGTTTAGAAGCAAATCTTTAAATTTTTCAAAGATTTTCAAAAACCCAATTTTTAGGGACCAGTTCAGGTCTGAAGTCACTTTGTGAGGCTTACATAATAGAAACCACCCAAAAATGACCCCATTCTAGAAACTACACCCCTCAAGGTATTCTAAACTGATTTTACAAACGTCGTTAACCCTTTAGGTGTTGCACAAGAGTTATTGGCAAATAGGAATGAAATTTGAGAATTTTAATTTTTTGGCAAAGTTTACATGTTAATCAATTTTTTCCAGTAACAAATCAAGGGTTAACAGCCAAAAAAATGCTATATTTATTGCCCCGATTCTGTAGTTTGCAGAAACACCCCATATGTGGCCGTAAACTACTGTACGGGCACACAGTAGGGCGTAGAGGAAAAGGTGCGCCGTATGGTTTTTGGAAGGCAGATTTTGCTGGACTGGTTTATTTACACCATGTCCCATTTGAAGCCCCCCTGATGCACCCCTAGAGTAGAAACTCCATAAAAGTGACCCCATCTAAGAAACTACACCCCTCAAGGTATTCAAAACTGATTTTACAAACTTTTTTAACCCTTTAGGTGTTGCACAAGAGTTATTGGCAAATGGAGATGGCAAATTTGCCCCAAAATTTTAATTCTCAAATTTCATTTTAATCAATTTTTTCCAGTAACAAATCAAGGGGTAACAGCCAAACAAAATGCTATATTTATTGCCCCGATTCTGTAGTTTGCAGGAACACCCCATATGTGGCCGTAAACTACTATACGGGCACACGGTAGGGCGTAGAGCGAAAGGTGCGCTGTGTGGTTTTTGGAAGGCAGATTTTGCTGGACTGGTTTATTTACACCATGTCCCATTTGAAGCTCCCCTGATGCACCCCTAGAGTAGAAACTCCATAAAAGTGACCCCATTTTGGAAACTACGGGATAAGGTGGCAGTTTTGTTGGGACTATTTTTAGGGTACATATTATTTTTGGTTTATCTATAGTACATTTTTGTGAGGCAAGGTTACCAGAAATAGAAATTCTGAAATTTCATCTCCATTTGCCAATAACTCTTGTGGAACACCTAAAGTGTTAGCGACGTTTGTAAAATCAGTTTTGGATACCTTGAGGGGTGTAGTTTCTTAGATGGGGTCGCTTTTATGGAGTTTTTACTCTAGGGGTGCATCAGGGGGGCTTCATATGAGACATGGTGCCCCAAAATCTGCCTTCCAGAAACCATACAGTGTTCCTTTCCTTCTGCGCCCTGCCGTTTGGTCATACAGCAGTTTACGACCACATATGGGGTGTTTCTGTAAACTGCGGTATGAGGGTAATAAATATTAAGTTTTGTTTGGCTGTTAACCCTTACTTTGTTATTGGAAAAAACTGATTAAAATGGAAAATTTCCCCCAAAAATTGCTTTTTTGGCACAGTTTTTATTTTTTACCGTGTTTACCTGAGGGGTTAAGGGGGGTTATTTTTATAGAGCAGATTTTTATGGACGCGGCGATGCCTAATATGTCTACTTTTATTTATTTATGTGTTTTAGTTTCTCCATAGTCTAAGAGTCCGTTTTTTTTAGTTTTTTTTATCTTAGGTAGGGGCTCATTTTTTGCGGGATGAGAGGATTGTTTTATTGGCATTATTTTGGGGTGCATATGACTTTTTGATCGCTTGCTATTGCAATTTTTGTAATGTAAGGTGACAAAAAAATAATAATTTTGCAACGTTTTTATTTTATTTTTTGGACCGTGTTCATCTGAGCGGTTAGGGGGGGTATTTTTATAGAGCAGATTATCATGGACGTGGCGATACCTAATATGTCTACTTTTTAATTTATTTTAGTTTTACAAAATAATATATATTTTTTTCGTTTTAGTGTCTCAAGTCTGAGAACCAGTTTTTTATCTGATTGTCAGTGGCTAAATTGGGATATAAATTTAGTACTCCATGGAAGTGTGGTACTCCCTGAAGCAACCATTAATGCAGAGGCCCGGATGATCGGGGCACGTGTCACACTGAGTAGTGGTGTCCTTCCGTATCCCCCTCCTGCGACACACTCTGCACTTTTTTTGGGTCCGTCCCTTATTTCCAGTATGGGGGACCACACCTGGAAAGTGTTGGCCAGGGACGATCCGGGCGCCTCCAGTTCCCGAGGTACTCCAGCCTGCCCTTTCTCTGTCCGAAAAGATCAGGGCCTTGAGGACTGCCTCATAGAACTGAAGGAATGTCCCTGTGTTGCCAGCGCTCTGGGACAGCACAAAAGAGTTGTACAAGGCAACCTGCACCAAGTAGACCGCAACTTTTTTGTACCATGCCGGGGTTTTGCGCATGGCGTTATATGGCTTGAGGACTTGATCAGAGAGATCAACTCCTCCCATATACCGATTGTAGTCGACGATACAATCGGGCTTGAGGACCGTTGCCCGCGGTACCTCGCACAGGGACAGGGGTGATGCCGTTACCATGAATTGTGGACAGTACAAGGACATCCCTCTTGTCCTTATATTTGACCAGCAACAGGTTTTCACTGGTAAGGGCACGGGTCGCACCCCTAGGGATAGGTACCTGGAGGGGGTAGGTAATGAGGCCGTGTTGATTTTTCCACACGGTCCCACAAGCGTAAGTGGATCTGGTGGAGCGGGACTGGAACAAGGGTATACTAGTATAAAAGTTATCCACGTACAGGTGATAACCTTTATCTAGCAGTGGGTGCATAAGGTCCCACACAAGTTTCCCGATAACACTCAGAGTGGGGGGACATTCTGGGGGTTGAATACGGGAATCTTGCCCCTCGTACACACGAAACTTGTAAGCGTACCCTGAGGTACTCTCACAAAGTTTGTACAGCTTCACGCCATACCTCGTCCGCTTTGAGGGAACATACTGGTGGAAAATGAGTCTCCCCTTGAACGCAATGAGAGACTCATCAACCGCGACCTCCCTTCCAGGTACATAGGCCTATATAAATTTGGCCCCAAAGTGATCGAGGACCGGCCTGATTTTGTACAGGCGGTCATAGGCAGGATCACCTTGGAGGGGACATGCTGCATTATCTGAATAATTCAGGCATTTCCGGATGGCCTCAAACTGGGTACGTGTCATGGCCGTACTGTAAAGTGGGCTCTAGTAGAGGACGTCCCCACTCCAGTAATGCCTGATACTAGGTTTCTTGACTAGGCCCATGTGCAGCACGAGGCCCCAAAATGTCCTCATCTCGGCTGCACTGACCAGGATCCAGCCACCAGGCCTAGCCAAAAAGGAGCCTGGGTGTTGTAACGCACCTAGTTGATCAGTTAGGATCTCAACTGCGGAAGCAATGGACATGCACTATTATCCCACTGCCCTTGTTCTTGGCTGTGGGATTCGCGGTTACTCAGTATGTACCCCAGGTGTCTCTCTCAGTCTTGGGCGGAGAGTTTGGGGTAACAAAATCATTTACCGCTATCCATCTATTTAGTATTACTGCTGGAGAGGAAGGTCTCCCAGTATTACAGGAGTCACAAGTTAGTATAAGCTTGTGCACAGTTCAGAGTTAGTATCTAGTAAGCAATAGGTTCAGGGTTAGTATATAGCATGTCCTCAGTTTAGTATATTGTATGCCATAGGTTCAGAGCATGTCCACAGTTTAGTATATAGTATGCAGTAGGTTCAGAACATGTCCACAGTTTAGTATATAGTATGCAGTAGGTTCAGAGTTAGTATAGCATGTCCACAGTTTAGTATATAGTATGCAGTAGGTTCAGAGTTGGTTTGGGAGTATCGTCTCACACCAGTCAGGAACCACCCCACTCAGAGTTCCAGGACATTAATCAGAGCAGGTAACAGGCATATACTTGCGGTTAGTTGGTCCTGGCTAGGAAGCCAGCAGTGGGGAAGCCAGTGGCAAGAAGGTAGACAGTCCTTCACGCTGTTGTTAGGGATCCAGGTCTGGATATGTGGACAGAGTCCTCAGATGCAGTGGAGCTAGCAGGGTGCGCACTCCATTAGTGGAACACCCTGCTTAGCACCTGTCTTCTATTTAAGGGCCGGATGGTAAGTGGGCGGAGTCACAGGAGGGCCCAGCAGCCACTGCGTTCCACGCTGGAGCGCAAGTCAGCGTATCGTCTCAGGGAGCCGCTGTGATCCAGGCTGTACTGTTACAGGTGTTGAGCAACAAACTGTTGGGCATACAGGTTTGTTTGCTTCACCATTAGATTTACAAAGTAGTCACTAAAAAAAATGACAAAAAAAGTAATATTCAGTGAAGCCCACTGTGGAAATCTGGATTCCTGGTTGGCCTACAAAATCAGGAATCACGGGCTCATAACGCTCTGGGGTACACCAGACAAGTTCACCGTCAGGGGGCTCCGGTGGATTTAACTGGTGGGCCGGAAAACTAGTACGATCCCCAGAGCTGCTCGTACTAGGGTGGGCCACAGGGTCCCTAGCATAGCGGTCCCCTTGCTCCGCCTGGCGGCATCTCCGCCGCCTTGGGATCTCATCATCATCGCTAGATGATGAGGAGGACGCGGATGAGAACAGGAAAGTGGGGTCATCCTCGTCCTCACTAGGACTCTCGGACTCGGAGGCAAGCTGGGCGTATGCCTCCTAGGCCGAGAACATCCAGCGGGCCATAGGGGAGTGTGTGTCTGCGTGTGTGTGTGCGTGTAAATCTTTATTCAGTGTGCGTGTATGTGGGGGCACGAACTCAGCATAAACCTAACAGAGAAAAAAAAAAAGACTAACAAAAAAAAGGGCAAAAAATGTGAAAAAAATAAAAATACAAAAATAAGAACCGCTGATCAACCGTCCGAAGTTGATCAGTGGTGGGGTGTGCGATGCGCTAACAGTGGCCGGACGCTAAGAGTGCCGGCCAGAGTCAGCGTACGCACAAAAAAAAGTTGTGGGGGGGGGGGGGGCAGGGGGGCAAGCTGCTGTGCTGTGGACCCCAGACACCCGATTTAGGGTGATGCAATCACTAACGTTATTTTTTTTTACTTCCACTAACTTTCCCTTTATTATCCTTGCCTAACCCGACCTTTCCCTATGTACCTGGTTGAACAGATGGGGGTGCTGGGGCACAGATCGGGTGCTGGGCACAGATCGGGTGATGCCTGGACAGATGGGGGTGCTGGCTGAGATCCGACACGTGCAGCGGCAGCACTCGTCTCTCCTCTGCTCCCCGGACACAAAAGGAGGAGCAGAGGAGCGCTGCTATGATTTGAACCTCCCGCCGCCCGCCCACCTACCAATCAGAGCCGATCCTGAGAGGTGATGTCACATCACCTCTCAGGATCGCAGGATGGTGATTGGTGGTGTAATATCACACCACCGATCACCATCCTGTTCCGGGTTATCGGGTCCTCAGACACCCGAATAACCCGGAAACACAGCAAACCGCAGGTCTGCATTGACCTGCAGTTTGCTGCGATCGCCTACACGGGGGGGTCACAGGACCCCCTGCGCATTCGCCCCGGGTGCTTGCTCAATGATTTGACCACCGCCTAATAAAAAATTACGCTGAATGAATGTCACTGATATTTAGGATGCGCAAAGGTTATACAGGAGGTATAGCGCAAGTAATGTCGCTGTCACCAGCGGCTAATAAAAAATGACACTGAATGAATGTCACTGATATTTAGAATGCGCACACGTTAATCACCTCCCAACCACCTAACGCAGGGATGCGTCCTGCGGGCGGCCGGGTTATTCCTCCTAGACGCATCGGCGCATCATCTCGCGAGACGTTCACAGGATCGCAAGGTAAACGAGTTGATCTACAGCCTGCCAGCGGCGATCATTCGCTGGCAGGCTGTAGATGCGATTTTTTTAACATCAGAAAGGTATATATAAGCGTCTAATATACCTGCTACCTGGTCCTTTGCTTGGATCGACCACCATCGGACACAGGCAGCTCTGTAAGTAGCACCAAGCACCACACTACACCCCCCCTGTAACTTATTAACCCTTTATTAACCCCTGATCACCCCATATAGACTCCCTGATCACCCCCCTGTCATTGATCACCCCCCGGTAAGGCTCAATTCAGACGTCCGTATGTGTTTTACGGATCAATGTGCTTTCCACATTTTGCGGATCCGCAAATTGCCAGAACTATATAGAAAATGCCTTTTCTTGTCCGCAATTGCGGAAAAACACAGTAAAATCGCTGCAGCGCTATAAAAATCACTTTTGAGCTTTTTGGATCTTTATTAGCGATCGCAGCTTCTTTTTTTTTGCACATTTTTTGGCAGAGATTTTTTCATCCACATTGATCGATGCGAATGAAGAAATCTGTGCCATTAATTTTTTCTTTTAGCCCAGAGGTTGAACGAAAAAAAAAAATCTCATTACCTGTATGCTCAATATAAGTACTCATGCACACGACCGTGCCTGTCCGCATCTTTTGCGGCCCCATTGAAATGAATGGGTCCGCATCCGAGCCGCCGTTTTGACCCAAACAATGGTCGTGTGCATGAGGCCTAAGGAGAATAGCAGAAACTCCTAATGCTGGCCATACATGTAATAATTGCGGAGACCCTCAAATTCCAGGGCAGTACAAACATCCCACAAATGACCCCATTTTGGAAAGAAGACACCCAAGGTATTCGCTGAGGGGCATATTGAGTCCATGAAAGATTGAACTTTTTGTCACAAGTTAGCGGAAAGGGAGACTTTGTGAGAAAAAAAATTAAAAAATACATTTCCGCTAACTTGTGCCAAAAAAAAAATCTTCTATGAACTCACCATGCCCCTCTCGGAATATCTTGGGGTGTCCTCTTTCCAAAATGGGGTCACATGTGGGGTATTTATACTGCCCTGGCATTTTAGGGGCCCTAAAGCGTGAGAAGAAGTCTGGAATCCAAATGCCTAAAAATGCCCTCCTAAACGGTACTCGTTGGACTTTCGGCCCCTTTGCGCATCTTGGCTGCAAAAAAGTGTCACACATGTGGTATCGCCGTATAGAAGTAGGGCAATGTGTTTTGGGGTGTCTTTTTACATATACCCATGCTGGGTGAGAGAAATATCTCTGTAAATTGACAACTTTGTATAAAAAAAATGGGAAAACTTGTCATTTACAGAGATATTTATCTCACCCAGCATGGGTATATGTAAAAATACACCCCAAAACACATTGCCCTACTTCTTCTGAGTACGGCGATACCACATGTGTGACACTTTTTTGCAGCCTAGGTGCGCAAAGGGGCCCAAATTCCAATGAGTACTTTTAGGATTTCACAGGGCATTTTTTACGCATTTGGATTCCAAAATACTTCTCAGGCTTTAGGGCCCCTAAAATACCAGGGCAGTATAAATACCCCACAAGTGACCCCATTTTGGAAAGCAGACACCCCAAGGTATTTCGTGAGGGACATGGCGAGTTCATGTAAAATTTTATTTTTTGTCACAAGTTAGTGGAATATGAGACTTTGTAAGAGAAAAAAAAAAATAAAATTTCGGCTAACTTGTGCCAAAAAATAAATATTCTAGGAACTCGCCATGCCCCTCACGGAATACCTTGGTGTGTTTTATTTCCAAAATGGGGTCACTTGTGGGGTATTTATACTGCCCTGGTATTTTAGGGGCCCTAAAGCGTGAGAAGTAGTTTGGAATCCAAATGCGTAAAAAATGCCCTGTGAAATCTTAAAGGTACTCATTGTAATTTGGGCCCCTTTGTGCACCTAGGCTGCAAAACAGTGTCACACATGTGGTATCGCCGTACTCAGGAGAAGTAGGGCAATGTGTTTTGGGGTGTATTTTTACATATACCCATACTGTGTGTGAGAAATATCTCTGTAAATGACAACATAAATTTTTTTTTATACAAAGCTGTCAATTTACATAGATATTTCTCTCACCCAGCATGGGTATATGTAAAAATACACCCCAAAACACATTGCCCTACTTCTC
Source organism: Bufo bufo (assembly GCF_905171765.1). NCBI lineage: Eukaryota > Metazoa > Chordata > Amphibia > Anura > Bufonidae > Bufo > Bufo bufo. Next base: position 391,715,173 of record NC_053392.1, read on the forward strand.
CTGAGTATGGCGATACCACATGTGTGACACTTTTTTGCAGCCTAGGTGCGTAAAGGGGCCGAAAGTCCAACGAGTACCTTTAGGCTTTACAGGGTTGCTCACAATTTAGCCCCGCCCAAAATGCCAGAACAGTAAACACACCCCACAAATGACCCCATTTCGGAAAGTAGACACCCCAAGGTATTCACTGAGGGGCATAGTGAGTCCGTGGGAGATTTTTTTTTTTTGCCAGAAGTTAGCAGAAATGGAAACTTTATATATATTTTTTTTCTCAGAAAGTGTCATTTTCCGCTAACTTGTGAAAAAAAATTCAATCATACATGAACTCACCATGCCCCTCCGCGAATACTTTGGGGTGTCTTCTTTCTAAAATGGGGTCATTTGGGGGGTATTTATACTATCCTAGCATTCTAGCACCTCAAGAAACATGACAGGTGCTCAGAAAGTCAGAGCTGCTTCAAAATGCGGAAATTAACATTTTTGTACCATAGTTTGTAAATGCTATAACTTTTGCGCAAACCAATAAAAATACACTTATTGGATTTTTTTTATCAAAGACATGTAGCACAATAAATTCTGACACAAACTTCTATAGAAATGTAATTATATTTGAACAATTTAACCAGAGAAAGTTCAAAATACACATTTTTTGAGAAAATTGCGGCCTATTTTAAATAATATCGGAAAAACGAAACATCTTAGCAGCAATCAAATACCACCAAAAGAAAGCTGTATTTGTCAGAAGAAAAGGAGGTAAAATTCATTTGGGTGGTAAGTTGTATGACCGAGCAATAAACCGTGAAAGTAGTGTAGTGCAGAATTGTAAAAAGTGGTCTGGTCATTAAGGGGGTTTAAGCTAGGGGAGCTGAGGTGGTTAAACAGGCGGTATAGCGCAAGTAATGTCGCTGATACCACTGCCTAATAAAAAATTACGCTGAATGAATGTCACTGATATTTAGGATGCGCAAACGTTATACAGGAGGATAGCGCAAGTAATGTCGCTGTCACCAGCGGCTAATAAAAAATTACACTGAATGAATGTCACTGATATTTAGAATGCGCACACGTTAAACAGGCGGTATAGCGCAAGTAATGTCGCTGTTACCACCGCCTATTAAAAAAATTTCACTGAATTAATGTCACTGATATTTAGGATGCGGACATGTTAAACAGGACGTATAGCGCAAGTAATGTCACTATCACCACTGCCTAATAAAGAATTACACTAAATGAATGTCACTGATATTTAGCATGGGCAAACGGTATACAGGAGATGTAACGCAGGTAATGTCGCTGCCACCACCCCCTAATAAAAAATTACACTGAATCAATGTCACTGATATTTAGGATGCGCACACGTTAAACAGGATATAGCGCAAGTAATGTCGCTGTCACCAGCGGCTAATAAAAAATTCACTGAATTAATGTCACTGATATTTCGGATACACAAACGTTATACAGGAGATGTAGAGCAGGTAATGTAACTGTCCGCAGCGGACACCATCTACAGAAAAAGTACACTGGATGTCACAGATATTTTTAGGCTGCGCACACGTTACACAGGAGATATAGCGCAGATAATGTCACTGTCACCAACGGCAAAAAAAATTACACTGAATGTCACTCATATTTCGGATGTGCTAACGTTATACTAGAGAATGTAGCGCAGGTAATGTCGCTGCCACCAGCAGCAAAAAAAGTGGACTGAATGTCACTGGTATTTCAGATACGCAAACTTTATACAGGAGATGTAGCGCAGGTAATGTAACTGTCCGCATCGGACAGCGTCTACGGAAAAAGTACACTGGATGTCACAGATATTTTTAGGCTGCGCACACGTTTGACAGGAGATGTAGCGCAGATAATGTCGCTGTCTGCAACGGCCAAACAATTGCAAGCTATTTAGCGCAGGTTGCGCTAAAAATATATATTGCTGCCAAATACCACTATAGTCCTTAAAAGGACTTTTGGGTCTCTAACAAGTTTTAGCAATTCAGTTCAGGTTGCACTAAAAATATATATTGCTGCCGTACACAATAGTCCTTAAAATACATTTTGGATCTATAACAAGTATAAAAACTAAAATATTGCTATTTCAATCCCTACACTATCTCTCCCTTCTGCTCCCCAGCTCTCTTTGACTAATACTGAGCCAAACCACATGTCATCGGGTGCTATATAGCACCTGATGACGCGGTCCGGCCAGCCAATCACTGTAATGCCAGCAGCCAACATGGCTACGGCATTACGGTGAATGGCAGTACCTACCTGCACATTTATTGGCTGCATAGAAGCCAACAAACGTGCGGGGAGGAGACTCGAGTGCTTACATGTCAAACTGTGCAGTGGCGGCCTTGAAGGGGTCTGCTGCAGACTGTAGTCCGATTACATTCAAGACAAAAATATCATAGGACTTCTTAAGGTGGATTTAGACAGGTAGATAATCAGGCATATTGTCAGAAACAAACATTCATGTGAACGCTCCTTCCAGACAATCTGCCCATCTAAGATCGAGTGAACGCCAGATTCCATGCTGGCTGTGGACTGATTGACAGGTTTCTACCATTTACCGTCTGTAGGGAAAACCTGTCAATCAGCATCTGGAGGCTTAGGGCAGACCACATTTCATTCCACTTGCTCGGTGCACCATTTTACATGTAAGTACCTTAAAACGACTCCACATTAAAGGCTCATGCATACAAACATATTTTTTTCTGTGTCTGTTCTGTTTTGTTTTTTTGCGGCATATACGCGGAACCATTCTCTTCAATGGGGCTGAAAAAAAACCCTCTGTGTGCATTCCATGTACATATGTCCGCAATTTGCGGACCTCAAAACAGGCAATGGTCATGTGCATGAGCCCTAACTGAATGACTGCCACCACACTATGTTGAACTTAGAAACAGCCTTAGAGACCTAACGAAAACAAAAAAAATTGGGTTTGATAATGAGGACTCCTTTCTTTTTGACAGTTTTCATGCTTTATTCTAATACAGTATTCCTTCAGTAAACAACTTAGAGATATTAGGTTATGTCTTCTTGATCATACTAACATTGCATTAATGTACGTCAGATATTCCAGGTAACTGATACATACTAAATTTCATCTATCAGTAGCCTTATAAGCTGCAAAGTCTACCACGAAAGCACTGATGACATCATTATGACTGTCCGCCAATAAGGGTTCAGGTTAAATATAGCTCTGTATATAAGTCAGGGACGGAAGAACTTGTGTGTCATTGCAGGCAGAGCTCTTGCAGGTGTGCACAGCTCAGACCGTGCTAAGCGCACACCTACACTTACAGGGCATGGATCCAAAACCTGGAATGTTGTGACACAAATAATACTTGTGTTCAGCCCGCACAATATTGTCAATCCTACTTTTCTGCATACAATGTTCTTTTCTACATCCATGCCTCGTCCTCGTAAAGTATCTTTGCTGCTGATTAACAGAAGAAAAATGCAATGAGATCATTTATAATACATCGTTGTAAACAGTCCAATAGACATGAATAAAGTGCTTGTAAAAGATTGTACTTCAGCTGCACCTTCACACGTCACGGAAACCCCCGCCCCACACAAACACAAACACAAAAATCCAAACCTGTCCACTTGTACTACAGCTGTGGTCTTTCTATGAAACTAGTGATTTTTTTTTTGTGCAGTAAAATTGAACATTTGGATATTTTGTGCAGTTCTACTTCGAATATATTCATTTTTTTCAGACTCAATTATTCAATCCACTCTGTTGACTTCTATGTTCCCCGTCAGCAGTCTTCCTGCCTATACATGTTGCAGTCAGATAATACAGATGGCACCATAAAGAGGGCTTTATCCCCCCTAGGACACATTTTGGTGGCCTTATTACTACTAGAGTCACTATACATGAGACATCATTACTTCTGGGGCATACTATGGGAGTTTTATTACTACCAGGAGGGTCACTATAGTGTGTTTACTACTGAATGACACTTTAGGGGGCACTATAAGGGGGCATATTTACTACGGGGACACATTGTGGGGGCTTTAATACTACTGGAGGCATTATAGTAGGCTTTATATCAGAGCACTATGGTGGGCTTTATTACTACTGGGAGCACTGTAGGGGGAATTACTACTACTGGGAGGACATTATGGTGGGATTTACTACCACTGTTGGCTATGGGAAATATTACTACAGTGTATTAAGAGCATACTGCTATTTGGGGTACTGTAGAGTGACTATTACTACTAAGAGCACTCTGGGAGATAATTTACTATTGTGGGACTTGTGGAAGCACTATTACTGTGAAGGCACCCTGGAAATGTATCAGCTGAGCACAATTATTTTGGGGGGACACTATAGCACTTACTGTCAATGCCATTATTTGCTGGGTTCAATTATTTTAAGGATACTGCATGGTAATAATTATTGAAGGGGGCACTATCTGTGTGGTACTAGTATTTTTAGGGGGACTGTTTCTTCAGTATAGTATTGTGGGTTGCAGGATGGGATATTGAGAATGTGGGAATGATGGAAAAGTAGGGACCGAGAATGTCTGAGTGACAATCTCTGCAGAGATGAGACTTGGCTAAAATAAATCAAGGCGGTCTGGCCTGCATGGAGAAGATGAGGAAAGAATATCATATGAGAGGATGCACTATGCCAGACCTTGCAGGGGAATTATGTGTGAGGTCACGGTGTGAGCAATAGGTGGGCCGAGGTAAATACAGTTCTGGTTACGCACGGTTATGTCGTCCCTGGGCAGGCTCGCATAAGTGAAAAGGATTCTCTGGGGCACACTCTGGTCTAAGGGACACTGGCCAGATGGTGGTTTGAGGTGCCCTTGGTGGTCTGTATTAATGTGCCAGTGGCAATGTCCCTTGTAGTCGTGATGCCAGTACCTTTCGGATGGAGGTACAACCATTTACTATAGTGTTAATAGAGGAACTGAGTCTGAGGCAAGCAGGGTGAAACTCCAAATGGCACTTTACTGATGATGACTCTTGATAACAACACATCCAATGCATTAAAACAGTCTCTTGATACAATCCGGCATTAAGCACAATCTCCCATGCATGTGGGGAAAGGGAAATGCAAATCCTCAATGAAGTACAGGCTCTTGTAATACATAAGAAGACTACTGCTCAGACTAGGCTGGTAATAATGAAAGTCTTACACTGGTCACAACTCCGGCCTGATCCTAATCCTTGATTAAAAAGGTGCTTTTCTGAATCCTGAAACTTCTATTCCAATGCTGTTCTGATAGTTGGCCTGACTGTCCTCAGGATTTAAACTGGAGATGTAGATGTTTCAAGCTATCTCCTACACCTACTACAAAGGTGCCTAATGAGTCCCCAGGTAATGACTATCTTGCTAATCCTTTGTCTTGCCTAAACGTTATAATTCCTTAAATACTCGGCTGCATGCAGTTTAGACATTGGTCACCCTGGAAGAGCGATCTATAGGAGTGGATTGCTCACCTCTAGGAAGAATACTTGTAGGCCTTAACCCTGGGCTATGGAGCCGACAGGGACAGAGTAGAGAGGCTAGTTAGGGGCCTCCCTCCAGATATTCAGCTACATGGCTGTTGCTTTCTTGAAGGCTCATGAGAGAACTGCATTGAACTGAACTCTCACTTGGATTGACCTGAGCTAATCTGCACTGGTTTGGATTGACCTCAACCAGCCAACAACTTAACTTAACTTAACTTAACTGCCTAACTTAGGTCTGAGCTAAGCTATTTATACACACTGACACTGCTCCATCTTGTGGAGAAACAAGTGTAGTGCACCCTGACTAGGCCTGTGTAAAGGATATTTGCATGTGGAATCACATTGTGACATGGAGAATATGATAGGAGATAAAATACAAAATACAGGCATATTACATGACATTAACCCCTTAAGGACTCAGCCCTATTTCACCTTAAGGACTTGGCCATTTTTTGCAAATCTGACCAGTGTCACTTTAAGTGCTGATAACTTTAAAACGCATTGACTTATCCAGGCCGTTCTGAGATTGTTTTTTCGTCACATATTGTACTTCATGACACTGCTAAAATTGGGTAAAAAAGTAATTTTTTTTGCATAAAAAAATACCATATTTACCAAAAATTTTGAAAAATTAGCAAATTTCAAAGTTTCAGTTTCTCTACTTCTGTAATACATAGTAATACCCCCAAAAATTGTGATGACTTTACATTCCCCATATGTCTACTTCATGTTTGTAGCATTTTGGGAATGATATTTTATTTTTGGGGGATGTTACAAGGCTTAGAAGTTTAGAAGCAAATCTTGAAATTTTTCAGAAATTTACAAAAACCCAATTTTTAGGGACCAGTACAGGTCTGAAGTCACTTTGCGAGGCTTACATAATAGAAACCGCCCAAAAATGACCCCATTCTATAAACTAAACCCCTCAAGGTATTCAAAACTGATTTTACAAACTTCGTTAACCCTTTAGGTGTTGCACAAGAGTTATTGGCAAATGGGGATGAAATTTGAGAATTTCATTTTTTTGCCTAATTTTCCATTTTAACCCATTTTTTACACTAACAAAGCAAGGGTTAACAGCCAAACAAGACTGTATCTTTATTGCCCTGACTCTGCCGTTTACAGAAACACCCCATATGTGGTCGTAAACTACTGTACGGGCACACAGTAGGGCGTAGAGGGAAAGGTGCGCCGTATGGTTTTTGGAAGCCAGATTTTGCTGGACTGGTTTTTTGACACCATGTCCCATTTGAAGCCCCCCTGATGCACCCCTAGAGTAGAAACTCCATAAAAGTGACCCCATCTAAGAAACTACACCCCTCAAGGTATTCAAAACAGATTTTACAAACTTTGTTAACCCTTTAGGTGTTGCACAAGATTTAATGGAAAATAGAGATACAATTTCAAAATTTGACTTTTTTGGCAGATTTTCCATTTTAAGATTTCTTTTCCAGTTACAAAGCAAGGGTTAACAGCCAAACAAAACTCATTATTTATGGGCCTGATTCTGTAGTTTACAGAAACACCCATATGTGGTCTTAAACCGCTGTACGGGCACACGGCAGGGCGCAGAAGGAAAGGAATGCCATACGGTTTTTGGAAGGCAGATTTTGCTGGACTGTTTTTTTTGACACCATGTCCCATTTGAAGCCCCCCTGATGCACCTCTAGAGTAGAAACTCCATAAAAGTGACCCCATCTAAGAAACTACACCCCTCAAGGTATTCAAAACTGATTTTACAAACTTTGTTAACCCTTTAGGTGTTGCACAAGATTTAATGGAAAATAGAGATACAATTTCAAAATTTGACTTTTTTGGCAGATTTTCCATTTTAAGATTTCTTTTCCAGTTACAAAGCTAGGTTTAACAGCCAAACAAAACTCATTATTTATGGCCCTGATTCTGTAGTTTACAGAAACACCCATATGTGGTCTTAAACCGCTGTACGGGCACACGGCAGGGCGCAGAAGGAAAGGAATGCCATACGGTTTTTGGAAGGCAGATTTTGCTGGACTGTTTTTTTTGACACCATGTCCCATTTGAAGCCCCCCTGATGCACCCTTAGCGTAGAAACTCCAAAAAAGTGACCCCATTTTAGAAACTATGGGATAGGGTGGCAGTTTTGTTGGTACTAGTTTAGGGTACATATGATTTTTGGTTGCTCTATATTACACTTTTTTGTGCGGCAAGGTAACAAGAAATAGATTTTTTGGCACGTTTTTTTCTTTGTTATTTACAACATTCATCTGACAGGTTAGATCATGTGGTAATTTTATAGAGCAGGTTGTCACGGACGCGGCGATACCTAATATATATACAATTTTTTTTATTCATGTAAGTTTTACACAATGATTTCATTTTTAAAACAAAAAAAATGTTTTAGTGTCTCCATAGTCTAAGAGCCATAGTTTTTTCAGTTTTTGGGCGATTATCTTAAGTAGGGTCTCATTTTTTGCGGGAGCATATGACTTTTTGGGGTGCATATGACTTTTTGATCGCTTGCTATTACACTTTTGTGACGTAAGATGACAAAAGATTGCTTTTTTTACCCAATTTTTATTTTTATTTCTTTACGGTGGTCACCTGAGGGGTTAGGTCATGTGATATTTTTATAGAGCCAGTCGATACGGACGTGGCAATACCTAATATGTATACTTTTTTTTTATTTATTTAAGTTTTACACAATGATTTCAGTACATAGTCAGGCCTGCTCCACCTCACTCACTAAAGCCATGGCACCAGGAGTGAGATAGTTTGTGGACTCTCACTGCAGTCCTTGGTAGCCATTTGGCGCCGGTGATGGCCGTGAAGTGGGCCTGCTGTGTAACCTACACTCCCTGAAGTGTATGGTAGCCGTCATGGCACCTAACAGGTAAAATTTAGCGTAGGAATTCGGAACCTACACTCCCTGAAGTGTATGGTAGCCATCATGGCACCTAACAGGTAGAATTTAGCTTAGGAACCCGTCTAACAGAGATCGCCTTGACGCTCGGCAGACGGGCTCAAATAATGTTGTACAAAACGATTTGCCAAGTATCTCGCACTTATAGTGTAGCACTTGTTATTATTATGCAATTTTGTACTCTATATTGCAGTTAATTGTCGCATTGCATGTTTCTGTCTTTCAATGTTGTTCCCTGCCATAGCAATGTGCTTCTGCGGTTTGGTGTGTGCTGACTGACCCCCTTTTTTGGCTTTTCTTTGCAGTTTATACTGGAGGTGTGGCTGCCTCCTCAGTCATGCACTCCTGACCACCCTGTCTGCCCTATAGGCTGATTTTAATTGGTGTTAGTACATAGTCAGGCCTGCTCCACCTCACTCACTGAAGCCATGGCACCAGGAGTGAGATAGTTTGTGGACTCTCACTGCAGTCCTTGGTAGCCATTTGGCGCCGGTGATGTCGTGAAGTGGGCCTGCTGTGTAACCTACACTCCCTGAAGTGTATGGTAGCCGTCATGGCACCTTACAGGTAAAATTTAGCGTAGGAATGTGGAACCTACACTCCCTGAAGTGTATGGTAGCCGTCATGGCACCTAACAGGTAGAATTTAGCGTAGGAACCCGTCTAACAGAGATCGCCTTGACGCTCGGCAGACAGGCTCAAATAATCTTGTACAAAACGATTTGCCAAGTATCTCGCACTTATAGTGTAGCACTTGTAATTATTATGCAATTTTGTACTCTATATTGCAGTGAGTTGTCGCATTGCATGTTTCTGTCTTTCAATGTTGTTCCCTGCCATAGCAATGTGCTTCTGTGGTTTGGTATGTGCTGATTGACCCCCCTATAGAACATGTAGCGCCTATAGAACATGTCCTATTCTTGTCCGCAATTGCCTTACAGGGGGGTGATCAATGACAGGGGGGTGATCAGGGAGTCTATATGGGGTGATCAGGGGTTAATAATTGACAGGGGGGGTGTAGTGTAGTGTGGTGATTGGTGCTACTTTACAGAGCTGCCTGTGTCCTCTGGTGGTCGATCCAAGCAAAAGGGACCACCAGAGGACCAGGTAGCAGGCATATCAGATGCTGTTAACAAAACAGCGTCTGATATACCTTTCAGGGGTTAAAAAAATCGCATCTACAGCCTGCCAGCGAATGATCGCTGCTGGCAGGCTGTAGATGAACTCGTTTACCTTCCGATCCTGTGAACGCGCGCTCCTGTGTGTGCGCGCGTTCACAGGAAATCTCGCGTCTCGCGAGATGACGCGCTGATGCGTCCAGGAGGAATAACCCGGCTGCCTGCTGGACGCATTCCTGCGTTAGGCGGTCGGGAGGTGGTTAAGATACGTTTGCGGGGCCCACGGTCACTTGAGTGGGACACTGCAAGGAGGCATCACTGAATATAAGAGTTATACATTATGGTATTCTCCTGGATCTTTGGAAGTGCGGAATGTAATTTAAAGGATAACTGTCACACTTAGACCCTAATTTCAATTTTCATATATGTAGTTACTAATAACATGATATTCCAGAATCAGTTACTATTAGACGGACTTACTCCATATTAATTAAGATTCAGCCCTTAGCAACCAGTCTGCATAAAACTGCAATCTCACTATTCAGTTAAAATGGCCGCCACTGCCCTCACCCTGAGGCTAATCCTGCCTGCCCTCACTAGCCAGTAACAATAGCCCCCCAAAAGTGTCAGTACCCAGAGCCCTCCCCCCCTAAAGGGTTAATCTCCTGCAGCACAAAGGGGTCCTCTTACCACATGTTGCTTTCATTTATACACTAAGCAGATGGCAGATCTCCCTTCCCTGGTCTGCACTGCTTTAACTCTGCATTCTCCAGGTATGCTGAGTGAGGGAGCGTCTGCCAAGCGCAGGGACAGGGAGAATGCACACAGCCCAGGCACTGTTATCAGCTGCTGGGGAGGACCTGGCTTTAATCATTTACTTACAGTCCCTGGCTGTCAGTAATCTGACCTTGCACAGCCTGCTTCTGCGTCCTCCGTCCTTCAACAGATAGACGGACCATGCCTAGCAACCCTATTTTAAGCACAGGTAAAAGTAGGCAGTACAGGGAACAAAAATGTGGAATTAAGGGGTAATTGAATACACAGTGAAAAGTTGAAATAGGGCCACCAAGGTGATATTAATCACCACAATCCAATACTCCCAAAAAAAAAATATATGACAGTTATCCTTTAAATAGTAATAGTCATCCATCATAGGTCCCAATGTGGTGCCTATCATCTTGACAGGAAGATTAGTGCTGAATTCGGCAATATTCTTGTCCAATCGTGGAACTGCATAAAGACTTAGAACACAGCCTATGACAGAGAATAGCCTAACTAACATTCATCACTGTTCGCTTCCTTGGGGATAATCAGTCCAAACTTTTTGTCACTAGTGTGTACTTGGTGTGAAAAGGTTCAGAAACACTGCAATAGGCCATAGCTGAATTTGATAACTGTAATAATGGAAAGAAATTCAAAGATGATTTACTGTATATGCATCATACAAAACAAGCAATGATGAATGATGATACCTCATGCAGAGCTGCAGACCCCATTGACAGTGAAGAACACATAGGACGTTTCCTTGGAAGTAGCCATAAAGCAGCAGTTTTTAAAACGATCATAACATTTGTGTTACTATGTGACTAATGGGTAATCTCACACAATGAGTCCACACCTGGCATGCAAAGATTGTACACTCTGTATTCTGAATAAGTATCCTGTAAATGATTTAACTTAAGACATTGTAACCTTATGGTAATGGAATGCAATTGATAATTAGAAGGTACAGTTTGCCTCTGGGCGCACCAATCTATACTAAACTCAAAAATATCTTCTTTGTGATACTATAAACTGTAAATGAGACTCCTCCACCCACAACAAATATTTACCCTGAACATGTTAGGACAACCTATGCAGAATCAAAATATCAAAAAATCTAAATGTGTGCTATAATTTATCAAATGCACAAATCAGAAATATTAAAATACAGCTGGCCATGTGTTAGCAGCATGCCAGGAGAGGAGAAGGATCTGCGTTCCTCTGCCTGTATACATTGTGAGGCAGTGACCGGCCTCATAGCTGTTAGGGGAGATTTATGGCAGGAGTTTCTGTGTCTTCCCCGTCAGTCATCAGGTCTGAGGCAGCACCAGGTGACACAATCAGTCTGGAATAAGAGCCCAGCCCAGACTGTTAGTCAAAGAGAGAGAGTCTTGGTGCAACAGAGGCCTGCTGGAGGCTCTGGAAGAGTGGTCTCAGCTGGGCTGGCTGAGGGGCCACGGGACTAGCTATTAGCCTGAACTTTGGGGGACTCCGTGAGGTCTGGGAATTGACGATCACTAGGCCAGAGTCAAACGGACTTCTGGGCCACAATCCCCCAAAGGTACTGGACTTTGTAACAGCCTGGAAGTGCTGGAGTACTGGCTAAGAAAGCCGCATGTTGGTACCGTGTGTGAACGGTGCTATAAGTGAGGTAGGATTATTCATGTTTAGTTAGAGCCCAGACGGGCAGGCTTTTATTCTGTACTGTTTTGTTGTTGCTGTGAAAATAAATCTCACGTTTGGACCTGCAATCCGGCTGTGGCGAAGCTAATTGTGAGAATGACCTCCGAAAAAGAGCTGATCCCTTACAACATTCATATGACTGCAGGGAAAGAAGGGACATGGACTGAATCAGAAAGCATACCTGCTATCTGTTATCTGTTTGTCATATGTGTGGAGTCTTTTTCCCAGAAATGGAGTAAAAACAGTAGTATCTATTCGCCCAAAGCCAGCCTAATTAGCTTACAAGAAGTCTTTTTTATGCACGACTCAGACACACACAGACCTCCGCAGTCAATAGACTATAAATTTGTTAAATTTTAAACTTAAAGGGAATTTGTCACCTGGTTTGACCATATTAAGCTGTCACCATTGCCATGTTTAATAAAATACCTTATTTCCTGCAGTGGTCTTCTTTCTTCTCCTCATGGTTTCATTTTGTTTGTATTATGCAAATGAACCTCGAAGGTGACCAGAGGGGCGTTATTCTTCACCCTCTAAGCTCAATATATAGCACTGAAAATCTGATGGGCAGCAATATATAACTAAGCTAAGCAAGTTTTATGCAAAAAAAAAACATATATTTCCTTATTTCCCTGGTTCTCTTCTGGCCCTTTGTTTACATGCAATAAAAACAATCTCTGCCCCTCCCCCTGCTCTGCAAAGGGAGTGAATACAAGTGCTTCCCTGAGTGACATATCTGCCTGCCTGGAGAATCAGCAGCATGTTGTATGTGTAGGACTACAAGTCCCAGCTGTAAAATGACACTGCTAAGGGAGTGGATACAAGAGCTGCTCTGAGTGCTGGGAGAATCAACAGCAACTTGTAAGTGTAGAACTACAGGTCCCAGCTGTATAATGACATTGCTAATACACACAGGATCTTCCCCTTACCTTCTTGTGCAATGATGCTCTCTCTAGTCTGTCAGCTCATGTGCCCAGAATTGTCACTGCTGCAGCTAGCCAGTCTGTGCAGCTGAAGGGGTTAAGAATCCTAGGAGAGAGCAGACAGCCGGCAGTGAAGGGGGGCGTGGTGTGACGTCTGGTTTACAGGCTTGTAAACGACCTTTATCAGAGCAGGGAGAGAAGCTGACATCACAGGTCATGTGACCCTCAGTGAAATCTGAGAAACCAGCCACTGCAGATAAAGTGAGTTAATTGGAAAGCTGTTACATTTGCCCAGTTAGGAACATAGAAAGAACAAAAAAATAACTCGGACAACCCCTTTAATTGAGAGCCCAAGCACGCCTCCTTGTTATGAACTATCGTCCCACAGCCTAGTTTAACGGCGCCGCCCCCTCCGCTACGTCAACTAATTCATTCAAGCTACGCACCTGGTATCTTCATTTCGTCCGACGGAAATCTTGCCTACTGCCTGCGCCTGTGTGATCCAATAGCTCCTGAGGGCAACAGCGATAAGAAGACGTCACTGGGCTCGGCGCATGCTCAGTGACACTTTTGAGGCTGTTGCCCTCAGGAGTTATTGGATCTCACAGGCGCAGGCAGTACTGCGCCTGCGTGAGATTTCCGGCGGACAAAATGAAGATTCCAGGTGCGTAGCTTGAAAGAATTAGTTGACGTAGCGGTGGAGGCGGGGCCGTTAAACTAGGCTGTGGGACGATATTTCATAACGAGGAGGCGTGCTTGGGCTCTAAATTAAGGCAGGCTAGGCCCTGCAGGGGGGCGTTACTGGGTTCAAAGGGTGATGAATAATGCCCCTCTGGGGACCTTCGAGGGTCATTTGCATAATACAAAAATAGCTTTTTTAACAAAATGAAACCATGAGGAGAAGAAAGTAGACCACTGCAGGAAATAAGCTATTTTATTAAACATGGCAATGGTGACAGATTAATATGGTCAAACCAGGTGACAAATTCCCTTTACTACAAATTTTGAGAAAAGAAAGCATAGTTATTACTTAACTGGGTATTCCCATCTGGAACATTTATGACACATCAACAGGATATGCCATGAATCAGGTGCGGATATACCGCCTGTACAGCTGGTTCAGCTGCACGGGGGCCCAGCAAGGGAGGGGGCCCATCCCAGTGCCAGCAGAGGCGTTTATTTTTTTATCTTATCATATTTTTCATTCCCTACCTCTGCCAACAGGGTAACCGGGGCACCTTGGTGTGGGGGTCGGGAGGAGGCAGAGTTTTGGGGGTGGAGCGCCTTATTAGCACTTACTGCGAATCTGCTGCCCGTTTGTGTCTACACTCTATAGCTGAAGGACTTTCAATTACATCATAGTCATGTGATCTTTTCAGAAGTGGAAGTGGAGGTAGGACCTGTGATGAAGTCATCGTCATGTGACCAGTGCAGAAAGAGGCAGCTCAGCAGTGGAGACCTGTGATGCCATGGAATGAATGAAAGTGTCAGAGAAATGCTGGGAGATGTGGTTCTCCCCATTATACCTCCTCCCTGCATAGTGGGAGGGAAATATGTTATTTAACTGGGACTATACAGTCGTGGCCAAAAGTTTTGAGAATTACATAAATATTGGAAATTGGAAAAGTTGCTGCTTAAGTTTTTATAATAGCAATTTGCATATACTCCAGAATGTTATGAAGAGTGATCAGATGAATTGCATAGTCCTTCTTTGCCATGAAAATTAACTTAATCCCCCAAAAAAAACTTTCCACTGCATTTCATTGCTGTCATTAAAGGACCTGCTGAGATCATTTCAGTAATCGTCTTGTTAACACAGGTGAGAATGTTGACGAGCACAAGGCTGGAGATCATTATGTCAGGCTGATTGGGTTAAAATGGCAGACTTGACATGTTAAAAGGAGGGTGATGCTTGAAATCATTGTTCTTCCATTGTTAACCATGGTGGCCTGCAAAGAAACGCGTGCAGCCATCATTGCGTTGCATAAAAATGGCTTCACAGGCAAGGATATTGTGGCTACTAAGATTGCACCTCAATCAACAATTTATAGGATCTTCAAGAACTTCAAGGAAAGAGGTTCAATTCTTTTTAAGAAGGCTTCAGGGTGTCCAAGAAAGTCCAGCAAGCGCCAGGATTGTCTCCTAAAGAGGATTCAGCTGCGGGATCGGAGTGCCACCAGTGCAGAGCTTGCTCAGGAATGGCAGCAGGCAGGTGTGAGCACATCTGCACGCACAGTGAGGCGAAGACTTTTGGAAGATGGCCTGGTGTCAAGAAGGCCAGCAAAGAAGCCACTTCTCTCCAAAAAAAACATCAGGAACAGATTGATCTTCTGCAGAAAGTATGGTGAATGGACTGCTGAGGACTGGGGCAAAGTCATATTCTCCGATGAAGCCTCTTTCCGATTGTTTGGGGCATCTGGAAAAAGGCTTGTCCGGAGAAGAAAAGGTGAGCGCTACCATCAGTCCTGTGTCATGCCAACAGTAAAGCATCCTGAGACCATTCATGTGTGGGGTTGCTTCTCATCCAAGGGAGTGGGCTCACTCACAATTTTGCCCAAAAACACAGCCATGAATAAAGAGTGGTACCAAAACACCCTCCAACAGCAACTTCTTCCAACAATCCAACAACAGTTTGGCGAAGAACAATGCATTTTCCAGCACGATGGAGCACTGTGCCATAAGGCAAAAGTGATAACTAAGTGGCTCGGGGACCAAAATGTTGACATTTGGGGGCCATGGCCTGGAAACTCCCCAGATCTTAATCCCATTGAGAACTTGTGGTCAATCCTCAAGAGGCGGGTGGACAAACAAAAACCCACTAATCCTGACAAACTCCAAGAAGTGATTATGAAAGAATGGCTTGCTATCAGTCAGGAATTGGCCCAAAAGTTGATTGAGAGCATGCCCAGTCGAATTGCAGAGGTCCTGAAAAAGAAGGGCCAACACTGCAAATACTGACTCTTTGCATAAATGTCATGTAATTGTCGATAAAAGCCTTTGAAACGTATGAAGTGTGTGTAATTATATTTCACTACATCACAGAAACAACTGAAACAAAGATCTAAAAGCAGTTTAGCAGCAAACTTTGTGAAAACTAATATTTGTGTCATTCTCAAAACTTTTGGCCACGACTGTATGTTAGAGGGGCTGAAGGGAGGGGAGGGGTGTCAGTTACATAGGACTGTATGTTATAGAAGACTATAAGAAAGATATGTTTTTTTACATGGGACTGTATGTTATAGAAGATTGGAGGGAGATCACTGGTGTCATTTACATGGGACTAGATATTTTAGAAGACTGGAGGGTAAGGAGTGATGTTATTTATATGGGACTATGTGTTGGAGGGGGGTGAAGGAGGGTATTTAAGTTATATACATGGAACTGTATGTTATAGAGAACTGTAAGGAAGAGAAGTTATTTACATGGGACTGGAGGGAGAGGACTGGTGTTATTTACATGGCACTGCATGATATAGAAGTCTGAAGGGAGAGGAGTGAAGTTATATTTACATGGGACTGCATGATATAGAAGACTGTAAGGAAGATAGGTTATTTACATGGGACTGTATCATATAGAAGACTGGTGGGAGATGACTGGTGTTATTTACATGGGACTGCATGGTATAGAAGACTGGTTCATGGACCCATTCAAGTCAATGGGTCCGTGAAAGAACACGAATGCACACAAGATTGGCATCCGCGTCCGTGATCCGTGGCCGTAGGTTACTTTCATACAGACGGATCCGAAGATCCGTCTGCATAAAAGCTTTTTCAGAGATGAGTTTTCACTTCGTGAAAACTCATATCCGACAGTATATTCTAACACAGAGGCGTTCCCATAGTGATGGGGACGCTTCTAGTTAGAATATACTACGAACTGTGTACATGACTGCCCCCTGCTGCCTGGCAGCACCCGATCTCTTACAGGGGGCTGTGATCCGCACAATTGCCTCCCCCGGCCCCCCTCTATTGTAATATCATTGGTGGCCAGTGTGCGCCCCCCCCCGGCCCCCCCTCCCTCTATCGTAATATCATTGGTGGCCAGTGTGCGGCCTCCCCCCCCCCCCCCCATTCATTGGTGGCAGCAGAGAGTTCCGATCGGAGTCCCAATTTAATCGCTGGGGCTCCGATCAGTAACCATGGCAACCAGGACGCTACTGCAGGCCTGGTTGCCATAGTTACTTAGCAATATTACAATATTAGAAGCATCATACTTACCTGCTGTGCTGTCTGTGACCGGCCGGGAGCTCCTCCTACTGGTAAGTGACAGATCATTAAGCAATGCGCCGCACAGACCTGTCACTTACCAGTAGGAGGAGCTCCCGGCCGGTCACAGACAGCGCAGCAGGTAAGTATGATGCTTCTAATATTGTAATATTGCTAAGTAACCATGGCAACCAGGCCTGCAGTAGCGTCCTGGTTGCCATGGTTACCGATCGGAGCCCCAGCGATTAAACTGGGACTCCGATCGGAACTCTCCGCTGTCACCAATGATCGGGGGAGGGGGGGAGAGGGGAGGCCACACACTGGCCACCAATGATATTACAATAGAGGGAGGGGGGGCCGGGGGGGCGTACACTGGCCACCAATGATATTACAATAGAGGGAGGGAGGGGGGGGCCGGGGGAGGCCACACACTGGCCACCAATGATAATACAATAGAGGGAGGGGGGGCCGGGGGTGGGGGCCGCACACTGGCCACCAATGATATTCAAACTGGGGAGGGAGGGGGGTCTGCCCCCTGCTGCCTGGCAGCCCCTGATCTCTTACAGGGGGCTATGATATGCACAATTAACCCCTCAGGTGCAGCACCTGAGGGGTTAATTGTGTGGATCACAGCCCCCTGTAAGAGATCGGGTGCTGCCAGGCAGCAGGGGGCAGTCATGTACACAGTTCGTAGTATATTCTAACTAGAAGCGTCCCCATCACTATGGGAACGCCTCTGTGTTAGAATATACTGTCGGATATGAGTTTCACGATCTAACATAGAGTCGTTCCCATGGTGATGGGGACGCTTCAAGTTAAAATATACCATCGGATTGGAGAAAACTCTGATCCGATGGTATAATAGGGACTCCTGACTTTACATTGAAAGTCAATGGGGGACGGATCCATTTGAAATTGCACCATATTGTGTCAACATCAAACGGATCTGTCCCCTTGACTTGCATTGTAATTCAGGACAGATCCGTTTGGCTCCGCACGGCCAGGCGGACACCAAAACTACATTTTTTTCATGTCCGTGGATCCTCCAAAAATCAAGGAAGACCCACGGACGGAAAAAACGGTCACGGATCACGGACCAACGGAACCCCGTTTTGCGGACCGTGAAAAAATACGGTCGTGTGCATGAGGCCTTAGCCTGTAAAATGGCTAGGGCAGCGCTAAAGCCACCCATCAGTGTCGGTCTGGGCCCATGTTCAAATATGCCTACATTATTCAGAAAAAAAAATGAATATTTGAATATATGCAAATGATCCTCTAGGAAGTCCATAGCTGATGGTTAAATGCTCCCTAGGCCTTCAGCTATTCCTCAGTACTCCCTCATACACTTGGACAATTAAAGGACTGACCTGTTACGTGTGCGCTTGGCAGCTGAAGGCATTTGTGTTGATATCATGTTCTTATGTATCTGAATTGCTGAGAAAAATGATGTTTTATTATATATAAACGAGGGCTTTACCATTACACCTAGAGGCTTCGCTCTCTCTGCAACTGCCGCTCCCTGTCTACTTTGACAGGGCCTGGCAGTGAAAATGTCATCCCACCGGGCCATGTTAAAGTGCAGAGGGTGCGGCAGTTACAGAGAGAGCGGAGCCTCTAGGTGTAATGGTAACGCCCCCATTTGTATATAATAAAATATAATTTTTCTCAGCAATTCAGGTACATATGAACATGGTACCAACACAGATGCCTTCAGCTGCCAAGCACACGTAACAGGTCAGTCCTTTAATTGTCCAAGTGTATGAGGGAGTCCTGAGGGATAGCTGAAGGCCTAGGGAGCATTTTATCATCAGCTATGGACTTCATTGGAGGGAGAAAGCTTGCATTAAAGTGCCTAGGGCAGCATCAAATCTAAATATGGACCTGGCTCCACAGTAGCAGGATGTAGTGTCACACATCACACTGCTGGTCTGTGTATAAGGAAGAGCGGCTGGGAATCTGCTGTGCTCCTCCTCCTACACAGTCCAGCAGAGCAATGTGTGACACTACATCCTGCTACTGCTGTGGAGCGCCAGCGGCTGAACTGTGATCATGAGGAACTAGGTGAGGGGCACATATCTGACCATTACTACTGTGAGGGGGCACATATCTGGACATAACTACTATGTACTGGCACAAAGGGGGAATAATTACTATGTGGGGGCATTAAGGGTACTGGTTGTGTATAGTTATGCTTTGGGCAGAGTTAGAGGCGTGACCTAGTATGAAAGGAATATATATAAATATTGTAAACATATTCACGAGATGTTTTTTATTTGCACATATATGTTTATATTTGTATGTGTGGTTTGGGGGGGGGGGGGGGCAGGTACATCCTTTGCACAGGGGCCCTTTGCTGCCTGTGTCAGCCCCTGCTATGAATGTCTTAAATTTGTGGGTGCAGGTCCCACCCCTGGGGAACCCTCTCCTAACTCAATATCAGGGCCCCAAAGTGAACGGAGAGCAAGCCACACGTGTGCAGCTACCCCTGCATTCACCACTATGTTACTTCTGAAAATAGCCAAGCGCTGGCTCAGCTATTTTATGAAGTCCCACAGCAGTAAATGGAAAGGACGCAATGTATGTGCAGTGTGCTATTTAAGATATAGTAGTAGTGATGTCATACTAAGCAAAATACATTAATACAGCACCAGAACTAAACTAATTATATAAATACAGCACCAGAACCAAGCCTGGAACATAAATACAGCACCAGAACCAAGTCCATTATATAATTACAGCACCTGATCCAAGCTCAGTACATACATACAGCACCAGAACCAAGTCCATTACATAGAAACAGCATTGGAACCAAGCACATGAATATAGCCCTAGAACCACGCATGGTACATAAATAGAGCACAGGAACCAATCACAGTACAGTGTGAAGCTACAGCTCCAAGTACGTCCTTAACAGGTATAAAGGTATGCTACCACCTATCATCACGCTGTCAATCATATGAGTGACTACAGCACTGATCTGACACCCCCACTGATTAACTGTTTGCAACAGCCAGTTAACTCAGATGACTGAGCTTTGTCCATTTTTTTTTTTTTTTCAACTGCACCCCCATCCAGTGGTACCTGTGAAGAGAAAGATACTTTCCCGCTCCTTACCACTTAGGATTTGGCTCCCTGCACTTCGAGTCAGTCTGTAAACATCCTCATGGACGGGAGCACTAGTGCCACTGCAGCCATTTACAGCCCTATTGACATGTCCTGAAGTGGCTGAACTTTCTAGACCAAAAAATATGTATTTTATAAGGGTTTCTTTTAAATAATATACATTTATACTTATTCTGTATATATGGACCACTTCTGTCCTGTATACTGGGGTTATCCTCAGTATCTGCTCTTATTCTGTATATATGGACACTGCACAGTACCATTTCTGCTGCCCTGTATACTGGGGTTATCCTCAGTATCTGCTCTTATTCTGTATATATGGACACTGCACAGTACCATTTCTGCTGCCCTGTATACTGGGTGTTATACTCTGTATCTGCTCTTAGTCAATATATATGGACATTGAACAGGGCCCTGAGGAAGGGGTTTGAATTAAAGGGTCACAAGGGGCTGCTAGTTGTTTTTTAAATTTTTTATATTGAATAGTCTCTTTCATTTTGGGATCTTTGTGATGCAAGGGCATTATGTTGATGGTGTGATTTGGGGCTGTGGTCTTTAAAAAGGGTCAGAGTACATGTCTGTTAAAAAAATAAAAAAATTGATTCTGGTGTTTGTTCACACCATGCAGCAAAGAAGAAGTCCTTGGACAAAGCAGAATCCACCTGCTTTCACACCAACAAGGTAGCAGGCCTTAATCCAGGCCCAAACTCCCAGGTCCCAAAACAGAGACTGACAGAGCTCCACTGTCAGAAAGGAGTAATCCACACCACCTGACAGAGCTGCCTGTGTTTTATAGCCTAAAACCAAGACCCGGCCTGGAACGTGGGGAGTAGTCACCCACCCAGCACTTTGCCTACTCTTAGTAAGAGCCATCCCGGATCAGCTATAAAGCCATACTAAAATAGTAAAGTGTCAATTAGTATTAGCTGCCGCTGACACCTGAAAATACCGGCTCTTACTTCACCAAGGCCATGGACCTCGTTGACACATACCTTCCGTCAACATCGGACCCTTGCGCCTTCCTACAATATATATATCTCTATATCCACTAGCTGAAGGACACTATATCAACACTATACACTATAGCAGTGACATCTACAGCACCCCGCCCCCTTAACAGTGACCTCCACAGCCCCCCACCACTTAACACTGACCACCCCACAGTGCCCCATCCCTTAAAATTGGACCTCCACAGCAGCCCACCCCTTAACTTTGACCTTTACAGCAGCCTTCCCCTTTAACAGTGAGTTTCACAGCACACCACCCCCTTGACAGTGACCTCCACAGGGGCCCGCCCCTTAACAGTGGCCTTTACAGCAATCTGCCCCTTAACCCTGACCTCCATAGCGAACCATCCCCTTAACTGTGAACTCCACAGCAGCCTGCCCCTAAGGTGGCCAGAGGTCCAGTTTTAGGCCGGAAAGTCCAGCTTTCAGACTCCATGTCCTCCATCTGGCGCAGGGCCTGGATGGACACAAGGATGTCCTTTTGAACAGCTCACTCTCAGCAGCACTATGCTGTCTGAGTGTGAGCTGCATGGAGAAAGTCACCATCCCTCCCTACCCTGCAGCTGACAGAAGTTGATTTTTAACTTCATTTTTTCAATCCCTACCGACTGAAGAGTGGGGGGGCATGGCCTAACTTGATCAGGGGCATGGCTTAGAGGGATCTAGGGCAGGGTTTTAAGTTAATCTTTTGAGGGTGGACACATTATTGCAGGGATCGTGTCTGGGGTCCTTCCTGCAAAAGTGACGCCCCTCTGGGCACATTACTAGCTCATTTGCATACCAAATAAACTGGATTTTCAGAGGATAAAAACATCTTTTGCTGGAACAAAGGCACATCTTGAAATAAGGTACTACTAGTAAGTGCTATTAGGCCATGGCTTTACTTCAATAGCAATTATCCTGGTGACAGATTTCCTTTAAAGCTCTCCTACAGCAGTGAAGAAAAATGGGTGGGTTGTTATGGTAACAGTCATGTGACCAAGCTTCTATTGGCTAATGCATTTTTTGGGAATATCTCAGGAATGGTATGTCCTTGATTGCTGAAACCTGGTCTAAAACCTTTCCGGACACCTGATGTACCTGTGTGTCAAATTTCGTGATTGTAAAAGTGCGGATTCCTTTAGCGGACATACATAGATATACACACACATACACTCAGCTTTATATATATATATATATATATATATATGTACAGTGGATATAAAAAGTCTACACACCCCTGTTAAAATGTAGGGTTTCTGTGATGTAAAAAAATGACGTGTCTGGATCAGTGTCGGCCACAGAGCTTATTTTCTCTGTGCCCGTTGAACCTCGTGCAGCGTCCCACTAGCTTATGTGGGAACTGCAAAAGCTTTTTGTTGTATTCTGTAATTTCATGCTGCATTGTATTACCATGTGAAATCCCTTTTTACCAGGCTGTCAGGTGCAAAACATCCATGTCACCACTGGGTAGAGTAGCACCACCGTATATATAGGGCAGGACAGGCCTAGTTAGGGTTGTTGAGAGTTGGAAGTGTGAAGAAGAAGGAGATGGAGTGAGGAGCTAAGGGGGAAGGAGAGGTCACATCTCCTCTCAGCTCTCTCTGGAGCTCCACGGCCCAGAGAAGCCATCGTGCACCTCAGTATTAAAGCCAGGAAGACAAGCAGAGGAAAGTCTACATTCTACTATTCACTCTACAGGGGTAACAAGTAAATATTTGGTCAAGTTTATTATTGGATAAAGGCAAAGGAAGGACAAAGCCATTATTCTAGGCTCTAGGCGCCTTTGTATCCAGGTGAAGGACTTATTAGCTTCCGGCAGCCTCACCGTTATTCTAAGGACAGATAAGGGTTCTGTTGTATCACTTGTGTAGAAGATCAAGACTGGAACTACCTCAATTGAGACTGAAGAAAGGCAAGGAGCTGAATATCAGTGAGTACCTAACTAACTACCCTAGCCTGACACATTACTACCAGCACAGCCTGTTAATGGGATTAATCATATCCAACTTGCATGTATACCAGAGACTGTTTTATTACTGGATGTAAACTGTTATCCGGAACCTGGTTATAATAAAGTTTACAGTTGGATTTAAAACTGTCTCATTCTTCTAATTCCATACTACTACAACTCTTAACATTTTGCACCATCAAGGTGCTGGCGTCACGACAATATCTAAGTCAGGGGCCCAGCTGCACAAGCACTCAGCACCGATTCACCATTAATGGCATCTCAATCTCCACCTGGCCGGTTTCCCTGTAACCGAGTGTGCCCCCCGGAGAATCCAGTGCTGTTCTCCCCTTCACAGCACTGCTGGCTCAGGGAGGCGTCTGCTAAATCATGAGTAACCGATGAACCATATGTACATTCCGGCCCACCGTGAACCTCACGTGTTTTACCCCTGCGGACTGGCACGCTGCACTCGCATGGACATTTCTTATGCCATCCACACAGAGGACTTCAAGACATTATGGAATGATATTCATAAATCAAAGGACGAGGTCACGTTGGAGGAAGTGGACAATTTATTCTAATGTCTTTACTCGCAGTTCTTCAGACACTTTAGAATCCACTTATCAGCAACCCAGCTCGCCAAGGTGATGGCATCTGTGGCATCAGAGCATTCCTCAGTAAGGACTACCTGATCCGAGTGCTGGGATTCATCACGAAGCTGGCCATCAATAGCATCCAGTATTGAACACATGGACGACTTTCATCTCGGACCTTGTCCACAATGTTTGGGACCCCCCGGACGTCTTACATGTCTTAGACATGATCCCTGCAGTGCTAACTACATGTTATACTGCTTCTTACCTTTCTGTTACAGCAGCTGTGAGACCTGCACATACTAAGGCTTATTTATGAAGATTTTCGGGTGTTACCTTTCAGCTGTGATTGTGTAGCCTGCACTGTAGGAATGAGCTGGAGTCGGCGTGTTTGCTGAACTGTCCTCCAGTTATCAGCCATAACCTCATACATTTCATGATCAACATGCATTGCCATTGTGGTCACCCCGACACTGGTCGTTAATCCATTCTTGTTGATAAAGCACTTTTTTACAGTTTCTCTTCTAAATCTTGTGGTTTTGCTCCTTCTGTGTTGTATTTTATTTGTGTTAAATTAATGTCCTGTTTGTAAAATAAACGTTGTTTTTTCTCTTCCGTTGAAAAAAAATAAAATACAAATTGCATTGTGATTTGGAAGCCAAAAGCAGGAGTGGGTACAAAACATAGAAGACATGCTGTTCTGTCTTCATACATGTTCACACAGTGTGCAGTCTGACATTCAGCATAAACCATTCCTGTCTTCCAAATACAGTAAGAGGACTGTTCTTTGTAGTCTAACTTGTTTATTGGTAAAACACGAGTATTTGATTGATTGATTGGTAATACTATAAGGATACAAATAACATGTATAAGTATAAACTATAGATAGCATGTACTATAACACTACAGTAACACTGACGCACATGGTAAAATGGATGCCTGTACAAAGATTGCATGGCTAGCTAACAGTAAACACAATTTCCTGAGTAACAGTTATAACTAGCTGAACAGCTCTGCATAACATGATGTCCCTGAAACAAAGGTAGATCTCTCACCAGATATGTTTTTACAAAGATGGTGGAGTTTGAGAAGGAGACATGCATAGACAGCTCTGTACTGTGTCCTGGAGACTTCTCTTTCCCAGGATGCTTTGCGCTCCCACAATGCTTTGCACCACCCACAATGCAGCAGTCTTTGTAACAAGAAAAACAAAGTGTAATACAATTTAACACCGCTAGATGGTACCATAACCACATTAACCCCTTAGGGACTTAGAACGTACCGGTACGCCATGTTTGCCGAGTCCTTAAGGACCCAGGACGTACCGGTACGTCCTAACTTTAAAACGACATTGCAGCGCGGCGGGGGTTAATCGGAACAGGATGTCCGCTGAAATCATTCAGAGGGCATCCTGTCACAACGCCGGCAGGGGGGTCACATCGGCGATCGCCGGAAACTGCAGGTCAATTCAGACCTGCGGTTTGCGGCATTTACCTGGTGCGGCGGCATCGTCGGTGGTGCCATCGGGTCCCCATGCGGCTGTAGGGGGGACCCGATGGCATGGAAGGCAGCGCGATGCCTTCCTGAGGCATCGCGCTGCCTTCCGGTGACGAGCCTGTGAGATCCAGCCCCCTGGATCTCACAGGCAGGAAGCTGTATGAGTAATACACACTGTATTACTCATACAGCCAATGCATTCCAATACAGAAGTATTGTAATGCATTATAAAGGGGATTAGACCCCCAAAAGTTCAAGTCCCAAAGTGGGACAAAAAATAAAGTGAAAAAAAAAGTTGAAAAAATAAAGTTTCCCCCCCCAAAAATTAAAAGTTTCAAGTTAAAAATAAACAAAAACGTCATTTTCTCCAAATAAAGTAAAAAAAAATTGGTAAAACATAGGGGGAAAAAAAAGTATACATATTAGGTATCACCGTGTCCGTATCAACTGGCTCTATAAACATATCACATGACCTAACCCCTCAGATGAACACTGTAAAAAATTAAAAAATAAAAACTGTGCTAAATAAACAATTTTTTTGTCAGCTTGCATCACAAAAAGTACAACAGCAAGCGATCAAAAAGGCGTTTGCCCACCAAAATAGTACCAATCTAACCGTCACCTCCATCCCGCAAAAAATGAGCCCCTACCTGAGACAATCGCCCAAAAAATAAAAAAACTATGGCTCAGAATATGGAGACACTAAAACATCATTTTTTTGTTTTAAAAAAGCTGTTATTGTGTAAAACTTACATAAATAAATAAAAAGTATACATATTAGGTATCGCCGCCTCCGTATCGACCGGCTCTATAAAAATATCACATGACCTAACCCCTGAGATGAACACCGTAAAAAATAGAAAATAAAAACTGTGCTAAATAAACCATATTTTGTCACCTTACATCACAAAAAGTGTAATAGCAAGCGATCAAATAGTCATATGCACTCCAAAATAGTGCCAATCGAACAGTCATCTCATCCCGCAAAAAATGAGACCTGACCTAAGATAATTGCCCAAAAACTGAAAAAACTATGGCTCTCAGAATATGGAGACACTAAAACATGATTTTTTATATTTTTTTCAAAAATGATATTATTGTGTAAAACTTACATAAATAAAAAAAAAGTATACATATTAGGTATTGCCGCGTCCGTATCGACCGGCTCTATAAAAATATCACATGATTTAACCCCTCAGATGAATACCGTAAAAAATAGAAAATAAAAACTGTGCTAAATTAACCATTTTTTGTCACCTTACATCACAAAAAGTGTAATAGCAAGCGATCAAAAAGTCACACGCACCCCAAATAGTGCCAATAAAACCGTCATCTCATCCCGCAAAAATCATACCCTACCCAAAGTAATCGCCCAAAAACTGAAAAAATTATGGCTCTCAGACTATGGAAACACTAAAACATGTTTTTTTTTGCTTCAAAAATGAAATCATTGTGTAAAACTTACATAAATAAAAAGGAAGTATACATATTAGGTATCACAGCATCCATAATAACTTTCTCTATAAAAATATCACATGAAATAACCCCTCAGGTGAATACCGTAAAAAAATTAAAATTAAAACCGTGTAAAAAAAGCAATTTTTTGTCACCTTACATCACAAAAAGTGTATTAGCAAGCAATCAAAAAGTCACACGCACCCCAAAATAGTGCCAATAAAACCGTCATCTCATCCCGCAAAAATCATACCCTACCCAAGGTAATCACCCAAAAATTCCAAAAATTATGGCTCTCAGACTATGGAAACACTAAAACGTGTTTTATTTTTGCTTCAAAAATGAAATCATTGTGTAAAACTTACATAAATAAAAAATTGTATACATATTAGGTATCGCCGCATCCGTGACAACCTGCTCTATAAAAATACCACATGATCTAACCTGTCAGATGAATGTTGTAAATAACAAAAAAAAACTGAGCCAAAAAGGCTATTTCTTGTTATCTTGCCTCACAAAAAGTGTAATATAGAGCAACCAAAAATCATATGTACCCTAAACTAGTACCAACAATACTGCCACCCTATCCCGTAGTTTCTAAAATGGGGTCACTTTTTTGGAGTTTCTACTCTAGGGGTGCCTCAGGGGGGCTTCAAATGGGACATGGTGTCAAAAAAAACAGTCCAGCAAAACCTGCCTTCATTAATTCTTGTGGAACACCTAAAGGGTTAACAAAGTTTGTAAAATCAGTTTTGTATACCTTGAGGGGTGTAGTTTATAGAATGGGGTCATTTTTGGGTGGTTTCTATTATGTTAGCCTCGTAAAGGGACTTCAAACCTGAACTGGTCCCTAAAAATGGGGTTTTTGAAAATTTCTGAAAATTTTCAAGATTTGCTTCTAAACTTCTTAGCCTTGTAACATCCCCAAAAAAATTTATATCATTCCCAAAATGATCCAAACATGAAGTAGACATATGGGGAATGTAAAGTAAAAACCGTATGGCATTTCTTTCCTTCTGCGCCCTGCCGTGTGCCCGTACAGCTGTTTACGACCACATATGGGGTGTTTCTGTAAACGACAGAATCAGGGCCATAAATATTGGGTTTGGTTTGGCTGTTAACCCTTGCTTTGTAACTGGAAAAAAATTATTAAAATGGAAAATCTGCCAAAAAAGTTACATTTTCAAATTGTATCTCTATATTCCATTAATTCTTGTGGAACACCTAAAGGGTTAACAACGTTTGTAAAATCTGTTTTAAATACCTTGAGGGGTGTAGTTTCTTAGATGGGGTCACTTTTATGGAGTTTCTACTCTAGGGGTGCATCAGGGGGGCTTCAAATGGGACATGGTGTCAAAAAAACCAGTCCAGCAACACCTGCCTTCCAAAAACCGTATGGCATTCCTTTCCTTCTGTGCCCTGCCGTGTGCCCGTACAGCGGTTTACCACCACATATGGGGTATTTATGTAAACTACAGAATCAGGGCCATAAATATTGAGTTTGGTTTGGCTGTTAACCCTTGCTTTGTAACTGGAAAAAAATTATTAAAATGGAAAATCTGCCAAAAATGTGAAATTTTGAAATTGTATCTCTATTTTCCATTAATTCTTGTGGAACACCTAAAGGGTTAACAAAGTTTGTAAAATCAGTTTTGTATACCTTGAGGGGTGTAGTTTATAGAATGGGGTCATTTTTGGGTGGTTTCTATTATGTTAGCCTCGTAAAGGGACTTCAAACCTGAACTGGTCCCTAAAAATGGGGTTTTTGAAAATTTCTGAAAATTTTCAAGATTTGCTTCTAAACTTCTTAGCCTTGTAACATCCCCAAAAATTTTTATATCATTCCCAAAATGATCCAAACATGAAGTAGACATATGGGGAATGTAAAGTAATAACTATTTTTGGAGGTATTACTATGTATTATAGAAGTAGAGAAATTGAAACTTAGAAGTTTCCATTTTTTCAAATTTTTGGTAAATTTGGTATTTTTTTTATAAATAAAAATTATTATTTTTTTACTTCACTTTACAAGTGTCATGAAGTACAATATGTGATGAAAAAACTATCTCAGAATGGCCTGGATATGTCAAAGTGATTTAAAGTTATCAGCACTTAAAGTGACTGGTCAGATTTGCAAAAAATGGCCAAGTCCTTAAGGTGAAATAGGGCTGAGTCCTTGAGGGGTTAATCACTACAGGAATACCAAAACTAAGGCAGACGCGATCTGAAATCATTTTCCCTAACCCTGCTGGGCAGAAAACATGCAAATATTCTGTTCATGTATCGTCTTTGTTTTGGATCCACTCCTGTTTTTTTTGGCATTAGCAATACTGATGGATTACTGACGAAATGCTGACCGAGTGAAGGCGGATGCTTCACAGACAGGATCCGTTTTGCTGGGGGTTATTGTTCTGACGGTTTAGAGGAAGGGCAAAATAATCAGTGACGCCATCACAAACTTACTGCTGACACCCTCTCCACTCTGTTGGGGGGGCTCTACTTGTATAAGCGATTAATAGAACAGGTTCTGTAGACATCTATGTGGAATCAGCTAAGGACAGTGTAAAAGGAGTGCCCCGTGACTGCCCAAATAAGTGAAGTCTGCAGTGACTCTAAGAGCAACGCCTGTCATCTGCATGTCATACTGACTCCCAGTATTATTTCACAACCAAAGCAGACTCCCTATGCGTGTTACTGCAAGGCACAGTGTTCTACATTACCATAAAGGCTCTCTGCAGCCAGGAAATAGCAGTTTTTAACGAAATTCACCGCAAATGAATCCGGAGCGAACCAATTTTTTCCCCAAAAATTTGGCAAACCCGCGAATCGAATTTTTGAAAAATTCTCTCATCTCTAATGACAAGTAAAACCGGTTTTGAACTGCATTGAATATTCAGTAAACAATCTTTGCTCTTAACTTGAAAAGATTAAAATAGACAAATCGCCGGGTCCAGATGGCATACACCCCCATATCCTAAGATAATTTAGTAATGTAATAGACAGACCCTTTTTTCTTATATTTAACGACTCTATAATGACAAGAAGTGTTCCACAGGATTGACCCTTAGCAAATGTGGTGCCAATAAAAAAAAAAACTGTCAAAAACAGACCCCAAAAACTACAGGTTGGTAAGTCCAACATCTGTTGTGGATAAAGTGTTTGAAGGTTTTTTGACAGATGCTATTTTGGAGTATCTCAGTGGAAATACGCCTATAACGCTGTATCAGCATGGTGCATATTCAGATCTGGTCACTCTCACTAGTGAGGTACCACAAGGGTAAGAATTGGGCCCTATTCTCTTCGATATATTTATTAATGATCTTGTAGAAGGCTTGCACAGTAAAATTCTAGTTTTGCAGATGACACTAAACTGTGTAAAGTAATTAACACGGACGACAGTGGACAGTACAGTGCTACAGATGGATCTGGATAGATTGGAGACTTGGGCAGAGAAGTGGCATATAAGGTTTAACACTGATAAATGTAAGGTTATGCACATGGGATGGAATAATGCAAGTCCCCAGTACATACTAAATAGTAAAACACTGGGTAACACTGACATTAAAAACAACTTAGGAATTGTAGTGGACAGCAAACTTAAAGAGTAACTAAACCTTTGTGTCAAATTTTAATATGATGTCCCTAATGCCCTAATAAAACTTTTTCTAATATACTTTATTAATAAATTTTGTATTTTTATTAAACTTTTTACTCCCTAAAGCACACCATTCACTGTGCGCTTAAAACTCAGTTCTCTGTACACCGCTGACAGCTCAGTGGTGTACAGAGTACGGACTGTGAAATTTATGAATGGGGCCGCATAAGCAGGGAGTACTGTAAGGAGCGCATATTGCTGCTCCTGCCGTGCCCCTTGGAGGTTTACTCACTTCTGCCATAACATATGGGTACCATGTACCCATGTACTATGCCAGGATTATATGAGCGGAGCAGGCTGCTGCTTCTGCCTGCTTCGCTAAGCTAAGAGCTGACATGCAGTTCTCTTAGCTTAGCGAAGCAGGAGCCCGGTCCACTCAGCTAATCTTGGCATAGTACATGGATACAGGGTACCCATATGTTATGCCAGGAATTAGTAAACCTCTGGGGGGCACGGGGAGGAGCAGCAATATGTGCTCCCTGCCTGTACTTTCATAAATTTCACAGTCCGTACTCCGTACACCGCTGAGCTGTCCGTGGTGTACAGAGAACCGAGTTTTAAGCGAATGGTGCACTTTAGGGAGGAAAAAGTATAATAAAAATACATTAATTAATAAAGTAAATTAGAAAATGTTTTATTAGGACATCTTAATAAAATTTGACACAAAAGTTTAGTTACTCTTTAACTGTAGAAACCAGTGTCAGGCAGCTGCTGCCAAGGCCAATAAAATTATGGGGTGCATCAAAAGGGGCAGATACAAGTGATGAGAACTTTACAAATCACTAGTCAGACTGCACATGGAGTATTGTGTACAATTCAGGGCTCCTGTGAACAAGAAAATTAGGGTCATTTAGTTTAGAAAAAAGACGATTGAGGCGCAATCTAATAACTATGTATAAATATACTAAGGGTCAGTACAGAGATCTCTCCAATGATCTATTCATACCCAGGACTGTGATGAGGGGACATCCTCTAAATCTAGGAAAGGAAGAGGATTCTTTACTGTAAGGCCTCTTTCAGATGGGCGTTGAGGGAAAAGGTGCGGGTACGTTGCGGGAACATGTGCGATTTTTCCGCGTGAGTGCAAAACATTGTAATGCGTTTTGCACACGCGTGAGAAAAATCACGCATGTTTGGTACCCAAACCCGAACTTCTTCACAGAATTTCGGGCTTGGGATCGGTGTTCTGTAGATTGTATTATTTTCCCTTATAACATGGTTATAAGGGAAAATAATAGCATTCTTAATACAGAATGCATAGTAAAATAGCGCTGGAGGGGTTAAAAAAAAAGAATAATAATTTAACTCGCCTTAATCCACTTGATCGCGCAGCCGGTATCGCTTCTGTCTTCTTTCTTTGCTGTGTGCAGGAACAGGACCTGTGGTGACGTCACTCCGGTCATCACATGGTCCATCACATGATCCATCACCATGGTAAAAGATCATGTGATAGATCATGTGATGACCGGACCAGAGTGACGTCACCACAGGTCCTGTTCCTGCACACAGCAAAGAAAGAAGACAGAAGTGATGCCGGCTGCGCGATCAAGTGGATTAAGGTGAGTTAAATTATTTTAATATTTTTTTTAACCCCTCCAGCGCTATTTTACTATGCATTCTGTATTCAGAATGCTATTATTTTCCCTTATAACCATGTTATAAGGGAAAATAATAATGATCGGGTCTCCATCCCGATCGTCTCCTAGCAACCGTGCTTGAAAATCGCACCGCATCCGCACTTGCTTGCGGATGCTTGAGATTTTCACGCAACCCTATTCATTTCTATGGGGCCTGCGTTACGTGAAAAACGCACAAAATAGAGCATGCTGCGATTTTCACGCAACGCACAAGTGATGTGTGAAAATCACCGCTCATGTGAACAGCCCCATAGAAATGAATGGGTCCGGATTCAGTGCGGGTGCAATGCGTTCAACTCACGCATCGCATCCGCGCGGAATACTCACCCGTGTGAAAGGGGCCTAAGAGCTGCGAGACTATGTAACTCTCTGACAGAGGCGGTGATGGTGAACTCACTAAAAGAGTTCAGGAGGTGCTCGATGCATTTCTGGAGTGTAATAACAGGTTATAGTCACTAGATTTTATGAGAAGGGTCGTTCCAGGGAGTTATTCTGATTGCTTGATTGAATTTTATTTCCTTAAAATGAGGAAAATTGGCTTTTTTGCCTTCCTTTGCAGGATAACAGGCTGAACTGGATGGACGCATGTGTTATTTCAGCCTTACAAACTGTTACTATAGGATACCGAAAATGCACAAATAAATATTCCCTCCCTAAATCCATAGGCGACATGCCTGACTGGAGACTCTACTATAAACCATAGACTGGATTAGACAAAAGATGGACGTAAAATGTAGATCCGTAAAATCTTACCAGTTCCTCTTTGTGTCTGTCTCTACTCCCCTCCTACTCAACAACAGTTGCCAATGATATCAATATAGCAACACTCAAAGTAGGGATTCCTTGAGATTCTCCTTGAGTACCTACCTCTAATGACTCAGAGATACGCATGAATGTCAAATCACACAATTCATAGACTGTCTCCCTAATCACCATAAATTAGGAGCTCTTCCTTTCTCTCTCAAATAGTAGATTTCTACTATGGTACAACCAAGAACCCACATCCGGTTCTAAAAGTGCTGTCAACTTTATCCATATCTACTAAGAGAACGTACTATGTTTGAAAAGGCTTCACAGTTTTAAAGGGGTTGTACAAGCAATGGGTGGTGAGGCCAGGGTGTTTTCAATTAACCCTGCCCCCTGGCCCAGACACGTAAAAGGGAAGCTTACTTGCTTGATTCCAGGGCAGGCTCCCTACTCCTTCTCCAGGTCTGCAATGCTCTGCTGGACTCCATCACTGAAAACTTTTGATTTGACGATGCCTGCAGCAATTCACTGGCCATGACAGTGACCAGCTCCCTATATGTCATGACAAGTGGTCACATGATGCAATAGGTCACCGCTGTGCCAATGATTGGCTGCAGATGGCATAAAACTGGATGTTTTCAGCAAGGGAACCCAGCGGAGTATTGCAAGCTGGGAGGAGAAGGAACCAGCACCAGGAGGCAGGTAAGTAAGCTTCCCTTTACAAGTCAGGCCAAGTGGGGTTTCCATAACCCCCCTCATTCTTGCAAGAACCCCATTAAGGCCCTGCAGTTGACGTCCAACTCTGCCCACTGGTAATCTACTAGCATAATATAATTGTACAGTTGTACATAGCAGTCTATTAGTAAAGGGGTTGTCTGGTCACTGTGGGTTCAGCTAATTTTTCTGGGGGAAGGTGCAGCCGGTTGCACATAGAGTATGTGTAGCATTACTTGATAGTCTTTCAAATGAACCATCCATACAACACACCCCTCTCTTTGATATCCATGTACCCTAGTAGGGGCCACCTCCTGTGAATTTATGCAAGTTAGCAACACAAACTCAGGAGCACCACCAAATGGCAAAAATGTATCAAGAATGACAGCAAACCAAGAAGTACTATAAAGAGCTGTGCTAAGTCATAACTTTTCTCTGCAGCTCCTTAGGGCGGTGTTCAAAATTTTTCTAATCTCTTTAAATGACGTGGGAAAGAAAGAACGTCAACAAATGACTTTCGCTGATAAAAAGGTGACTGCAAATGTTCTTAAGGTGGACTTAAATGACATATTGAGCAATTGAGAGATTATTTCAATGCATGCTATAAAAGGTGACCTAATACTATTTTACCTCTAAACAGCATGCGTTGTTATCAAAAAGAAAATCAATGAAAGATGCAAATTACTATACTGTACAATAATCATTGTGTTGCTTTCTTTGTTTTACATGCTGACTGGTGTGAAAGTAGGAATTAGACCTACCGGTAATTGTTATTCCAGGAGGCTGACATGACAGCACCACATGGAGGATGCCCCCCATTGCTGGGACAGGAACAGAGAGAAGTGAAAAGTGGCCGACCACCCTCACCCACCAGTGTTTTTAAAATTTTCAACAAGGATGGATGAACCTAAACAGGGAAATTTCATTATGCTTCACAAATTAATACAGTAAATGTAACACAACAAAAGAAAAGGGTGGGAAATCAGGAAGTTGTCATGTCGGACTCCTAGAAAAAATTACCGGTAGGTCTAATTCCGACTTTCCAGGACGTCCCCCATGACAGCACCACATGGAGAAATACCAGATAAGTAGCCTGATTACAGAGGGACTACAGCTTGGAGGAATTTGCGCCCAAAACGCTGATCTTGTCTGTTTGTCTAATCTATAATATCTACAAAATGCTATACGATCGTGCCCAAGTCGCCGCTTCGCAAATTTGTTCCATTGAAGCCTCTGCAGATTCCGCCCATGAAGCAGCCACCATTGTAGTGGAATGGGCTTTAATATTCTGTGGACATGAAATTCCTTGGAGATATTTGTAAGCCTCCATAATGGCCATTTTTACCTATATGGCCAATGTTGCCTTGGAAGCTTTCTTCCCCTTGTTTCGGCCTGCAAATTGAATGAAAAGATTTGTATCTTTCCTAAAATTGTTTGTAGATTCTAATTAGGTTAGAAGAGATCTTTGTCATTCTTTGGCTCCACACAAAAGGATGGCAATACTATTTCTTGGTTTAAATGAAAAGAGGAAGGAAGGTAGGATCTAGGATCTAATTTTAGAATGACTCTTCTAGAATTTTAAGGTAAGGTTCCCTAGTGTTTAATGTCTGGATCTCTCCTATTCTGCAGACCAATGTTATCACCACAAAAAATGCCTTTTTAGGGATAGATCCTTTAGGCCTCATGCACATGGCCGTTGTTTTGGTCAGCATCCGAGCCGCAGTTTTGGCAGCTCGGATGTGGACCCATTCGATTCAATGGGGCTGCAAAAGATGCTCTGTTGCTCTGTTCCGTGGTCTGCAAAAAAAAAATATCCTGTCCTATTCTTGTCTGCACTTTGCAGACAAGAATAGGCAGTTATATTAAAGGCTGTCCGTGCCGTTCCGCAAATTGCGGAACGCACGCGGACGCCATCCGTGTTTTGCGGATCCGTGATTTGCGGACCGCAAAACACACAACGGTTGTGTGCATGTAGCCTTATCAAAATGTTTCATTAGTAGGGATGAGCGAATCAACTTCAGATTCACATAAAACTTTCTTTCAATACTGTATGTAGAGAACCCGAGTTCCGGAAATGTTTTTTTTACAGTATAAATCAATTTCTGAAGTTATTATGCGAAGTCTCGTGAGAAGTAATAACTTCGGCTCATCAGAGCCAATACATTCTAATACTGTATGGAGCACTCGCTCCGTACAGTATTGAAACAAAGCTTTATGAGAATCGATTTCGGATGTGTCATCTGAAGGCGATTCGCTCATCCCTATTCATTAGCTAAACCATTTAGAACCACCGTTAAGTCCCAAGGAGGGAGAGATGTTTTTAAAGTTGGTCTAATTCTTATGGTTGCTTTTATGAACCTATCCACGCCACAAAAGTCTTTAGAACATATAACTACACCGCTGAACAGCAAATATATTTTTTCTTTTTGCACTAATACACGTCACAAAAGGCTTTAGAACATAAAACTGCACCACACAAGGGCAAATAAAGACGTATAAATATTCCCTTGTGATAAACCCTGTTAATACCTGTATCAAACAGCACTTGCACTCTAATAAGAATGGTTTGCTGGAATTACAGAGCTGTATAATGGCAATTTGGGTGCCCAGTCAGTCAAGCAAGGTGTAATAGGATTTTTCCTATAACCCAGGCTGTAACGTCCCCTACTGAACCCTGTTCAACATAAATGCTTTGGAATGATTCCTCCCTATCCTTTCCCTACACCTTGAATAATCTTTCCCTGCACTTGTAAATCATTTTTTTTGCACAATGAAGTCTTTCCTAGCACTGTCCCTAGCGCCTGCTGCATGTGCAGCATCCCACTCAAGACACGTGGGAACTGCAAAATTACTGAAAAACTGCATTACTGTGTTGCATGTCATTCTGCATTACATCACCTGTTGTATCCCTGTTCATAGGCTGGTTAGGTGTGCTTTATACATGCCACCACTAGAGGGGGATAGCACTCAGTCTATATAAATACCTTAGTCAGGCCTAGTGTGGGTTGTTGTTGGTGGGAGTTGCTGTTGTGGTTGCTAGTGAAGTGATTCAGGTCAGTTGAGACTCCACATCACAGAGTAGTGAGTGAAGTCAGAAGCAGCTATGTGGTAGTGCCAAGGTATGAGGAGCAGGAGAGCGTTTTCCTCCTGTGGTCCTCTTAGCTCCTTTCATCCTACAACCAGAGGATAGAGTTGCGTCCCTGGAAGAAAACCAAGCAGAGAGACATTGGTGATAACAGCCACTACCTAAGGCTTAATGGGCACCTTTGCACATGGTGGAGGACAATCTAGCTACAGGCAGTCTCACCATAAAGTATAGAAGACAGATTAGCTAACTGTTCAAGGGCTTGGAAGATACAGAAATTATAGAACTAAGCATACCCCAAAAGAGTACTACTGAACCACAGCCTGAGTCAGGACCTAGCCAAAGCCTATTAACAGTGGATCAACAGAATTTCTCTAAATATCAAGAGACTGTATTCTGTCTGGATGTTTATGCTGCAACTAAAACCAGCAACAGTAAAAGTTGTGAGTTGTATCCTACCACTGTCTACCTCATTCTTCAATACCACCACTACAACTTGTTGTACCACCATAAACGGTACTGGCGTCACGACAAATCCCACCAAGGGACCCAGCCGCCACAAGCACCCTAAACACCGCCGTCATCAAGGGCAACTGCGCCCAAGCAACTTAAGCAGGGAGGAATCATAACTTGAGATGGAAAAAAATGGTGAATATTCAAAAAAACTAATATATAGCACTATTACAAATATAATGATATATTCCTTTTTGACCCATGCCTGTATTGATCAGTAATATTCGCATATTATGCGATCATTACATTGCCGATTTTTCTGGAATGGTAATTGGGAGCTATGTTGCATATGAAAACACCCTGAGCTGGCCCTACAGTGGAAAACCCCAAAAAGTGACCCCATTCCGGAAACTACGCCCCTCAAGGAATATTTCAAGGTGTGTAGTGAGCACTTTGACCCATCAGGCGTTTCACAGAATTAGGAAACACTTGGCAGTGAAAATGAAAAATGTAATTTTTTTCACAAAAAAAGTTGCTTTACACCCACATTTTTCACTTTTGCAAAGGGTAACAATACAAAATGCACTCCACATTTTTTTCCCATTTCCCTCTAAATATGGCAACACCACATATGTGCTCAAAAAATGATGTATGGGTGCACAGCAAGCTTCAGAGTGGACGGAGCACCATATGGCTTTTGGAGAGCGGATTTAGCTGGAATGGTAATTGGGAGCTATGTCGCATATGAAGACACCCTGAGGTGGCCCTCCAGTGGAAACCCCCCTAAAGTGACCCCATTCTGGAAACTAAACACCTCAAAGAATATTTCAAGGTGTGTAGTGAGCACTTTGACCCATCAGGCGTTTCACAGAATTAGGAAACACTTGGCTGTGAAATGGAAAAAAAAGGAAAATTTCGAGAAAATGTTGCTTTATACACACATTTTTGACTTTCACAAGGGGTAACAGGACAAAATGCACCCCAAATTTTGTTCCCAATTTCCCCCTGAATATGGCAATACCCGATATGTGTTCAAAAAATTATGTATGGTAGTGTTGAGCGAGCAAGCTATGCTATGCTATTCTCCGCACATCCGAGTGCTCGGCCGAATACTGCAGGTGCTCGAGTACAATTTAATACAATGAAAGTCAATGGGAGACCCGAGCATCAAACCAGGCACCCCCTGCTCTGAAGAAGAGAGGGTGTCTGGTTCACAAAAAAGGTTAGAAATTGATGGAAATCCGATCAAAATGGTTTGGAAACAGCATTAAGAGGACGGCTAGATGCTTCTTGGACTCCTATTATCTGCGACATAACATAACCACGCAAAGGCTATATACCAAAAGCCAGGTATATGCAAGCTATCAATCTATCCATGAGACAGATGACAGGCTTAGTCAGCATACCTTACAATGACAGCCTTGTGCACTATGAGACATTTCAAACCAGCTCTCATCTGACTGGGTGGACCTGTGCACCTAGATCAATATCATTAGGGTGACAAAAAAAATTCTGATTGTCCTAACATAATATTCAATAACCTTTCTATACAGTTTTGTCATGTAAAAACTAACTTGCATAAACATGGGCATATGGAAAAGACATGCAAATGAGCAGAATCTGCCTTGTTTTTCAGCTGAAAAACCATTTGCATGGAAAATTTGCGATCTACACTCATGAACAGCACCATCTATTGGTTTCATAGTCTTATGACAAGATTATTAGTGTAGCTTTTTGCATTGAAAATTTGCGATAAAAATTTGCGATTGGAATATTCGCGATCTACACTACTCATGAACAGCGCCATCTATTGGTTTCATAGTCTTATGATAAGACAATTACTCTTGTCATAAGACTATGAAACCAATAGATGGTGCTGTTCATCTTGCTGGGGCGCTAGTAAGTGGGGCACACTGCTCCACAGAGTCCACACAATGTGTAGCACACAGCCTATAATAGCCTGCGCTAACACTGAGGTGTATATCGGATTGCTGCTATCATTCACACATCTTCTAGCACTTTATCTGCGGTAATATAAGCTTGCTACGGTGTATCTGAGGACTATTTCCCTGCTTGTAATGACTCATGAACAGCACCATCTATTGGTTTCATAGTCTTATGACAAGACTATGAATCCAATAGATGTGCAGCGTCCCACTAAGTGTGTGTGGGCACTGCTTAAAAGCACTTTTTATATTATTAAGAGTACTAGGTTGTCATGTATAACTTTGCATTTGTGTATCTGCAAATTCCCTGTTAACAGGCCTATTAGGTGTAATTTATACATCCCGCCACTAGATGGGGATAAAGTTCAGGTCCTATATATATACCTAGGTCAGGCCTAGTTAGTCAGTTGGAGGATTAGTTCAGTTGAGACCAGAGATGAGTGGTAGAGATGAGAGGTGTTGAAACCAGGATGTAGTTCAGAAGTGAGCAGATCTGAGGTAGTCAGATCAAGTTAGTGGGAGGAAAGATAGAGTGAAGACTTTGCAACACAGATTAGTGAGTGGAGCCAACTTCGCTAGAAGGTGTTTACTCAGATGTTAGGCACAGAAGAGCGTTTTC
This sequence comes from Bufo bufo, assembly GCF_905171765.1. Taxonomy (NCBI): domain Eukaryota; kingdom Metazoa; phylum Chordata; class Amphibia; order Anura; family Bufonidae; genus Bufo; species Bufo bufo. The sequence continues at coordinate 391,754,704 of NC_053392.1, forward strand.
CTTCTGTAGCTGGACTATAGACTTGCATCCCTGACCAGTAGGAGAAGAGTTTGCCTCCCTGGAAAAGAAAACAAGCATTCCTGGGAATTCATCAGTGATAAGAGCCATTATTGAGGGCCACAGACACCTTTGCATGGTGGAGGTTTTATAGCTTCAGGCAGCCACACCAACCTTCTAAGAGACAGTTGAGTTTTCCTGTCTAAAAATATTCAGGTGGTAGGGAAAGTCAAGGAATAGGATCCAACGCATCTAAAGGAACCAGGTACACCTAACCCACTGCTCCAAAACCAAGAAACCTAAACAGCCTTAAAACAGTGGATTTGCAGAATTAACTCTGTACCATCTAGAGACTGCATAATTGTACTGCTGCAACCAAGAGACATCCAAAATAAAAGTTGTGAGTTGCATCTTACCACTGTCTACCTCATTAATACTACCTATGGTTGTACCACCATTAACGGTACTGGCGTCACGACAAAAACCATCAAAAGACTCATCCGCAACAAGCACCCTAAGCACCCCTAACATCAAGGGCACCTCAACCACCATCTTGGCTGATGCTTCCTACCACAGAGCATGCCCCGGAGGATTTCGTGCTGTCCACCTCAACACTGTGCTGCCAGCCCAAGGAGGCTATCTGCTAATCGTGAGTAAACTAATGAACTGTGTGTTATACCATTTGACCCCTCATCGGTCCACCGTGAACCTTACGTGTTCCCCCTGCGACTGGCTGGCTGCAGATGGCGCTCTTCATGAGTAGTGGTAGGCAGGGTGTGCAGACGCAGTACAGAGGCAAATTACCAGTTCTTAAATCAAACTTCCATGTTTATTCACACATAAAGCAAAAACAAAACGTCACTTTGCAGTCTTGGTGTTAGTTTTTACACAATGGAAAGTCCACATAGCAAAAATCACCTTGTTGGCAGTTCTGACTCCAGCAGTCCATAGCAAGCTTTTAGGGGCCCGTTTCCCTTACAGACGGGTCTCAGCCCTCCAGCACGACACAAGCCTCAGAACCCAGTACACACACCTCCTGAGCTCCACTGTAAGACTGAGGTAATCCTCCTCACCTGACAGTGCTGGCTGTTTTTTAGGCCTGTCAAAACCCAGCCTGGAACATGAGGAGTAGTCACCCACCCAGCACTTTGACTACTCCCAGGAAGAGCCGTCCCAGATCAGCTATACTCCATTGAGGCCAGGAACCTCAGTGACACATACCTATTATCCACGATGATTCCTTGTACCTTCTTACAATATATATATATATATATATATATATATATATAAAACTACCACTAACTGCAGGTCTTTTTCACAATTTTCTTTTTAAAAATAACCCTCAAAAATGTGCAGATGTAAATGAGCACACTACTGATTGGTGCTCTGCAGCACACACACAGGCAGTGATCACCCCATATTAGACTCCCTGATCACCCCCCTGTCATTGATCACCCCCCTGTAAGGCTCCATTCAGACGTCAGTATGTCTTTTGCGGATCCACGGATCCGCGGATCCGCAAAACACGGACACTGCAGATCCGCAAAACACGGACACCGGACAATGTGCTTTTCGCATTTTGCGGATCCGCACATTGCCAGAACTATATAGAAAATGCCTTTTCTTGTCCACAATTGCGGACAAGAATAGGACATGTTCTATAGGCTCTACAAAAAACGCAGTGTTCGCCCGATCAGGCCTGATCTTGTGCGCACACTTGCGTTCAGTCCGCCCCACCGCAGTGACAGAATAAATTTTTTTCTGATCACTGCAAAAACACCGTAAAATCGCTGCGGCGCTATAAAGATCACTTTTGAGGGGCATGGCGAGTTCATAGAAGATTTTTTTTTTTTTGTCAATAAGTTAGCGGAAATAGATTATTTTTTTTTTTCTTACAAAGTCTCATATTCCACTAACTTGTGACAAAAAATAAAATCTCACATGAACTCACCATACCCCTCATGGAATCCAAATGCGTAAACATTTTTAGACATTTATATTCCAGACTTTTTCTCACGCTTTAGGACCCCTAAAATGCCAGGGCAGTATAAATACCCCACAAGTGACCCCATTTCGGAAAGAAGACACCCCAAGGTATTCGCTGAGGGGCATATTGAGTCCATGAAAGATAGAACTTTTTGTCACAAGTTAGCGGAAAGGGAGACTTTGTGAGAAAAAAAAAAATCTATTTCCGCTAACTTGTGCCAAAAAGAAATAACTTTTTTGAACTCGCCATGCCCCTCACGGAATACCTTGGGGTGTTTTCTTTCCAAAATGGGGTCACATGTGGGGTATTTATACTGCCCTGGCATTTTAGGGCCCCTAAAGCGTGAGAAGAAGTCTGGAATCCAAATGTCTAAAAATGCCCTCCTAAAAGGAATTTGGGCCCCTTTGCGCACCTAGGCTGCAAAAAAGTGTCACACATGTGGTATCTCCGTACTCAGGAGAAGTAGGGCAATGCGTTTTGGGGTGTATTTTTACATATACCCATGCTGTGTGTGAGAAATATCTCTCTAAAATGACAACTTTGTATAAAAAAATGGGAAAAGTTGACTTTTACAGAGATATTTCTCTCACCCAGCATGAGTATATGTAAAAATACACCCCAAAACACATTGCCCTACTTCTCCTGAGTACGGCGATACCACATGTGTGACACTTTTTTGCAGCCTAGATGGGCAAAGGGGCCCACATTCCAAAGAGCACCTTTCGGATTTCACCGGCCATTTTTTACAGATTTTGATTTCAAACCACTTCTCACGCATTCGGCCCCTAAAATGCCAGGGCAGTATAACTACCCCACAAGTGACCCCATTTTGGAAAGAAGACACCCCCAGGTATTTCGTGATGGGCATAGTGAGTTCATGGAAGTTTTTATTTTTTGTCACAAGTTAGTGGAATATGAGACTTTGTAAAAAAAAAAAAAAATCATAATTTTCCGCTAACTTGTGACAAAAAATACAAAATTCTAGGAACTCGCCATGCCCCTCATGGAATACCTTGGGGTGTCTTCTTTCCAAAATGGGGTCACTTGTGTGGTAGTTATACTGCCCTGGCATTCTAGGGGCCCTAATGTGTGGTAAGTAGTTTGAAATCAAAATGTGTAAAAAATTACCTGTGAAATCCTAAAGGTGCTCTTTGGAATGTGGGCCCCTTTGTCCACCTAGGCTGCAAAAAAGTGTCACACATGTGGTATCGCCGTACTCAGGAGAAGTTGGGCAATGTGTTTTGGGGTGTCATTTTACATATTCCCATGCTGGGTGAGAGAAATATCTTGGTCAAATGCCAACTTTGTATAAAAAAAATGGGAAAAGTTGTCTTTTGCCAAGATATTTCTCTCACCCAGCATGGGTATATGTAAAATGACACCCCAAAAACATTGCCCAACTTCTCCTGAGTACAGCAATACCACATGTGTGACACTTTTTTGCAGCCTAGGTGGGCAAAGGGGCCCACATTCCAAAGAGCACCTTTCGGATTTCACCGGCCATTTTTTACAGATTTTGATTTCAAACTACTTCGCACGCATTTGGGCCCCTAAAATGCCAGGGCAGTATAACTACCCCACAAGTGACCCCATTTTGGAAAGAAGACACCCCAAGGTATTTCGTGATGGGCATAGTGAGTTCATGGAAGTTTTTATTTTTTGTCACAAGTTAGTGGAATATGAGACTTTGTAAGAAAAAAAAAAAAATCATAATTTTCCGCTAACTTGTGACAAAAATTAAAAAGTTCTATGAACTCACTATGCCCATCAGCGAATACCTTAGGGTGTCTACTTTCCGAAATAGGGTCATTTGTGGGGGTTTTCTACTGTCTGGGCATTGTAGAACCTCAGGAAACATGACAGGTGCTCAGAAAGTCAGAGCTGCTTCAAAAAGCGGAAATTCACATTTTTGTACCATAGTTTGTAAACGCTATAAAAACCAAGAAACCTAAACAGCCTTAAAACAGTGGATTTGCAGAATTAACTCTGTACCATCTAGAGACAGCATAATTGTACTGCTGCAACCAAGAGACATCCAAAATAAAAGTTGTGAGTTGCATCTTACCACTGTCTACCTCATTAATACTACCTATGGTTGTACCACCATTAACGGTACTGGCGTCACGACAAAAACCATCAAAGGACTCAGCCGCAACAAGCACCCTAAGCACCCCTAACATCAAGGGCAACTCAACCACCATCTTGGCTGATGCTTCCTACCACAGAGCATGCCCCGGAGGATTTCGTGCTGTCCACCTCAACACTGTGCTGCCAGCCCAAGGAGGCTATCTGCTAATCGTGAGTAAACTAATGCCCATCAGCGAATACCTTAGGGTGTCTACTTTCCGAAATGGGGTCATTTGTGGGGGTTTTCTACTGTCTGGGCATTGTAGAACCTCAGGAAACATGACAGGTGCTCAGAAAGTCAGAGCTGCTTCAAAAAGCGGAAATTCACATTTTTGTACCATAGTTTGTAAACGCTATAACTTTTACCCAAACCATTTTATTTTTACCCAAACATTTTTTTTAATCAAAGACATGTAGAACAATAAATTTAGAGAGAAATTTATATATGGATGTCTTTTTTTTTGCAAAATTTTACAACTGAAAGTGAAAAATGTCATTTTTTTGCAAACAAATTGTTACATTTCAATTAATAACAAAAAAAGGAAAAATGTCAGCAGCAATGAAATACCACCAAATGAAAGCTCTATTAGTGAGAAGAAAAGGAGGTAAAATTCATTTGGGTGGTAAGTTGCATGACTGAGCAATAAACCGTTAAAGTAGTGTAGGTCAGAAGTGTGAAAAGTGGCCTGGTCATTAAAGAGGACCTTTCACCGATTCTTACCCTATGAACTAAGTATACATACATGTGGAGCGGCGCCCGGGGATCTCTCTGCACTTACTATTATCCCCGGGCGCCGCTCTGTTCTCCTGCTATGCCCTCCGGTATCTCCGTTCCCTAAGTTATGGTAGGCGGAGTCTGCCCTAGCGCTGGCCAATCGCATTGCAGAGCTCACAACCTGGGAGAAAATAACCTCCCAGGCTGTGAGCTCTGCGCTGCCATTGGCCAGCGCTAGGGCAGACTCTGCCTACCATAACTTAGGGACTGGTATCTCCGCCTACTATAACTTAGTGAGCGGAGATACCGGAGGGCATAGCAGGAGAACGGAGCGGCGCCCGGGGATAATAGTAAGTGCAGTGAGATCCCCGGGCGCCGCTCTACATATCTGTATAGTTAGTTCATAGGGTAAGAATCGGTGAAAGGTCCTCTTTAAGGGTGTTTAAGCTAGGGGGGCTGAGGTGGTTAAGTAATGTCATAGCCAGACCCTTATTTCTGATATTTAAGGACTCTATACTGACAGGGAATGTCCCACAGGATTGGCGCATAGCAAATGTGGTGCCAATATTCAAAAAGGGTCCAAAAACAGAGCCTGGAAACTATAGGCCGGTAAGTTTAACATCTGTCGTGGGTAAATTGTTTGAAAGTTTTCTAAGAGATGCTATCTTAGAGCAACTCAATGAAAATAAGCAAATAACGCCATATCAGCATGGCTTCATGAGGGATCGGTCATGTCAAACTAATTTAATCAGTTTCTATGAGGAGGTCAGTTCTACACTTGACAGCGGCGAATCAATGGATGTTGTATATCTGGACTTCTCCAAAGCATTTGACACTGTACCACATAAAAGGTTAGTATATAAAATGAGAATGCTCGGACTGGGAGAAAACGTCTGTATGTGGGTAAGTAACTGGCTCAGTGATAGAAAACAGAGGGTGTTTATTAATGGTACACACTCAGATTGGGTCACTGTCACTAGTGGCGTCCCTCAGGGGTCAGTATTGGGCCCTATACTCATCAATATATTTATTAATGATCTTGTAGAAGGCTTGGATAGTAAAATATCAATTTTTGCAGATGACACTAAACTGTGTAAAGTAATTAACACTGAAGAGGACAGTATACTGCTACAGAGGGATCTGGATAGATTGGAGGCTTGGGCAGAGAAGTGGCAGATGAAGTTTAACACTGACAAATGTAAGGTTATGCACATGGGAAGGAATAACGCAGTCACCCGTACATACTAAATGGTAAAACACTCGGTAACACTGACTTGAAAAAGGACCTTGGAATTTTAGTGAACAGCAAACTAAGCTGTAAAAACCAGTGTCAGGCATCTGCTGCCAAGGCCAATAAGATAATGGGTTGCATCAAAAGGGGCATAGATGCCCGTGATGAGAACATAGTCCTACCACTTTATAAATCACTGGTCAGACCACACATGGAGTACTGTGTAAAGTTCTGGGCTCCTGTGAACAAGGCAGACATAGCAGAGCTGAAGAGGGTCCAGAGGAGGGCAACTAAAGTAATTATGGGAATGGGGAAACTAAAGTACCCTGAAAGATTATCAAAATGAGGGTTATTCACTTTAGAAAAAAGACGACTGAGGGGAGATCGAATTAATATGTATAAATATATCAGGGGTCAGTACAGAGATCTATCCCATCATCTATTTATCCCCAGAACTGTGACTGTGACGAGGGGACACCCTCTGCGTCTGGAGAAAAGAAGGTTTGCACACAAACATAGAAGAGGATTCTTTACGGTAAGAGCAGTGAGACTATGGAACTCTCTGCCTAGGGAGGTGATGATGGTAAGTTCACTAAAAGAGTTCAATCTGGGCCTGGATGTATTTCTGGAGTGTAATATTATTACAGGCTATAGCTACTAGAGAGGGGTTGTTGATCCAGGGAGTTATCTGATTGCCTGAAAGGAGTCGGGAAGGAATTTTTTCCCCTTAAGTGGGGAAAATTGGCTTCTACCTCACAGTTTTTTTTTGCCTTTCTCTGAATAAACTTGCAGGATAACAGGCCGAACTGGATGGACAAATGTCTTTTTTTCGGCCTTATATACTATGTTACTGTGTTTCTTCAATAATTAGATATAACAGTTATTCAATGAAGCACGCATATGAAATTGCTTCATTAACTTCTTTGGGATTTACTGTCTGCATCTTAAAGATCCATTGGGTTTCTTTTCGGAGTAGCATCACATCAATGTCGCCTCCGTGAATGGATCTTTTGACATGATCAATCCCTTGGACTGTAATTGCATTAGGGTTGCCATCATGATAGTCACATACATGACGTGCTACCGATGTGTCTCGGTTGTTTTTAATGTCCAACAAATGCTCGCCAATGCGTCTTCGTAATTCGCGCTTTGTTTTATCTACATATTGTAGTCCACATTGGCAGGTAAGCAAATAAACTAACCCTATGGATATAGAATTAATGAAAGACCTGATGGTATATCTTTCATTGGTGACAGAGCTTATGAACGATGCGCCTTTCCTGATGTTGTTGCATACCACACAAGAACCACAAGGGAATGTACCCATTAGGTTATTGGTTACCCATGTTACTGATGTAGGTTGTTGGTACAAACTATGGACCAGATGGTAAATTTCACATAAATTTGAGCTACGACAGTACGTGACGAGTGGATGTGTAGGCATTAAATACCCTATGTCAGGGTCAGATTGCAGAACCGACCAATGTGTTTGCAGAATCTCTCGTACTTGTCTGTACGCTTTGTCATAAGTGCCTATTATTCTTGGGGTTGATTGATCCTGAGTCGCCACTTTTGGAATCAGTAGTTCACATTTAGAACATATAAATGAAAAGCTTGTTTAAGAATCTCCTGTGGATAGCTACGGTTAATAAATCGGGACCTGAGATCACAAGCAGCTTGTTTGAAATCTCCTAATTCGGAACAATTCCTTCTTGCCCTCAAATATTGTCCCTTAGGGATCCCTTTCTTGAGGACAAGAGGATATCCTCTGTCCCACTGCAATAAGCTATTTATTGCGGTTGCTTTCCTAAACAGGTTAGTCACAATCTTTCCTTTTGTCTTTCCTTCTGTTTGGGTGGGAAGTCCAAACACTGGACACATATATCAAAAATAACATTGTTCCTAGGGGGCTTCATAATCCCACCCTACCTTCCGCTCGGGTCCGCTACAGTGAATTTCTTAAAAATTGGGAGGAAGAGTCAATTGATGGCTCTATCCGCCTCATGAAATTATTACTGGAAAAAGAGAAACGTCTATTAACTAAAAGTGACCTTGACCTGAAAGAAAGTATTGCTCAGGCCAAAATTCAGTACACACACTGACTTAAGTAAAAAAAAAAAGAGGCTCTTTTACAGCGAAATATAGAAATTTTTACCTGTCATCTGAAGGTAAGAAAGCACTTCCAGTACAACAGAGACTTTAAAGAAGGTAGGGTCTTTGACTTTAACCCTAAACACAATAACACTTCTGAAGTAGAGACAGACTTATCCTCCTCAGGGACCCACCACCGCTAGAGGTAGAGGAACATCAACTAGAGCCCCAGGTGGGAGATACAGAGATAGATCTGGTAGAGGCACAAGAGGTTTTTTTTTAGACAACATTCCCCCCGTGTCAGACTATCTGCTACGCAACAGAAAGTGACCAATACTCAGGTAGAGGAACTTCAGGTCATTAACTTATCCAAGCGTTTCTTGTCTCCATCTGAAATGGAGCTTCTAAAGAAGGGCTTATCTTTTGTCCCCCTGCAAAAATTCAATCTGTTCAACTAGGTTAAAGATCTGAACCTATTCGCAAGTAAGCTGAAATGGAGGAAATCTTTCCTCACTTGTGACAGGCGCAAATGTGACAAATTAAGTATTGCAATGGAGGATCTCCAGGATGTCCAAACTTTGGCTGATCTTTATGCAGAGGGACAGCGAGATTTAGGTGATGGGCCCTTCACTGACCTGAGAAATGCCTCTAAAAAATAAACCCCTTTAAGTGACATCACATCAATAGACACTTTTGTATCAGTGGTCACTGAAGACCTCTGGAAATTGGAGGGGAAACATTTTGGTCCAGACAATCTGAGCCATGATGAAAGAATCGCGCTGAGGAGGTTAGAAGATGACACAACAATTGTTATCAAACCCTCAGACAAAGGGGGTAACATCGTCATAATGGATCAGAATGAGTACCGAGACATGTGTCTCAGGATACTGAGAGACAACACTACATACAGACGTCTCCCAGAGACACAACACTACATACAGACGTCTCCCATCTGATCTGACCCCTACTTTTAAAGCTCAGTTGTCAGCACTCCTGCATCAGGCCCATCAAGACAATCTTATCAGCAGGACAGAGTTTGACTATTTACTACCCCAATTTCCGGTGTTACCTACCTTTTATAGCTTACCTAAGCTACACAAGGAGGGCACACCTATTAAGGGCAGACCGGTCGTGTCTGGCATAGGCGGTCTCACGGCTAACATCAGTACATAGACTGATGTAACACTAAAGCCCCTTTCACACAGGCGAGTATTCCGCGCGGATGCGATGCGTGAGTTGAACGCATTGCACCCGCACTGAATCCCGACCCATTTATTTCTATGGGGCTGTGCACACGAGCAGTGATTTTCACGCATCACTTGTGTGTTGCGTGAAAATCGCAGCATGCTCCTCTTTGTGAGTTTTTCACGTAACGCAGGCCCCATAGAAATGAATGGGGTTGCGTGAAAATCGCAAGCATCCGCAAGCAAGTGCGGATGAGGTGCGATTTTCACGCACAGTTGCTAGGAGATGATCGGGATGGGGACCCGATCATTATTATTTTCCCTTATAACATGGTTATAAGGGGAAATAATAGCATTCTGAATACAGAATGCATAGTAAAATAGCGCTGGAGGGGTTAAAAAAAAATATTAAACTCACCTTAATCCACTTGCTCGCGCAGCCCGGCTTCTCTTCTGTCTCCTTCTTTGCTGATTGCAGGAAAAGGACCTGTGGTGACGTCACTCCGGTCATCACATGATCCGTCACATGATCTTTTACCATGGTGATGGATCATGTGATGGACCATGTGATGACCGGAGTGATGTCACCACAGGTCCTTTTCCTGCAATCAGCAAAGAAGGAGACAGAAGAGAAGCCGGGCTGCGCGAGCAAGTGGATTAAGGTGAGTTTAATTATTTTATTTTTTAACCCCTCCAGCACTATTTTACTATGCATTCTGTATTCAGAATGCTATTATTTTCCCTTATAACCATGTTATAAGGGAAAATAATACAATCTACAGAACACCAATCCCAAGCCCGAACTTCTGTGAAGAAGTTCGGGTTTGGGTACCAAACATGCGCGATTTTTCTCACGCGAGTGCAAAACGCATTACAATGTTTTGCACTCGTGGAAAAATCATGCATGTTCCCGCAACGTAGCCGCACCTTTTCCCGCAACGCCCGTCTGAAAGAGGCCTAAGACATTTTGTGATGGGACTGCCATCCAATGCCAGGGACACAATGGATGTCCTTAAAAGATTGGACAGCATCCAGTGTGAGGGTGATACATGGCTGGCCAGTTTAGATGTTGAAGCCTTATACAGCTCAATACCTTACCAGTCTGCATGCCATGCAATTAAGGCCTTTCTCCAACAAAGAGGCGAGCATCTTAATCGACATAATGCCTTTGTAATGAATCTTGTGGAATTCACGCTGACGCACAATGTTTTTTTGATGGACCGACACATTTTCCACCAGCTCAGGGGAGTTGCGATGGGCAGTCCCTGTTCCCCCACTTACGCAAATCTCTACCTGGGCTGATGGGAAAGGGAGGTAGTTTTCAGTGAGACTATGGACTAATTCACATCCTCAATATTGATTTGGATCAGATATATAGACAATATATTCATATTATGGAAAGGCACCAAAGACATGTTCGTTCAATTTGTAGCCGCACTGAATGTGAATGAGTTAGGCCTATTTTTTACATCAGAGATCAATGAACACAATATTACGTTCTTAGATCTCACGATTTCTGTGGGGACAGAAGGAAAGATTGTGACTAACCTGTTTGGGAAAGCAACCCAACAAATAGCATATTGCGAAGGACATCCTCTTGCCCTCAAGAAAGGGAACCCTAAGGGACAATATTTGAGGGCAAGAAGGAATTGTTCCGAATTAGGAGATTTCAAAAAAGCTGCCTGTGATCTCAGGTCCCGATTTATTAACCGTGGCAATCCACAGGAGATTCTTAAACAAGCTTTTCATCATTTTATATGTTCTAAACGTGAACTACTGATTCCAAAAGTGGCGACTCAGGATCAATCAACCCCAAGAATAATAGGCACTTATGACAAAGCGTACAGACAAGTACGAGAGATTCTGCAAACACATTGGTCGGTTCTGCCATCTGACCCTGACATAGGGTATTTGATGCCTTCACGTCCACTCGTCACGTACTGTCGTAGCTCAAATTTATGTGAAATTTACCATCTGGTCCATAGTTTGTACCAACAACCTACATCAGTAACATGGGTAACCAATAATCTAACGGGTACATTCCCTTGTGGTTCTTGAGTGGTATGCAACAACATCAGGAAAGGCACATCGTTCATAAGCTCTGTCACCAATGAAAGATATACCATCAGGTCTTTCATTAATTGTAGATCCATAGGGTTAGTTTATTTGCTTACCTGCCAATGTGGACTACAATATGTAGATAAAATAAAGCGCGAATTACGAAGACGCATTGGCGAGCATTTGTTGGACATTAAAAACAACCGAGACACATCGGTAGCACGCCATGTATGTGACTATCATGATGGCAACTTAATGAATCAATTTCATACGCGGGCTTCATTGAATAACTGTTATATCTAATTATGGAAGTACTGTAGGCTTTAATCATTTGCTTATGCATACAACATATCTGCCGAACTGTCCCACAGCATCTAACATATATGGCCACCTGTAGTTAGGTATTCACCCATAGTGATGGCCTTGCGGTTCGCCCCCAGCGGACGGTTAGCGGCGAATTAGCTCATTCGCGGTTTGCCGAACATACGAACATATGGCGATATTCGCACCCGCAATATTCTTTTACATTGTGAAGAACTTTTTTTTGAATAGTGCCGAACTTTGACCCATGACACATCCATCAGGTGGTACAGGACAGCCAATTGAGACATTTCAGCACATGGACATACCCCCTACCTTATAAATAGACCCGATCTGGCCGCCATTTTACATTCAGTCTTTTGTCAGTGTAGGGAGAGGTTGCTGTGTGGAGCAGGGACAGACTGTTAGGGACAAAAACGCTATCAAATAGGTCCACAAAAGTCCTTTTAAGGACTGGTATAGTTGTACTATTGATAGGTGTGCAGTACAGAGGGGTGTAATACACTTATAATATACTTTCTAACATAGAAAGTATATTATAGTGTATTTGTATTGTGCAGCAGTGGTGAGCGGTTCTGCAGCGATACTGCAGCTATACAGAGTGAAAAACGTAATTAGAAAAAATAATTATAACTGGTGTTATAATAATATAATATATTATTGGTATATAGTCAGTCGCCCCCCAAAAAACTGATAGAAGTGGGGTGTTATATACCAATAATATACTTTCTATATAGTGCATTTGGGTAGTGCAGCATTTGTTTGCGGCTTTGCTGCGTTCCTTCTGCTATACACAGTGATAAACGGTATTGGAAAAAATAATTATAACTGGTGTGATATACCAGTGGCCCCCCCCAAAAAACTGATAGAAGCGGGGTGTTATATACCAATAATAATACTTTCTATATAGTGCATTTGGGTACTGCAGCATTTGTTTGCTGTTTTGCTGCGTTCCCTCTGCTACACACAGTGACAAACGGTATGGGAAAAAATAATTATAACTGGTGTGCGCATGCGCGTACGCAAAAATTATATTGCCGATATTTCGCATTGAAAAAAATAATGAATGGAGATCGCAAATTCGAATAATACATCTGGTTTGTCACTGTCCATGTTGTGGAACTATTCGTGCACTTCTAGTAATTATTTCTTGGCTGCAAATATGAGCTGAAGGTTTTTCAGGTTCGCCTGCCATTAAAATGAATGGGACCCACCGTGAACTTGCGGTTCGCGAACATTTGATCGTGTTTTCGAACCGTCCCGGCAGATGTTCGTCCATCACTATTCACCCAGCATAGATTATATGAGATTCTACCCTCCATCACTACACTTAGTGTGAGGAAGGGTTTAATATGTCCCATGTTTTTCTGAGCAATGGTACCTGATCTTTATCAAATATCTTTGTCACCCCTGTATTTAACGTAGCACCACACTACCGTGCTCTATGTTAATTGTCTGGCCCCACACTTGTTGTCATTATATGCTTATAGTCCCTAGGTCATGAGCGGATCTGTTACCTTCTTTATGGGGTTAATATTTCACTCACACTTGATATGCCGCAATCTTGATTCCCCCATACCTGACAGTGCATGCACGCTCCCTCCTAGGCAACTATTAGATACATTCTTTAAATATATAAATGCTAAAAAAAACAAGGTCTGAGCAGGTAGGTAATGGTAAAGGGGGGTTAGTCACTGAAGATAAGGAAAGGGCAGAGTTACTAAATGTTTTTTTTAGCTCTGTATATACAAAAGAAGAGTAAGGAGCTGATATCTGTGGTTCTGGGGCTGTACATCCAGTAATATACACAATTGGCTAACTGTAGATATGGTCCAAGGTAAGTTAAATAAGGTAAATGTGAACAAGGCTCCGGGTCCAGATGGATTACACCCATGAGTTCTTAAAGAGCTCAGTTCAGTCATTGATGTGCCCCTGTTTAAAATTTTTAAAGATTCTCTAGGAACTGGTACAGTGCCAAGTGATTGGTGCAAGGCAAATGTGGTGCCCATATTGAAAAAAGGATCTAGGTCCTCCACAGGTAATTGTAGACCAGTTACCGTATTTTTCGCACCATAAGATGCAGTTCCCCCCCCCCCCAAAGTGGGGGAAAAATGCCCCTGCGTCTTATGGGGCGAATATTAATGAAGCGCTTCATTAGTACCGGAGGACCGGGAAGCGGTGAAGGATCTGTACTCACCGCTTCCTGGTCCTCCGCTCAGCTTTCTGCTGTGCAGGGCTGCGCACCATGTGACCTCACTGTGCGCAGCCTTCACAGCTGACAGCCGAGAACCAGGAAGAAGAGAGAGAGCGCTGGTAGTGAGGAGCGGCGGCGTCCAGGAGCAGGAGAGGTAAGTTATTTTTATTTTATTTTATTTGCACTGATGGCTGACATGGGGGGGGCATGATGGCTGACATGGGGGCATGATGGCTGACAATGGGGGCTGATGGATTGGGGCTGATGGCTGACATGGGGGGCTGATGAGTGACATGGGGGCATGATGGCTTATATGGGGGGCTGATCTGAGGCATTGGGGGTCTGATCTGAGGTCTGATTAACATTGGGGGTCTGATTGGGGCTGTGAGCTGAGGTCTCATTAACATTGGGGGTCTGATTGCTGGTCTGACCTATGGTGTAATGGAAAATATTATTTTCTTATTATCCTCCTCTAAAACCTGTTGGAGCACGTCTGCATCAGTCTCATAGAGGTGTGGTGATGTAGCGCTCCCTTGGCTAAACATGCATGTCTGCTGAATGAGGAGAAAGGAAAAAGTCCCTGCCAGCTGGGCTTCTCAGAACAAAAAATATTCTCTTGAAATCCGCTTAATTATCCCTCTTTAGCCATTAGAAATTTTGGAATGCATGGACAGTATAATATGTATACAGTCATCCCTCAGGATACAATATTTTCAACATACAGTGGTCTTTTCTGGGCCATCGTAAGCTAAAACTAGACTCAACATACACTGCTCAAAAAAATAAAGGGAACACAAAAATAACACATCCTAGATCTGAATTAATTAAATATTCTTCTGAAATACTTTGTTCTTTACATAGTTGAATGTGCTGACAACAAAATCACACAAAAATAAAAAAATGGAAATCAAATTTTTCAACCCATGGAGGTCTGGATTTGGAGTCACCCTCAAAATTAAAGTGGAAAAACACACTACAGGCTGATCCAACTTTGATGTAATGTCCTTAAAACAAGTCAAAATGAGGCTCAGTAGTGTGTGTGGCCTCCACGTGCCTTTATGACCTCCCTACAACGCCTGTGCATGCTCCTGATGAGGTGGCGGACGGTCTCCTGAGGGATCTCTTCCCAGACCTGGACTAAAGCATCTGCCAACTCCTGGACAGTCTGTGGTGCAACGTGACGTTGGTGGATAGAGCGAGACATGATGTCCCAGATGTGCTCAATTGGATTCAGGTCTGGGGAACGGGCGGGCCAGTCCATAGCATCAATGCCTTCGTCTTGCAGGAACTGCTGACACACTCCAGCCACATGAGGTCTAGCATTGTCTTGCATTAGGAGGAACCCAGGGCCAACCGCACCAGCATATGGTCTCACAAGGGGTCTGAGGATCTCATCTCGGTACCTAATGGCAGTCAGGCTACCTCTGGCGAGCACATAGAGGGCTGTGCGGCCCTCCAAAGAAATGCCACCCCACACCATTACTGACCCAATGCCAAACCGGTCATGCTGGAGGATGTTGCAGGCAGCAGAACGTTCTCCACGGCGTCTCAAGACTCTGTCACGTCTGTCACATGAACCTGCTTTCATCTGTGAAGAGCACAGGGCGCCAGTGGCGAATTTGCCAATCTTGGTGTTCTCTGGAAAATGCCAAAACGTCCTGCACGGTGTTGGGCTGTAAGCACAACCCCCACCTGTGGACGTCGGGCCCTCATATCACCCTCATGGAGTCTGTTTCTGACCGTTTGAGCAGACACATGCACATTTGTGGCCTGCTGGAGGTCATTTTGCAGGGCTCTGGCAGTGCTCCTCCTGTTCCTCCTTGCACAAAGGCGGAGGTAGCGGTCCTGCTGCTGGGTTGTTGCCCTCCTACGGCCTCCTCCACGTCTCCTGATGTACTGGCCTGTCTCCTGGTAGCGCCTCCATGCTCTGGACACTACGCTGACAGACACAGCAAACCTTCTTGCCACAGCTCGCATTGATGTGCCATCCTGGATAAGCTGCACTACCTGAGCCACTTGTGTGGGTTGTAGACTCCGTCTCATGCTACCACTAGAGTGAAAGCACCGCCAGCATTCAAAAGTGACCAAAACATCAGCCAGGAAGCATAGGAACTGAGAAGTGATCTGTGGTCACGACCTGCAGAACCACTGCCTATAATTTCCACCTGTTGTCTATCCCATTTGCACAACAGCATGTGAAATTGATTGTCACTAAGTGTTGCTTCCTAAGTGGACAGTTTGATTTCACAGAAGTGTGATTGACTTGGAGTTACATTGTGTTGTTTAAGTGTTCCCTTTATTTTTTTGAGCAGTGTACAATGTCTCAGACTCAGATCCAACCAATAAACATGACCATTTCTCGGGTAAAACCACTTTATTGGTTGTCTAGTAGCTTCTCTGCTGCACTACATGTCCTGTGCTGCCCCCTGCCTGTGCCAGGATCAGCTGCTTCTTTGGACACTAGGTGAACTGCGACTTCATTTAATATTTCTGTTACATGTATGTACTATGCATGTATGTATACCCTGAAGAAGCTCCTGCCTTCATCATGGAAAGTAATTTACAGTTTCTAGCATCTATTCCTGGATGTTATTTGTCAGGACTTGCTTTATCTGTCCTGGTTATCTGCTTTTCCTTAAAACTTTATTTATTTATTTATTTATTTTGGGATTACATTTTTGGGCTCTGGACCCTATTATTGGTTTTCCATAGAGTTAGGGTACTTTCACACTAGCGTTTTTCTTTTCTGGCGCTGAGTTCCGTCCTAGGGGCTCAAATCCGGAAAAGAACTGATCAGTTTTATCCCCATGCATTCTGAATGGAGAGTCAGTCCTTCAGGATGCATCAGGATGTCTTCAGTTCAGTCTTTTTGACTGATCAGGCTTTTCAGAAAAATGTAGCATGCAGTATTTTTACCTCCGGCCAAAAAGCCTGAACACTTTGACTGAACGCCGGATCAGGCCTTTTTCCCATTGACTTGCATTAACGCCGGATCTGGCGCTGTGTGTTCAGTCAAAACGGATCCGGCTTTTGCATGTTAAACCCGAAAAATGTGAAAAAAAAGTTAAAGTCCATAAATGGCGGATCCGTTTTTTCCAATGCATTTTTTCATTGTGATCAAAATCCTGATCAGGATTCAAATGTAATCCGTTTTCACATGTTTTTCCGGATCCGGCGGGCAGTTCCGGTGTCGGAATTGAACGCCGGATTAAAACAACGCTAGTGTGAAAGTAGCCTTACAGACTCAAATTAAAAAGGTTTCAACATACAGTGGTCATCCTGGAGCCAATTAATGTTGTAACTTGAGGGCAAACTGGATAGATCTGTATAATATGTAACTTTCTTTGGTTTCTAGTGCAAAACACTGCCTCCTAGTGTTCATGGACGTCTACAACAACTTCCATACATATAACAAAACCAAATCACTGAATAAAGTGGCCTAAATGAGAGGAAGTGCTCAGAACCCCAAATACTGTAGCGTATTTATAACCGGGGGAGCAAATCCTGCTCATGTGGTCCGTTGCTAATGGCAATCCCCAACAAAAAATGCATAAAATGGAGGATGCCGGCAACGGACCACATGTGCCACAACAACATCCTACACAAAAATGGATATATGTGTGGATTAGACTATAATAGATAGTTTGGGTAGTGTCTCTCTGCTGCACATGCTGTGGTTGCCCAAAATACAACAATTTATTGCCACAGATATGTCACTCCAGCAGCTGCACTGCTCATTAGCCGTAGGGTGATCAGATGTCCAACTTTAGGATGGTGTCACGGACGTTCCCGTGGCAGGTACCAGGAGATCGGAGAGACTGGCAACTCGTGGGTTAAATTGACAAGTTCACTTGGATCTTATTGTGTCTGTGTTTTGATGAATGCCACACCCCTTGCTTCAGGAGTTGCTTGTTGGTAATTTACCTTTCCCATAAGTAGCTGCTTCTCACTCTTGAAGGTGCGATTTATATATTTTTTTTCCTGCCTTCTAACTAGCTGGTTGGTTGTACTCTGTGGTGCTTCTGGAGTTGCCAGTTTTCTACTTTCAGATAAGTCTTGTCTTTTCTTATTGTTTTGTGTTTGCTATATTCCCTGTTGTTTGTATCTGGTCCTGAGACAGAGACTTCCATTCGTCCATCTGGGGAGGAATAGATTGTCTCTGGTCCTAACCTCATTCCAGGGCAGGGGCGTAATTAGAAGTGACTGGGCCCCACAGAAAATTTTTTTTTGCCCCCCCCCCCCCCCCAAGAAAACTACTGATCGTTAAACAAAAACAAGCCCTCACATAGACCGAAATATAGAAAAGTAATTTTTTAAAGTAATTAAACCAAATAAAAACCATACAAGTTTATTATCGTATTGAGCCGCAGAATAAAGATGTCATTTTTAGTGAACGCTGTGATGTCAAAACCTCAAAAACCTTGGCGGAATTTTTTATTTTTTTTTACCCACAATTTTTATTTTTTTCCTGCTTTCTGATACAAGACAGGGTAAATTAAGTGGCGGCATTTAAAAAATGCATATTGTCCCACACAAAATAAGCCCTCATATGACTATGTGAATGGAAAAATAAAAAGGTTATGGCTAATGTAAGAATGAAAATAGGCCGGTCTTTAAGGGGTAAAAGGTATCAAACTACAATGTTTTATATTGCTTGCTCTTTTTGAGAGCATCAGGGTTTTTGCACATTTTACATACACAACTCTGCTACATACACACACACACAGCTCTGGGTGGCACATTGTATATCACTGTGTTGCACATTTTACATACACAGCTCCGTTGTGCACATTATACATTCCTCTGTCTCATACAGCTCTGCTACATACACCACACACACTACTGTGCTGGATTCACACTATACACCTATATTTGCTGCATTATACACATGAAACACCCTTAGCTCTGCTACATGCACCCCACACACAGCTGCTCTGGGTAGGCAGACACACACAGCTATGCTACACGCTGTACATCTTGTTTGCAGATTTAACTAAATCTGAAATGTGTGAAGGCCATACACATCCCGGCATTAACCCCTAAGTACCCGGAATTCTAAGTCCTAGGGTGCTAACCTCATATGTTCAAGCCAAAGTGAGGAGCGGATGAGGATCATAAAGGTGCTACCAGCCAACAGCCTGGCTCCTCCCACCCACATGACTGGTCACATGGTCATGACATCATCAAAGGTCCTGTAGCTTAGAAGGATCAAGCATCTACACTGAGCGGCAGGGCACGGCCACATAGCCCCTATGTCTGGTATACTGGGAGGGGGGTGCAGAGCTGAGGGACCCCCATATGTTGTCTAGCTCTGCAGGGATAGACAGGGCACGCTGCCAGGTGCAGCCCGGGCCCCGAAGCAGCGGCTTCCTCTGCTTCCCCGGTAGTTACGCCACTGTTCCAGGGCCTTATAGGGATATAAGCACCTAAGTATACAGGCTTACAGCATATGAATATTCCTACCTTCAAGGTCTATTCATATTGATTAGGGTTGTTTAGTAGGTGACCTGTTTCTTCCCTAGTTTCCAGCCAGTCAGTAGAGCCCACAGACATGGCTCCCTGTGGCTGACTAAGGCTACTTTCACACAGTCAGTAGAGCCCACAGACATGGCTCCCTGTGGCTGACTAAGAGGGAGAGAAGCACTCTCAGCCCGCCCGCAGCTCACCTGACAGTCTTCCAGTTCTTTTTTTTCTGTAACAAGGGCGTGGCTTAGAGAAGCCAGGGGCGTGGCTTGGAATGTCCGGCTTTAAGGCTCATTCACACGTCAGTGTTCGACGTACGTTTTCTCCACAGACAGCATACATACCCATTCATTTTAATGTGTGTATTCACACATAATTTTTTTTACCATGGTCCGTAGGTCCGTGTTTTTAGCACGGATGCATGCTCTATTTTGTCCATGTTCATGGATAGATCACGCCCATTATAGTCTATGGGTCCGTGAAAACCAAAAATGCAACATAGATGCCATCCGTGTTTCACGGATCATTAGGAAGAGATGCTTTAAAAATTATCTTTCAGCTGCACAATGTCCATGAAACATAGATGACACACGAACAGCAAAAAGCGGTGATACGGACCACACCCGGATCCTTCACGGACATCTTCATGGAGGCATCACTGTGCACCTTTTTAATGGATTTTAGCATAAACACGGACGTGTAAATGAGGCTCTATGGGGTGAAGTATGTGGCCACCCTAATTATTCCACACCTCCTTCCCCCCAAAATATTGCAAAAACATAGGGTCACCCCTCCTATAACTGGAAGTACAATAAGCCACCAGTTTAAAAGCAATAGGACAGGCAATATTGGTTACCTTTACCACACCAGGTTGATGTAATGCTCTTCTCAGTGAAAATGTTCAAACTGTTAGGATACCTGAACATGGTATGGATTATGTGCAGTTTTCCAAGCATGGATTTTGTGCGGAAGAAAAATAGAATAATACACTCTATATTGTATGAGATTAGATCTCATGTTCATGCTGTTTTTTTTTTTATTAGGTGCAGAAATTGACTTGCTGTGTGGATTTTGGAATCTGCAGTATGTCAATTGTTGTTGCGCTTTTTTTGTGTAGCTTTCACCCTTTTCAATAGGATGAGGGATGAAAGCTGCAGAAAATCTGAATCAAATCAGCACAAAAAAAACCACATAAAAACTGTACAAAAACACAATAAATTGTGCGGATTTATATGTATATTTGTGTGGTTTTGGTGCAGATTTCAGGCAGATTACACCTCCATTGAAATGAATGTAGACATTTAGCTACAGGAAATCCTCAAAAAATTTAAGGGCTCATGCACACAACCATGATGGGCAAAGGTTTCAGACAAATAAGACCAAGTCCAGTTTAAAATACTAAATAACTTTTATTAATGAAATTAGAAATACGTGTGGCTGTAAAAGCCACAATGTTAATTCTTTAAACAAATAAACAGTTTAGTTTTAAATAATAATAACCAAGCACGTCCACTCAAATGATGAGCGACTATACCCAATGAATCTAACATCGCGACAATATATGGGAGGGGGTGCGGGAGTTGTTTGTTGTCCTGTGCTGTGAATGTGCACTAACCGTTGTCTTGGACTCCCAGGTCGCTTGCTGGGAACAATGTTGTCCGAGTAGTACGCCACTTTTACAGACTGACAATAATACGCACCAAACCGAAGATAAAATCGATTTTAGAGGAAAAATTGTTAGGAAACATTCTTTCCTTTATATTTACTTGTATATAAAATGCAAGTGTTGCCAAAAATTACAAGGAAGAGGCACTCTGATACAACCTGTATATCATATAAAGGAGGGCCTCATTCACATTGTGGTACAATTGTTCAGGTAGTGGGACTCCTACACTCATAAAGCCTATGCACTACGTGAAAGGGCTGCCAAAAATTACAAGGAACCGGCACTCCAATACATCCTTTGTTACACATAAAGGAGAGCATCATACACAGACTTGAAAAATTATGATTGATGGCCTGCTGGTGACCCTCAAAAACATTTGGAGCGAGGGCCTGCTGACCTGACCATCTAAAACATTATGGGCAAGGGCCTGCTGCCGCTTTGGTGACTCTAGATAACTTGGGGCCGATCGCACGTCCCCGTGACGGAAACGATCCATTTGGATGTCTGCCCTACCAACTTTCGATGTTATTTTCAGCCCAAATCATGTAGATCATTGGTAACGGTGGAATCATGGTTCGATTCCGGAGAGGGAGCCTGAGAAACAGCTACGGCTACCACATCCAAGCAAGGCAGCATGCGTGCAAATTACCTATTAGGTATAATTAGGTGAGGGCTTGCAGGTGATCTGACCCTGTAAACGATTGTAGATGAAGGCCTGCTGGTGACCCTCAAAAACACTTGGAGCAAGGGCCTGCTGATCTGACCATCTAAAACATTATGGGCGAGGGCCTGCTGTCGCTTTGGTGACTCTAGATTACTTGGGGCCGATCGCACGTCCCCGTGACGGCGTTGATCCATTTGGATGTCTGCCGTATCAACTTTCGATGTTGTTTTCAGCGCAAAACATGGTCGCCACCAGTAACGGGGGAATCATGGTTCAATTCCATAGAGGGAGCCTGAGAAACAGCTACGGCTACCACATCCAAGCAAGGCAGCATGCGTGCAAATTACCTATTAGGTATAATTAGGTGAGGGCTTGCAGGTGATCTGACCCTGTAAACGATTGTAGATGAAGGCCTGCTGGTGACCCTCAAAAACAC
Source organism: Bufo bufo (assembly GCF_905171765.1). NCBI lineage: Eukaryota > Metazoa > Chordata > Amphibia > Anura > Bufonidae > Bufo > Bufo bufo. The sequence goes on from NC_053392.1 coordinate 391,776,838, forward strand.
TTGGAGCAAGGGCCTGCTGATCTGACCATCTAAAACATTATGGGCGAGGGCCTGCTGTCGCTTTGGTGACTCTAGATTACTTGGGGCCGATCGCACGTCCCCGTGACGGCGTTGATCCATTTGGATGTCTGCCCTATCAACTTTCGATGTTGTTTTCAGCGCAAACCATGGTCGCCACCAGTAACGGGGGTATCATGGTTCAATTCCATAGAGGGAGCCTGAGAAACAGCTACGGCTACCACATCCAAGCAAGGCAGCATGCGCGCAAATGACCTATTAGGTATATCTAGATGAGGGCCTGCAGGTGACTGACCCTGTAAAAGATTGTAGGTGAAGGTCTGCTGGTGAGCTGACCCTGTAAAAAATTATATGCGAGGGCCTGCTGGTGAGCTGACTCTGTAAAAAAAAATGATATGCAAGGGCCTGCCGATGAACTAACCCTGTAACCCAGGTGTGGGCCTGCTGGTGAGCTGACCCTCTAAAAGGTTGTAGGTAAGGGCCTGCAGGTGAGATGACCCTCTAAAACATTATATGCAAGGGCCTTCAGGTGAGCTGACCCTGTAAAAGATTGTAGGTGAAGGCCTGATGGTGAGCTAACCCTGTAAAACATTATATGCGAGAGCCTGATGGTGAGCTTACCCTGTAAAACATTATATGCGAGGGCTTGCTGGTGAGCTGACCCTCTAAAAAACTATATGCAAGGGCCTGCTGGTGAGCTGACCCTCTAAAAAATTATATGCGAATGCCTGTGGTGAGCTGACCCTCTAAAACATTGTAGGTGAGGGCCTACTGGTGAGCTGACCCTTTAAAAAATTATATGCGAGGGCCTGATATTGAGCTGACCCTGTAAAACATTGTAGGCGAGGGCCTGCTGGTGAGCTGACCCTGTAAAACATTATTTGTGCTTGGAATTTAATATGTAATGGATAATGTCAGAGATAGAGGTTGGTTGTGGTGTGCCGAAACCAACGACCGAGTGGGCCTGTAAATAAAAGAGGGCCCACCAAGGGGAATTGTATGTACTAAGGGTGCTGGTGAGTGGGAACACTTGAACTCGATGGCAGAGGTGAGTAGGGGCTGGGTGTTTAAGTAGGGGACTAACTCCTCCCACAAATTCAGGCCTAATGGCCTTTCTACTTGTGCTCGGAATTTAATATGTAATGGATAATGTCAGAGATAGAGGTTGGTTGTGGTGTGCCGAAACCAACGACCGAGTGGGCCTGTAAATAAGAGGGCAAAGAGAAGTTCAAAAACCACACTTTATTGCATTTGTTTACATTACTAAATTCCTGAAGGCTAGGCGAAGTTCTCTTTCTGGTTGTGGAATATACGTATTGTATATGGAGGACTTCCAGCGACCCAGTCTCTTTATGATGTGGACCGGGGTGTTAGTGCTGGAGGCTGATGAAGCGGCTCCTATACGAAAGGAATGACCGGAGAATGAAGTTGGGTTGTGATGACCCAATTTTCCCAGTAAGGTTCTAACGTGTGTGGTGAATTTCGCTGTAGTGAGTGGGTGCCCTTGTAGTTGTAAGAGAGGTGAGTCTGATAAGTGCGTGCTATAGGTTGACCGTAAGAGGTCTAGTGTCTTAACTGGGCACCAAGCATTGTCTGTTGGAAAGAGAGGAATGATAGTGGGGTGCAGGGACTGATTAGTTTTGGTAGATGGGATAGTGAGAATGTAATGGTCGTCTACTTTAGTGAGTTGTGAGGTTTTAAGGCTGTGAGTGGTATCTCCTTGACAAACAACGGTAAATTCCCTAGGTCTTAAGAACCCATAAAAAGCCAAATAGATAGCAGATTTGATCACCAGGTTCGTGTTGGTATCAAAAGGGGATTCGTAGAGGAGGTTGCTAAGTGCTCTAAAGATAGGCCCATCTATAGGTAGTCTGGTGGTGATAGGTGGAACCGATACTTTAGAGATCCCCTTTAATATTTTCTTGATGGGGTATGATGACAGAAAGGGGGTATTGTTAGGGAAATTTGTGAGGCTGTGATGCTGCACCCCCGTGAGGTATAATTTAATTGTGTTGTGGGAGAGTTTTAAGTGTAAGTGGCAAAAAGAGGCAAAAGCCACCATAGTTTGGGTTGAGAAATCACCTTGTAACCGGAATTCAGCTGTAAATTTGTTGAAAATGGTAAGTGCCCTACTGTAGGTGATAGTAGTGTTTGGTGATAGTGCTTGGCGCGTAAGAGTCCTAGCATGGTGCATGAGTGTGTTCAATCCAAGATTAATTCGTGAAAATTCGGCGTTCTGGATGGTTGATAATGGGGCTGACGGGAGTGCCTGGAAAAACACCTGGAATTGAGATCGAGACAGAGCGTCAGCAGCCGTGTTGTGAATGCCCGGGATGTGAAGGCAAATTAAGTGAAACTGGACTGTTGCTGCCAACCAGGTCAGCTTGCGAATCAGCCGCATGATGGTAAGAGAGGAAGAGCGCCCTTTGTTAATGATGTCGCAAGCTGACGAGTTGTCGGAATAACATTTTACTGCCTTGCCGGACCAGAGGTGACCCCAAGTGTATGCGGCCGCCACAATGGGGTAAATCTCAAACAGAGCTGAAGTTTCTCTAAACCCCGGCAAGGCATCCGTCTCCGCTGGCCAGTGACCCCTAAACCAGTGATTGCCAAATATAGCTGCAAAACCTGTGTTGGCTGCAGCGTCAGTGTAGATGCAGGGAGAGGAATCGGAGAGAGGGGGAATAAACATGGAGATGCCGTTCCATTGGGTCAAAAACTTCCCCCACATGAGTAGGTCTGCTTTGGCGTGCTGGTCCAACGCGATTGGGCAGGCGCCTGGAACTCCGTGAAGCAGACAGAGGAGCCTGGACACAAAGGATCTACCCTGCGGAACGATGCGCATCGCAAAATTCAGGGACCCCAATAAGGACTAAAGTTCTTTCCTGGTGCATACATCATTCCGCAGGAACATATCTATATCCCCTCTCAGGCGGACCAGTTTCTCAGGGGGAAGGCTGGCGCGGAAGGTACCAGAGTCCAGCTCTATGCCCAAGAAAGTGAGTTTGGTGGTGGGGCCGATGGTTTTAGCGGGAGACAAGGGTACCCCGAGGGTGGCGAAAAGTGCAGAGGTGCTGAGGATATCTGTGGGTGTGCGTGTGCTAGGTTCTATGATGAGGAAGTCATCCAAGTAGTGAATGACGACGTGACACCTAATAATGTTCAGGAGCAGCCAGCATAGAGTTTCTGCGAAAATATCAAACAGTTTAGGGCTGCTTCTGGACCCAAAAGTGAGTCGCGTGGAAAAATAGTATCTGTCTCGCCATTTAACACCGTGCAAGTGCCAAAGTGATGGGTGCATGGGCAGTAATTTGAATGCGTTGGTAATGTCTGTTTTACTAAGCCAAGCGTTGCTACCAGTTGAAATGATGGTTTGTATAGCGTCGTCTATTTTTACGTATTGTACTGAGAATTCGTCTGCGGGAATAAGTGCGTTGATGCTAGGGACAAAAGAAGAGTGCGGTGCCGATAAATCAATAATCATACGCTTTTTATTTGAATATTTGTGTACAGCTATACCAATAGGGTTAGTGCGCCAGGAGGAAAACGGTGAGGAGGTGAAGGGGCCGATCATGAAACCTTGTGCAACTTCTGTGGAGAGGAGAACGTCCGTGGCCTCCGGGTCTAGGCAGGCTGATAGGAGATTGGGGCATTCCAGTATCCCTGAGGGAATGGCCACGAGACCCGTGAGAAAGCCCTGGGTAAAACCTGTTATCAAATACTCCACCAGATGTTTACTTGGATGATTTTTTAAATAAAAAAACTGGTTGTCTATATTAACGTCGGTTAGTCATTTGTTAGGGGACAACCTGGCCGGGCACATGGTCTTAGTGTGAGCCCTGAAACAGAGCAGATGTGCAACAATCTACAAGCGCTGAAGCTGCAGGAACCTGCATTGAAGTTGTTGCACACCTGAGCCTTCCCTAGAAAGGAGATGGGCCTCCCCAGTTTATCCCGCTGTCCGCCTTCCTGTTTAAGGTGAGGAGTGGAAGAGGATTGAGGGGTGGGGGTGGATGTGTCGGCCATAGAAGGGCACAAATCGGCCAAGTGGGTAGAGGAATTGCAAATGGCGCAGGACGGGGGCCTCAGACCAGCGAAATGGCGACAGAATAGTTCTGTATCCATTTGACACCAGTTAATTCTGACATTAAACTGTTTCAAATGTGTCACCGCTTTCGCTGATATCGATTTATGGTAATCATAAAAAGATGAGCCCCCATACTTGACGCCCAAATCCACAACTTTATGGAGATAGAGGTCCAGTTCCTCTCTCCTGTGGGGATATACAAAGTAGATGACAAAACGGTATATATCCCGAAGGCCAACACGAAATTGGGAATCGACAATTTCTTGTTGAGCCTTGGGTCTCTGGTTTTAAGAACCACCAAGATATCGCCGAAATTGTAAGCCCTTTTCTCCAGTACATCTTGGGAGGCGATGAGTAATGACACCAGACACACGTCCTTCCCATCTAAGATTTCTTTCCTAATGGAATCTGGGACGGAGTGAGCTGGTGACACGAAAGGTGACGTGACTGGAGCAGGAGCTGGAGGGGGAAGTGTGGGGACGGGTGCTGGTGCCGTAGGTACCGCCGGAACAAGGGCTGAAGGAACAGGAAGGTTACCTGGGGAGGCTATGGCACTTTCCACCTTGCTTAACCTGCTGTTCAAGGTCTGTAGGTTGGCCAGGATTGCCGCAAGGTTGTCCTGGGTGGCAATGCTGGCACCAAAAGGTTGACCTTGAGAGCTTGTGCCTGGCCTAGGCTCAGGGGCTTGGTTGGTTAACAGTCTGTATAATTCCGCCTTTCTGGCCGTAGCAGGAAAGGGGATCGTAATTTTGGGTATAGTCCATGCTCTCAAAGACGTAGGGGTAGAAGGGGCGAGAGATACTCCTGGGGATACTGGTCTGATAGGCGTGGATATAATATCCTCATCAGGTACCTCATTCATGGGAGACGTATCTTGCGACATTCTAGAAAATGAATTAATGAGTTGGATTTAGTAGGGGCGTCTGAGAGAAATAAATAAATTCAAGGGGTGGGGGGGTGGGGAATTGCTCCTGGGAACTGGACTGTAAGGTTAATGCCGAAGCGAAAAACTTAACTTAGACTAGTGACGGATGAGACCCTGCTAATGCCAAGCGAATGAGGCGTCTAACTATGATTTGGGCATTGGGCCGTACCTCCGTGTTGAGGTGGGAAATGGTTAGTAAATGCCTCGGTGAGCTAGGTCTGACACCCAGACCTTGTGAGCCAGTTCGCGTACAATTTAAGGAATAATTGGCGAATTTTTATGTGATGGTAGGATACTAACCTTGATGGTGATTATACCCGGGGATTTGATCTTTGGGTATATGGAAGACAGGCCCAGCAGTAGTTGATATCGCCGAAGAAGCCTAGGGGGTTTTGAAGCAGATGTCGATCTGTGAGCGTGGCATATGAGCACCTGATGAATTACTGGGGGCATAATTGAGTGATACGCGAGCGTGGTAAATGACAATGAGGGCTGACTGTGGCCTTGCAACAGAACTTGAAGAAAAGAAAATACTTGAAGTGTGAAACAAAACTATACCTGGATATAAGGGACGAGAACCAGATTCTAGCGATTTATTTTAGGAGAAGTAAAACTTGCTTGATGTTTTAATGATAGAAGAGACCTAAGGGTTTAAGACAGATGTAAATCTGAGCGAGCGTGACGTATGGGCGTACTATATGAAGAAGTGAAGTGAAGAGTGGGATAAAATGAACTGTACCTGGATTATGAACAAGAATCAGGGTTTTGACACATGAGAAAGAGCAAACCGGTTGGTGCTATTGCAGAAAGAGAACCTGGATTTTTTTTTTTTATTACACAGTACGATCTGTGGAGAAAAAGAAAGCTTATTTACAGGGCTGAGCTTAATTTTGTACGTAAAGGCATAGTATAGTATTGTGCGAATAGTTATTGCGTGGTAACTTCCAAATAAGTGTGCTACTAGCTGCTGCTATAGTTAGGTGTCGGGGAAATACATAAGTGGAATAAGACAGAAAATACACCTAAGAGCCACTAGGTGGCGCTGACAGGCCAACTGGTTATGTGCTTTGATACAAAGACCGGAGTGAATGAAAGTTTGTGGAAGGTAGGTCTGCAATGCAGAACTTGGCTTTCCCACGTGCGGCATGGTTAGAACAGCATGATAACCCCCCCCCCCCCCAAGCGGGTGCACGGAAAACCGTCTAGATGCTGACGTGAGGGGAACCACGGGTGGTCCCCTGTGAATTCTGACATGTGCGCTCCGGACCCTTGATGAGACCACCGTGCGGTGTGGTGGGGACCGGGAGTAGCGCAGTGACTCACGATTAGGCTGGAGAGCCAAGACCGGACCGCCGAAGCACGCCGTGCCGCCCAAACGTCGGACGCTCGAACCGGAAGTGACGCGGACCTGCAGACACACGCGAACCGGAAGTGCTTGAACACTTGAACTCGACGGCAGAGGTGAGTAGGGGCTGGGTGTTTAAGTAGGGGACTAACTCCTCCCACAAATTAAGGCCTAATGGACTTTCTACATGCGAAGGGCATATATGCGACGAATAAGCATGTGTTGATATGATGGAAGAGGAGAAGGAGGATGAGAACAGGAAGATTCAACCATATACCCTTTGTGGTGGAAGGGGTGCATGGGAATACAGTGTATTTAGTAGCGATGGACGAACATCTGCAGAGACCGTTCGCGAACGCAATCAAATGTTCGCAAACCGCAAGTTCGCGACGGTTCACATTCATTTTAATGGCAGGCGAACCTGAAAAACCTTCAGATAATATTTGCAGCCAAGAAATAATTACTAGAAGTGCACGAATAGTCCCACAACATGGACAGTGACATACCAGATGTATTATTCGAATTAGCGATCTCCATTTATAATTTTTTTCAATGCGAAATATCGGCAATATAATTTTCGCGTACACGCATGCGCAAATGCACTATACAGTACCCAAATGCACTATAAAGAAAGTATATTGGTATATAACACCCCGCTTCAATCAGTTTTTTGGGGGGGGCGACTGGTATATCACACCAGAAGAAATTATTTGTTCCAATAACGCTTGTCCCTCTATATACCTGCAGAACCGCACACAACTGCCACAACTAACATAGAAAGTATATTATAACATTGTACAAGGAAGGCAATTGATTAGAATATACATAAAGATAAAACATAACCTTTAATAATGTTACTATGAGGGTCCATTCACAAGTCCGTAAGTGTTTTGCGGATCCGCAAAACAAGGACACCAGCAATGTGCATTCCGCAATTTGCGGACCGTACATCGCCGGCACTATAATAGAAAATGTGTAATCTTGTCTGCGGAAACAGATGCGGAAGTGCGGATCCGCAAATGCGGATGTGGATCCGCGAATGCGGACAGCACATTCTGGCCCCATTGAAAATGAATGGGTCTGCACCCGTTCCGCAAAATTGCGGAGCGGATGCGGACTGGTTTTGCGGACGTGTGAATGGAAAAGATATCCCTCAAAATGAAAATAAATAAAATTATTTAAGTTAAGCAAAAAGCATAGATGTGGTAGGCAATAACAAGTGCTCGGCGGCACCAAATCAGAAACCATATGTCCTACCACAATCCGGGGGGTTCCAGTGCACATCCATGAATCCAGGAGGGAAAGCAAAAAACATCTATCCCTGTGCTAGATGATGATGTGGTATTGAAGGACAGGGTGGGCAAAGAACTGTCCCTGATATTGCCCTACAGGGGGGTGCTATTCTGACCCTGATGGCCTAACCACAGACCACCCGCCCTGATAAGAGCGACCCCATCCGGCACCTTACCCTATATAAAAATGCCCCTAGCCCCTTGGCCCCCTGACTTCCAAGTGATCACTATATAGATCTATGTGTTTTTGACTCATTATAAAAGTATATTATAAGTATATCGCACCCTCTGTGTATCACACCTATCGATAGCACACCTATACCAGTCCTTAGAAAGACTTTTGTGGCCCTATTAGCTAGGGTTTGGTGTCCCTAACAGCCTGTCCCTGCTCCACACAGCAACCTCTCCTGTCAAAACACTGAATGTAAAATGGCGGCCAGATCAGGTTTATTTATAAGGTAGGGCAGTGATGGTGAACCTTTTAGAGACCGAGTGCCCAAACAAACCCAAAGCCCACTTATTTATCGCCAAGTGCCAAGCCAGCAATTTAACCTGAATAGCAATATAGTATATTTTCCATGTATCATTTAGCTATAATAGCCTGCCTACATTCAATGCACTGCCTGTGCCATTCATAGTACGCACTGCGTTGATGGACAGGAAAAATCAAAGGCATATTAGTACACCAAAGACTTTTTCAAGGGTGTGGGTGCCCACAGAGAGGGCTCCGAGTGCCGCCTCTGGCACCCGTACCATAGGTTCGCCAACACTGAGGTAGGGGGTATGTCCATGTGCTGAAACGTCTCAATTGGCTGTCCTGTACCACCTGATGGATGTGTCATGGGTCAAAGTTCTTCACAATGTAAAAGAATATGGTGGGCGCGAATATCTCCATATGTTCGCAGAATTGCGAACTCGCAAAGTTCGCCGCGAAACGACCGCCGGGCGAACCGCAAGGCAATCTCTAGTATCCAGTACATTATAAACAACACATTTAAAGTGCCTTTATGTTCATCTGCTTTCCTCTGGTGGAGTCGAGAAGTCATGGTCAATCCAGGCCTTGTTCATTTTTAGTTGACAGGCGGATACGCTTATCTGTTATAAAGCCACCAGCAGCACTAAATACCCGCTCAGACAAAACGCTGGCGGCAGGGCAGGCCAGCAACTCCAAGGCGTAGTGCACCAGTTTGTGCCACGTGTCCGGCTTGGACACCCAGTAGTTGTAAGGCACTAAGGGATCATTGAGGACACTGACACAGTCTGCTATGTACTCCTTCACCATCTTTCAACATTTTCCCTCCTTGTGACACTAGGCCGCGCATCAGGGTGTCGGTGTGTCATGAAACTGTCCCAGGCTTTGAAAAGTGTTGCACTGCCTCTGGAACTGCTGTGTGTTCCCCTTGTCTCCCCTCCTCGGTTGGTCAAGGAACTACGGACTCTGCCGCCAGTGTTGTCAGATAGAAATTTTTGGAGCAATTTTTCAACAAGGATCTTCCGGTATTGCACCGTTTTGCTCGTCCTCTCCAACAGAGGAATGGGAGATGAGAAGTTCTCTTTGTAGCAGGGGTCGAGAAGGGTTGACAACCAGTAATCCGTGTTGTTTAAAATGCGTATAACACGCAGGTCGTGGGAAAGGCAGCCTAACATAGAGTCAGCAATGTGTGTCAGAGTGCCAACAGGCAAGACTTCGCTGTCGTCATCAGGAGGATCACTCTCAATCTCCTCATCCTCTCCCTCCTCTTCTGCCCACCCACACTGAACAGATGGAATTAAACTTCTATGGGTACTACCCTCTGTAGCGGTGGGAACCGTCTCCTGCTTCTCCTCCTTCATCGTCCAATACGCGCTGAGAAGACGAACTCAGGGTGGTCTGGCTATCACCCTGTGTAATGTCTTCCCCCATTTCCCCCTCTTCCACATGCAAAGCATCGTCCTTAATTGTGAGCAGCGAGTGTTTGAGTAGACACAGAAGTGGGATGGTGAAGCTGATAATAGCGTTATCGCCGCTCACCATCTGTGTTTATTCCTCAAAGTTTCTTAAAACTTCACAGAGGTCAGACATTCATGCCCACTCCTCGCTTATGAATAGCGAAAGCTGACTGGAAAGGCAACGACCATGTTGCAGCTGGTATTCCACTACTGCCCTCTGCTGCTCACAAAGCCTGACCAACATGTGGAAAGTGGAGTTCCAGCGCGTGCTCACATCACACAACAGCTGCTGAGCTGGCAATTTCAAGCACTGCTGCAGTGTTGACAGACCGGCTGAAGCGGTCGATGACTTGCGGAAATGTGCACACACGCGGCGCACCTTCACCACTAGCTCAGGCAAATTGGGGTAGGTTTTGAGAAACCGCTGAACCACAAGGTTAAACACGTGGGCTAGGCATGGGATGTGTCTGACCTTGCCGAGCTCCAAAGCCTCCACCAAGTTAAGGACATTATCAGACACAACCATGCGTTGTTGTAGGTTGAGTGGCGAGAGCCAGAGCTCAGTCTGGTCTCTTATCCCCTGCCACAGCTCTGTGGCGGTGTGCTGTTTGTCCCCTAAGCATATCAGCTTCACCCCGGCCTGTTGTCGCTTCCCCACTGCAGTGCTACACTGCTTCCAGCTACTGACTGATGCTGCACGCAGATAATACGGAGGTGGAAGTGGAGGAGAAGTGGGGTTTGGAGCCACTAACGTAGGTGCTGGCGGAAACCCTGATTGACGTAGGGTTCGCAATCCTTGGCGTCGGTAGCACCTGTGCATCCCAGGGTAAGACTCGCTCCCGGCCTCCAACATTCACCCAGTGTGCCATCAGGGAAATGTAGCATCCCTGGCCAAATGCACTTGTCCATGTGTCCGTGGTTAAGTGATCCTTCCCAGTAACTGCGTTGGTCAGGGCACGTGTGATGTTAAGGGACACATGTTGGTATAAGGCGGGCATGGCACACCTTAAAAAATAGTGGCGGCTGGGGACTGCGTAACGTGGGACGGCCACCGACATCAGGCTGCGGAAGGCCTCAGTGTCCACATGCCTAAATTGCAACATTTCCAGGGCCAGTAATTTGGAAAGTTGTGCATTTAGTGCTAGGGCCTGTGGGTGGGTGGCTGGGTATTTTCGCTTGCATTCAAAGGCCTGTGGTAAGGACATTTGGATGCTGAGCTGAAAAGGTCCAGGTGCAGGGCGGGAGGCATCCGGGCCTGCGCCTTCGACAGAGGATTGGCCAGCACATAACATAGGGGAAGCGGAGGCAGTGGTGTGACCCGCAGACACAGATTGTGGACCCAGGCATTCGTACCGCTTATTACGGTGCTTGGATGCCATGTGGCGGATCATGCTGGTGGTGGTGAGGTTGCTAGTGTTCACGCCCCGGCTCATTTTTGTATGGTACAGTTTGCAAACTACTATTCTTTTGTCGTCTGCACGTTCCTCAAAAAAGCGCCATACTGCGGAACATCTGCAAGGGGGTGCTCCACGGAACAGTTGCGAGCCTGTTTGGTGTGGCCCGCCTTCTCCCTTTTGGCACCCCACTGCCTCTTCCAGCCTGTTGCGGTGCTGCAGATCCCTCCCCCTCTGTACTGCTATCCTCGCTCGGCTTTCCACCTTCCTAGGTTGGGTCAGTGACCTCATTGTCCACCACTTCCTCACTCTGATCATCAGGGCCGGCACCACCAGTAAGGCGAACTAGGCAGTTGCCTAGGGCGCCATTTAGCAGGGGGCGCCGGCCGCCTCGGGGCGGTCTAAAGAAAAATAAGCATTTGAGCGCTCTAAAGAATCCCGGTGGGCTGCGGCGGCGGGCGGGCGGCACATGTCAGACAGCACAGACACAGGCAGGCTGCGCAGCACTGAGCTGAGCCGGTGGCCAGAGAATCGGAGTCACCAAGTCGGAGTCGAGATGAGAGATGAATGAGATGAATGAGATGATGCTGCATGTTTATTTTTTGTATTGTCCTGACTGAGCGCCGCTGCCTCAGTGAAGCCATGGGGGTGGGGCGGGGGCGCACCGCCCGGCGCAGCAGACCAGAGAGACAGTCTGTCACTGACAGTGATAGTCTGACACCTCTAACGCTGTCTGTCTCTCTGGTGGTCTGACGGCCTGAGTGACTATTCTAACTGCTAGCTAAGCTTACACTTACGCTTTCCTGGCTTCAGGCTGCTGAGGGTGGAGCGGAGGCGGAGCTCTGCCGACTTTGGAGCTAATGATCTTGATTTGAACTCCCTGACCCCTCCCACCCTTGAGCAAGTGACGCAGAGAGAGGGGTGGAGCGAAGGAGGAAGAGAAGGCGGCAAGGGCGCACACTGAGCAGCAGCCAGCCATGGCCACGGTGGCCACCAGTGGCCCACCACCAGCAATTTGCCTCCCCGACCCCCAGTGGCAGTGCAGTGCCTGTGCCTTCTCCTTCTGGGACAGAACTAGAAGTGGGCTCCTACCTGCCTGGATTAGAGTGCAGCCTGCAGGTGCAGCTGCTTTCTTCTTCCCTAGGACCCCAGCCAGGGCGACATTGGTGAATGGTGTACGTACCGTGTTTGTCTCCAATCCCCAGAGCCAGACCAAGAGCCAGACTGCAGGCGAGACCAGCTCATCTTATTGTCCTGGACTGGTAAGTAGTCAGTAGACAATGCAATATGTTTATTATTTACTGTATTTTTTGCCTTATAAGACGCACTTTCCCCCCCCCCAAAAGTGTGGGGGGGAAACGGCCATGCGTCTTATAAAGCGTATTGGGGATACTTCGCTGGCCGCTATGCTGCACAGCGCGGCCAGCGAAGTATCAGTGTGGAGGGAGGAGGCGGGGACACTCATGGCGGGGCCCGGTGCAGTGACTCTTCTCTAATACACCAGGCCCCGCAGCTGTTAAGTACATTCAATCCGAATGGGTCCGCAATTACTGTACTTACTGTACTAGTACCTTATGTATAGCATTAAGACGGCGCAGACCGGCAGCTCCCTCAGTCATGCGCCGCCTGCCACAGCTCCCTCCTCATGCGCCGCCTGCCCGTCTGCCTGTTCATTCATAAAGTGAGATAAGCAGGCAGGCGGCGCATGAGGAGGGAGCTGCGGCAGGCAGCGCATGACCGAGGGAGCTGCCGGTCTGCGCCGTCTTAATGCTATACACGAGGTACTACAGTAAGTACAGTACAGTAATTGCGGACCCATTCGGATTGAATGTACTTAACAACTGCGGCGGGGCCCAGTGTATTAGAGTAGAATCACTGCACCGGGCCCCACCATGAGTGTCTCCGCCTCCTCCCTCCACACTGATGCATCTGATGGGGGATCTGTAGATGACACTTATGGGGATCTGTGGATGACATAAGTGTCATCCACAGATCCCCCCCGTAACAGTGTGTCATCCACAGATCCCCCCCGTAACAGTGTGTCATCCACAGATCCCCCCCGTAACAGTGTGTCATCCACAGATCCCCCCCGTAACAGTGTGTCATCCACAGATCCCCCCCGTAACAGTGTGTCATCCACAGATCCCCCCCCGTAACAGTGTGTCATCCACAGATCCCCCCCGTAACAGTGCGTCATCCACAGATCCCCCCCCCCCGTAACAGTGCATCATCCACAGATCCCCCCCCCGTAACAGTGCATCATCCACAGATCCCCCCCGTAACAGTGGTCATCCACAGATCCCCCGTAACAGTGTCATCCACAGATCCCCCCCCGTAACAGTGCGTCATCCACAGATCCCCCCCGTAACAGTGCGTCAGCCACAGATCCCCCCGTAACAGTGCGTCATCCACAGATGATATGGGCAGATCATCTGATAGGGGGGGGGGCGGCAATTTTTATCTTGCCTAGGGCGGCAAAAATCCTTGCACTGGCCCTGCTGATCATCCTCCTGATTTGTTGATCTAACCACAACCTCAGTAATTGACAACTATGTCTCATCCTCTTCATCAACCTCTTGAGACAGTAATTGCGGTTGACTCATTGGCAACTGTGTCTCATCATCATCCACCTGTTAGGAGATGAACATGTCATTAGTTTGTCTGTGTAAGGCCTCATGCACACGGACGGTTTTTTTTTGCGGTCCGCAAAAACGGTTTGCGTTGTTCCGTGATCCGTGTCCGTTTTTTCTTCCGTGGGTCTTCCTTGATTTTTGGAGGATCCACGGACATGAAAAATGAAAAAAAATCTAAGTCAAGTTTGCCTTTGAAATGATAGGAAAAAAAGGACACGGATCACAATCTTGTGTGCATCCGTGATTTTTCACGGACCCATTGACTTGAATGGGTACGTGAACCGTTGTCCGTGAAAAAAATAGGACAGGTCCTATTTTTTTCACGGACTGGAAACACGGATCACGGAAGTGGATGCCAAACGGTGCATTTTCCGAACAAAAACGGAACAACGGCGGCGGATGCACACAACGGTCGTGTGCATGAGGCCTATATCTGTATGTCTTGTCTGCTTTCACTTTCTTGCTGGCCAGCAAACCTCTCTCTATCCGCTATTATTTCTGCAGACAGACAAAGGCATTGTTCACACTGACATACAGCATTATCCCCTTACTTGCATCACAGAGTGTGAGATGCATGCAGCTGATTAGTCCAGGTGAGGCAGAGCTGCAGTTAACAGAGTGTTTTTAGTTTCTTTAGTATAACTATTTTGTGTTATGTATCTTAAATAGATGGTAAGCTCCACTGTGTTAAGGGATGTTTCATTTGTAACATTTGTTTTTGGAAATGTAAAATGTGTGCGTAGCCCTTTAAGATTGTGAACCTGTGTTTTGTGTATTTAAAAGCACCTGTGCAATGTGCTGGGGATCCATCTTCAGTTCAGAGTGTTAGCTGGACACTGTGGGAGCTACTTGCTAATAGGCCTCTTTCACACTACCGTTTTTTTTTTCCATTTTGCGGTCCGTTTTTTGCGTTCCGTATACGGTCCATATACTGAACCATTCATTTCAATGGTTCCTCAAAAAAAACGGAATGTACTCCGTATAAATTCCGTTTCCGTATTTCCGTTTTTCTGTTCCGTTGAAAGATAGAACATGTCCTATTATTGCCCGCAAATACCGTTCCGTGGCTCCATTCAATTCAATGGGTCCGCCAAAAAAACGGAACACATACGGAAATGCATCCGTATGTCTTCCGTATCCGTTCCGTTTTTGCGGAACCATCTATTGAAAATGTTATGCACAGCCCAATTTTTTCTATGTAATTACTGTATACTGTATTTGCCATACGGAAAAACGGAACGGGAACGGAAACACAACGGAAACAAAAAAACTGAACGGATCCGTGAGAAACGGACCGCAAAACACTGTAATAGCCATACGGTAGTGTGAAAGAGGCCTAAGGTAGTTGCAAAGACCCATGAGGATAATTTATTTCGCTGTTATTTTGCCTTGTTTTTCTATTGCTTTATTTTTGCTCAAAATAAATATGAGTTGCTTTTGCCAAGATCTGAGTTAACGGCATATACTCCCACATCTCAACATATGGTGGCAGCAGTGGGATTGCCGTTTGTACTGGGCTAAGTGCAATTGTCTACTCGGTATATGGCACTAAGAGGAAGCACCAGTAGATTCATATGTGCTCCTTCACCAAGGCGATCTCAGCGTAACAAGGCGACTACACATCCCAGACGGAAAGAAAAAACCCTCTCACTAGTTCAAGCTATTCCTGTATCCAAGATGGAAGGTACCCAGTCTGACCCTTCAATTCCTGAGGAGGGTGCTGTAGCTGGGAATTGGACTGCTCCCTCTGCAAGTGTAACTGCTCCAAAAAGTATGGAGGAACTGCTTGTATGGTTGGTTCACCGCCAAGAATTAAGTGACCAAGAAGAGGAGCAAAGACATTATCGTGGATAGGAGCGGTACAGAAAAGAAAAAGAGGAGCAACGTAAAAGTGAATGGCGACGGCAAGAAACTGAAAAAGCAAAGAGAGATGAACAATTCTTTCAGGTACTACAAGCCATGCAGCGCAATATGCCTAATGTTACCACTTTAAAGCTGACCAAGTTAACAGAGACTGATGATATAGAGTCATATCTTCAAGTGTTTGAAAGAGTGGCTTAAGTTAATAAATGGCCTGAGGAACAATGGGTACTTCATTTAGCACCGTTTCTCACTAGCAAAGCTCAACAGGCTTATAGCCAAATGAGAACTGAGGATGCTGAAAACTATGAAAAAGTCAAAACTGCAATCCTAAGACGCTATAATATACATGCAGAGTCATTTCGCCAGAGGTTCCGGACCTACAGATACCAGGATAAGGAAGGACCTAGAGAAGCATTTACCCAGCTGTCTGAATTGTGCTCTAAGTAGATTTCTCCAGAGGGCAAGACTGTTCAGCAGGTTCTGGAAAAGATTATCATTGAACAATTCTTGGAAGTCCTTCCTGCACCAATGAAAATCTGGGTCAAGGAACATCAGCCTGACTGTGGTGAGCAAGCTGTGACACTGGCTGAAAATTACTTGCTTGCAAGAAAAGGAATGGTCCAGAAGCCAAGTGTGGTAAGACCTGTTTCTTTTACTACTCTTACTGGTAACCAAAGACCTGAGACTATAAAATACCAAAGTCATTATAAAGAACAGACTTTCTTTGCCTGTGGTAAAACTGGCCATCTTGCCAAAGACTGTGCCAGTTCCGCTGGTAAAAAAATCTAAGACAAAGGCAGCAAATTGTGTTGGTCTGGTTAAAGATTATTTGCAACCTGTGACTGTGAACTACCAAACTGTTAATGCCCTCATTGATACTGGGAGTCAGCAGTCTCTGATAAGATCAGACTTGGTTAACTCTGCCAATATAACAGGTAATTTACTCTTGAAATGTGTGCATGGTGACGCAAAACCTATACAACAAAAACCCTACAGGACACCAGAAAAACTTAAACCAGTAATAGAAGGGGAGGTCCAAAATATGCTAAAACTAGGTGTCATTGAGCCATCTTGTAGTCCCTGGTGTTCTCCTATTGTGATTGTACCCAAGAAGAATGGGGACATGAGATACTGTATTGATTTTAGAAAGCTTAATCAGATTTCCAAATTTGACACTTATCCTATGCCCCATGTTGATGATCTGATTACTAGGTTGGGGGAAGCCCAATATATTTCCACATTTGATCTGACCAAGGGCTATTGGCAGATTCCCCTTGAGAAAAACTCCCGTGAAAAAAACTGCTTTTGCCACTCCACAAGGCTTATTTCAGTTTACTCATATGCCTATTGGCCTACATAATGCCCCTGCTACTTTTTCAAAGGTTAATAGATACTGTGATTAATCCTCATCGCTCATACTGTGCAGCCTATCTTGATGATGTCATTGTCTATAGTTCAGATTGGACATCCCATCTCTTGCACCTAGACAATGTAATATCTGCCATAGCAAGAGCAGGACTCACAATCAATCCAGCCAAATTTACGATAACATGTATCTTTCTGTGCTATCTTGGTTTTGTAATAGGTGGTGGAAACATCAGACCGGAAATGTCCAAGATCAAAGCAGTAAAGGATGCCCCAATTCCAAAAACATAAAAAGAGGTAAGATCATTTTTGGGACTCGCTGGCTACTACCGCCGATTTATTCCAAATTTTTCCCAGCTAGCAGCCCCACCAAGTGATCTTACTAAAAAAAACAAAGAAGAACACTGTTAAGTGGACAAGTGATTGTGCCCAAGCATTTAATAGTTTAAAGGAGAAACTTTGTACTGCACCGATATTGAGTAATCCAAACTTTTCCTTACCATTTCAAGTGCAGGTTGATGCATCTGAGAGAGGTATTGGAGCTGTTTTATGTCAAATCCGGGATGGAGAAAAACATCCTATTCTGTATATAAGCAGGAAATTGTTTCCCAGGAAACAGAACTACTCTACTATAGAAAAAGAATGTTTAGCCATCAAATGGGCCATTGAAAGTTTGCGTTATTATTTACTAGAGCATAAATTCTTTGCCATCTCTCATAATCCTTTATTTTGGCTAAACACCATGAAAGGTAGCAATGCTCGTCTGAAGAGATGGTGCTTGAGTTTACAGCTTTACCGATTCTCAGTACAGTATAAACCAGGAAGCCAGCATAAGAATGCTGACCATCCATCTTGGTTTGGTACCCAAGTCCAAGAAAACAATTTTTTGGAAGGACAAGCTTCCATTTGAGCTGGGGGGTATGTTAGGGGGTGAATATGTCATTAGTTTGTCTGTGTATATCTGTATGTCTTTCTTGTCTGCTTTCACTTTCTTGCTGGCCAGCAAACCTCTCTCTATCCGCTATTATTTCTGCAGACAGACAAAGGCATTGTTCACACTGACATACAGCATTATCCCCTTACTTGCATCACAGAGTGTGAGATGCATGCAGCTGATTAGTCCAGGTGAGGCAGAGCTGCAGTTAACTGAGTGTTTTTAGTTTTAGTATAACTATTTTGTGTTATGTATCTTTTCTTTCTTTTTTTCTTTTTAAATTCTTTTTATTGAATTTCAATAAAGGGGGATTACAATACATAGACAGCAAATCAAAGATGCAATAATGCCACATATCAAGGTACATAAATAGTACAGAATCATTTCAAGAGTACAGATTTACCTAACTATGACTTGAAAGTGGGGACTTTTACGCCCTTAGTGAGAACAAATTTTGAAATTGCCAATGAACGACCCTACACCACCATGACCCTAGGGGTCTCCCCCTCCAAGTTCTGGACATCATAAGAGCTGTTAAGGAGCTTTGTGTAGGGGGAGGGAGGTCAAGAGGGGCAACATAGAGAGGTTACTACTCTGTTACTCTACACCAGTAGTGGCTGTGCTTAATTATGTAGAAACAGAGATCAAAATAAACAGTGGGGAAACCAGGACATAAAATAGGGGGGGGGGGGGGGGGGTAGGAGATGGAAGGAAGGAAGGGGTCGGTGGGGGGGGGGCACAATAAAGTACCTTTTTTTTTTCTTTTTTTTTTGAGGCAGATGAGTGTGGGATCACCTAAGTAAGTAGACTGTTAGCGAGTTAGTTGGATCTGATATCTATTCCAGAATATCAAATTTGTCTGAAGAAACTGTATTGGAGGAGTGGGAAGATCAATACAAAAATATAAGGTTTTGAGGATCTCCAGTTGACCCAAGGGGACCAAATTTCTTTATATATGTGATGTGTTCTCAATTCCCAGTGAGATAATTCTTCAAGTCTGGAAATCGTGGTGACTTTATTTAACCATAATGACCCTGATAAAGGACCATGAGTTTTCCAGTTTGAAGCTATTATAAGTCTAGCCGCTGCGATAAGAGTTCTTAAGAGACTCATCTCAGATCTAGTTAATGATTTTGGTATGATGTTCAAAAGGGCAGTCTTGGGACAACTGATGATCCTCATCAAGTCTTTTTTATCTAGGATGAGATTGATATTTTCAAAGACCTGAGTCCAAAAGAATTGTATGAAAGGGCATGACCACCATATATGTAGAAATGTGCCTCTCTCGTTGAGGCATCTCCAACACTGATCTGTTGTTGAGCTATACATTTGGCATAATCTGACAGGGGTAAGATACCATCTAGATATTACCTTATATGTGTTTTCTTGAATATTAGAGCATCTTGAGGAAAGTTTTGGTGATAGTAGTATAGCTTTGGTGTCTTCATCTGAAAATTTGATATTTAGGTCTCTTTCCCATTCTTTTAGAAAATAAAGGGAATTAGGTGTTTCATTTTGGAGTAAGTTCTTAGTTATTGAATGTAATTAAGTTTTTTTGGGGTCTGTATTTGAGATATCAAATTCTCAAACCAAGATGGCTCCCTATTCTGGGACTCTTGCAACATAACCTTTCTCAGAGATTTCAATATGATATTATAATGGAGACTGTTAAGTTGGGATGTGCCAAATTATTCCTTCATCTCTTGCAAATTTAATATGGCCCCGTCAAGGTCTAAAAGGTCTGATGGAGCTAAGTTACTCTTTTGTACTTGTGCTGGTAAAGTTGTGAAACCTTCTTCAGTTGTGATGAGAAAGTCTCTGAAATTACATAAGTGAGAGGGATATTTTGAGCAAATATCTCTTAGCTGTTTTGTTTTCCAAATAGATAATGTGGCATGAACCAGAATGTTATCTTTATTTATATTGGGAGTATTTTGGGGATTTGTGAAGACTAGACCCTTTAAGGGGTATCTAGTTAATTATTTTTCTAGTGATATCCACGTTTTGTGTTTTGGTTGTCTCACCCAGTCTATAATTCTGCTAAGGTGTATAGCTGTAATATATATATCTAGAACAGGAAGGCCAATCCCACCTTTGGTTGAGGGTAACTGAAGGATGCTGTGGGAGATTCTTGGTTTTATATTACCCCAAATGTAGTTAGAGCATATTTTCCTGAAAGATTTCAGAAAATGTTTTGGAAGTTTGATTGGGAGTACCTGTAGGAGATATGTGATTTTAGGTAGTATTAGGCCTCCTGCACACGACCGTTGTGTGCACCCGTGGCCGTTGTGCCGTTTTCCGTTTTTTTCGCGGACCCATTGACTTTCAATGGGTCTGTGGAAAAAACGGAAAATGCACTGTTTTGCAGCCGCATCCGTGATCCGTGTTTCATGGCCGTGAAAAAAATAGGACCTGTCCTATTTTTTTCACGGCCAACGGTTCACGGACCCATTCAAGTCAATGGGTCCGTGAAAGAACACGGATGCACACAAGATTGGCATCCGTGTCCGTGATCCGTGGCCGTAGGTTAGTTTTTATACAGACGGATCCGAAGATCCGTCTGCATAAAGCTTTTTCAAAGCTGAGTTTTCACTTAGTGAAAACTCAGAACCGACAGTATATTCTAACACAGAAGCGTTCCCATGGTGATGGGGACGCTTCTAGTTAGAATACACTACAAACTGTGTACAAGACTGCCCCCTGCTGCCTGGCAGCACCCGATCTCTTACAGGGGGCCGTGATCAGCACAATTAACCCCTTCAGGTGCGGCACCTGAAAGGGTTAATTGTACTATCATATCCCCCTGTAAGAGATCAGGGCTGCCAGGCAGCAGGGGGCAGACCCCCCCCCTCCCCAGTTTGAATATCATTGATGGCCAGTGCTCCCCCCCCCCTCTATTGTAATTATTCGTTGGTGGCACAGTGTGCGCCCCCCCCTACCTCCCTCTATTGTAATAATTCGTTGGTGGCACAGTGTGCGCCCCCCATCGGCCCCCCCTCCCTCTATAGCATTAACAACATTGGTGGCCAGTGTGCGGCCTCCCATCTCCCCCCCCCATCATCATTGGTGGCAGCGGAGTTCCGATCGGAGTCCCAGTTTAATCGCTGGGGCTCCGATCGGTAACCATGGCAACCAGGACGCTACTACAGTCCTGGTTGCCATGGTTACATAGCAATAGTACAATAGTAGAAGATTCATACTTACCGGCTGCTGCGATGTTCGTGTCCGGCCGGGAGCTCCACCTACTGGTAAGTGACAGCCTCAGGTCTGTGCGGCGCATTGCTAAATGAACTGTCACTTACCAGTAGGAGGAGCTCCCGGCCGGACACGAACATCGCAGCTCCCAGGTAAGTATGAATCTTTTACTATTGTACTATTGCTAGTAACCCGCTGCCACCAATGATCGGGGGGGGGAGATGGGAGGCCACACACTGGCCACCAATGTTGTTAATGCTATAGAGGGAAGGGGGGGGGGGCGATGGGGGGCGCACACTGTGCCACCAACGATTTATTACAATAGAGGGAGGAAGGGGGGGGGCGGGGGGGCGCACACTGTGCCACCAACGATTTATTACAATAGAGGGAGGAAGGGGGGGGGCGGGGGGGCGCACACTGTGCCACCAACGAATTATTACAATAGAGGGAGGAAGGGGGGGGGGGGGCGCACTGGCCACCAATGATATTCAAACTGGGGAGGGGGGGGGGTCTGCCCCCTGCTGCCTGGCAGCCCTGATCTCTTACAGGGGGATATAATAGTACAATTAACCCCTTCAGGTGCGGCACTTGAGGGGTTAATTGTGCTGATCACGGCCCCCTGTAAGAGATCGGATGCTGCTAGGCAGCAGGGGGCAATCATGTACACAGTTTGTAGTATATTCTAACTAGAAGCGTCCCCATCACCATGGGAACGCCTCTGTGTTAGAATATACTGTCGGAAATGAGGTTTCACGATCTAACTCATATCCGACAGTATATTCTAACATAGGGGCGTTCCCATGGTGATGGGGACGCTTCAAGTTAAAATATACCATCGGATTTGAGAAAACTCTGATCCGATGGTATAAAAGGGACTCCAGACTTTACATTGAAAGTCAATAGGGACGGATCCGTTTGAAATGGCACCATATTGTGTCAACGTCAAACGGATCCGTCCCCATTGACTTGCATTGTAATTCAGGACGGATCCGTTTGGCTCCGCACGGCCAGGCGGACACCAAAACGACTTTTTTTTTCATGTCCGTGGATCCTCCAAAAATCAAGGAAGACCCACGGATGAAAAAACGGTCACGGATCACGGAAAAACGGGACCCGTTTTTGCGGACCGCAAAAAAATACGTTCGTGTGCAGGAGGCCTTAGTGTGTTGAACATGTTCTTTCGTCCTAACCATGAAATAAAGGTGGGTCTCCAGGAGCTCAGTATGTTTGGTATGGAGTTTATAAGTGGAATATAGTTTAAGCTGTATAACTTGTTGAGGTCAGGGGGAATGTTGACACCTAAAAACTTCAATGAATTTTTGGTCCATTGAAAGGGGGATTCTTTCTCAAGGTATTTAAGAGCATATTGGGTGTGTTATGTATCTTAAATAGATGGTAAGCTCCTCTGTGTTGAGGTATGCTTCATTTGTAACATTTGTTTTTGGAAATGTAAAATGTGTGTGTAGCCCTTTTAAGATTGTGAACCTGAGTTTTGTGTATTTAAAAGCACCTGTGCAATGTGCTGGGGATCCATCTTCAGTTCAGAGTGTTAGCTGGACACTGGGAGCTACTTGCTACCAAGGTAGTTGCAAAGACCCATGAGGATCATTTATTTCGCCTTGTTTTTCTATTGCTTTATTTTTGCTCAAAATAAATATGAGAGTTGCTTTTGCCAAGAACTGAGTTAACGGCATATACTCCCACATCTCAAGACCGCTTCATTAAACACAAATTGCCGTTCCCCACCGTCATGTTCTTGTGACTGGATGCTCAAGAGGTTGGGAATGTCCCTCTTCAAGCGTGCTTGGCGAGAGGGCCAAATCAAGTAATATCCAAGTGTGGGATCACTTGTTTGGCCAGACTGTACGTGGTGGGAGGAAGGAGGATCAGGGTGAGGATTGTGTTGATCTTTCTCAAGGTATTTAAGAGCTCCTGGCTCAGACTCCTGGCTACTAAGACTGGACTTGGTGGTGCTTAACTGACTGGAAGCATTATCTGCTGCAATCCAACCGACCACCTGCTCGCACTGGACTGACTTCACGAGCGTTGTCCTGCACCACCCTGCAAACTGGGACATGAAGCTAGGTATCGTGGATGATTGCTTTTCTTGTGCTCTGGCAGCAGGCACAGTTTCTCTGCTCCCAGGGCCACGGCTTCTGCCTGCACCATCTGCATCACGGCCACTTCCCCGTCCCTTACTACTCGCCTTCTACATTTTAAATGTGATATATGCTTGAATGTATGTCACACATATAGTAGCGTAGGATTTGGAAGTGTATGCGCAAAAAGATTTACAAAGGTATTTGTGATGAGGAAACGTTATACAGGACAGGTACCACAGGTAATGTTACTGTTCGCAGTGTCTAAGGAAAAAGTACACTGCATGTCACTGATATTTTAGGGATGCGCACACTTTAAACAGGAGATGTGGTGCAGATAATTTAACTATCCGCAGCGGACACCGTCTATGGAAAAAGTACACTGGATGTCACTGATATTTTACGGATACGCTCACTTTACACAGGAGATGCAACGCGAATAATTTAACTGTCCACAGTGGCCTATTACACGTATTTAGCGCAGGATGCACTAAAAATATATATTGCTGCTGTCACACACAATAGTCCTTAAAAGGACTTTTGGGTCTCTGAAAAGTTTTTGGGATAAAAAAAAACACTCCCTACACTGTCTGTCCCTTCCTATGCACAGTTCTCCCTAACACTGAGCAATTTAGCGCAGGTTGCGCTACAAACATATATTGCTGCTGTCACGCACAATAGTCCTTACAAGGACTTTTGGGTCGAGTACCGCCATGTTCTGAGCATTGAGATGCTCGAGCCAGGTGTTCGGTGTTCGGCCGAGCATGCTCGATCAATACTAATTATTATACACACCACAACATCTATAATATGAAAGAAACCATGCCATCATGTTTTCCCTTCATTGTATACCCAATGCCGAGCTCTTGCATGATGGGCAAAGGTTCCAGACAAATAAGACCAAGTCCAGCTAAAATACTAAATAACTTTTTTTAATGAAATTAGAAATGTGTGAACGTAAAGGCCGCGATGTTAATTCTTTAACCCCTTAAGGACTCTGCCCTATTTCACCTTACGGACTTGGCCATTTTTTGCAAATCTGACCAGTGTCGCTTTAAGTGCTGATAACTTTAAAACGCTTTGACTTATCCAGGCCATTCTGAGATAGTTTTTTCGTCACATATTGTACTTCATGACACTGGTAAAATGAAGTAAAAAAATTCATTTGTATTTATAAAAAAATACCAAATTTACCAAAAATTTGTAAATTGCAAATTTCCAAGTTTCAATTTCTCTACTTCTATAATACATAGTAATACCTGCAAAAATAGTTATTACTTTACTTTCCCCATATGTCTACTTCATGTTTGGATAATTTTGGGAATGATATTTTATTTTTTGGGGATGTTACAAGGCTTAGAAGTTTAGAAGCAAATCTTGAAATTTTTAAGAAATTTTCAAAAACCCCAATTTTTAGGGACCAGTTCAGGTCTGAAGTCACTTTGCGAGGCTTACATAATAGAAACCACCCAAAAATAACTACAACCCTCAAGGTATTCAAAACTGATTTTACAAACTTTGTTAACCCTTTAGGTGTTCCACAAGAATTAATGGAAAATAGAGATACAATTTCAAAATTTCACTTTTTTGGCAAATTTTCCATTTTAATAATTTTTTTACTTTTACAAAGCAAGGGTTAACAGCCAAACAAAACTCTATATTTATGGCCCTGATTCTGTAGTTTACAGAAACACCCCATATGTGGTTGTAAACTGCTGTACGGGCACACGGCAGGGCACAGAAGGAATGGAATGCCATACGGTTTTTGGAAGGCAGATTTTGCTGGACTGTTTTTTTTGACACCATGTCCCATTTGAAGCCCCCCTGACGCACCCCTAGAGTAGAAACTCCAAAAAAATGGCCCCATTTTAGAAACTACGGGATAGGCCTCATGCACACGACAGTATTTTTTCACGGTCCGCAAAACGGCATTCCGTTCCGTGATCCGTGTCCGTTTTTTTTTTCGTGTGTCTTCCTTGATTTTTGGAGGATCATCAGACAAGAAAAGTGAAAAAAAAAAATCAAGTTTGCCTTGAAAATGATAGCAAAAAAAACGGACACGGATCACGGACGCGGATGACAATCTTCTGTGCCTTCGTGTTTTTTCACGGACCCATTGACTTGAATGGGTCCACGAACCGTTGTCTGTCAAAAAAATAGGACAGGTCATATTTTTTGATGGACTGGAAACACGGATCACGGACGCGGAAGACAAACGGTGCATTTTCCGAGTTTTCCACGGACCCATTCAAAATCAATGGGTCCGCAGAAAATCACGGAAAACTGAACAACGGACACGGATGCACACAATGGTTGTGTGCATGAGGCCATAGGGTGGCAGTATTGTTGGTAGTAGTTTAGGGTACATATGAAATTGTCAATTTGAGATACCGACACAACAGTCAGGAACAGAATCACAGATCACAATATCACCACAAAACACAACAATTGGAATCCACACAGCACAGAGAACAACATTATACACAACAACACCAATACAGACCACAAACACACGAAGGAAGAAAAAATTACGCAGGGGAAAAAGGCAGAAAAAATCACGACAGATAGATCAGGCACAAATGGATACCTCTAATGCTATAGTAAATTTAAGTACTATATCTCTTACAAAACCTCAAATACACCTATTAAATAAAGGACTTAAATTCGCGCCAACAACCCAACTCAATAAATTTGATACTTACATAGGAGTAGAGAAATTCATCCGAAAACTGTGTCTGAAAAAATATTACATGAAAAACCCTGTCAGTATAGAAACAACTGTACCTGTTAAACGAATGTTCACCCACACGGATTTGAAAAGCAGATCCACAAAATACCCCAGACAGGAAGTAAGTCATGAAATGGCCACGTTTAGACTATCAGTGGAATGCGATATAAGAAAAATAAAGACATAAAAAAACATGAGTAACAACAATCTATCCCGACAGGAAATATATGCAATTAAACAATTACAGAAGGACAATAACATAGTTATACGCCCGCAGACAAAGGCAGAGCAATCATCATTTTAGAGGCAGATAAGTACAATAAAGAATGCAAAAGACAATTGGCAGATGTTAGTACATATAGAAAATTAAAATCCGATCCAACACAAGAATATTATGAAGAATTAACCAAGTTGTGCAATAAAGGTTTGGAACAAGAAATCCTAACAAAAGAAGAGTACAAATATACTGTAGGTTTTTTTTTTATGTACACTACTGTTACACCAGATATGAGTTGCACTGGTGTGACACTGTGCCCTGGCAGGCCCTGAAACGCACATGTGTGAAGGAAACTGACTGCTATTATATTACAGTCCAAAAAGTTTTTTATTTTTTAAATGCAAGCTATTGTGACACCAGATATGAGTGGTGGCACTGGGCAAGTGGGCACAGTATACGCTGTGAGCCTGACACACACGCTGGCAGGCAGGCAACTGCAATTAGATTACACAGGAAAAAAAAGAAAAAAGAAAAAGCAGACTGATGTTCTAGCCCTAAAAAGGGCTTTTTGGGGTGCTGTCCTTACAGCAGAGATCAGATGAGTCCTTCAGGACTGTAGTGGACATTGGACAGATGGTAAAAGCCAGGAACAGTGAACCACCAGCATACACCAAGCTGGAGGAACCCAGAGTTTCAGGCATCCAGCAGAGGCTAAATAGCCCAAGCAGCCACACTCACATAAACCCAGTGTTCACAAAACAATAGGAAGGGAGTTCACCCTTCCAACACCAGACAGAGGAAGGAAGCCACTTAAAGGGGAAGTGCACACACAAGCATACCATGCCACACGTTACCACCGGCAACAGCGTGCGTGGCAACCATGTCACGGCAATCACCCAGAAGGCTGAGACATTGCCACCGTATGCTCTCACAGCAACACATTGCCGCGGGCAACCGCAAGTGTGGCAACAGTGTCACAGCGCAAGCCAAAGGCTGTGACATTCACAGGGAATAAATAAGTATATATTGTAAACTATATAGAATGATGGTAATAAATGATAGGGAAAGATGGCAACATTTTCAGGGCCAGCAATTTGGAAAGGTGCGCATTTAGTGCTATGGCCTGTTGGTGGGTAGCTGGGTATTTGCGCTTTCGTTCAAAGGCCTGGGGTATGGATATCTGTACGCTGCTGGGACACAGAAGTGGATGTGCTACCTGATGGTGCTGGTGAAAGTCCAGGTGCAGGGCGTGAGGCATCCGGGCCTGCGTCTTGGACAGGGGATTGGCCAGCATGTAACACAGGGGAAGAGGAGGCAGTGGTGTGACCTGCAGACACTGACTGTGGACCCAGGCGTTTGGCCCACCTAGTAGGGTGCTTTGATGCCATGTGTGGGATCATGCTGCTGGTGCTGAGGTTGCTAGTGTTCACGCCCCTGCTCATTTGACAATTCTTTTGTCGTCCGCACTTTCATCAAAAAAGCGCCAGACTGCGGAACACCTACCCCTTGGTAAGGGAGATTTCCGCAAGGGGGTGCTCCGGGGAACATTTTCAGGCCTGTTTGGAGTGGCCCGCCTTCGCCCTTTTGCCACCCCACTGCCTCTTCCAGCCTGTTGCGGATCCCTCCACCTCTGTACTGCTGTCCTCCGCTCGGCTTGCCACCTTCCCAGGTTGGGTCAGTGTTTTCCTCGTCCACCACCTCCTCTTTCACTTCCTCACTCTGTTCATCCTCCTGACTTGTTGACCTAACAACAACCTCACTTATTGACAACTGTGTCTCATCCTCATCATCAACCTCTTGAGACACTAATTGCGGTTGACTTATTGGCAACTGTCTCATCATCATCATCCACCCCCTGAAACACTAATTGCTGTTCCCCAAATTCAAACCATGGAAGGATAGCGAGACCAGTACTGACGATAGCCCGCGGCTGAGTTTTCTAGGGGGAGAGGTTTCAGCCCATAAGTCTGATGTAAGGAAAGTGGAAGCCACAGTGAAGATTGCTGACAGCCTCTCCTCTGAACAGACTCAGGAGGCCAGGGAGTTCATCAGCAGGAACACGGATGGGTTCTCAGACCTCCCTGGACGCACTCCCATAATCCAGCATGACATTGTCACTGAGCCTCAGGCCAAAATCCGGTTGAAACCATACCGGGTACCAGAGGCTTGGCGACAGGCCATCTCTGAGGAAGTACAACTAATGCTGCAACTAGATTTCATTGAGGAGTCTAGAGGTGAGTGGGCCAGCCCTATAGTACTGATACCAAATCCGGACGGGACGTGGCGGTTTTGTAATGATTTTCGAAAATTTAAACGAGGTATCTAAGTTCGACGGATATCCCATGCCCCGGGTAGACAAGCTGATTGAGAGGTTAGGACAAGCCTGGTATTTTTCTGTTTTGGACATCACCAAAGGGTACTGGCAGGTACCGTTAACAGAGGCTGCCAAAGAGAAAACGGCCTTCATTACACCGGAGGGGCTGTACCAGTATAAGGTGTTACTCTTTGGTCTGCATGGCGCCCCCGCCCCTTTCCAAAGGCTAGTGGACATTGTGCTGCGACCACTTCATCGGTACGCTTCGGCTTACCTGGACGATATTGCCACCCACAGTACCGACTGGGAAAGTCACCTGCCCAAAGTACAGGCTGTAGTAGACTCCCTTCGTAAAGCTGGACTAACTACTAACCCAAAAACATGTGTGAAAGGGTTAGAGGAGACTAAATACCTGGGGTATGTCATTGGGTGCGGAGTGATCAAACCCCAAGTAAACAAAATAGAGGCGATAAGAAATTGGCCCCGACCTGTCACCAGTAAACAAGTAAAGTCGTTCCTAGGAATGATAGGCTATTACATGAGATTTGTTCCCCACTTTGCCCTTGACAGAGCTCTTTAAGCTCTTTTTCCACTTTGAAGTCGGCCCTGTGCGGGTCGCCGGCTTTGGTGGCGCCCGACTTAAATAGGGAGTTTGTTGTACAGACAGATGCCTCTGAAGTAGGCCTCGGTGCTGTACTCTCTCAGGTAGTCAATGGGAGGAGCATCCCGTTGTCTTTTTAAGCCGCAAGTTCACCCCAGCTGAAACCAGGTATAGTATAGTGGAGAGAGAGTGCCTGGCTATCAAGTGGGCACTCGAGTCTCTCCGATACAATTTGTTGGGGAGAAAGTTCCACCTGGTGACTGACCACTCCCCTCTCAAGTGGATGAGCCAGGCCAAAGAGAGAAATGCCTGAGTCACCAGGTGGTTCCTGTCCTTACAGAACTTAAAGTTCTCTGTGGAACACAGGGCAGGCCGGTTGCAGGGAAATGCAGATGCCCAGTCCCGGGATGCCCTGTCAGGGTTGAACAAAGGGAGGGGGGGTGGTTATGTAAGAAGGTACCTGGAATCATCGTGGATGGAAGGTATGTGTCACCAATAGAGATGGCCTTGCGGTTCGCCCGGCGGTCGTTTCGCAGCCAACTTTGAGTGTTCGCGATTCGCCGAACATGCGAACATATGGAGAAATTCGCGCCTGCCATATTCTTTTACATTGTGAAGAACTTTGACCCATGACACATCCATCAGGTGGTACAGGACAGCCAATTGAGACATTTCAGCACATGGACATACCCCCTACCTTATAAATAAACCTGATCTGGCCGCCATTATACATTGTGTTTTGCCAGTGTAGGGAGAGGTTGCTGTGTGGAGCAGAGACAGGCTGTTAGGGACACCAAACGCTAGCTAATAGGGCCACAAAAGTCATTTAAACCCCTTAGGGACGCATGACATACCGGTACGGCATGTTTCCCGAGTCCTTAACCCCTTAAGCCCTATTTCACCTTAAGGACTTGGGCATTTTTTGCAAATCTGACCAGTGTCACTTTAAGTGCTGATAACTTTAAAACGCTTTGACTTATCCAGGCCGTTCTGAGATTGTTTTTTCGTCACATATTTTAATTCATGACACTGCAAAAATTTGGTCAAAAAAGTTAATTTTTTTGCATAAAAAAATACCATATTTACCAAAAAGTTAGAAAAATTAGCAAATTTCAAAGTTTCAGTTTCTCTACTTCTGTAATACATAGTAATACCCCCAAAAATTGTGATGACTTTACATTCCCCATATGTCTATTTCATGTTTGTAGCATTTTGGGAATGATATTTTATTTTTTGGGGATGTTACAAGGCTTAGAAGTTTAGAAGCAAATCTTGAAATTTTTCAGAAATTTACAAAAACCCAATTTTTAGGGACCACTACAGGTCTGAAGTCACTTTGCGAGGCTTACATAATAGAAACCTCATTCTATAAACTAGCTCAAGGTATTCAAAACTGATTTTACAAACTTCGTTAACCCTTTAGGTGTTGCACAAGAGTTATTGGCAAATGGGGATGAAATTTGAGAATTTCATTTTTTTGCCTAATTTTCCATTTTAACCCATTTTTTCCACTAACAAAGCAAGGGTTAACAGCCAAACAAGACTGTATCTTTATTGCCCTGACTCTGCCGTTTACAGAAACACCCCATATGTGGCCGTAAACTACTGTACAGGCACACAGTAGGGCGTAGAGGGAAAGGTGCGCCGTATGGTTTTTGGAAGCCAGATTTTGCTGGACTGTTTTTTTTTATACCATGTCCCATTTGAAGCCCCCCTGATGCACCCCTAGAGTAGAAACTCCATAAAAGTGACCCTATCTAAGAAACTACACCCCTCAAGGTATTCAAAACTAATTTTACAAACTTTGTTAACCCTTTAGGTGTTGCACAAGATTTAATGGAATATAGAGATACAATTTCAAAATTTCACTTTTTTGGCAGATTTTCCATTTTTATATTTTTTTTCCAGTTACAAAGGAAGGGTTAACAGCCAAACAAAACTCATTATTTATGGCCCTGATTCTGTAGTTTACAGAAACACCCCATATGTGGTCGTAAACCGCTGTACGAGCACACGGCAGGGCGCAGAAGGAAAGGAATGCCATACGGTTTTTGGAAGGCAGATTTTGCTGGACTGTTTTTTTTGACACCATGTCCCCTTTGAAGCCCTCCTGATGCACCCCTAGAGTAGAAACTCCAAAAAAGTGACCCCATTTTAGAAACTACGGGATAGGATGGCAGTTTTGTTGGTACTAGTTTAGGGTACATATGATTTTTGGTTGCTCTATATTACACTTTTTTGTGCGGCAAGGTAACAAGAAATAGATTTTTTGGCACGTTTTTTTTTTGTTATTTACAACATTCATCTGACAGGTTAGATCCTGTGGTAATATTATAGAGCAGGTTGTCACGGATGCGGCGATACCTAATATGTATACAATTTTTTTTATTTATGTTTTACACAATGATTTCATTTTTAAAACAAAAAAAAGTTTGTGTCTCCATAGTCTAAGAGCCATTGTTTTTTCAGTTTTTGGGCGATTATCTTAAGTAGGGTCTCATTTTTTGCGGGATGAGATGATTGTTTGATTGGCACTATTTTGGGGTGCATATGACTTTTTGATCGCTTGCTATTACACTTTTTGTGACGTAAGATGACAAAAAATTGCTTTTTTTACACCGTTTTTATTTTTATTTTTTTACGGTGGTCATCTGAGGGGTTAGGTCATGTGATATTATTATAGAGCCGGTCAATACGGACGCGGCGATACCTAATATGTATACTTTTTTTTTATTTATGTAAGTTTAACACAATGATTATTTTTGAAACAAAAAAAATCATGTTTTAGTGTTTCCATAGTCTATGACCATAGTTTTTTCAGTTTTTGGGCGATTATCTTGGGTAGGGTATGGTTTTTGCGGGATGAGATGATGGTTTGATTGGTACTATTTTGGCGTACATGCGACTTTTTTGATCACTTTTATTACCTTTTTTGGGAAGTAAGGTGGGCAAAATTTCAATTTCCTAATAGTTTTTATTTTTTTATTTTTATGGCGTTCACCGTGCGGGGAAAGTAACATGACCGTTTCATAGATCAGGTCGTTATGGACGCGGCGATACCAAACATGTGTAGGGAATTTTATTTTTTTCATTTTTGATCAGTGATAAATATGTTTTGATTTTTACTTTTTTTTCCCACTTTTTTTCCACTTTTTTTTTGACCCAGACCCAAGGGTAAGGGTAAGGAGGGAAGCTGTCTGGGGGCTCTCTCCCTCTCCATCGGGGGACTGCAAAGGCACAGAAGCCCCCCAATGGGAGAGGGAGGGAGCTCCCTCTTACTGTTAACTTTTTCCATACAGCGGTCCGTGGTATGGAAAGGGTTAAACGGCTGACATCTGCACAGATGTCAGCCGTTTATACCAGGGTGTCAGCAATGTGCTGACACCCTGGTATACCCACTGAACACCAACGAATTTTCAAAAGGAGGCGTGCACCGCCCACAACACCCCCCCTGCACCACCCACCGGCAAAAAATCATGCAGGGGTGCAGGGGGGGTGCAAAAGCTATATTTTAGGGACACTAAAGTTTCTGATCCCCGTGGTCAGGGACCGCGGGGATCAGAAACTGCAGAAAGCGCAGCAAACCGCAGGTCTGAATTGACCTGCGGTTTGCGGCAATCGCCGATACGGGGGGTCACATGACCCCCCTGGCGTTGTGACAGGATGCCGGCTGAATGATTTCAGCCAGCATGCCGTTCCGATTAACCCCCGCGGCGCCGCAATAGCGATTTAAAGTTAGGACGTACCGGTACGCCCTGAGTCCTTAAGGACTCGGGAAATAGGGCGTATCGGTACGCCCTGCGTCCTTAAGGGGTTAAGGACCCATGACGTACCGGTACGTCATGGCTTTAAAATGCGATTGCGGTGCCGCAGGGGTTAATCGGAACGGGATGCCTGCTGAAATCATTCAGCAGGCATCCTGTCACAATGCCGGAGGGCGGTCATGTGACCCCCCGTGCCGCAAACTGCAGGTCAATTCAGACCTGCGGTTTGCAGCGCTTTCTGCAGTTTCTGATCGGACCGCGGGGATCAGAAACTTTAAAATGCCCAAAATGTAGATTTTTCACCCCCCCCCCCCCCCGCACCCCTGAATGATTTTGGTGGTGGTGCAGGGGGGCGTTGCGTGTGGTGCGGGAGGCAGGCGGTGGGGCAGTATACCAGAGTGTCAGCACATTGCTGACACTCTGG
Source organism: Bufo bufo (assembly GCF_905171765.1). Lineage (NCBI taxonomy): Eukaryota > Metazoa > Chordata > Amphibia > Anura > Bufonidae > Bufo > Bufo bufo. The sequence goes on from NC_053392.1 coordinate 391,809,965, forward strand.
TATAAACGGCTGACATCTGTGCAGTTATCAGCCGTTTAACCCTTTCCATACCGCGGTCCGTACGGACCGCTGTATAGAAAAGGTTAACAGTCAGGGTCAGGGAGCTCCCTCCCTCTCTCCTTACCCTTCCCCGTCTGCTCCTTACCCTACCCCGTCTTCCCCTTCCCCGTCTGCCCCGAGCAGATGGGGAAGGTTCCCATGGCAACAGGACGCCTTCTCAGGCATCCTGCTGTCCATGGTGCTGAACAGATCTGTGCTAAAGGCATAGATCTGTTCAGACAAAGTGTAAGTAAAATACAGTACAATACACTATATAGTGTACTGTATTATACAGACATCATAACCACTGGATCTTCAAGAACCAAGTGGGTCTGGGTCAAAAAAAAAGTTAAAAAAAAGTGAAAAAAGTAAAGATAAAAGAAAACATTTATCACTGAATAAAAAAAAAATTAAAAAAATACACTACACATATTAGGTATCGCCGCGTCCATAACGACCTGATCTATAAAACGGTCATGTTACTTTCCCCGCACGGTGAACGCTTAAAAATAAAAAAATAAAAACTATGAGAAAATTGAAATTTTGTCCACCTTACTTCCCAAAAAAGGTAATAAAAGTGATTAAAAAAGTTGCATGTACGCCAAAATAGTACCAATTAACCTCTTAAGGACATAGGGCGTACAGGTACGCCCTTGTGCCCTGGTACTTAAGGACACAGGGCGTACATGTACGCCCTGTGTATTTTCGATCACTGCCGTGCGGCTGGCAGTGATCGGAACCCGGTGCCTGCTCAAATCATTGAGCAGGCACCTAGGCTAAATGCGCGGGGGGGTCCCGTGACCCCCCCATGTCGGCGATCGCGGCAAACCGCAGGTCAATTCAGACCTGCGGTTTGCTGCGATTTCTGAAGTTTCTGGTCCCCGCAGTCCCTGACCGCGGGGATCAGAAACTTTATATGCCCAAAAAAAAGTTTTATTCACCCCCCCCTGCACCCCCGAATGATTTTTATGGTGGCGGGAGGTGCAGGGGGAGGGTTGCGGGCGGTGTGGGCGGTGCGGGAGGCGGGCGGTGCGGCAGGCGGGATCGCGATCCCCCGCCCGCCTCCCCTTGTATAATCGTTGGCGTCTAGTGGGGATACCAGGGTGCCAGCACATTGCTGGCACCCTGGTATAAACGGCTGACATCTGCGATGCGATGTCAGCCGTTTAACCCTTTCCATACAGCGGTCCGTACGGACCGCTGTATGGAAAAGGTTAACAGCGCAGGGAGCTCCCTCCCTCTCCCATCGGGGGGCTGCTGTGCCTTTGCAGCCCCCCGATGGGGAGGGAGAGAGCCCCCAGAGAGCCCCCCGAGAGATCCCCTCCTTACCCTTCCCCGTCTGCGAAGTTCTGAGCAGTACTGAGCAGACGGGGAAGGTTCCCATGGCAACAGGACGCCTCTCAGGCGTCCTGCTGTCCATGGTGCTGAACAGATCTGTGCTGAAAGGCATAGATCTGTTCAGTGTAAGTAAAATACAGTACAGAACAATATATATTGTACTGTACTGTATTATACAGACATCAGACCCACTGGATCTTCAAGAACCAAGTGGGTCTGGGTCAAAAAAAAGTGAATAAAAGTGAAAAAAAAGTTTAAATAAAAAAACACATTTATCACTGATAAAAAATGAAAAAAATAAAATTCCCTACACATGTTTGGTATCGCCGCGTCCGTAACGACCTGATCTATAAAACGGTCATGTTACTTTACCCGAACGGTGAACACCATAAAAATAAAAAATAAAAAACTATGATGGAATTGAAATTTTGCCCACCTTACTTCCCAAAAAAGGTAATAAAAGTGATCAAAAAAGTCGCATGTACGCCAAAATTGTAACAATCAAACCGTCATCTCATCCCGCAAAAATCATACCCTACCCAAGATAATCGCCCAAAAACTGAAAAAACTATGGCTCTTAGACTATGGAAACACTAAAACATGATTTTTTTTGTTTCAAAAATGAAATCATTGTGTAAAACTTACATAAATAAAAAAAAAGTATACATATTAGGTATCGCCGCGTCCGTATCGCCCGGCTCTATAAAAATATCACATGATCTAACCCCTCAGATGACCACCGTAAAAAAATAAAAATAAAAACGGTGTAAAAAAAGCAATTTTTTGTCATCTTACGTCACAAAAAGTGTAATAGCAAGCAATCAAAAAGTCATATGCACCCCAAAATAGATGCCAATCAAACCGTCATCTCATCCCGCAAAAAATGAGACCCTACTTAAGATAATCGCCCAAAAACTGAAAAAACTATGGCTCTTAGACTATGGAGACACTAAAACATTTTTTTGGTTTTAAAAATGAAATCATTGTGTAAAACTTACATAAATAAAAAAAATTGTATACATATTAGGTATCTCCGCGTCCGTGACAACCTGCTCTATAAAATTACCACATGATCTAACCTGTCAGATGAATGTTGTAAATAACAAAAAAAAAAACGGTGCCAAAAAAGCTATTTCTTGTTACCTTGCCGCACAAAAAGTGTAATATAGAGCAACCAAAAATCATATGTACCCTAAACTAGTACCAACAAAACTGCCACCCTATCCCGTAGTTTCTAAAATGGGGTCACTTTTTTGGAGTTTCTACTCTAGGGGTGCATCAGGGGGGCTTCAAATGGGACATGGTGTCAAAAAAACCAGTCCAGCAAAATATGCCTTCCAAAAACCATATGGTGTTCCTTTCCTTCTGCGCCCTGCCGTGTGCCCGTACAGCTGTTTACGACCACATATGGGGTGTTTCTGTAAACTACAGAATTAGGGCCATAAATAATGAGTTTTGTTTGGCTGTTAACCCTTGCTTTGTAACTGGAAAAAAAATATTAAAATGGAAAATCTGCCAAAAAAGTGAAATTTTGAAATTGTATCTCTATTTTCCATTAAATCTTGTGCAACACCTAAAGGGTTAACAAAGTTTGTAAAATCCGTTTTGAATACCTTGAGGGGTGTAGTTTCTTAGATGGGGTCACTTTTATGGAGTTTATAATCTAGGGGTGCATCAGGGGGGCTTCAAATGGGACATGGTGCCAAAAAAACAGTCCAGCAAAATCAGCCCTCCAAAAACCAAACGGCGCACCTTTCACTCTACGCCCCGCTGTGTGCCCGTACAGTAGTTTACGGCCACATATGGGGTGTTTCTGTAAACAGCAGAGTCAGGGCAATAAAGATACAGTCTTGTTTGGCTGTTAACCCTTGCTTTGTTAGTGGAAAAAATGGGTTAAAATGGAAAATTAGGCAAAAAAATGAAATTCTCAAATTTCATCGCCATTTGCCAATAACTCTTGTGCAACACCTAAAGGGTTAACGACGTATGTAAAATCAGTTTTGAATACCTTGAGGGGTGTAGTTTCTTAGATGGGGTCACTTTTAGGGAGTTTCTCCTCTAGGGGTGCATCAGGGGGCTTCAAATGGGACATGGTGTAAATAAACCAGTCCATAAAAATCAGCCTTCCAAAAACCAAACGGCGCACCTTTCACTCTACGCCCCGCTGTGTGGCCGTACAGTAGTTTACGGCCACATATTGGGTGTTTCTGTAAATGGCAGAGTCAGGGCAATAAAGATACAGTCTTGTTTGGCTGTTAACCCTTGGTTTGTTAGTGGAAAAAATGGGTTAAAATGAAAAATTAGACAAAAAAATGAAATTCTCAAATTTCCTCCCTATTTGCCAATAACTCTTGTGCAACACCTAAAGGGTTAACAACGTATGCAAAATCAGTTTTGAATACCTTGAGGGGTGTAGTTTCTTAGATGGGGTCATTTTTGGGTGGTTTCTATTATGTAAGCCTCGCAAAGTGACTTGAGACCTGAACTGGTCCCTAGAAATTGAGTTTTTGTAAATTTCGGAAAAATTTCAAGATTTGCTTCTAAACTTCTAAGCCTTATAACATCCCCAAAAAATAAAATATCATTCCCAAAACAATTCAAACATGAAGTAGACATATGGGGAATGTAAAGTCATCACAATTTTTGGGGGTATTACTATGTATTACAGAAGTAGAGAAACTGAAACTTTGAAATTTGCTAATTTTTTTCAAATTTTTGTTAAATTAGGTATTTTTTGGTGCAAAAAAAATTTTTTTTTTTACTCCATTTTACCAGTGTCATGAAGTACAATATGTGACGAAAAAACAATCTCAGAACGGCCTGGATAAGTCAAACCGTTTTAAAGTTATCAGCACTTAAAGGGACTCTGGTCAGATTTTCAAAAAATGGCCTGGTCCTAAGGTGTAAAAAGGCTGTGTCCTTAAGGGGTTAAACAGTCATCTCATCCCGCAAAAATCATACCCTACCCAAGATAATCGCCCAAAAACTGAAAAAACTATGGCTCTTAGACTATGGAAATACTAAAACATGATTTTTTTTGTTTCAAAAATGAAATCATTGGGTAAAACTTATATAAATAAAAAAAAAGTATACATATTAGGTATCGCCAAGTCCGTGACAACCTGCTCTATAAAAATACCACATGATCTGACCTGTCAGATGAATGTTGTAAATAACAAAAAAAAAATGGGGTCACTTTTATGGAGTTTCTACTCTAGGAGTGCATCAGGGGGGCTTCAAATGGGACATGGTGTCAAAAAAAACCAGTCCAGCAAAATCTGCCTTCTAAAAACCATACGGCGCACCTTTCCCTCTGCGCCCTACTGTGTGCCCGTACAGTAGTTTACGGCCACATATGGGGTGTTTCTGCAAACTACAGAATCGGGCAATAAATATAGCATTTTGTTTGGCTGTTAACCCTTGCTTTGTTACTGGAAAAAATTGATTAAAATGGAAAATTTGCCCAAAAATCTAAATTCTGAAATTTTAACACCATTTGCCATTAACTCTTATGGAACACCTAAAGGGTTAACAAAGTTTGTAAAATCAGTTTTGAATACCTTGAGGGGTGTAGTTTATAGAATGGGGTCATTTTTGGGTGGTTTCTATTATGTAAGCCTCGCAAAGTGACTTCAGACCTGAACTGGTCTCTAAAAATTTGGGTTTTGAAAATTTCTGAAAAATTTCTTCTAAGCCTTGTAACATCCCCAAAAACTAAAATATCATTCCCAAAATGATCCAAACATGAAGTAGACATATGGGGAATGTAAAGTAATAACTATTTTTGGAGGTGTTACTATGTATTATAGAAGTCGAAAAATTAAAACTTGGAAATTTGCAATTATTTACAATATGAAACAAAGGACCGGCACTTCACTGATGAACAAATATGTGGCTTTATTGAAGCATGGAGGAAACAGCGCTGTTTCCTCCATGCTTCAATAAAGCCACAGATTTGTTCATCAGTGAAGTGCCGGTCCTTTGTTTCATATTGTGAGTGGGCTTTCATACCCTGGACACGGGCACCACGACTCTGCCAGAGGAGTGCCGACTGTCTTCAATTTTTGCAATTATTTACAAATTTTTGGTAAATTTGGTATTTTTTTTATAAATAAAAATGATTTTTTTTTTACTTCATTTTACCAGTGTCATGAAGTACACTATGTGACAAAAAAACTATCTCAGAATGGCCTGGATAAGTCAAAGCGTTTTAAAGTTATCAGCACTTAAAGTGACACTGGTCAGATTTGCCAAGTCCTTAAGGTGAAATAGGGCTGAGTCCTTAAGGGGTTAAGCACTAGTATAGATGTGCTATCGATGTGTGCTACACAGAGGGGTGCGATATTCTTATAATGTACTTTTAGAAGCAGTCAAAAACACATAGATCTATATAGTGATCGCCTGGAAGTTAGGGGCTAGGGGCTTACTAGGTAAGTTAAGGTAAGGTTCCGGACAGGGTCGCTCTTATTAGGGCGGGTGGTCTGTGGTTAGGCTATCAGGGCCAGAATAGCACCACCCTGTAGGGCAATATCAGGGACAGTTCTTTGCCCACCCTGTCCTTCAATACCACATCATCATCTAGCCCAGGGATGGATGTTTTTTTGCTTTCCCTCCTGGATTCATCGATGTGCACTGGAACCCCCCGGATTGTGGTAGGACGTATGGTTTCTGATTTGGTGCTGCCGAGCACCTGATTTAGTGCCGCCGAGCACTTGTTATTGTCTACCACATCTAGGCTTTTTGCTTAACTTTAATAATTTAATTTATTTTCATTTTGAAGGATATCTTTTCCATTCACACGTACGTGAAATAGGTCCGCATCCGTTCCGCAATTTTGTGGAACGGGTGCCGACCTATTCATTTTCAATGGGGCCGGAATATGCTGTCCGCATCCGCATTTGCGGATCCACATCCGCATTTGCGGATCCGCACTTCCGCATCTGTGCTTCCGTTTCCGCCAAAAAATAGAACATGTCCTATTCTTGTCCGCAATTGCAGACAAGATTAGGCATTTTCTATTATAGTACCGGCGATGTGCAGTCCACAAATTGCGGAATGCACATTGCCGGTGTCCGTGTTTTGCTGATCACTTACGGACGTGTAAATGGACCCTCATAGTAAAATTATTAAAGGTTACGTTTTATCTTCATGTATATTCTAATGGATTGCCTTCCTTGTACAATGGTATAATATACTTTCCATGTTAGAAAGTATATTATAGTGCATTTGTATTGTGCGGCAGTTGTGTGCGGTTCTGCTGCGATACTGCAGGTATATACAGGGTGGGCCATTTATATGGATACACCTTAATAAAATGGGAATGATTGGTGATATTAACTTCCTGTTTGTGGCACATTAGTATATATGAGGGGGGAAACATTTCAAGATGGGTGGAGACCATGGCGGCCATTTTGAAGTCGGCCATTTTGAATCCAACTTTTGTTTTTTCAATAGGAAGAGGGTCATGTGACACATCAAACTTATTGGGAATTTCACACGAAAAACAATGGTGTGCTTGGTTTTAACGTAACTTTATTCTTTCATGAGTTATTTACAAGTTTCTCTTTGTTTACAGCCATTGACATGTCGCCGAGGTTAACACGTGAGGAGCGGATAGAAATTGTGTTGATGTCTGGTGAACGCAGTAACCGGGTCATTGCAGCAGATTTCAATGCAAGACACCCTACGAGACCACCCATCTCCCATGCTACAGTTAGCAAACTGCTTGCTAAGTTTCGTGAAACTGGTTCAGTGTTGGATTTGCCAAAATGTGGACGCATGAAATCTGTCTCTAATGAAGAAACATCAGTGGCTGTCCTAGCTTCATTCAGCAAGAGCCCACAGCGTAGCACTCGCCGCATGTCACTGGAGAGTGGCATTAGTCAAAAATCCCTTCGGCGGATATTAGCTACTCACAAATGGCACCCTTACAAACTCCAGCTACTGCAGCATCTCAACGATGATGACCCAGATCGGCGCACTGAATTTGCAGAATGGGCAAAACCAAAATTGGAACAGGACCCTCAGTTTACGCAGAAGATTTTGTTTAGTGATGAGACAAACTTTTATGTGAATGGTGAAGTTAACAAACAAAACCACCGCTATTGGTCTGACACTAACCCACATTGGATAGATCCCTCCAAGACTGTTGGAACAAAAAAATTGATGGTATGGTGTGGTATATGGGGTACAAAGATAGTGGGGCCATTCTTCATCAATGGAAACCTCAAGGTCACTGGATATGCGAAATTGCTACATGATGATGTGTTTCCCTCTTTATGCACTGAAGCTTGCACGTTCCCTGAGTTTTTCCAGCAAGATGGTGCACCACCACATTATGGGTGTCAGGTCCGAGCATTCCCAGATGAACAGTTTCCTGGAAAGTGGATTGGTCGTCGTGGGCCAGTAGATTTCCCTGAACCAGTGCCTTTAGAGCCGTCTCTGCTACTAGAGCCCTGTCTGGTTCATCATAGAGGGTACCCAGGGCCTAAAAGAAGCCCTCCACAGAAGATAAACAACTGGCGCCAGCAGGTAAAGAGAACGTCCAGTCCTAGGGATCACCCTGTAGTCGGGAAATGATAATGCCCACGCGTTGACTCTCGGGGCCAGAGGACACGGGGCGCAAACGGAAGTAAAGTTTGCAATTCTCCTTAAAAGAGAGAAACTTCTTCCAGTCTCCAGAAAAGGGTTCTGGGAGCTTAATCTGGGGCTCAAAATGCGGACTAGAGGCCTGAGGAGTGGAAGAACCTTGCCCTAACTCAAAAGAACTGAGTTTTTCCCCTAACTCCTGCACCATCTGCATCAGATTAGAGACATGGTCAGTCAGGGTCACCAGAGGATTCATTATACAGTGGTTATTGGGCCTGTTAATCTGTAACGGTCGTGTACACACACACACAGGGGGGAGGGAAGTGACCACTGCGCTTCACCCTCACCCCTGACCCTGCCTACTTGCCTCGCAAGTCCTAATGACAGGGGACAACTGGACGGCAATCCCTAGCTTGGAATAAGTGCTGGGATGACAGACAGACAAACAACAGAACGTGAACGGACCGAGTCAATACCAGGAAAGCTACAAAGTACAAATGGAGCAAGCAGAGAATTGTCAGGAGAAGCCGGGGTCATAAATACCAGGAGAGACGTGAAGTACCAAAGGAGTCAGCAGAGGATCATCAGGAGGAGGCCGGGGTCAGAATACCAGGAGAGCAGCAAAGTACACAAGGAGCAGGCAGAGGATCATCAGGAATTCAGCAGGAGGTAAGTACGCCAGGAAAGACAAAATCACAGGTGGAACCTAAATTAACAGGCAACCTGTGGCCAGCAGGCTGCCTGTATTTATAGTGGGGAGTGAGGGTCATGTGACGTGGTTAGCGTCACATGACCGACAGACCAACCAGTCGAGCACCGAGTGATCAGCTCGGCGCTCAAGGCAGACTTAGGAGCAGGGAGCCACCCAGCTAGTAAAGCCGCCCTGGGAACGAGGTCAAACACAGATCCTCGCTCCCGAAGCTAAGCAGCAGGTCTGCGGCTAATGGGGGACCGAGTGCACCTTCGGAACCCCGTTACACACATGCATTTCTGCAAACCCCGATCAGATGAATGGAACTGATTTACAATACCAAAAATTGTGTAGGCTGACTAATATAGTCCTTGCTATTTGATTGGAGAAGAATGCAGAATGCACATGGAAGGTATCCGTATTTTGCGGATCCGTTGTTTACAGACTAAAATACGCACACCTTGGGGCTCATGCACACAAACATACTTTCTGTCCACATCCGATATGCATTTTTTGCAGATCGGATGCAGACCCATTCATTTCAATGAGGCAGCAAAAGATGCGGACAGCATACTGTGGTCTCTCCACATCCGCACGTCCGCAGCCCCGCAAAGAAAATAGAATATGTCAAATTTTTATCCATTTTGCAGACAAGGGTAGGATATTTCTACAGAAGGTAAAAGATAAATGGTGGTATGCACTCGATCAGAAAGACTCCTTTTTACGACTTTTTAAACGCCCGTGCGCCAATATTTTGTCACACATATGTTTTTACACTGTCATCTCCTGGAAACAGACGTAAAAGAGAAGTGAAAACTACTCCAGCCAGGGGGGGGGGGGGGGTAACAAGCCTGTCTTTAATAAATGATCCCCATATGGTAGTTTTTATGTCTTGGCATTTTTTGAGCCAGAAAACACCTTAAAAATGCCAGTTTTTTCCCACATAGTATTGTAGCACCTAATGTTTTAATGGCATTTTTTGTATGCCTGAGTTTTTTTAACTTCTCACCTCTCTCACAGGAGGGACCATGACAGTACCCAATTATGCTATTTGTGGTGCAGCGCCACTACAAAGTTAATGTAATGATTGGCGCTGGGGCTTCCTTTTTGAATACCACATCGGATTGGCAGCACTGCTCATTATATTGGCGGAGTGTCGTCCCCCCACCTTCCCAGCTTACACCATCTGCAGGCAGTATGTTATAGACCAGAATGAGCTGGGCAGATGTATATTATTGTAGGAATACATTCAATATAAGGTATAATTTATCAGTCTAATTCCCTGCTCATCTGGGTTTAGGAGTCCAGTAGGTGGTCCTATTCAGTCACTGACAGCTATCTTTGAATGCACCTCCTACAGGAAGGCTGTCATTCACTTGGTGAGACTTCCCAGTGGACTCACAGGCCCAGAGTGAGTAGGGATTTAATCAGGGGCATAGCTAATGGCTAATTGGCCCTGGTGCAAGAGTTCAGCTTGGGGCCCCCGTTCTCTCAGTGCTTTGGGGCCTGGGGCAGGAAGCACAAGGCCTTCGTGCTGCCCGAGGCAAAAATTGAAACGCACCCCCTTGAGCCAGAGGTGTAACTTGACCAGCATGCACTTTCTATAATACTGGTGTCTTCTTATGCACCACAAGGGTCTTTGGGCCCCCTCAGGCTCCTGGGCCCAGTAGCGACAGCTACCTCTGCACCCCCTATAGCTACGCCCCTGGATTTAATACAGAACAGAAAGTATAAATGGAGGCACATGAAGGTACACATGGGCCTATGGCTAGCTATGGTTGCTGTATTCAGAATCGGTGTAATATGGGTCCCTAATACGGCTGTGTGCAATATTCCTAACTACGGTATGAGAACTGTACATTGTTTCTGAGAACTGAAGCATATGTACTGAATATCATATGCAAAAATAATGCAGAGAGAGGGGATAAAATACCAATCCATTCACATATGTCAAGTAATCAAGTAAGACAAGAGCATATAACTTAAAGACATGAAGTAAAGATGTGAATAGATATTAAATAAGGAAAACTTTCAGTGCTAAATAGTAACACTCATATTTCGTCATCAATGTGGTTTTCCTTCCTCTTGTGGACAGTACATTCTGTTCATGTCATTAAGATGTTGGTGTTTTATCAGCTTTCAGAAGCTGTCAAAATTTATTACAAAAATTATCATTTTTCAGTTGTGTGCATAAATCAGGCTATATATTTTCTTCTGCAATAGACAGTAGTATTAGGGTATGTTCATAGTTTTCAGAAATTTCTGCAACTGCCCCATTCATTACACAGCTTGTAGAAACCCATATGCTTGCTGCTGCACCAATCCAGATGAATGGAACTGGTTTTCAGTCGCAGAAATTTCAGAAGCAAAACTTCATAAAATAATTTTGGAGCATGTTTTCTTAGAGTTGTAAGTAATCAGTAACCGGCGCATGCACAATGCATATCATTATGCCTCTGCCCACAGTGGGCAATGTACTGGGCATGGACGGGCCCGGAGGTGAACGGGGCCGGTGCTGGATTACAAATGGAGATGAGAATGACGACACAAGCCTGGCTAGACGATACAGAGGGTAGGAGTCAGGCGCAAGTAAGGCGGAGAGCACTGGGCACTTGCAGCACATGTGCCACCCATGGCACTTGTGATAGCTAATTTGCATAACTTTTTTTTTGGTGCTTTGGAGACTCTGAAAACGAAATCAAGGTACCATCAGTGTTGTTCGCCGTGGATGTGCTCCGAGACAACGACAACGAGGGTGGGGGGGGGATGGGGGAATGGGACTAAATAGGTTCTTTTTTTCTTTCTTTTGGACATTAATTTTGCATTCATGATAGAAAAATTTACCAAATTTGTGGATATTTATTGTATCTGTCTAATATCATGTATGTAAAATTTTTATGCTTTGGATATAAAATAAAAATTAATTAATTAAAGGTACCATCAGTGTTATGTATTTGCATCCCATAGAGCTATATTATAAGTTTAAATCATGTCATGTAGGTGACCCACTCCCTTTAATATAAAAAAATATAAAAATAAAGGTTGAAAAGATAACATTGTCTAAGTGCTGTTTCTTTATCTGTCTAAATGGATTGTATAAGACAAAGTTTGGTGCAGTGATTCTTAAGATTCAGGTTCTATTTTGGATTATACTTCTTACTCCACCATCAGCCACCACCAAGCAGCTACCAAACCTCACGAGTGTCTTGAGTCGCAGCTAACACATTCCTAGATATCAGGTAGACATTTACTCTCTTCCATCTTGTTCCAGACACCTATTTATCTTCCCATCCTAAATGATCCTGTACAATCTTCCATTCCAAGAAGACCAAGACCAATAACAAGCATTCCTTACACTTAACACCTGGCGATGCAATAAAGGTAAAATAAATACATTCCCCGAATACAGTTACCTTCATAAATGATTATATTAAAGGATTGTGGCCCTACAATCACAGAGCAGAGCTATTGTTCCAGCCAAACAGAGAGCTGAAGGGCAGAAGGATCTATCTAAAGCAAGGAGACATATACCTGAGGAAGTTTCCCTAACCAAGGATAAAGCCAGCAATAGGGCATACGGGCCTTGGGATAAAGACAGACAGGATTCTGAGGAAAAGTGCAGCCTGATATGTAAGTGTTTTAACCCTCTGAGTATCTTGCAAGAAGATTGTACCTGCCAATTGATGTAAAGCCTGCATGTGACTACTTCTTACATATGGAACTCTGACCAAAGACTGTAAATAGTTAATTGTTCCAGTAAAAGGAAGTTTTGGTTCACTGCAACGTGTGTTCCTCCATTATTCCTACAATAAATCACAAACTTAAAGGGACCTTGCCACCGGCACATTAAACCTGCAACACCCAGGGCACCTCACCTACCACCTGGCCTGGTCCCTTCTATACACAGAGAGTGCCCCAGAGGATTCATGTGCCAGCCTCTCCATCACTGCTGTACGCTTGCCCAGGGTCTTTCATAAACTGTGAGTAACCAAGAGCAACCCTCGTTTGCCTATTAACCGTGACCTGCCACTCACAGACCCTGCAGGGCTGCGTACTGCACCAGCAATGCCCCTGCACCTTGTCAGGTATACAGTAAGAGGTACTGAGCTATGGGGGCATTTACTACTTCACCACTAAATTAATAACTCAGTTGTATTTCTTGTACCTGTAAAGTTGTTCTCTAAAGCAGTGGTCCCCAACCTTTTTTGCACCAAGGACCAGTTTCATGCGAGACAATTTTCCCAGGGACCGGGTGGGGGGGGGGGGGGGCCTAAGGGGGCGGGGGTTCTGGGCGGGGCTTAGGGGGTGGGCGGGGCTGACTGGTTCACGCGCATAACAAAACACAAGGTGCATATCAAAATATATAACACTGTATAATGACTATATAAACTGACTATGGTCTCTGCTGCACTGGTCTCTGCTGCACTGTACCGTATTTTTCGCCCTATAAGATGCACCTAGTTTTAGAGGAGAACAATAAGAAAAAAAATATTTCATTACACCTCAGGTCAGACCAGCAATCAGACCCCCAATGTTAATCAGACCTCAGATCAGACCCCCAATGTTAATCAGACCTCAGATCAGACCCCAAATGGCTCAGATCAACCCCCAAACCTTTAGCCATCTATCAGCCCCCAATGTCAGCCATAACCCCCCCCCAATGTCAGCCATAACCCCCCCAATGTCAGCCATAACCCCCCCAATGTCAGCCATAAGCCCCCCTCATGTCAGCCCCATGTCAGCCATCAGCCCCCAGTGCAAATAAAATAAAATAAAAAAACACTTACCTCTCCTGCTCCTGGTCACCATCGCGAGCCATAACCCCCCAATGTCAGCCATAACCCCCCCAATGTCAGCCATAACCCCCCCAATGTCAGCCATAACCCCCCCAATGTCAGCCATAACCCCCCCAATGTCAGCATAACCCCCCCAATGTCAGCCATAACCCCCCCAATGTCAGCCATAAGCCCCCCCAATGTCAGCCATAAGCCCCCCCAATGTCAGCCATAAGCCCCCCTCATGTCAGCCATAAGCCCCCCTCATGTCAGCCATAAGCCCCCCTCATGTCAGCCCCATGTCAGCCATCAGCCCCCAGTGCAAATAAAATAAAATAAAATAACACTTACCTCTCCTGCTCCTGGTCACCATCGCGATCCTCTTCATTCTGCTGTCGGCTGGTTGTGTATAGAGGACCAGGAAGCGGTGAGTACAGATCCTTCACTGCTCCCTGGTCCTTCTGTACTAATCAAGCGCTTCCATAATGGAAGCACTTCATTAGTACAGAGTTAAAGACTGCCCTGATCGCCGCGGCCCGGCTAACAATCCTCCACGGCCTGGTCCTGGTCCGCGGCCCGGCGGTTGGGGACCGCTGCTCTAAAGCACAGACTATTATTGGTGTTAGCAAATATAAAGGCAAGAATGTATGGGCGGGGCTATGGGGGCAATCACAACCCCTTTCCTTGCCCAAAATACCGAGCCATTATTTCAATAAACGTATTTTTTTCTCTACTTACTTTATGCACCGTTTACTATATTTCATAAGCAGTGTCAGTAGCCATCTTACGTATGGGACTTTTGTGTGGACAGCTGAATCAGAGGCAGATTTTTTCCATGTGAGTATAGCCTAAGGCGTCTTTCACACGGGCGTGTGCGCCCCGTTGCCGTATTGAGGACCGCATTTGCGGATCTGCAATACACGGGTGCCGTTCCGTGGGCATTCCGCACTTGAATGGGTCCGCAAATCCGGAGATGCGGAATGGTGCAGAACGGAAGCACGGAACGGAAGCACTACGGAGTGCTTCCGTGGGGTTTCGTCCCGTACTTCCGTTCCGCAAAAAGATAGAACATGTCCTATCTTTTTGCGGAATGGCCGGATCGCGGACCCATTCAAGTGAATGGGTCCGCGATCCACTGCGTCTGCCCCACGGACTGTGCTCGTGCATTGCGGCCCGTATTTTGCAGGCCGCAGCACGGCCACGGGGCACACACACCCGTGTGAAAGAGGCCTAATACTGAATACTAATGAAAAATCATCCATAATGCATCTATATTGCGTATGTATGCATGCACATTTAAAAAATACAATTGAGATTCCCACTAGGGATGAGCGAATTTCATATTTTGAAGTTCGTGTTGTGGTATTTACTGAATTGCATTATGGATTCCGTTACCACGGACCATAACACAATTCCTTGACGGATTGCATAACGGAATGCCTTTCGAGGCATTCTGTTATTCATTCCGTCATAATAGAAGTCTATGGCCTGCATAACGGATCCGTCCAGTTTACGTTATGCTGTAATCCTCTCCTGTATAACATAGACTTCTATTATGACGGAATGAATAACTGAATGCCTCTAAAGGCATTCCGTTATGCAATCCGTCAAGGAATTGTGTTATGGTCCGTGGTAACGGAATCCATAACGCAATTCAGTAAATACCACAACACGAACCCGCACATGAACTTCAAAATATGAAATTCGCTCATCCCTAATTCCCACAATACGACTAGCATTAAGACCTTATTAAGTAGACCTAAAACCATATTAACATTTTATGTCTAACTGCAGGATAAACTTAGGTTCAGACTTTCCCCACCCCCTGAGATGGGAGACAGAACTGGGTACTCAAATTCGTGACACACAATGGAGCACCTCCTTTAAGTACATACACAAACTTTTTAGATATATAACACACCGAGAGGCCATTATAAAGACCCACTACAACTGGTATTTCACCCCAGCAAGACTCAAGCTTAGGTACCCCAATTGCACAAATAGATGCTGGAGAAATTGTGGACAGCTGGGGGGGACACTAAAACTTATACTCTGGGACTGTTACATAGTGTCACCCCTCTGGAATGCTGCACAAACTAGTATCCTGACATCTGAATCACACACTTTGTCTCCAGCTATGTCACTACTTTTAATTGACCTAGATTCTTTCCAATCCCACCAGAGGATAGCGTTAGCACATATTCTGATGGCCACAAAACTGATTATCAACAGACACTGGAAAGAGGCCAAATTACCACATATTAATGAAGTTATAGACCTAGTTAACAGAATATGCCATAAGGAAAAAGATACTCACATATCAAAACTTTAATCTACCCAAATATAAATATGTCTGAAACATATGGAGTAGGAAAGTGGACCTCATCATCACCAAGCATATATAACGGATCAAGCATATATAATGTATGATCTATATCTTTGCTTTCTATAATAATGTCTACACTATCACTATTCTTTTGTAATGTTATGTTCTTGTTTTAACATTTGAGACTGTAATAAAAAAAAATTGTTTAAAAAAAACAAACAAATAATTGTGTGAACCTGGCCTAAGTCCATTTTCACATAGTCAGTACCTTGCATCAGTATTTGTAGATGAAAACCAGCAGTGGAACCTGCAGAGCAAAATATAATGGTTGTGTCACACACAACTTTTTGAGCTAAATCCATAATTGGTACCCGTTGACTTGAATGGGTCCGCAATCCGCAAGATATGGCAAAACATAGGACATGTCTTTTCTTTTGCAGTGCAAAGGCACAGAACCAAAAGCCCTTGGAGTCACTTTGTAGTGTTTCCGTGGGCTTCCGATCCATGCCTCCGCTCTGCGAAACATACAACATGTCCTACCTATGACCTTATCTTGTGGATCGCGGACCCATTCAAGTTAATGGGTGCACGGAGTGTGCACGGCCAGTGCCTGTATATAGCGGACCCACCGTCTGTGATCCGCAATAGGGCAAGGAGCCCTTACATTCGAGTGCAACTGCCGCTTCTCAGCCATTGCAAGGCTGTGCTCTATGGCCGTACTCTAATAGTTTCATATGTTTTAAATGGCATCTGTCAGCAGATTTGTACCTATGAAACTGGCTGACTTGCTGCATGTGCACTTGGCAGCTGAAGGCATTTGTGTTGGTCCCATGTTCATATGTGCCCGCATTGCTGAGAAACATTTTTACTGCCTGGCCTTGTCAATCAAAGTGGAGAGGGCGCAGCAGTTGCTGAGGCTGTAGTTGTGTAGGTGTAATCAGTGTCGGACTGTTTTACTTAGGGCCCACCAGTGTAACTGATTCTAGGGGGCCCACCTTGGGGCTCCTGCACACAAACTTATTTTTTTCCATGTCTGTACCGTTCCCTTCATTTCAATAGGGCCGCAAAAAAATAAGACTCCATGTGCATTCCGTGTCTGTAAAATGATAGAACATGTCCTATTATTGTCCACATTACAGACAAGGATAGGACTGTTATATTATGTTCTGTTCTGCATAATGTGGAACGCACACACCCGGTATCCATGTTTTGCGGATCCGTGTTCATGAGCACTTACAGTGAAAACAGAAATATTAAAGATGAAGTATGATGGCAGACATTCACAGCAAAATGCACAAACATACATGTGGCAGAATTTACACATATAGGCCTCATGCACACGACCGTTGTGTGTTTTGCGGTCCGCAAACCGCGGATGGTGTCCGTGTGCGTTCTGCAATTTTGTGGAATGGCACGGACAGCCTTTAAAATAACTGCCTATTCTTGTCCGCAAAGGGCGGACAAGAATAAGACATGTTGTTTTTTTTTTGCGGACCACGGAACGGAGCAATGGATGCGTGTCGCACACGGAGTGCTGTCCGCATCTTTTTTGGCCCCAGTGAAGTGAATGGGTCTACATCCGAGCCGCCAAAACTGCGGCTCAGATGTGGACCAAAACAACGGCCGTGTGCATGAGGCCATATGGCTCTCCTGCACTTAAGTCAGTCAGAAACAAGACACATGCAGCCAGGGGCGGACTGAGCAGTCGGACACTTCGGACGTTGTCCGAGGGCCCGGCCGGGAAGGGGGCCCGCCCGCTGGCCGGGGGCGGAAAAAAATGAATGACCTTTTTTTTTTTTTTTCTTTACCTCACTTGCGCCGTTGCGCGGCGCGCCAGCAGCTTCCCGAGTCCCGCCCATCCCCAGCCTGCTGCTTGTGATAGGTAGGCAGCCCGGCCACCACTGGCACTGCCCTCTGCCTCAGCAACATGAGCTCAGGGCAGGCCACGGGGGCGTGACGAGCGGTGCCGCCGCGGCGGGAAGCAGGAGACAGGAATGCAGGTCCTACCTAGAGCAGAGGTGAGCTGACTGACTATGTGTCAGCCGCCCTCAGCCAGAGCCCCAGATTGAAGACGCTGAAGTGAACGCAGGTCACACAGCCAGCAGCAGGAGACAGCGCCTGGACAGGAGAGTCAACTTACTCAGGACAGCTGTTAGGTTAGGTGGTGACGTCAGCCATGAAAATGTACCAATGGCATGGGCAGGCACAGCAGCATCCAGCATCCATTAAATGCAGGCAGGGGGGCCTAGCTAGCAGGCTGCAGCCATGATTAAAATGTACCAAGGACAGGCACAGCAGCATCCAACTAAGTGGCCTAGCGCTCATCTTCTCAGAGAAGATGAGCGCTAGGCCACTTAGTTGGATGCTGCTGTGCCTGCCCTTGGTACATTTTCATGGCTGCTAGCTAGGCCACTGCCTGCATTTAAGGGCCCATTCAGATGGCCGTATGAACGGATCCGTACCCGTTCTGCAGTTTTGCGGATGGGTACAGACCCATTCATTTCAATGGGGCCGCAAAAGACCATGACCGGTCTGTGGGCTATACAGCCCCATACAGCAAGTCATGATGCCTTGTGATGTGTTCTTCTTAGGCCATGGCCGCCTAAAAACACACAAGGCATCATGACTTGCTGTAGATGGGGCTATATAGCCCACAGACCGGTCATGGTCTCCCTGCTGACCTCTGTGAGTGAAGACCCTAGACCAAGTTCCAATTTTTTTGTTCTATTTTAATAGTATGGGCATTTTCTGTCGGGGTGATACCCATGATGTTTATATTTTATTGTTATTTAGGTATTTATATTTTTAATTATAGCCAGCCCCAGAGCCAGCCAGGCCTCAGGCCCAGTCAGAGCCAGCCAGGCCCAGAGCCAGCCAGGCCTCAGGCCCAGTCAGAGCCAGCCAGGCCCAGAGCCAGCCAGCCACAGGCCTACAGCCAGCAAGCCCACAGCCTTCCAACCAGCGAGCTCACAGCCAGCAAGCCCAGAGCCTGCCAATCAGCAAGCCACAGCCTGCCAGCCACCAACCGTAATTAAGGTAGGAGCCAACTTGGCCTAGGTATCAGTGAGCTATGTTGTGTTGTTATATTGTGAATAGGAACCATAGTGTTGGAGAGACCCCCCTCCAGGACCCATTAGACGACATTGTAGTCTCTAATGTGACCTGGGGGGGACTCTTTCTAAAACACTCTCTGAGATGTCCTCTGCCAGAAAGTCCGCCCTTGATGGCCCTTTAGAAAGACTCCCCTCCGTTGTAGTCTCTAATGGGGGCTGGAGGGGATTCTTTCTAATGGACACTGAGATCTTTGTGTAGTGCGTGGCTGGAGGCGGGACATGGGCGTGGCTGAATGTGGAACATGGGTGGGGCCTGGAAGGGGGCCCTTGATTTATTTTGCCCGGGGGCCCTGAGGGTTCTCAGTCCGCCCCTGCATGCAGCGCACACCAATCACTCATTGGACACATGTGGCACACAAGAAACTTATACATGGCTCACATGGCTCACTTTTGTTTCAAGATAACGCGATGAGTTAAGAAATTTTAGTTAAGAGTGTGTGTGTTACCCCTGCTACATCTGTATGCCAAACCCTATTAAGTGTAGCACACTAAAAGGGGTTTAAGGGGTTGTCTCACTTCAGCAATTGGCATTTATCATGTAGAGAAAGTTAATACAAGGTACTTACTACAATGTATTGTGATTGTCCATATTGCCTCCTTTCCATCATATTATACCTAGCACGTATCCGTGGTTATTAGCACCGTGTAATCCAGCAGCGGTGGCCGTGCTTGCACACTATAGGTAAAGGTGTTGGCCTATGCGCACTTCCAGCCTTTCCCTATAGTGTGTAAGCACTGCCACCACTGCTGGATTACATGGTGGTAATAACCATAGATACGTGCTGTGTATATTGTGATGGAAAGGAGGCAATATGGACAATCACAATACATTAGTAAGTGCTTTGTATTAACTGCATGATAAACGCCATTTACTGAACTGAGACAAACCCTTTAACCCCTTTAAGCATAAATGTCTGCCATGAAATTTACCAAATAATAACCTCCTCAGATTTCACATAATCTACAGTATAATTAAAAGGGTTGTCCTAACATAATGACCTATTGCCTATCTACAGGATAGGTGATACATATCAGATTGCTGGGGTCTGACTGCTGGAACACCCACTGATCATGAAAAAAGGGGTCCTGGGACATTCAATTACATTACCTCCAATCTATGTACACAAGGGTCTTAAGACCAGGTTCGATCATGAAGGTCCCAACAGTCAGACCCCCATCAATCAGACACTTATCACCTGTCATCATAGCTGTTGGACCTTTTCACCTTCCCTATCTTTAAAGGTTTTCTTTGGGTGTAAAAAAAAAAAAAAATCTGGCCCAAAATATGTCAAACTAAAATGCTTGCCTGTTAAAGGTCCTGTGTCCACTTTTCTAGTTATCCTCTATCCACAGGATCGAGGATAACTAAGTGATCCGTGGGGGTCTGAACGCTGAACCCCCCACTGATCCCCCTTCTTGATTGAGTGGCAGGTCGAGCATATGCACTGCCTCTCCATCCATTCTCTATGGGGGTCGCTGGAGATGGCAGAGTACAGCGTTGGCTATTTCCAGTGGTCCCAAAGACAATAAATGGAGCAGCAGGGCATATGTGTGGCCTGCCACACCATCAAAAAGGGGGAACGGGACCCATTCCTGGAATCAGTGGGGGGTCGCAGAACCGGAACCCACTAATAATATATGCCCTATGGTATGGAGACGATAACTTGAAAACATGGACAACCCCTTTAAATCCTCCCCCACTCCACCAGTATCTCTTTACATGGCAGAAGTGATGCCTGTAAATACGGAATATCATGACTACCACCATGTAAACCAGTCGTGTCAATACTGGAGAATGTGAAGAACTGTGCAGAATTTTTCAGTCATAAGTCCAACCCCCTTTGCAGGTCATAAACTTTAACAAAGCCCAAGCAAAGGTGCTAGGGGGGCTACGTGAGCAAAGGGCACAAAGGGAGGGTCATAACTGAAACAGAGGCATTAGGGTCACCTGAGGCAGGGTAGTAGTGGGGATCCTGGAGCAGGGATAACTGGAGAAGAGGCAATATTAGCAGTGCATTTAGAGTAGGGGCATCTGGAGCTGGGGCATTTATGGAGGTGCACCTAAAGCAGATGCATTAGGGTCGCCTGAAGCAGGGTAATAGTGGTGATCCTGGAGCTAGGACACTTATGAGGGTTCGCCTGAAGAAGAGGCATTGGGGGGACCTAGGGCAGAGTCCCCCCAATTTCACTCTGAACTCTGCAGAGAGCAGCACACATTCATAGATCTGTGTCCGCTATAAACAAATCCCCTATTTCCACCCTACAGAGGAGTCCTTCTCTCCAGCAGCCAGTTTTCTGACAGCAGGGAGGGCAGGAGGATGGCCAGACATGGCCAGGTGCGATACTGCCACCTAGTGGCTACAATAATTATCTCTCCTGTGAAACAAGAGAAATAATTTCTCCTCCATCTTATCTCAGGGCGCAGGAGATTGGGGGGGTCCACTGAGGAATCCCCTGCCTCCCCGGTGGGCCAGTCCGAGCCTGGGTGTAATTGCAGCACCCCAATTGCTCCTAGAGGCTCATTTCCATATATTAAAACATTATTTTTTTCAGCAACACTGGCATATATGAACATGGGGCCAACACAGATGCCTTCAGCTGCCACGTGCACATGTAACAGGTCAGTAAGTTTCGTACAAATCTGCTGACAGATGCCCTTTAATTTGTTTGTTATGGTCTATGGATGTGGATCCACTGTGCCAACCACCAAGGCATGGTAGGCTGGTGAGCCACGGGGATCAGAGACTCCAGAATGGAGTACTAGAGGAATCAGGCTAACTTGTAGCCAGCAACAGGCTGATGTCAAAGTCCAAAAAGGCAACTGTCAGTATATGAACAGGTAAACGGATTATAGCTCAGGTAGCAAGGAAAAGCAGATTAGCATGACCTGTGTTATTCAGACAAAGGCCTCATGCACACAAACTTGTGTGCCCTGTGCCCATGTACAGGTACTGACCTAGTGCCTGCCATTTGCGGACCTATTCAGTTGATCTGCAAGATACATTCAGCACCACAAAAATAGAGAACATGTTCAACTTTTTTTTGCGGTGCGGAGGAACGGACCAAAATCCCAAGGAAGCGCTTTATCGCCGTATCTTGTGGATTGCAGACTCATTCAAGTCAATAGGTCTATATCCGTGATACAGTGTGCACACGGCCAGTGACCATATATTGCAGACCCGCTGTTTGCGGTTTGCAATAGAGGCGCGAGATATACACACTTGTGTGCATGAGCCCAAAGACTGAGAGAGACAAGCAGGTATTTACAGGGGAGCTGATGAACTAGTTAGTCAGCAGCTGGACAGCAACACACAGAGCAAGGGGAGAAGGGCTGTAACCCCTGCAGTGCTAAATCTGATGTAAGATACACTGAACTAAGCACTTGTTCACACATACACATAGCGAGTACAGAACTGGACACCAGCGTAACAGTTCAATTCGCTTAAATAATTATTCCCATCTGGACATTTGTGGCAAAGGATCTTCTAACAAGAGGGATTTCCTAACTGGTTATCTATGTTTATGGTCCTCTGGAATTCCACATTATATTGTAGTTCTGTGGTGGAAAAACAGAATAATATTTTTTGGATTATCTGATGTTGGAATAAAGAGATTTTACTATACAATGATAATTTTTACACACTTAAAACCAGAAAACCCTTTTAAAACATACCTCATATAGGAGAATACAGCCCCTATTACTAAAGAAATGTGGTAAAGAATGTTTAGTAAATTTGCAGACCTTCATACATCCTCTTTGTCCCCTCCATCATACCACAATCCATTAAATTTGTTACTGTACACTAATCAACTGCAAGGAAAAGGACCATGAAGTCACTGTATATTTCACCTTTTAATACATTTGGTTCAAGTTACAATAAAACAATCTTCGGAGAACAGTACGAAAGTGCTTAGTGTAGTGTCATTGCATCAAACCATAGTTTGACTTTTATCTAAAAGTTCACATTAAAATCTAATGTGGGATAGTGATTGGACTAAACATTGATACATATACATATAAATATCATCATAACATTATTCAGAGAGCCATATTCAAAGAGCCATATTTTTCGTTCATGTGCTATCTAATGCGCACAAGAAAGAATAAGAAATAAATGGCGCTATTTACACATCAATTTTTCTGCAAAGAAACTCTGACCCCCTGTGAATCATAGAACATGAACCTGGAGACCACTGAAAACAACAGTCTTTGGCAGTTGCCAGGTCCGTGCCTTAGGCTGACATATAGACCTCACTGCGCACTAAAAATCATGTTGTGGCCGCAATATGGAAGTTTTTTAATACAGCCATCAGAATCATACCTTAGTTTGAGAACATAGTTACAAAAGTGAATGAAGTAATAAGCCACATTTACATCATTTTAGTTCTCCTTGTTCTTTAATGAACACATGGAAATAGCCTTTTGACCAAGATTTCTTCTCCCAATGTTAGATAAGCAAATCAGTAATATTGTGAGCAACAGATCTCTAGTGTCAACTTAGTTATCAGACACCCCACTCAAAAACACAAAGAAGTGCCACATTAATAAAAAGTTCTACGTGCTATATTACAGTATTTACAATAAACCAATGTGCTCGCTCAAACATAGGATTCCTTAGCATACTGTATCTGATCATAAATCTCAAAGATTGGCTGACTGCATCTTCGATTTATACATTCGTGCTTGTTCCTCTGACTGGATTCAGGTTTGGTTCTAGCAAGTCCTGATTTTGTTCTCTCAGGCTGGCAATTTGGCAGAATTTGTTCACAAGTATTGTCCATCTTTACATCAGTAACAGAATTGGGTCTATTGTCATTAAGAGAAATGTTCTCTTCATGAATGGAGTCTGTGGAAGGTCCAATAGGTGTAAAGCAGTCAATACTTGATACACTGTCTCTCATGGTTTGCACAGTTATGCTATGACTGTAAGGGGTTCCATTTTTATGGACTGAGTCTTCATATGAGGGAGGCTTCCCAGGATTTCGTTGGTCTACCATTCTGAACACTTCATCTACAGATAATTTCCTGGCAGATTTAGGTTTTATTCTAACAACTTGTGGATGTTGGGAAGCCTTGCCCCTAAAACCATCACTCTCAGTTTGGTTCCTGTCACGAAAACTTTGGCTGAATCCATTTCGTTGTAATCCACCACCATTATCTCTGTCAGGACCCCAGCTTTGTGTTTTCGTTACCATTTTTTTGTGTTTTGCATAACAAAAAGAATTTGAGTGCTTCTTCATTTCTTGTCCAACTTTGATCATATCATTCATGACACCGCATTTTACATATAAAGAATTTTGCCTTGGCAAATCTTTTTTATTTGGACTTAAGGGGGATACAAGTGGAGAGCTAGTAAAAACTGAACAGTCTGAGAAAGAGCTGTCAAGAGAGCAGCTTGAGGATGCACTGACTAAAACGTCATCAATGATATTTGGGTCATAGTTGGTATTAATTTTCAGACCCTTTGGCATATTCTTCCTATACAAAGCTCGATCACAGTATTTCTCGGGGGAAGTAGTAGGCAGCTTATCATTATTACACTGTAGACATTGTTTCCTGATTGCAACATCATCATGACTTCTGGTTAGCTTCTTTTCAGCTATTGGCTTATCATGCTGTGAAGGAAAAATAAATGGTTCCGAGCATCTTCTGTCCATGTTGTTGACCTCATTTCTAAAGTGGGTTATAGGCAAATTTGAAAGAATCATATCATGGTATATTGTGTCCTGCTCCTTTTCACCTCCTCTGGATCTTTGCTGCTCAGTTTGGTATCTGGTGAAAGTACCTGCATTACACTCATGGTCTGGGTCAGTGCTGTCATAAGCAGAGTCATTCGGAAGAAAAGACAATTCTGTAAAAGACAACATATGTTTTCTTAGTTTTCGTATATATGCACACTTTTAGTTATTACATACTGTATATACTCATTTATATTTCAGGTCATTTGCTATATTTCAGCTTAGGGTAGGTGCACACCTCGGTTTAACTGATCCAGCTGGCTGTTACAGCAGAGAACAGTATGCCACCTAGCCGGATATTGCTGTTCACTGCCGGACTCTATTGAAATAATGGGATCCGACGGGGATCCGGACGCTTTCCTGTCGGATCAGTTAAACAAAGGTGTTAACTTAGGCCTGTTTCACACTGCAATTTGTAGTTCCGGCAGGCTGTTCAAGCAGAGAATATCCTGCCAGAGCTCTCTGGACCGTGCAGCATTTTTTGCCCGATGGAATCCTGGCATATTTGCCGGTTAGTGGACGGATCTCTGTTAAACCCCATTATTGTCAACGGGGCTGGCAAGCATTCTGGTAACATCCAGCAATGCCTGATCCAGAGAGCTCTGGCAGTGTGAAACATGCCTTAACGTAAGTACTTTTCAGGTGTAGGGTTTATAAAAAGCCAAAGCTCCCTGATTTTCAGATCTCTTTGGCTATGAGTGAATGAGACCTGTAGGTCATAGAATTCTGAACTGTAGATTTCAAGTGTATGGAGAGAACACAATGGTGATCATATCTAAGAAATTTTACATAGGACCAGGGTTGTCACGATACCAAAATTTTTATTCCATTTTGATACCATAAAAAAGTATTGCGATACTATTCGATACCACGCGAAAAAAATAAAACCCCAAAAAAGCTGTGTGCATTCCGCATTTTATGGAACATCTGGCCCATAATCGAACAGTTCTATCCTATTTTTTGGGGGTACAAGGTGACAAAAAAATGGCGAATCACAATTATTTTTTTCTGTTATGGCGTTCACCGTATAGGAGATATTTTTATATGTTTTATCAGTTTGGACTTTTTGGACGTGATAATATAAACAGATTCATTTTAAAAAGAATCACTTAATGACACAAACTAATGAATATTCAAATATAAGTAGACACCAAGTGACATGTACAATGTTACTTTACCATCTTTACATACCTGGACTTTTGATGTTTTCTAGAGATTCCTGTTCCAAATTGCTGATTAATTGTGATATGTCTTCACCAAACAATTCAGAGCAGTGATCTATGAAGAACTCAACCAGCAATGTGACCTGGTAAAATAAGGACACATAGAAGTAAGCATACAGAGAGTCAAAACTGAAAAAAAAAAAAATGAAACTTTTATGTTTTGTGGATTTAAAGAGTGAATTAATTACATTGACATATTTCCTCTATAAATGAAGAAATCTTTCCAAATATGACTCTAAGCTATTATAAGTAGAACTGTTAATATAGTAATATAGTATACAAGGCAGAACCCAGGGGTATACACAAGGGATTAAAACTGCCCCCTTGGTGTCTGGCTGGCACTCAAAGGCAGTAATTTAAGATTCTTAGAGGAACTGTACACAGACGTCTCCTTCTCTTTAAAGTGGTTGTACACCTTTATGTGCATCTTTAAGTTTTTTTTTACATACCCCACAGTATTTCAGGACCCACTGTGGTGATCATATTTACCTGATCCCCACCAAAAGGGTTCTGACTCCATTGTTGCCCCACGGGCTTAGAAGGTACCCAATGTCATTGTGTCAACATCCGGTTTGTCATGGGCATGCGATCTCTGCAGCCAATTACTGGCCACAGCAGTGACCTATCAACCAATGATTGTCTGCAGTGGTCTTGTGCTTCACGTCAAACTGGATTTTAACAAGAGGACATCCAAGGTTCAGACCGGCAGCAATGGAGCCAGAACCCAACAGTGTTGTGGGGTTTGTAAAAAAAAAAACTTCATAAAGGTGCACGACTCCTTTAAGCACTGGGGAGAGGATCTTTGTGTAATATTGCTGAAAGAACGTTAAAAAAGTTACTTTGCCACGAAAGAGCTGGGCACGGGGCAGACGGAAAAACAGAAAAGTGCAAGTTTTGGAATAGGGAGGAACTGGGCTGGAGCTGGGGAGAGGAGAGTCATATATCTGGTCCAGTCACATAATACTGGTCTAGGATGGCTGTGGACTGGTTAAAGTTGCAAAATAAAATTTAAAAATATCTTATTGATTTTGTACTTTAAGGGCAGCCATGTTTTACCAGTTATTCCATTTTAAAGTTAGGCTACTTTCACACTAGCGTTTTGGGCGGATCCATCATGGATCTGCAAAAACAGATCCATTACAATAATACAACTGCATGCATCCGTTCAGAACGGATCCGTTTGTATTATCTGTAACATAGCCAAGACGGATCCTTCATGAACTCTATTGAAAGTCATAGGGAGATGGATTTGTTTTGTATTGTGTCAGATTGTGTCATAGAAAACTGTCCCCATTGATTTACATTGTGTGTCAGGATGGATCCGTTTGGCTCAGTTTCGTCAAGCGAACAGTAAAACGCTGCAGGCAGCGTTTTGGTGTCCGCATCCAGAGCGGAATGGTGAGGCAAACTGATACATTCTGAGCGGATCCTTTACCATTCAGAATGCATTAGGGCAAAACTGATCCGTTTTGGACCGCTTGTGAGAGCCCTAAGGCTAGGTCTACACGACGACATTTGTCGCGCGACAATAAGTCGTGCGACAGATAGGGCACAACTACACTGCAACATTTGTAGTGCAATATTTTGTTGCACCAATGTCGCGCAACAATTTTTATAATGGCAGTCTATGGTGTCGCACTGCAACATGCTGCGACTGAGACGCAACAGTCGCAGAAAAATCCATCTCGAATGGATTTTCTGCGACTGTTGCGTTGCAGTCGCAGCATGTTGCAGTGCAACACCATAGACTGCCATTATAAAAATTGTCGCGCGACATTAGTGCTACAAAATGTTGCGCGACAAATGTCGTCGTGTAGACCTAGCCTAAATGGATCTCACAAACGGAAAGCCAAAACGCCAGTGTGAAAGTAGCCTTACTGATATGGTAATGCTAAACTATGTAGTGATGTCACTCGTTCTTCTGTTTTTTACCTTTTCGTTCAGCTCCTTTTGAGTTTCAAGGGGAAGGTTATTATCAACCTGAGGGATGAGCATGGTTGGAGCAATGCAAAGTGCTAAGTTTCTGGCGTCCATCTTGTTTATATCTGAAGCTTTACTAATATGATGGAGAACACATATCAAGTGTCGTAGCAAAATAAAATTTGGTTTTGGTAGTTTCTCTGCAGCACTGCAAAAAGGGAAACAAAAAGCAGTTAGAATTTCTGAAATCTTAGTCCAACCATTCTTAAAACTTCCAACTCATGCATGAAACTAAAGACTTCCCTACAAAAGAGGAACTAGAATGCAAAATTTTTCACCAAAAACTCCCATTCAGATTCTGATACGTTCAGGTTAGACTAGCTGAAGCAGCAGTAAAAAAAAAAAAAAAGATAAGTGATCCTTGGGCATGTAGATTAGTAATAGCTGTTAATTTACAGCATAGGCCAAAAGCAGATAAGCAATAAATAAATGTTTAAAAAAAGTGTTTAAATTTCTAAAACTCATGAAGAAAAAAAACTATAAATAGATTAAATACACAATGGTTACTCTGACAACAATGGTCTCAAATTGCTATATTTTCAATTTCCAATGGACAATCGCAGAGTACAACCATAATGAATTTACCATGCCAAAATCACAGCCAGTCTGTGGCACATGTGATTGGAAGGAAGATTCAGATCAGAATGAATATTTTACTGGTAGCACATAGATGAATGGCCACAACACTGTATGTACTGTGTGTACTATACAAGACCCTGAAGAAGCTCTCACCTTTTCATTTCCTCAATTTTCTCTTCCAACCTTGGCTTCTCCAATGAAGACATCCACTTGCTGTAAAGTTCAGATGACAGCAGCTGGTTTGGGATCCCTCTTAAGAAATCCTGATATTGAGAGAATATTTTTTAGATCATTTGACATACATAGACAAATATGGTAGATTTATCAGTAACAAAGCAGGATACTGAAAGACCTTTTTTGATTTGATTCTGAAGTGAATGGGGGTTCTGGGTTCTGTATGGCTACAGGGTCAGGCAGTACATATTCACAAGGTGCTGGCTCACCATGTGTGGGGAACAGCATTTAGGTTCACCAACAAGACACACTGCCTTGGTTAGGGCATTTAGATACAGAGATTGGACAGGAAATTGAACCTTGGAAACAGATAAGTAAAAGCCATTCTCCCTAATGGACAACCATTGTAATAAGATGAAACAACCAGATGTTCCCACAAGAAGCATCATTGATCATTTTAGACTCCAAAAAGTAAATAATGGTAAGGGACATAGTAGTCTAATTTACCTTAAATACAACAGCCAATAGGTGCACAGATTTGCTTTTCAAGTCCAAGTCCCTTCCATAGTTCAGGTCATCCTTGAGTTCCTTGCGAGCTCGCTCATTGGCAGCTTTGCGAAAAATGCCTTCCGTCTGTGGACCTTGCACTCTCAGGATAGTTAATATGTCCTGAAGAGAAATTAGGAAAAAGGAATTGTTTCTTTATGTCAATACTTTTGTGGTATATTTATTACTGTATTTTTCGCCCTATAAGATGCACCGGCCCATAAGACGCACCTAGGTTTTTGAGGAGGAAAATAAGAAAAAAAATATTTTGAACCAAAAGGTGTGCTTTTGGTGGGTTTTGAACTAATGGTGGTCTGTGGATGACACTATTATGGGGGATATGTGGATGACACACTTATGGGGGTCTGTGGATGGCACTGTTATGGGGGCATCTGTGGATGACACTGTCATGGGGGCATCTGTGGTTGGCACTGTTATGGGGGCATCTGGGGATGGCACTTTTATTGGGGGCATCTGGGGATGGCACTGTTATGGTGGCATCTGGGGATGGCACTATTATGGGGGCATCTGGGGATGGCATGACACTGCTATGGGGGGGGATCTGTGGATGACACATAGCATCTTATGCTATATGTCATCCACAGATCCCCCCCATAACAGTGTCCCTGTGTATGACCCCCAATACAGGGGGTGGGAGTCGGCATCTTGTCTTGTAATGGCAGCGGGGCCCGGTGCAGTAATTGTATTCTACTACACCGGGCCCCGCTCACTGTAGTAATCATATAGGCAATGTTAAACTGTAAATTCATTAATCCAGGCTGTAGTACGGTACTTACTACTAACTTCCATAGCAGGCAGGAGGCCGGGCAAGCAGGTGGGAGCCGGCATCGTAACTCACTACGTCACGCGCCTGCGCCGCCTACTTCATTCATAAAGTACTACAGCCTGGATGAATGAATTTACAGTTTAACATTGCCTATATGATTACTACAGTGAGCGGGGCCTGATGTAGTAGAATACAGTTACTGCACCTGGCCCCGCTGCCATTACAAAACAAGATGCCGGCCCTCAGTCCCTCCTCTCTCCAGCTGATACACACGCCGGCTGCGCTGTGCAGCAGCGCGGCAGCGATGTATCAGTGTAAAATTGCAGCATTCACCAAATAAGACACAGTGCTATTTCCCCCCCACTTTTGGGGGGGAAAAAGTGAGTCTTATAGGGCGAATAATACGGTAAATGAACTAACTGTCCTCTATACTCTAGGTTCACAACTTATGGTAGACATAGCCTAGGAGATACATACTCTTGAGTTGCCTCAAGGCTGTGCTTTGGATGATCACAGTCTTGAGGTACTGTAAATAAAAGAAACCACCACCTTAGCTCCACAAGATATCATTTGTTTGAGTATGTTTTTTTTTTTGGCTCTAAACGATAAATTCTACCAATCTGACCAAAGTAAATTAGTTGATAAAGCATGTCCTTTGGAGTAGGATAACCAGCATTACTAGGTTGTATTCACATTTGGTAGTTATGTCACATTTGGAACAAACATGGAAACAACTGAGACAAATCTGTCATGTGTAAGGCTACTTTTACATCTGTGTTTTCCTTTCTGGTTTTGAGATCCGGCAGAAAATCTCAAAACCAGAGAAAAACACATCAGTTTTGTCCATTCATTGTCAATAGGGACAAAAGTGAACAAACCAGAAAGGAGTGCACCAGAATGCATTCTATTCCGTTTTGTTGCTTTCCCATGCTGGACACAAAACCACTTCAAGCAGACGGATCAGGCATGAAATAAAATGTAAGTCAATAGTGCCGGATCCGTTTTTCGGACACAAAAAAAACGGATCCGACACCCATTGACTTACAATGTTTTTAGTGCTGGATCCATCTTGTTAATTTTGGAGATAATACAAAGGAATCCATTCTGAACGGATGGAGACGGTTGTATTATTGACCGGATGCGTTTTTGCTGATCCCCTGCCGGATCCAGCAAAAATGTAGAGGTGAAAGTAGCCTAAATAAACCTTTAAAATTGTCCTTCTTTTCACTGGTCAAAGCCATTTTTATGTCAGAAAATAGGTGTAACAATACAGTAGGTGTGGTCTAGTCATGGTAGTTTGAAAAACCCAGCTGTACTCGTATAAAGCTGGTTTATCAAGAAACCATTTTCATTTTACAAAAACTTCGAAAAAAAATAGCCCATGACTAGTCTTAGTCTTTTTTCACACGTGTGGCTGTGCTCTCCTGCATAGAATGCCGGGAATCGGGTGGACAAAAACCATTGCATGAGGTGTTTTTTGTCTGTCCGAATTCAGGCATATTTGCCGCCTTGCAGCTGGATCTCTGCCGGACCCCATTATAGTCAATGTGGCCAGCGGTCATTCCAGTAACATCCAGAAATGCCAGAGAACTCCAGAAAAGCCTGCCAGAGAGTACAGCCGCAAATTCTACCACTTTCATATCAGCAGTGATCAGCAAAAACGCTTCCGTTATGATAATACAACTGGCTGCATCCGTTCTGAACAGATCCTGTTGTATTATCTCTAAAATGACCAAGACAGATCCGTCTCTAAAACCATTGTAAATCAATAGGTGCCGGATCTGTTTTCTTTCATGTCAGAGAAAACGGATCCAGCACCATTGACTTACATTTTGTTTCATACCAGATCCGTCTTGATCAGTATCCCATGACGCACACAAAAACTCTGCTTGCAACGTTTTTGTGTGTGGCATGGTAACGAAACAGAACGGAATGCATTCTGGTGCACTCCGTTCCATTCAGTTCAGTTTTGTCCCCATTGACAATGAATAGAGACAAAACTGAAGCGTTTTCCTCCGGTTTTGAGATCCTATGGTAGATGTGAAAGTAGCCTTATACACATACTATTCTTTTGGACGCTTGTACTATTAAGTGTAACTGTATCCACTCAAAAGGCCACCAAGAAGACATTTCCTGTCTACCACCAGACATTCCCATGAACAAGAGCAGCACTATTTCCGGAAGAATAATGAAAAAAAGACCTTTCTCTAATTTTATACAGCCCCTTTACAAAAACAAATAGAAATCTTGCTTACAAGTATTGCTTTGGGAAGGTTGTCCTCCTCACAGATAATGGATAGTGGTTGGTCAAATAAGGTGGTCTTTAGTTCTGGTGGACTTGAAGACTCTGAGAGGTTTGAGCTTCGTCTTAATGTAAAGGGCCAGGAGATGACTGCTTTTCTCTTCTTGGGGCTTTCTGGACAGAGCAAGAAAAGAGACACAAATGAAATGAAATGTTGTGGCAAACCACAAGAGAAATATTCTGCTTAGACCTGTCATACTGGGAAAGTCCTATCATATCAGTTTCCAGTGTGGGCACTCTGACAGTAACTATACCAAAACAGACCAACCATGGCAGAGTTATCCACTGCGGGTCTCATCACCTGTGGGTTTGAAAACTTGCTGTGGTTGAGGTTTATAAAAAAAAACTTTTCACTTATATTGGACTATAATTTCCTGCAAATTTCCAGTGCAGAATCCACATTGCAAATCTGGCTATCATCGTCATTCTGCATCTAGTTCTTAACTAGAACCAAACTCCATCAAGCAATGATTTTACTCACCGATGGCATGGTAGAAGCCCCCCTCACCGATCACGTCTGCCAATAATTGGTACTTCTTGGCATCTGCCTGTGAAAAAGAATAAAGAAACTATAAGTTATGACTGGATATTATTCAGATCCATTAAACTAAAAAATATTACTAAAATAATTTACAATTTGCTGTCTTAGGAAACTACATTATCACCATAAATCTCATTGCTGTCATCATGAATCAGGCACATTTATATTCAGAGGCTGGAAACCTGGCTGAAAATGACCTGCCCACACTGTTCATTATAATGCATTAGATTGGTTTCTTTTACAGGGAACCGGTCATCAGTTTGTCCCTCTAAAATGGTCCCACCATACTCCACATTATGAAAAGCCCATTCTTAATGTATCCCTGTTTGTTTCCAGTAGCCTAGCGTAACTTACAAAAAAAGTTTTTAAATGTCCTGCATTGTAAGTAGATACGGCCAAAGGTGTCGATCGGTTGTATATTCTGTTTGGAAGTCTCTGTCTTTTTTTTATCTGTAACACAAACCCCTCTTTCATTGATTGATGTGGATGTCTTCTCCATATCTAGCACTTGTGCTCCAGCAGTGAACTGGCGCATACATATTGGGAATTCCCTGTTGTGGGCAGAGGCTTCAGTTCCCTTCTGCTTGTGAACTGGTTGCACCATTCACAGCAGTACAGTGCAAGCTCTTGATTCGAAGAAAACAGGATGCGTCATTCATATCAATCAAGGAAATACAAACTTCAAGGAAAAAAAAACTTTGGAAATGTCCAAGCAGGATAAAAGGCCTCTTTACACTGATTGATATAGCGGATGATTGTCGGGAAGGAAGCATTCCTTACTGATAATCGCCTGCTCATCAGTGGAGGGAACCTTTGCATTTACATGCAGCGATCTCCTCCACAGTAACAGGAGCAGCGATCACTAATGCCATCACTCATCCCCATACAGAATCATGGCAGGCAGCAGAGGCTGTTTAGATGGCCCAATCTGCTGCCGACAACTGATGATTTAGGTGACTGCATGAAAGATGTGATTAGTTGAACGAGTGTTTCGCTCGTTCATTGGGTAATCAGTGGCACCTTTAAATGGCCGATTATCTCGAAGGAGCGTTCGTACAAACACTCGCTAGCGAAAATCTGCCAGAATATTGGGCGGTGTAAAGGGGCCCTAAGTTATGCTGCACTACTGGGGACAAATAGGGATACATTTTGAAAAGTCTAATTGATTGATTGTAAGCCAGGTTCTCTGTAATGTCTGATTTTGTTTGTACAGATGTAGCAGAGTTAACAGTCACAGTCATAACGCAATAATTAGATGCAATAACTCAACAAGTGTGTGTGTTAACTCTGCTGCATTTGCCTAGACTTGGACTTGAATAAGAAGTACAGATGCAGCAGAGTTAACAGTCACAGTCATAACACGTTAACTAAATGTGATAACTCATCAAGTATGACTGTTAGCTCTGCTACATCTATACATGTTCCCTCTGATTGCAAAGTGATACAGAATATGCTGATGCTATAGAAATAAAGATTATTATTATAGGTCTTTACATAACCTAGAGCATGGTAGGAAAACGTTTAAAAGCTGTTGATATATATATATATATATATATATATATATATATATATACACACACACATACAGACAAACGGAGAAAGGTCATGCAGTGAATAGACTATTGTGCATAATTTATACTGCTAAACTCATCCTCCTGATGTCATTCATTGTTCCACTTCTAAACAGAACAGTATATGAATAAATGAGAAGTAGATTTTTCTTTTAAGAGGAACCATGTTTCCTCCATTCAAACACATACAAAACATACATCAGTGACTCACTTCTGTATGACAGTCGATTAAGGTATCCATGTTGTTGGCAGCCAGAGCTTTAGACTGCAATGAAAATAAAATAAGGATTGTGATGATGATGACGACAGTGTCTGAGGCATATAAACTAAAACATATAGCTCATCTAGTATACTTACAGCATTGCAGCCTGTGAGAACCTTCATTAGTAATCCTGCACAGGGGGCAGTAGTACCCTCAATCCCACCAACTTCTCTTATCTGCCTGTAAGCAGAAATCGTTTGGTTAGCTGTCAGAGTCCAACTGAACCCATCTATGATCACTTTATTCTCATCCTTTGCATAATACTTTAATCAATAAAAACATCTACTATTTGTTTTGTATATTTATGGCCGAGTTCGCACTTCAGTTATTTGATCAGTTATTTGCATCATTTATTGTGCACCACAAACAGGTGCAGGTCAAAAACACAGAACAGGTGCAAATCTTTACTTTAGGCCTCTTGCACACGAACGTTGTGTGCCCATGGCCATATTGCGGCCCGCCCGGCCCGTGTGCACTCCGCATCATGGATGCGGACCCATTCACTTGAATGGGTCCACAATCACGGAGATGTGCAACTGAAGCATGGATCGGAACCCCACGGAAGCACTATGGAGTGCTTCTGTGGCGTTTCTGTCCGTGCCTCCACACCGCACTGTGGCGGTGCGGATGGATCGCAGACCCACGGAACGGATGCACAACGGTCGTGTGCAAGAGGCCTTATATCTCGTCTACTGGCTTTGGCTCACAATAACTGTTGGAAATAACTCGTCAAATAACCGAAGTGTGAACTTAGCCTATCATGTGCAAAAATTTAGGGAACACAAGGGCCATTCTAATGGGGTACTGCAAAATATGAAAAGAGCAAACACTATTATATCATTATGGTTATTGTATTGCATTCTGTATATATTAAATACATGGTAAATGGTATACATTCAAAATGTTCTACTTCATGCCACCTGGTGGTCATAGGTGGTACCACATGTGTAAAGCTACAGTTCTCCTTTCAGCAAGGATGATCCTGTAATAGCTTTGCGTGGCATGCTTACTCTTACAGCTTTACAAAATTATTTTTTATGTAATTTTTAACCACGTATTATCTTAGACTGAGTGAATAAAGTCTAGAGAAAAGGCAATGCATAAAGGACATGAGCTGGAACCTTTCATCAATTTTTGCAACTTTAATTTTGAATTGGACTTACAGTATACAGTAGCTATCCTGTGGGCTATATACATGTAAGTATGTGTGTTTATGTAGCCATGCAGTTTCTGTGGTTCATTACAAACTCAACATGCACAGTGCAAGTTATCCACCCAATAGTACTGAGATCTGAAAAACATGTTATCTAGAAGGGTGTCGCTTGAATGGCTGCACGTGAAAAGGGCGACTGTTCATCTCTTCAACCACAGGCAACTCCCATGGCGACACAATCAACATAACAGATAAAAAAACAACAACGTTTGAGCGGGTCAGATTATGTACACAGTGTCCTGTGATATCTACTATCAGAGGAGAGGTCTCATCATTGCAACCTTAAGAGCAGTGCTCGAATCTATAAAATCCTTGATACATCATATAAACCATAAGAACACACTATCAATTCAGAAACAGAAGCAAATCAAGTATTTACCATCATTTTATATATTATATTAGAGTAAAAAGTCACTAGGAATGACATACTTCAAAATGCTGGATAACATATAAATACCCTATACCTGTAATACACATGTGAGCACGTTGTACACCACAGCGCTATAACTCCTCAAGTCGCATGCAAGTAATATGAATATGAGCCATTGAAGGTAGATCTAGGTATAAGGTATGAATGTTAACATGATTTGTCTTATTGAGCAAGAGAAATTTGATCTGTATGCATACTCTGTACACAGCCGAGGAATATGTAGGCGTGATATAAATTATAGCTAATAAGAATAATAATTAATATAAAAGCAGCCAATTATCTATGTCGAAAAATGACATTTTAATAGCGTTTTTGCTGCTGTGAATTTGTTACCCTATTAACTTTTCATTCAGCATTCATTTCTTATTTTCATACATTGTATTAGGCCACTTACCACACAAGTGTATCCAGCCAAAGTTCCTTCACTTCACAAGAACTGTAACAAAGAGGAGACAAGGTGCATGACCATCGAGTGCCAGGCTATAGTCTAGTGAAGTGTTCTCCACACTTTCTATTTTGTGTAGGGGGCAGGTGGAAATTCACAAGAGTCACGGAGACAGGAAGAAGCATCATCGTGGGTTGCTCTGCAAAAGTCACTGTTTTGCAAAGCACGCCTGCTTCCTCCTCTCTCATACAGGGGACTAGTAGTGGAATTCATGACAATACACAGGTAAAATCACCCATGACATCACAGCCTGTGTTCTGGTGCCACCAAAACAATAAATCCCCCTTTTACGCAGACATTACATCCGATAACCAAAAGGAGCTTCATCAAAATCAGTATTACACGTAAAAGTATTATCATTAGATACAAGAACAGTTAATAATAAGTTGCATTGTTTAGTGAAAGTTGTCAGAGGTAGTGGGTGTAAAACAAATGTCAAAAGTGGAAAATCACAGAAGAAAAAAACATGTTTTTTCTGGGTGGGGTTAATTAAAGTGGTATTCTGCCATATGCTCAGAATAGGTCATCAATTCTGTTGAGTGAAGCATCCGAAGCAGAATTCGGTCCGAAATTTAGTAAAACTTCGGTTCTAAACGATTTAGAGTTTCTTCGCACTTCGTGTTAAATCATTTTTTCTAAAATGGCAGCTACACGTTTTAGAAAGTGAAAGTAAATGTAGAGGAGACAAGCCCAGGACCGAGAGATCACCCATAATGGCGGGCAGCCTGCCAATCCGCAGGTAGCCATCCCCCATGTGATGTTACAGCTAGGCAGAGCCCTATAAAACTCTGATCCCGCTCGTTTGCTGCCATTTTCTTGTGAGCTAAGCATTGGGTGAGACGTGACAATACGCTTATGCACTAGGGACATTGTTGCTGCAAACTGTTAACAGGGACGGTAGGAAAATATTGGAGAGGGAGAGTGCAGGAAGACTGCAGGGAGAGTGCAGGGAGACTGCAGGGAGAGTGTAGGGAGACTGCAGGGAGAGTGCAGGGAGAGCATAGGAGACCTCTGAACTACAGACTCTGCTACAATTTATTGCGGTGTACATAACTGTGCAGTGCACCAAGAGTCATAGGTAATCCATTCTGTTAGCCGTAGAGTTACTGTGCCGTCAGTATTATAGGCAGATTGGCCCAGGTATAACTGATTTAAAGCGATTCTTGTTAAATTGGAGGTGTAGCAGGCTAACGATGTTGCGGAGATGGTGGTGTAGCAGAGTGGATGAACACACTGATGTTGCAGCGTTGAAGAGTACACTGATGTAGCAGAGTACGTAGGCAAACAGACAGGTGGTAATAAGGGATGGCAAGTTCTTCTTGAACAGTAAGGCGGTGTCTCGATGCATGAACTGGGTTTAAATGACCTGGTGGGATTATATCACTATTGCAAGCCAAGTTATGTGATGTTGGACCAATGCGAAAGAGAAGTAACTGAGCTAAGACAAGGGTGAGAGCAAGGTAGTGAGTGGTGCTGGAACAGGGAAAGACTTGTGCTCATGCACAGGAGTGTAACTGCAGTGGCTGCAGAAGATATAATTAGAACAGGGCTCCAAAGACTTTTTCACTTAAGGAAATACTCTTCTTCAATGACTGTACTGTGGTATCAGAAAGTGTAAGTGGTATCCATGGCTCCCCACTCCAGGATGGTGAAAATATGTCTGACATATAGAATATTCTTAAAAGAATCAAGAGGCTAGGTGGTTATATTCCCACATAGGGCAATGAATGGTTACAGAGTCTCTCAATAATGAAACAGTCTTAGGTAGAAAAGAAGGCATTGCTTACTCTTTCCCTTGGCTTGTGGTGCACCCAACCTCCCTGGGTGTTGACACCTTGGCTGGGATGTCCACTAGGTACAGTAGCAGCAATAAAGGTGGCTGAGGAGCAGTTAGTTCCCCAGATTCTCTACTCACAACCACTCTACACTCTCCCTGCATAGTCATGGTATCCCTCTCCTTGCAGCACTCAGTATTGCACACAGTATTGCTAAAGTTGGACACCTCAGCTCAGTTTACTTAGCAACTGGCCTTGGTCACAGACCTGTCTTCTCTACTGGCCTTGGCTGCTATCAGAATGTGGGGCTAGGCTGCTTCTTGATATCCCTCAGCTTTGACTTCTACTACTGTGTGGTGCTCAGTTGCATTTGTGACTTTAATGTCTTTGTTAAAGAGCATCTGTCGGCAGATTTGTACCTATGAAACTGACTGACCTGTTACGTGTGCACTTGGCAGCTGAAGGCATCTGTGTTGGTCCCATGTTCCATCTGTGTTGAAGTTCTAATACATGCAAATGAGCCTCCGAGGTGTTGCCATTACACCTAGAGGATCCGCTTTCTCTACAATAGCAGCGTCCTCTCCACTGAGCCTCTAGGTGTAATAGCAGCTCCTCTTTGTTCCTAGAAGCTCATTTGCATATATTAAAAGTTAATTTTTCTCCGCAGTGCAGGCACATATGAACATGAGACTAACACAGATGCCTTCAGCTGCCGAGCACACATGGAACAGGTCAGCCAGTTTCATAGGTACAAATCTGTTGACAGATGCCCTTTAACCTTGTGGAAGATATAATTGTGTGCATCACCCAAGTTTTGTAGCATGATATCACTGTGTGCATTTTCTAGGACATAAGAATATAAGATATAGTAGATTTGCAGTATATTTGATATGGTGTCAGGAGTGAAGGTACCTGTTACAGAATTTTGCTCCACTGCCTTCAAGCATCCTTTAGAACACTCTTTATTTTTGGGCGTATTAGGTTTGATAGAATGACCGGTCAATTACACTCTCCATCCTGACACTCTTTCACCCCATATCACAACCCTGCAGCGCTAGACAAGAAATTGATTAAAGACTATTTTGTATAGCTTCCAGAAACTCTGAGTATATTTAAGATCTTA
The DNA here is from genome assembly GCF_905171765.1 of Bufo bufo. Taxonomy (NCBI): domain Eukaryota; kingdom Metazoa; phylum Chordata; class Amphibia; order Anura; family Bufonidae; genus Bufo; species Bufo bufo. Next base: position 391,849,525 of record NC_053392.1, read on the forward strand.
AAGCCTCCAAAACACCTCTTCTTCTTCCCCCTCTTTTCCTAATTGCAACGTATTTGAGCATGCTACTTAATTGCATACAATCAGTAAATAAAGTGGAGTTTGTTAGATTTTCTGGTTAAGAAATATAGTTATGAAACATCCACAGCCGTTGGCTTGAAGGAAGATGACACAATATGATTATGAAGTCAAATGAAATGAGAAAAGGTAGCACATAGGGAAACACAGTACAAGACACAAGACAACTGCATATGCATTTGAGTGATTCATAGGACAGTTGGATGTAGCATGTGAGGACATATGACAGAAGTCATTCATAATGGGACGTAACTTGTTGGCAGGGGCATCGCTAAAGACTCATGGGCCCTGGTGCAAGAGTTCAGCTTGGGCCCCCCTTCCCTCAATGCTTTGTGGCCAGGGGCAGGGAAGCACATGGTCTTCATGCTCCCTTAAGCAAAAATGGCACCCCCCCATGCCAAATTTTTTACCTAACCCCTTCCCTAAAGCCAGAGGTGTATAACTTCACCAGCATGCACTTTCTATAATACTGTTGTTTTCTTATGCATCACAAGGGTCTTTGGGCCCCCTCAGGCTCCTGGGCCGGGTAGCGACTGCTACCTCTGCACCCCCTATAGCTACTCCCCTGGTTGTTGGGTTAAATATATTGATAACCTATCCGTCACCAATATCAGATAAGTGGGGATCTGACTCCTTGCACCTTCATCGGTCAGCTGCATCCTCCTCAGTGTTTACCTGCACGCTGTATACTTTGTAGTGCTAGTGCAGTGTAATTACAGCTGTTTGTCCCGTTCACTTGATGGGAGATGAAGCTGTAAATAGTCTCCACCACCAGTTCATTGTAGACAGCGTGCAGGTAAACACTGAAGAGGATGCAGCACTTGAACAAGCACTGCGGTCCCTTTAAACAGCTGATCAGCGGGTATGCCCGGATTCAGCACCCCACCAATCTGGTACTGAGGATGGTCATCAATATCTGTATCCTGAATAACCCCTTTAAGCTCCATGGGCAGGGGCGTAGCTATAGGGTATGCAGAGGTAGCAGTCGCTACCAGGTCCAGGAGCCTGAGGGGGCCCAAAGACCCTTGTGCCACATAAGAAGACACCGGTATTGTAGAAAGTGCATGCTAGGAGGGCTCCGTTATAGTTTTGCACTGTGGCCCAGAATGTTCAAGTTAGTCCTCTTGCTGGAGGGAAGGGGTTAGGTGAGGAATTCTGTTTCTATTTTTGCCTCAGGCAGCAAGAAGACTATGTGCTCCCCTGTCCCTGGCCACAAACCACGGAGGGTTGGGGGGCCCAAGCTGAACTCTTGCACCCGGGTCCATGAGCCTTTAGCTACGCCCCTGCCTATGGGCCAAAGACAGTGCTAAAGATCATACTCTTGAAGGATTATTCCTGAACATTTGCCCATGTAAGCATGTCTGCCTGTTTTATGTGGACATTAAAATTATTTGACCACTCCACACCACCTCATGCAAAAAGGGTTCTGCTCCCTACAATAATGTGAATGACTGATTGCATTAACAGTTAAGGAATGCTCCATGTAAATGGAGCTATATGAGTTGTGATCAACTTGCTACTGTATATCACTGCTTTTTGCCAACAAAAGAATCTGGTAGTGTAAATGGGCCCTAAATTGATGGTAATCTGCAGGCTAATTTATGAACTAAGAAATATTAGAAATTTAGCATACAAATGTAAAATGTCTTTTTTTAATGCTTATGCCATGTAGACAAACATACTACATACAACCATGTAATGCAACGTAACTGTGGATCAACAGGGGTTTCAGAATTATTTTTCTAAAGATGTTGTTCAACCTCCACCTATATCTAATATTCAAGAGAGGCATAACCAAATATAATGCAAAAAATAGCAAACTATATTGTAAAGTACAGGTTGATTTAAAAAGCAAAAACAGAGTACCTACATTACCTACTCCATATTCTCAAGTACATGTATGCCTTGATATTTGCAGAGTTGTAATGAAAGAGTTGGAGAGTAAAGCATGGAGGAGGAACTGAGCAGCAACCTAAAACTCTCATGAGGCAAAAAGTAAATTTCCAAGTTCCTCAGACCCATAGGTAGTTACACATAATTTTTAATTTAAAGCTACACATTTAGAAATATTCTTCTCTGCTGGTTTATATTCTGGAAAGTATTGTTGTTGCACCAGTAGTACAAAAACCTGAATGAACTCTTCTAGAATTAAAGGTGTTTTCTGAGATTTTAATATTGATGACCTATCCTCAGGATACGTCATCAGTATCTCATCGGTTCCACCCAGGACCCCTGACAATCAGCTGTTCGAGAAGGCACTGGTGCTCACAGCGCTCACAGCCTTCTCACAGCTTTTCTTAGGCCAGTGACAACACATTCATCGGTCACATGGCCTAGGCGCAGCTCAGCCAAATAGAAGTGAATGAAGCTGAGCTGTGATACCAAGCACAGCCGCTATACAATGTACGGTGCTGTGCTTGGTGAGCAGAGAGTAGGCAGCGGTGTTCACAGGAGCGTCAGTGCATTCTTAAACAGTTGTTCGGTGGGGGATAGGTCATCAGTATTAAAATATCGGTATTTAAAGGGGTTGTCCGGGTTCAGAGCTGAACCCGGACATACCAAGAATTTTTCCCAGGCAGCCCCCAGGCATTTTCAGGAGTTCCGGCGACGTCACCGGCACTGATGGGCGGGCTTTAGTTCTGCCCTAGCTAAAGCCGGCCCAGTGACATCACCGAATATACTGCTGGATGGAAGCTGCCTGGTAGAGTAGAGTTGATCCGGGTGACAGAGCCGCTTTAAATGACCCTTGCATTGCAGCTTGCACAGGTATACTTAGTGTGAGTACACCATAATAAGTTCCTGCACTAATATTTGACAAGCTTTGTTTGGCTAAGGAGCTACATTTTAAAATGAATATGTAATTTTTTATAATATGCTAGTATTTCATTCCTAATAATGTAATATTTAACAGGTCTACTTGTAAGACATTTGGTGATGGTGTTAACTAGTGTTGAGCAAAACGAAGCATTCGAAGTGGAATTCGGTTTTCCTAAGTTTAGGAAAATGTTGAAAAAAAATTAAATATTATATCGTATGATAGTCAAATTGTATACAAGTAAATAATTAAGTATCAGAGTTTAACGTGTTCTGCTAAAAATACCTTTAATAAATGGGTAGTAGGCTACAGTTGCCCTGGTGAAACTAATTTACACAGACTAATACCGTGTTAAGAAAATGTCGATTTGCAACAAATCCAAATTTCCTCGCACTTTGTGGGAACGAATCAGTTTTTCATAAAATGATGGCTGCGCGTGTTACAAAGTGAAAGTAAGAAGCCTGGAAAAGAAAGATCACCCATAAGGCCGTGCAGCCAGCCAATCCACTGACCTCCATAGCGGCCTGCCCCCTTAACAGTAACATCCACAGCGCCCTTCCGTTTAACAGTGCCCTCCACAGTACCCCATCTCCTTAACAGTGATTTCCACAATACTCTGGCCCTTAACAGTGGCCTCTACAGAAATCTGTCCCTTAACACTGACCTCCATAGCGGACTGTCCCCTTAACTGTGACCTCCACAGCAGCCTGCCCCCTTTATTGTGACCCCCACAGCACCCCGCTCCCTTAACAGTGTCATCCACAGCGCCCTGACCCTTTAAAGGTGATCTACAGCAGTGAAGAAAAATGGCTGGGTTGTTATGGAAACCTGGTGTAAAACTGTGTATGTGGAGACTAAGGGCCTGTGAACCTTCCATTAGCTGATAAGGGTCATGTGATGGTGCAATATTTTTTATTTTTTTTTAATATCTCATGAACGGTATGTGCTAGAGAGCTGATACCCGGTCTAAAGCCTTCCCGGACCCCTGATGTACCTGTGTGCCAAATTTTGTGATTGTAAATATGACGGTGCAGATTCCTTTAGTGGACATACATACATACACTCGGCTTTATATATTAGACTAGCAAAAGGACCCGGCTTCGCAAGAGTATATTTCATCTATTTCATTTAATGTTTATGTGTGTCGTTAAAAGATCGACGGTATCCACTGTAACATGACATATACAGTACCCCGCCTCTTTAACAGTGACCTCCACAGCGGTCTGCCCCTTAAAAGTAACATCCACAGCACCCTCCCCTTTAACAGTGACCTCCACAGCGGCCATTAACAGTGATTTCCACAATAACCCGCCCCCTTAACAGTGACCTCCAAAGAGCTCCGTTCCTTTAAAATGTGACCTCCACAACACCCCGCCCCCTTAACAGTGACCTATACAGCACTCCTTAACACTGACTTCCATAGCGAGCCGTCCCCTTAACTTTGACCTCCACTGTTCCCTGCCCCCTTGACAGAGACCTTCACAGCACCCGCCCCCTTAACAGTGATCTCCACAGCAGCCCGCCCTTTTAACAGTGACCTCCACAGCGGACGCCCCTTTATTAGTGACCTCCACAGTACCCCATCTCCTTAGCACCCTGTCCCCTTAACAGTGGCCTCTACAGCAATCTTCCCCTTAGCAGACCTCCATAGTGGACCATCCCCTTAACTGTGACCTCCACTGAAGCCTGCCCCTAGGGTGGCCAGAGGTCCGGTTTTAGGTCATACAGTCCAGCTTTCAGACTCCCTGTCCTCTATTCGGCGCAGGGCCTGGACAGACACAGGGATGTCCTTTTGAATAGCTCACTCTCAGACAGCAGCACTGTGCTGTCTGAGTGTGAGCTACAGGGAGAAAGGCACCCTCCTTCACACCCCTACAGCAGACAGAAGTTGATTTTTACCTTCATTTTTTCAATCTCCGTTGGATGCGGAGTGGGAGTGGGCGTGGCCTAACCGAGTTGGGGGCGTGTCTTAGTGGGACATGTGGGCGGGGTTTTTAAGTCTGTCTTTTGAGGGTAGCCTGAATGGCCAACCTACCTTCTCCCTGAACTGTGCCTTCCACAGGACTTCCACAGGCTTCCTTAACAGTGAAACCCACAGCGCCCTGCCCCTTTAAAGTTGGCTTACAGCAGTGAGGAAAAATGGCTGGGTTGTTATGGAAACCTGGTGTAAAGCTGTGTGTATGTGGAAACTAAGGGCCTGCAAGCTTCTATTGGCTGATAAGCTTCAGGTGACCAGGCTTCTATTTGCTAATGTATTTTTTGGGGAATATCTCAGGAACGGTATGTGCTAGAGAGCCGAGACCCGGTCTAAAACCTTACTGGACACCTGATGTACCTGTGTGCCAAATTTCGTGATTGTAAATGCGACGGTGCGGACTCCTCTAGCTGACATACATACATTCACACACACACATACATACACTCAGCTTTATATATTAGATTCCTACATTTACTTATTCCTAAATCAGCCGTAAACTAAGATATGTAATTCAATACCAATGAGATGGACGCCTTTATTATTTCAGTGCCAGCTTGCCAACTAATACCATCCAGTCTGCACTTCTTAGGGGGTCCAGGTCTTTATGATGATCATCCTCATCTTATGCTGGCTTTACTTCTTCCAAATCATTCTCCATGTCTTAGAAAAGTCAACCAGATGCAGAGAGAGGAGAAGGTGGATATTGCTGATGACATATTCTCATCTATATTACCGTAGATGATGTGGAAAAGGAGGAAAAGCAGATGGCAGAAGAAGGGCACCCACCTGTAAGGCAGGAGTGCGCTAGAGGTGGAGAAGTTGCCAGAGCTGATTAATATTCTGTGTTTACTGTCAAATAACCTGCAGGAGATTGCAGGCAAGAACAGCAATTGTAAAGGTCGCGTACACACACACACAGGGGCGAGGGAAGTGACCACTGCGCTCCACCCTTACCCCTGGCCCTGCCTACTTGCCTCGTGAGTCCTAATGACAGGGGACAACTGGACGGCAATCCCTAGCTTGGACTAAGTGCAGGGATGACAGACAGACAAACATTAGAATGTGAATGGACCGAGTCAATACCAGGAAAGCTTCAAAGTACAAATGGAGCAAGCAGAGAATTGTCAGGAGAAGCCGGGGTCATAAATACCAGGAGAGTCGTGTAGTACCAAAGGAGTCAGCAGAGGATCGTCAGGAGGAGGCCGGTTTCAGAATACCAGGAGAGCAGCAAAGTACACAAGGAGCAGGCAGAGGATCGTCAGGAATTCAGTAGGAGGTAAGTACGCCAGGAGAGACAAAACCACAGGTGGAACCTAAATTAACAGGCAACCTGTGGCCAGCAGGCTGCCTGTATTTATAGTGGGGAGTGAGGGTCATGTGACGTGGCCAGCGTCACATGCCCGACAGACCAACCAGTCGAGCACCGAGTGATCAGCTCGGCGCTCAAGGCAGACTTAGGAGCAGGGAGCCACCCAGCTAGTAAAGCCGCCCTGGGAACGAGGTCAAACACAGATCCTTGCTCCCAAAGCTAAGCAGCAGGTCTGCGGCTAATGGGGGACCGAGTGCACCTTCGGAACCCCGTTACAGCAATAATTTGCATATTGTGCCCCCAATCTAACCAGCCAAACCCCATACCAGCAACAGCCCCTGTTTAAAGGTGCATTAAATGTGCCACAAAGCCATTAACAATGAAGATCAACTACACAGTGCGGTCTTTATTATTAAATGAAAGGCAGCTGTGGGCTAAATTGGCTGCACGGTTCTTCACTACAGTATGGCTGCAACCCACCCGCAGCATGGCCATTCCATGTGGCCGTACCCTAAGGCAGAGTAGCCTGGGTATACCTGATTTATAGTGATTCATTACAAATTAATTTGAATTTCTTAGCTAACTTTGTCAAAGTTGCCGAATGTTATTCAAAACTTTGCTCATCTCTAGTGTTAACTCATCATCAAGTAATTTTTCTCTAAGGTCTCTACAGCTTATTCTGATAGATTCATGTTGACCATGTTGGCAACTGGCGGGCATACTCAAAGATCACACTTTTAATGAAATGAGATTGTCTTAGTCCCACCTACCGGAAAGATGCAATGCAGCCACTGTAAGGCCATATAAATATTAAGGCGTTCTTTGGAGAACTATGAAAAGCACAAGTATCTTCCTCATCTTCCTTACAGGACAAGACCATCATCTGAGAGAGATCCACTCGGTGCTTTAGTCTAAAGCTAGTGCCTGATCTGAATAACAGAAAATTAGATTGTATTACAGTGTTGACATAGGTTTATTCCATGCATTACAGTCAGCTACAGTTGGAAAGAAAGATAAAAATCGGACAAAAGATTTACATTAGTTCCTATGCCATGAATAATATTAATCTGCAAATTCAAGATCAATTTCAATTACTAATGTTCATGTAGCAGTATTCATATTTCCATAAACTGCTGCACTATTATTATTATTATTTGTTATTAAAGCGCCATTCATTCCATAGCGCTGTACATATGAAAAGGGGTATACATACATAATACAGACAATTTCACTAAGCATAACAAGACGAGTTACATACTGGTACAGAAGAAGAGAGGGCCCTGCCCATGAGGGCTTACAATCTACATGGTATGGGAGAAGGACACAGTAGGTGAGGGTGAAGCAGGTCATGGCGGTAAAGAGGCAGCAGGGTCACTGGTTGTAGGCTTGTCTGAAGAGGTGGGTTTTTAGGTTTCTTTTGAAGGATTCCACTGTAGGTGAGAGTCTAATATCTTGGGGTAGCGAGCAGTGATGGCCAGTTCGCATTGTTCGCTTGTGAACATATGCGGGCTGCCATCTTTTTTCACAAGTCCGGCGAGGCACAGGTAAGCCCTTACCTGTGCCTGTGCCACGAGCCGGTCTGAAAACAAATGCGGTCACCAGGAGCAGGCAGTTCCGAGAACAGTCCGATGAAAGCCCCCGGTAGCTGTTCTCGGAACTGCCTGCTCCCGCTGACCGCACTTGTTTTCAGACCGGCTCGCGCACAGGCACAGGTAAGGGCTTACCTGTGCCTCGCCGGACTTGTGAAAAAAGATGGCAGCCCACATATGTTTGCGGGCGAACAATGTGAGCTGACCATCACTGGTAGCGAGTTCCAGAGTGTGGGGGATGCACAGGAGAAATCTTGGAAGCGATTGTGGGAAGAGGTGATAAGGAGGTCTTGTGAGGATCAGAGATTGCGTGTGGGGGATGTATCGGGAAAGTAGCTCAGAGATGTAGGGAGGGGACAGGTTGTGGACAGCCTTGTATGTATTTGTTAGTATTTTGAACTGAATTCGCTGGGCTATGGGGAGCCAGTGAAGGGATTGGAAGAGGGGAGAGGCAGAGGAGTAACAGGGTGAGAGGTGGATTAGTCGGGCAGCAGAGTTGAGGATAGATTGGAGGGGTGCGAGAGTGCTATATGGAAGGCCACAGAGGAGAATTTTGCAGTAGTCTAGGCGGGAGATGATGAGGGCATGTACAAGCATTTTCGCAGGTTCAAAGTTGAGTAAGTGAGGATGCGGGAGATGTTTTTGAGTTGGAGGCGGCAGGTGGTGGAAAGGGCTTGGATGTGCGGTCGGAAGGAGAGGGCAAAATCCAAGGTTACTCCAAGGCAGCGGACTTGGTTGACCAGGGAAAGTGTGCAGCTATTGATTGTGATATATAGGTCTGTTGGGGGGATTGAGCAAGATGGGGGAAAGATGATGAATTCTGTTTTATCCACATTAAGTTTTAGAAAGCGAGAGGAGAAGAAGGATGATGTGGAAGATAGGCATTGTGGGATTCTGGATAATAAGGTGGTGATGTCTGGACCAGAGAGGTAGATTTGTGTGTCGTCAGCTTAAAAGTGATACTGAAAGCCATGGGACTCTATGAGATGTCCTAGGCCGAAAGTGTAGATAGAGAAGAGCAGGGGTCCTAGAACAGAGCCTTGCGGGACACCAACAGAGAGGGAATGAGGCGAGGAGGTGGTGTGAGAGTGGGAGACGCTAAACGTCCGGTCTGTAAGGTATGATGTGATCCAGGAAAGGGCCAGGTCAGTGATGCCTAGAGATGAGAGAGTTTGCAACAGAAAGGAGTGGTCGACAGTGTCAAAGGCAGAGGACAGGTCAAGGAGAAGGAGGACAGAGCAATGTTTTTTGGTTTTGGCTGTTAGTAGGTCATTGGTGAATTTGGTAAGGGCAGTCTCAGTCGAGTGGTGGGGTCGGAGGAGGGAGCAGGAGGAGAGGTGAGAAGACAGTTCAGAATGGACATGTTGTTCAAGTAGCTTTGAGGCATACGGAAGAAGTGATATGGGGCGATAACTGGACAAAGAAGATGGGTCAAGTGAACGCTTTTTGAGGATGGGTGTAATGGTAGCATGTTTAAAACCAGAGGGGAAGACACCAGCGGTTAGTGATAGGTTGAAGAGATGAGTTAGGGCTGGGATAAACACTGTGATAAGGTTAGGGATGAGGTGGGATGGGATTCGGTCAAGTGCACAGGTGGTGAGATGTGATCTGGAGAGTAGAGTGGAGAGTTTTTCTTCTGTAATGGTGAAGAAGCGGGTTTTGGGAGAAGAGGGCTGAGCAGTTGTGTAGAGGGTCTGTGGGGACTGTGTACTGAAGCTTTCTCTGATGTTGACTACCTTTTGTTTGAAGTATGTGGCAAAGTCCTCAGCTGACATGAGAGGAGAGGGTGGGGGTGCTGGGGGACAGAGAAGGGAGTTAAAAGTGTTAAAAAGTTGTTTAGGGCTGTGGGCCAGGGAACATATGAGAGATGAGTAGTAGGCCTGTTTTGCATCAGCGAGTGAGGATTTGAATATGAGGAGGGATTGCTTGTATGCAGTGAATTGATCTTTAGAATGGGATTTCTTGCATTGCTGCTGAGTTTTTTGGTCAGGTCGGTGTGCCAGGGTTATCTGTTGATTTTTTTGGGTTTTGTTGTGTGTGATGGGGGCAACTGAGTCCAGAGCTGTACTTATAGTGGTGTTATACAGGGTGGTGGCAGCATCTGGGTGTTGGAGGGAACAAATAGAGAGTGGCAGAAGAGAGTCGAGATGTTTAAGGTTCCTGCGGGGGTGTGCTAGTGTGTGAACCGGGGGAGCAGCAGAAGAGACCAGTGAAGAGAAGGTAAGTAGGTTTTGGTCAGATAGGGGGAGAGGCGAATTAGAAAGGTTAGATAGGGAGCAGAGGCGGGTAAAGATAAGATCCAGATTGTGACCATCTCTGTGGGTGGGAGCGGAAGACCACTGTGAGAGGCCGAAGGAGGAAGAGAGTGATAGGAGTTTAGAGGTGGCTGCTGTGGCAGGTGTCAATAGGGATGTTGAAGTAACCCATGATGAGTTGTCGTCAGAAAGAAAGTGTAGGAGCCAGGTGTTAAAGTGGTCAATAAAGATGGTGGCTGGGCCTGGGGGGCGGTAAATGACAGCTACTTGGAGGTTGGAGGGCGAGTAGATGCGAACAGAGTGTACTTCATGAATGTAGGACAGTTTGTTACAGACAGAGCGTGCATTCCATAATGCTCCTGCAAGAGGAACCAAAGGAGCAGGGGTCAGAGGAATGGTTATTAGGTTTAAGGGGTTGCAGAAATTTGTAGAAGGAGATTTGTAGTGGGATGTAGAGGTGATAGTGGGGATTTGCTGAGGGGGGGCCTGGATTTGGAGAGCTATCACCAGCAATAAGGAGAAGCAGAGAAAGTGTTAGTAGGTGAGAATAAGAGAAGGCATGAGGTATCTGTGTGTGTTTGGGAAGGAAGTGTGTTACATTGCCAAACAGGTTTGTGCAAGCGGTCAGATGAGAAGGTAAGATGGAGGGAGAGATGAATAGTTCCTTGTTGGGTGAACGAATGTGGGGGTATTTCAGGAGGTTTTGGAAAAGTGGGAAGAGTAGGATGAAAGATTGAAACATTGTTTGCATTAACTATGTCTGTAATTACCTTTGGTCCCCTTCTGGTTCCATTCTGGTATAATTCAGTATGTGCACTTAAAGAGTTGCATTTGGAAAGACCAAGGACTGGAAGACCTAGGAACTTAGATTTACTGTATACCACTCAGTGTTCAATCAGGTGTGTCCAAGAGGGGAGGGGGCTACATTTGGCCTAATCAAGGGAGGACCAGATACAGGGGTGAAATAGTCAATGTAAACAAATACTCAATAAATCCAGCAGGGAAAGAAACATTAAAGTTTAATGCAGACATACCAGGGAATGAGAAGAAAAGATGAGGGGTGTGGACAATATCAGACTCTGGAAAAGCTGAGTGCAGCAGTTAGGTTCAATGCAGACATACCAGGGAATGAGAGGGAAAGATGAGGGGTGTGGACAATATCAAACTCTGGAAAAGCTGGGTGCAGCAGTTAGGTTCAATGCAGACATACCAGGGAATGAGAAGGAAAGATGAGGGGTGTGGACAATATCAGACTCTGGAAAAGCTGGGTGCAGCAGTTAGGTTCAATGCAGACATACCAGGGAATGAGAAGGAAAGATGAGGGGTGTGGACAATATCATACTCTGAAAAAGCTGGGTGCACTATACAGTAATGTCTCATTTGGGGACAGCTACATAGGTCACATAAAATGATTTAATTTTCAGATATGACTTTAGGACACTACACAGAGAATGTACTTTCCACAATGTCATTTTGATCATCGTTAACGATGGTGTGACTCTGGAGCAGACCACCCACTGTGCTGGGTACAAGTAGGAGGGAAGTGAGAAAGTCAAATATCAAGCAGAGTGTGGTGGGTGACAGTTCATTTGCTGACATTTGATTTCTCCACTGTTAATAATGATATTACTGACATTAAACAAGATGATAAATCACATATACTGCAAGGAGCCCTAGATAAATATTGTAAAGCTGTTATCCGGAAGAGTTTCCATTCTATTGTTTCTAATGTTTGTAAAATATGTTGAGTGTCCTTCAAATAGGCTGGTAGTCTTTGTACATATTTCTGTAGGATGACATCAACATATTTAGACAAATTTGACGTAAGACCGCCGATACCAGATATTGTAGGCCTCCCTGGTTGTTGGGTGTCACTTTTATGAATCTTAGGCAAATGATAAAAAATTGGTATTCTAGGGGACTGTATATTTATGAACTCTGCCTCTTCTGTGGTGATAATACCTTGCTTTTTTCTCTTCTGGACCAATCGATTCAAATACTGTTTATATTGTTGTATCGGATTAGATTTCAGTTTTTTATATGTTTTTTGGTCGTCTAGGATTCTCATAGATTCTTTTAAGTATTGTGCATAGTCCAGTATGACAATGCCACCGCCCTTATCTGCTGGGCGGATGACAATGTCATTATTCTTTAACTTAGCTAACTACTATATTAAGATTATCATTACTGTAAATGGCTCCTAAATCAGGGGGACTGTATATCATTATTAGCCTCACCTTCATACTGCATTTTCTGCGCGGGTTGAACCTGTTTATCTCTCTCGTGTTTTATTTCTCCATCTATATCGCTGTATGAGGGCTTGTTTTTTGCAAGAAAAGTTGTAGTTTTTAATGGCACCATTTTGGGGTACACATAACTTTCTTATTAACTTTTATTAACTCTTTTTGGGAAGGAGATGGGAAAAACAGTAATACTGCCACAGCGTTTTTCCGTTATAAATTTTACAGCGTTAATTTTTAGGTATAAATAACATAATATCTTTATTCTCTAGGTCAATACGATTTCAGTGATACCAAATACATATAGTTTTTTTTATGTTTTAAAAAAAATGTTTTTGCATCGCTGCTTCCCAAGACCCATAACTTTTTTATTTTTCTTTCTATGGAGTGACTTGTTTTTTTCATTGGTATCATTTTAGAGTAAATTACACTTTTTGATTGCTTGTTATGTTTTTTTGTGGCAACTAAGAATAAATTAGCAATTCTGTCTTTTTTTTTTTAAGGCATTCACCGTAGGGGATAATTTACATATTTATTTAGTCCAGGTCATTACGGATGCGGCAATACCAAATATAGTACATTGTATTTTAATTGCAATGTTATTCTGACATTGACCAGCAGGCTGCACCAGAGAGGCAGAGCCTGCTGGAAATTACACAAGGCTGGTCTGGGGCCTACATGAGACTCCAGCCAGTCTTCACACACATCAGCACCCCGCGATCGCATTTGTGGGGTACCGATGGGAGACAGAGGGAGTACGCTCCCTCTGTCAGCACTTTACATGTGGCGGACGCCATTGCCTGCCTGTCTGGGCTGTTAGAGCAGGGCCGCGGCTCTCATGTGAGGGGGACCCGTGCAACGCTTAGAAGGGGCCACCGTAGAAAAAAAGAGGCAGCCCAGCCTAATTCCTCTTAATAACACATATGGGTGGTCACTAAGGAGTTAAAGGTTATTTTTGTCTCAGCCTTTCATGGGTGGGATTGGAATAAACTAAGTAACCGCTGGCCAGGAGTGACTGGCATTATTAATACATCTGAGCTACACTCTGCTGTTTCTGTAACTCTCATAGCTCAAATACTACTGCCTACTGAGGTTATTACCATCTTGGCTGTAAAAAGCTGAGATGGGAATAACCCATTAACAGAAGGTGAACTTGGTGCAAGGGATTATATATTTGTGGTCAATGAAGTGTTACAGCCCAGTGGTTCTGTATAACTCTGCTTGTTTCACTTTCCAGTCAGTATCGGTTTCCCCTCAACAGCTGTTACAAAATCACAGACTATAAGGAACTTCCAAGACGTTAATGTCTTACCATAGAGAATACCTAGATGTCCACATCAAAATTTCATCTTTTCAAAACAATACATTACATGGGCCAGCTCACACAGTTTTTTGGGCTCTGATTTGGTGTGTTTTCACCTCAAAATCAGCTCCAAAAAACGTTTTGAAACAGGTTATTTCAATGGGAAGCAGAATTAGCTTTTTTCCATGTAGAAAAAGTAAGCATGCCCTATGTCGGTACGTGTTGGCGCTGTAAAACTGCATCAAAAACTGCACAAAAAACATGCCAATGGTACCAATACAGGACCAATATATTTAAATTTTAAGTTTTATATATAGATAAATGGCAGAAATAGTGTGACATTTAAATTTTCAATTATTTTTCATGTTTCATTCAATGTAATAAATGTGAAAAATAGATTTACACAAAAAATAATCCTCTCACGATCTGCTAATACCTGGAACCAAAGGTCCTCGTTTTCATCCTTATATCTCCCAAATTCACTGAAGATGTTTTGTAGAGAAACTGAGTACATGTTACATCATAGGGTGAAAAATTACAAAAATCACAGAGTAAGAAATCCTACTTGTATATGCAATACAACCTTTATTATCACAATTAAAATCAATATACAGTACAGACCAAAAGTTTGGACACACCTTCTCATTCAAAGAGTTTTCTTTATTTTCATGACTATGAAAATTGTAGATTCACACTGAAGGCATCAAAACTATGAATTAACACATGTGGAATTATATACATAACAAACAAGTGTGAAACAACTGAAAATATGTCATATTTTAGGTTCTTCAAAGTAGCCACCTTTTGCTTTGATTACTGCTTTGCACACTCTTGGCATTCTCTTGATGAGCTTCAAGAGGTAGTCCCCTGAAATGGTTTTCACTTCACAGGTGTGCCCTGTCAGGTTTAATAAGTGGGATTTCTTGCCTTATAAATGGGGTTGGGACCATCAGTTGCGTTGAGGAGAAGTCAGGTGGATACACAGCTGATAGTCCTACTGAATAGACTGTTAGAATTTGTATTATGGCAAGAAAAAAGCAGCTAAGTAAAGAAAAACTAGTGGCCATCATTACTTTAAGAAATGAAGGTCAGTCAGTCAGCCGAAAAATTGGGAAAACTTTGAAAGTAAGGGCTATTTGACCATGAAGGAGAGTGATGGGGTGCTGCGCCAGATGACCTGGCCTCCACAGTCACCGGACCTGAACCCAATCGAGATGGTTTGGGGTGAGCTGGACCGCAGAGTGAAGGCAAAAGGGCCAACAAGTGCTAAGCATCTCGGGGAACTCCATCAAGACTGTTGGAAGACCATTTCAGGGGACTACCTCTTGAAGCTCATCAAGAGAATGCCAAGAGTGTGCAAAGCAGTAATCAAAGCAAAAGGTGGCTACTTTGAAGAACCTAGAATATGACATATTTTCAGTTGTTTCACACTTGTTTGTTATGTATATAATTCCACATGTGTTTATTCATAGTTTTGATGCCTTCATAGTCATTAAAATAAAGAAAACTCTTTGAATGAGAAGGTGTGTCCAAACTTTTGGTCTGTACTGTAGGTAAACAAACATATTACTACACAATTCAGGAGTTGATAACCAAGGAAACCTTGTTCGTATCCTAGTGATTCTCCCTAATTTGCTCGTATTCACGTAGAGTGACCACCCTGTAAAGGACGACCATGCTCACCAGCTGCTAGTGTGGCCTAAGTCATAGAGATACACAGGAATGTCAAAATATCTATCAGATCAAAACAAGACAACAGACTAAATGGGTATATCAGATAAAGAGGCAGATGCTATGTGTCCAACAGGTAACAGATGATTATCCTAATGACCACAGCGTGGAGACCTACATGTATATAGATCAATGTCCTAAAGCCTTAACATGTTTCTCCTAGCTAAATGTTGGTTCATCAGGAGCAGACAATTTATTGTATGGGTCTCGTAAACCACACATAACACCAACCTTGTGTGCACCGTGACACTGATATAAATAGTCATAGTGTGAATATGCATCCAGCAAATCAACAACCATCTGGCAAATTTGCATAAAGGTATCACATAGTTAATAGTCACCAAAATACCTTTCATTGTCCCTTGCTATGGTTGGCTTATCCCCATTACAGGGCTCCTCTTGGCATATAATTATGTCCGTCTTTAAACAAATGCTCTTCTTAGCAGGTACCAAGATTATAAATTTAGAGAGTATATAGCCCATATTGATCAACAGGGTGAGTAGTCATTAGCCAAAAGTCCTTAGAAATAATGTTAGAATATTGGCACAGTGAATGTTAGATGCGTACCATATACTGTAGGTTGATAGCAAATGAATGGCAAACAGCAACACCATGGAACGATCCCAGAAGATTCCAGAATACACAGAAAATACACTAGACTAGAACAGGATATAATTATGGAAATACAGATCCCAGAAAACGGAATAAAGTACAAAATATCTAAAAGGGAATGCACCTAGCAAATACTATACTTGACAACCAGAATGGAGTAAGGCCTGGATATATAAATGCCCAACAACCAGCATCCATACTCTAATTAACCAGGCATAACTAGGTGATAACCTAACCCAGATGCAAGGCAGTTGGACAGAGAGACTCCCATTGCTTGTAACAAGTTATGGATATGTGGTCCAAGTATAGAGACAATTTGCTATTCGCACTTTAATTTATAATGACTTAGTATGTCACTAGGCTTGGTTACTAAGAGAACACAATATTAACATGAGATTGTAAGTTGGTTTTCATGATGGGCCAGGGGAATAAAGGATAAAGCAAAGCTGGCGCTTACATCTGAAATATTTATTACAGGATGTGCTTCTATTCTTCTGTGAAAGGTGCTCCTGAACAGCTGGTGGATCACACAAGACAATGTGTAATGCAAAGGGTGGCATAGTTTAACTCATTAAAAGGTTTCTAAAACACTAACTTATAAGGAAATTCTGCAACCGGTAGTAGTCAAACTTTTCATAATGTTGAGATTTTGTAATTTTACCAACAATTCCAATCAATAAATGAATTTAAAATCTTAAATCTTACTTCAATTTGGCGATTATGATCATATCGCTGAACAAGAGTAGGTATCTTTCCTTGGTCTTGAAATCCTGGGTCAACTGTACACATGCATGCAAAATCAGCTCAGAATCTTCATTTGATAGTCCCAGGACAAAGGGGCATTGTTCGATTGATATGGAACAAGCACTGTTCTCCCTAGAATGATAGAAAATATAACAAATATGACATAGTATTCAGAGTATGGGTTGCTTACACGAAGCTATTTAACTCTCATCAAATTTGTGCCTACAATAATGTGATATGGAACGTACAGGTACAGAGACTCAGAAGAAATTTTCTGCACATTAATGAGACAGACAGAAAGCAAAGTGGCTGTAAGTGGAAAAATTAGCACTGATATAGCGCAAGGCCCTGCAGTTGATCCAATACCAATTCTACACTCACCTAAAGAATTATTAGGAACACCTGTTCTATTTCTCATTAATGCAATTATCTAGTCAACCAATCACATGGCAGTTGCTTCAATGCATTTAGGGGTGTGGTCCTGGTCAAGACAATCTCCTGAACTCCAAACTGAATGCCAGAATGGGAAACAAAGGTGATTTAAGCAATTTTGAGCGTGGCATGGTTGTTGGTGCCAGACGGGCCGGTTTGAGTATTTCACAATCTGCTCAGTTACTGGGATTTTCACGCACAACAATTTCTAGGGTTTACAAAGAATGGTGTGAAAAGGGAAAAACATCCAGTATGCGGCAGTCCTGTGGGCAAAAATGCCTTGTAGATGCTAGAGGTCAGAGGAGAATGGGCCGACTGATTCAAGCTGATAGAAGAGCAACGTTGACTGAAATAACCACTCGTTACAACCGAGGTATGCAGCAAAGCATTTGTGAAGCCACAACACGCACAACCTTGAGGCGGATGGGCTACAACAGCAGAAGACCCCACCGGCTACCACTCATCTCCACTACAAATAGGAAAAAGAGGCTACAATTTGAACGAGCTCACCAAAATTGGACTGTTGAAGACTGGAAAAATGTTGCCTGGTCTGATGAGTCTCGATTTCTGTTGAGACATTCAAATGGTAGAGTCCGAATTTGGCGTAAACAGAATGAGAACATGTATCCATCATGCCTTGTTACCACTGTGCAGGCTGGTGGTGGTGGTGTAATGGTGTGGGGGATGTTTTCTGGGCACACTTTAGGCCCCTTAGTGCCAATTGGGCATTGTTTAAATGCCACAGGCTACCTGAGCATTGTTTCTGACCATGTCCATCCCTTCATGACCACCATGTACCCATCCTCTAATGGCTACTTCCAGCAGGATAATGCACCATGTCACAAAGCTCGAATCATTTTAAATTGGTTTCTTGAACATGACAATGAGTTCACTGTACTAAAATGGCCCCCACAGTCACCAGATCTCAACCCAATAGAGCATCTTTGGGATGTGGTGGAACGGGAGCTTCGTGCCCTGGATGTGCATCCCTCAAATCTCCATCAACTGCAAGATGCTATCCTATCAATATGGGCCAACATTTCTAAAGAATGCTATCAGCACCTTGTGGAATCAATGACACGTAGAATTAAGGCAGTTCTGAAGGCAAAAGGGGGTCCAACACCGTATTAGTATGGTGTTCCTAATAATTATTTAGGTGAGTGTATATGTTTTAGAAAGTAAAGCGTTTTCTTCAAACAATACAAGTTTATGTTGAATCCTAAAAAATGACGAAATGTTTATATTGCATAAAATCACCTAGACCTGCTGGTCGCATGGGCAGATTAACTAGGCTAAGAAATGTAAGGCTGATGAAAGTAATGCAAGCATGCCACAATATATGTTAAACTCATGGGGGCTTGGGTAGATTGGTTGACAGCTTGCTAAGAAGCAATGCTGAATGCCAGTTAGCTGCTGTGACAGTAAATACTGCATCAAGAAAAGATACAAAATTGTGAATATTGTTCCTTGATCTTAATAAAACTGTCTTTCTACAATAGAGTAAATGCCCTCATACACTTTAGGCTATTGTTAGCTAATCTGTATGGGGAGATGATGTTAAAGGATAAAAGGTTTGGGCGCTTTCTCCTCTCTTCCCACTGAACACACATAGGGGAATTGAACATGTATGTGTATGGGGGAGTTGGGACAGATTGCTGTTGGTTAAACAACGGATTTGGCCATCAGCCAAATGTATGGACACCATAAGAGAGCGCAGTAAGCCTGATTTCTCCTACCCTTTGTCAGTGATATGATATGAACATATATACTGTGAAGGCTGTCAATCACTCCAGGGATTGTAGACTGTAATGAATTGTGGGCTAATCAGCCAGCACATGTAATATATGTACTACATATACAGTACAGACCAAAAGTTTGGACACACCTCATTCAAAGAGTTTTCTTTATTTTCATGACTATGAAGGCATCAAAACTTTGCACACTCTTGGCATTCTCTTAATGAGCTTCAAGAGGTAGTCCCCTGAAATGGTCTTCCAACAGTCTTGAAGGAGTTCCCAGAGATGCTTAGCACTTGTTGGCCCTTTTGCCTTCACTCTGCGGTCCAGCTCACCCCAAACCATCTCGATTGGGTTCAGGTCAAGTGACTGTGGAGGCCAGGTAATCTGGCGCAGCACCCCATCACTCTCCTTCATGGTCAAATAGCCCTTACTTTCAACGTTTTCCCAATTTTTCGGCTGACTGACTGACCTTCATTTCTTAAAGTAATGATGGCCACTAGTTTTTCTTTACTTAGCTGCTTTTTTTTTGCCATAATACAAATTCTAACAGTCTATTCAGTAGGACTATCAGCTGTGTATCCACCTGACTTCTCCTCAACGCAACTGATGGTCCCAACCCCATTTATAAGGCAAGAAATCCCACTTATTAAACCTGACAGGGCACACCTGTGAAGTGAAAACCATTTCAGGGGACTACCTCTTGAAGCTCATCAAGAGAATGCCAAGAGTATGCAAAGCAGTAATCAAAGCAAAAGGTGGCTACTTTGAAGAACCTAGAATATGACATATTTTCAGTTGTTTCACACTTGTTTGTTATGTATATAATTCCACATGTGGTAATTCATAGTTTTGATGCCTTCAGTGTGAATCTACAATTTTTATAGTCATGAAAATAAAGAAAACTCTTTGAATGAGAAGGTGTGTCCAAACTTTTGGTCTGTACTGTATATAATTACAAGGTAATGCTGCATATTATAATGTTATATAAATTATATATAGATATGCTCCGTGGCTCATCCTATATACCAAGCTGGCCAAGATATATAGGTACGCGATGTATAAGACCTGTACAAAAAATCACCACAAAACTATTAATTCCAACAACTATGCAGGCTTAGCACCCATGTACCGGGGCAGATATTCTGCTATTAACAAGTCGATCAGTGCTCATTTAGTACAATGATCTTCACTGTATGTGACCAAATAATTATTAATGTGACTTTTCATTCACAGTTTCATTATTGTAGGCAACACATCCCTGGATATAAATACAGGGAGTGCAGAATTATTAGGCAAATGAGTATTTAGACCACATCATCCTCTTTATGCATGTTGTCTTACTCCAAGCTGTATAGGCTCGAAAGCCTACTACCAATTAAGCATATTAGGTGATATGCATCTCTGTAATGAGAAGGGGTGTGGTCTAATGACATCAACACCCTATATTAGGTGTGCATAATTATTAGGCAACTTCCTTTCCTTTGGCAAAATGGGTCAAAAGAAGGACTTGACAGGCTCAGAAAAGTCAAAAATAGTGAGATATCTTGCAGAGGGATGCAGCACTCTTAAAATTGCAAAGCTTCTGAAGCGTGATCATCGAACAATCAAGCGTTTCATTCAAAATAGTCAACAGGGTCGCAAGAAGCGTGTAGAAAAACCAAGGAGCAAAATAACTGCCCATGAACTGAGAAAAGTCAAGCGTGCAGCTGCCAAGATGCCACTTGCCACCAGTTTGGCCATATTTCAGAGCTGCAACATCACTGGAGTGCCCAAAAGCACAAGGTGTGCAATACTCAGAGACATGGCCAAGGTAAGAAAGGCTGAAAGACGACCACCACTGAACAAGACACACAAGCTGAAACGTCAAGACTGGGCCAAGAAATATCTCAAGACTGATTTTTCTAAGGTTTTATGGACTGATGAAATGAGAGTGAGTCTTGATGGGCCAGATGGATTGGCCCGTGGCTGGATTGGTAAAGGGCAGAGAGCTCCAGTCCGACTCAGACGCCAGCAAGGTGGAGGTGGAGTACTGGTTTGGGCTGGTATCATCAAAGATGAGCTTGTGGGGCCTTTTCGGGTTGAGGATGGAGTCAAGCTCAACTCCCAGTCCTACTGCCAGTTTCTGGAAGACACCTTCTTCAAGCAGTGGTACAGGAAGAAGTCTGCATCCTTCAAGAAAAACATGATTTTCATGCAGGACAATGCTCCATCACACGCGTCCAAGTACTCCACAGCGTGGCTGGCAAGAAAGGGTATAAAAGAAGAAAATCTAATGACATGGCCTCCTTGTTCACCTGATCTGAACCCCATTGAGAACCTGTGGTCCATCATCAAATGTGAGATTTACAAGGAGGGAAAACAGTACACCTCTCTGAACAGTGTCTGGGAGGCTGTGGTTGCTGCTGCACGCAATGTTGATGGTGAACAGATCAAAACACTGACAGAATCCATGGATGGCAGGCTTTTGAGTGTCCTTGCAAAGAAAGGTGGCTATATTGGTCACTGATTTATTTTTGTTTTGTTTTTGAATGTCAGAAATGTATATTTGTGAATGTTGAGATGTTATATTGGTTTCACTGGTAAAAATAAATAATTGAAATGGGTATATATTTGTTTTTTGTTAAGTTGCCTAATAATTATGCACAGTAATAGTCACCTGCACACACAGATATCCCCCTAAAATAGCTAAAACTAAAAACAAACTAAAAACTACTTCCAAAAATATTCAGCTTTGATATTAATGAGTTTTTTGGGTTCATTGAGAACATGGTTGTTGTTCAATAATAAAATTAATCCTCAAAAATACAACTTGCCTAATAATTCTGCACTCCCTGTATATAAAAAAGACTGGCACACCTGAGGAAATTTGGACACTACATTTAATAGATAATTGCAAAATTAAGGAATTATAGATATATGACTTGAAAGGGTGATACGTTGAATCAATACCAATAAAACAATCTATATATCATAGGTGTACCACCAGGGGTATACAGTAAGCAGAATGTATAAAAACCAATACAACACTATATATAATTCATAGATGTACCGCCAAGGTACAAGGTGTGCAGGGTATATATAAATAAATAGATTAATAAACCTCCTGTAAATAAATAGGGTTAAAACATCACATAAAATACAATAAATATAGCAGCATCAATTCTAGCAGCATCAATGTTGCACCTCAGTGTTAGGTAACAGCATGTAACAACATGTAACAAATGTCTCCACTATTATTGGTAGCAAAAATATCAATGTATAAACTTAGTTGCAACAAAGGAGTAATGTCAAAGCGATGAACTGAGTCACTTAGATATTTCTCTGGAATATGTCCATTCCAATAGTTATATATGGAGTTAAACACACTCTCTAATATTGCAAATGTGGGACCTATACGGTTGGTCAGTGCCGATACAGCAGGTGCGTCTGAAGCAGCAGTACTCAGACTGGATGCAGCGGCGTCCCGCTGTGTTTGAACCTAGCGGCGACCCGCTAGAGGTGAATATTAATGTTTGTGATCACACTCCTATTGAAACAGTCTTACCAGTTTCCGAGGTATTGTACCGTCCTATGGACTCTGAAGTCGTCTGCCGTCCTGTGGGCCCTGATAGGATACTTTTCCTTTTCTTTTCCCAGGATCCACGTTTAGCCGCGTCAGTGAACTGCTCCACACAGGCTCGTTCCAATCCAGGCCGCGGATATCCGTCACTTTCTCCCACGGACCAAACTGTAAGTGGTTCAGCAGATGTCCTTCAATAACTGTTTCTGGTGCACTTGCGTTCAGGTGGGGGGGTCTGACCAGACGCGTTTCGGGGTTACAATATTCCCTTCCTCAGTGGTCCCCTTCAGCATGATCATCCTTACCAGGCAATATGGCTGGTTTAATAGGGTCGATCATGCTTACAGAGGCTCTTTTTGGGAAACCTTTTTCTGGAGGAAAGAGTCCACCATCATTACAGGAAAGTGTTCTTAATAATAATAATAAGTAGTCAGTGCTCTACCACAAGAGGTCATGATGGCAAGAATAATTCAACATTTAGCAAAGTAGATATTTATGTTATGTTAATGAATAATAATGAGTGTTTTCAAACATTGAAAGGGTTCTCAAAGATTTTATAACTGATGACCTAGCCTCTGGATAGGTCATAAGTATCTGATCGGTGGGGGACCGACACCCAGGACCACCACTGATCAGCTGTTTGAGAAGGCACCAGCGCTTCTGTGCTCCCGCTGTCTTTTCTGTGCTCACCAAGCACAGCATAGTACATTGTATAGCGACTGCGCTTGGATTTGCAGCTTAGGCCCATTCACTTCTATGAGGCTGGCCTAGGAAAAGCTGTGGTGTGGTGCTGGCTTCTCGAACAGCTGATCGGCAGCGGTCCCACACCGATCATATACTGATGACCTATCCAGAAGATAGGTCATCAGTTATAAAGTCTCGGAAAACCACTTTAAGTATATCTAGTTTTATTTTTTAGCACCTACGATAAAAATGCAAGATAAACTCTAGCACTGCATCATGTTATCTGTAATGTCATGTGTATGTGGTTGTTTGGTGGTTTAAATCATGTGATGGATTGCAGCATTGTGTAATTTTCACCTTCAACAGTTTTCTGATTCTAGGAAAGTGAAAACACGTGAACTTCCTTTTATTTATAAAAACACTAAGATGTACTGCACTATATTAACAATGTACGGTGCTATAAACACGTCTTTACGCCCTCTACCGCCATAAAAAGCCTCCTATAAATATGGTGGGCGCCGCTCTTATAAAAAACACCCTTAAGCCAAAATATAATGGGGGCCATTTACTAAGACTGGCGTTTCACAGGCCAGACTTAGTAAAAAATCTTGCCAGAGAAAGATCTGACCAATTCATTAAGAGGTAACAACGCTTAGTAAATTTGTTGCATCTTCTGCTGTCTGTGCACCAGAACTGAAAGCTGCTCCAAGCCAGAAACTGGAGTAGATTTGTGGTGTAATACATGCACGTTTTCTGTCAGTCAGTAAGCGGCGATCCCTCCCACAGTTCACCTCCTTCCGCCCAATTGTTGGAAAAGTTGCAAAGGTGTTGGCAAAAGCGAAGAAGTTGCAAATTTTGTCACAAAAATGGCACTTGTGACAAAATTTGTTCTATGCCACAAATCTAGCATAGAGCTATAGTAAATGACCCAAATTATCTCATGTTTTTATAACTAAATTTATCTCCACTTAAAAGCAGATTGCACAGTTTACCCTAGCTGCCGGAAGATTTCCTTTGCATTTTCTTGAGGAAACTCAGTCTCCAAGACAACCAAAGTAGATTACACCATATCTACAGTATGCATGGATATATATTAGGTAGGAATATATAGATACATTTCAAGTCCTCTGTACTATTAAAGGGAACCTGTCACATAGAAAACGCATATTAAACCACCAGCATAACCTTATAGAAGTCTGTAACTTGTTTACAAAGTTGCTTTGTCCTTGGTGTCAGATGCACCTAATGGCAAAAAAAATACTTTTATTCCCTTGTCCGCGTCATATAAATTAGGCTCTTAAAGTCAAGGGGGCAGTGGCTTCCTTTCCTGTAGTCAAGCTCGCCATGCCCCCCTTTCCCACACCGAAGCGTTTGATGATAGATGTTCAAATTCCTATCAAGTCAAATGCAAGTTATAAATTCTGTGCAAGTACCGCGTCCCTGTTATTCCAGCAGATGGAGACTCGCATGCGGGAGCATGCCACTAAACATTCACAGGTGTCTACATCATGCGTGCATGAATTTTTTGTGGCATGCTCTCGCACGCGAGTCTGTGCCTGTGCATTGAGTTGCTGAGAACTCGCTCACGGCGGCAGAGAACAATGCGCAGGCGCAGGAATAACAATGACACGGTACATGCACAGATTTAGAACTTGCATTTGACATGATAGGAATTTAAATATCTATCAATCAAAGGCTTACAGGCAGGAAAGGGGGCACGGCGAGCTTCCAGGGATTCTGTCACCTCGTTTTCGGTTATAGAGCTGTGGACATGCACGGCTAGATCGCCGCTAGCATGTCTGCAATATGCTGGTCCTATAGGGCTGTGTCCTTTTATTTTGTTTAAAAAATGATTTTAGAGATATGTAAATGAGCTATGTAAGGAGCTCAAGGGGCTGCACTAACCTTCATGGTGCCCAGCCACACCCCGCTGTGAAGGAGCCCAGCCCCGCCTATGTCCTCCGAATCTCCTCCTTTCGGCACAGTTAGATTGCCGTAATCTTGCGATGCGCGAGCTCTCGCATGCGCAGTGCCGGTATAGTGTTCCTTCCCTGTGCTGGCATTAGCCTCAGGGAAGGAACTGCGCATGCGCGAGCTCGCACATCGCGAGATTACGGCAATCTAACTGCATGTCCGCAGCTCTATAACCGAAAACGAGGTGACAAAATCCCTTTCAGCAGAGAAAGTCACTGCCCACTTATTTCAAGAGCCTAATTTACATGACGCGGGCAGGGGAATAAAAGTCTTTTTTTTTTTGCCATTAGGTGCATCTGACACCAAGGACAAAACCAACTTTGGAAACTATTTACAGACTGCAAAATGCTCACTACGTACCCATTGAAGTCAATGAGTCTGCAAAAATATCTGGATGGCACACGGACTGGATCCACAGTTTGTGGACCACAAAATGCTTATGGATCGTGTGCATGAGGCCTTAATGAGAGTAGGAACAATTTTGAAGTAGGCAGCAGCAGCTGTTTCCAGTATTTTACTGTCTTTACCGGGAAAATTATACTTCTTGTCTACATAACCAAGAATAACCTGTGTAGAATTGAGTGGGCATTGGGTTCTCAATTGTTTGATAGTAAAAGCATGGCTCTTGACCCAAAACTAACTTATATGTGGACAGTCCCACACACAGTAGTAAAAGGATTCTTCTGGAAATCCATATTTGAAACATTGGGAAGTTTATAGTCTCGTTTTCTAGACTTGTAGGGGGGGAGGGGTAGATAAGCTTTACAGTTGTGTTCCAAATTATTCAACCCCCAATGCTGTATTTGTGTTCAGAAAGAAATCTTACAAGGACTTTTTAAAGAACCAAATGCAACTAAAATGACATCAATTTTTTTTGTAATACAGTATTAAATGTTTTTTTTGTGATTTCTTCATTGACACAATTATTCAACCCCTTAAAGACTACCACTCTTAAGAACAGAGGTTCATTCAAGTGTTTTCGATCAGGTATTGAAAACACCTGTGGATGTAAAGGAGCAGCAATCAAGCATAATAAGCACCAATTAGGCCGTTTTAAAAGGACTGTGATACTCAGCTCCTTCTAGACATTTACTGGTGTGTTTACAAACATGGTGAAGTCAAGAGAATGGTCCAGGAAGATTGCAAAGATGTTAAACATACCAAGAGACACCATAGGAAGCATCATTCGCAAATTCAAGGCAAAGGGCACTGTTGAAACGCTACCTGGTCGTGGCAGAAAGAAGATGCTGACTTCGACTACTGTGCGCTACCTGAAGCGCAAAGTGGAGAAAAGTCCCTGTGTGACTGCTGAGGAACTGAAAAAAGATTTGTCAGATGTGAGTACTGAAGTTTCAGCTCAGACAATAAGGCACACACTGCGTAATGAAAGCCTCCATGCCAGAACTCCCAGGCGCACCCCCTTGCTGTCTCCAAAGAATAAGAAGAGTCGACTGCAGTATGCCAAAAGTCATGTGGACAAACCACAAAAGTTTTGGGATAGTGTTCTGTGGACTGATGAAACTAAATTAGAACTGTTTGGGCCCATGGATCAATGCTATGTTTGGAGGAGGAAGAACAAGGCCTATGAAGAAAAGAACACCTTGCCTACTGTGAAGCATGGCGGGGGGTCAATCATGCTTTGGGGCTGTTTTGCTTCTACAGGTACAGGGAAGCTTCAGCGTGTGCAAGGTACCATGAATTCTCTTCAGTACCAGGAGATATTGGATGAAAATGTGATGCAGTCCGTCACAAACCTGAGGCTTGGGAGACGTTGGACCTTTCAACAGGACAATGATCCCAAGCATACCTCCAAGTCCACTAGAGCATGGTTGCAGATTAAAGGTTGGAACATTTTGAAGTGGCCATTGCAGTCACCAGACTTAAATCCGATTGAGAACCTCTGGTGGGACTTAAAGAAAGCAGTTGCAGCGCGCAAGCCTAAGAATGTGACTGAACTGGAGGCTTTTGCCCATGAAGAATGGGCGAAGATACCCGTAGATCGCTGCAAGACACTTGTGTCAAGCTATGCTTCACGTTTAAAAGCTGTTATAACTGGAAAAGGATGTTGTACTAAGTACTAATATTGAATGTCACTTGGGGGTTAAATAAAACTGATAATGATGTGAGCACAGAAAAGACATTTGTGGTTATTTCATTATAAATGTTATATTTGTCTGACTTACAAGTGCCTCTTTGATTTAATTGTAAACAAGATGACTGAAATGATCAAAATCAATGTCAAACTGGCCAAAACACTCAATTTCAGTGGGGGTTGAATAATTTTGAAAACAACTGTATGTACAATTCTTAGAAGCATCTCCATGCATCTAGCAGATGGTATAGATTGGTCAGCTGATGAAAGAATAGTCAATGGCATAAGATCTGAGTCTTCCACGTCCCATTTGTTCAGTGAGAGGTGGTTGCTGGAATCCTCTATAGGAGAGTGGAGGAACCTATATATGAATGGAAACATCATTCATAAGTACAGTAATTTTCTGTGTACAAGGTGTACATAGCAGATTACTGTTTTGGAATTCATAACATATGTATTTTTCTTGCTATGCTACCATTTTATTATTGTGATATGTACTATATAATGAAGGGGAACTCCAAGTCATGAGATCAGTCTCAACTTTCTATTACTATTTATAAGCTTCCTGTCTGTGACGTTAACTGAAAGCATTACTGACCTCTTTAGCTTCACATCCATGCAGATCTCTGGAAATGTTCAGATCATACAATTCCATATTATTAGATAAAACTCAAAATACAAGAAAAATATAAATTCAGAAACAACAAAAAATCTCAATTTATACAAACTGACAATGGTTTGATGGTAAAAATGGCAGATGAGGTAGTTTTAATATTGTAATTATAACAGTTTTAAGAAGAAATGTATTAAAAAACAATAAGAGGTAGTTACTACATTGCAGTTCTGCTCCATGAACCTTTTTGTGTAGTGTGCATCACACTCCCCAATGAGGGTATGCAGTGATACACCCTCATTAAAACTTTTCACATACCCCAATATTAGCAAATATGCCCCAATATTGTTGGTGAGTAAAGCAATTACAGCTGCATTTTGGATATTTAAAGAGGACCTTTCACCAATTATTACACTATGAACTAACTATACCGACATGTAGAGCGGCGCCCGGGGATCTCACTGCACTTACTATTATCCCTGGGCGCCGCTCCGTTCTCCTGCTATGTCCTCCGGTATCTCCGTTCACTAAGTTATGGTAGGCGGAGTCTGCCCATGTTCTTCTGTAGCGCTGGCCAATCGCATTGCAGAGCTCACAGCCTGGGAGAAAATAACCTCCCAGGATGTGAGCTCTGCGCTGCGATTGGCCAGCGCTAGAGCAGAACAACGGCAGACTCCGCCTACCATAACTTAGTGACTGGAATCTCTGCCTACTATAACTTAGTGAGCGGAGATACCGGAGGGCATAGCAGGAGAAAGGAGCGGCGCCCAGGGATAATAGTAAGTGCAGGGAGATCCCCGGGCGCCGATCTACATGTCTGTATAGTTAGTTCATAGTGTAATAATCAGTGAAAGGTCCTCTTTAAGTAATTTTTCTATGAGGATCTGATCCTCAGAATAATGGGGCTACAGTATTGGTTTAACTTTGTGGTCCCTTCACAGTTTTTGCTTGCACAGCAGTGCACTTGGCCATGTACTTGGCCTAGCAAACGGCAGGTGTCACGCATGAGTTGCCACTAGCTAACTTCGAAGTTACACTGGGGAGTACTACTGTCCACTTGTATCATCAAGAAATCAATTATGGCTTTCCTCTACTCATATAGTCGGCCTAACATGTGGAGGGTAAAGTTCCAAAGTGTGTAAACGTTACATATAAGGGGATGTTGGGGAACACTTTTCTGCCTTTGCAGCACAAGGAGGCAGTGTTTTCCACGGTAAGAGTGGCTGAAGTACATGCACAGTTTCCTGACCATTTTCAGGATGTCTTGCAATTGGTTGGAACATTTCAGGAACCGGGTTACAACCAGATTAAAAAAGTGTGCCATGTAGGGTGCATGGGTCAGCCCTCCTTGATGCAGCACTGACAGAATGTTCTTCCCACATTTACCCACTGGGCTGTAAAGGACATATAGTCCTTGACCATAGTTACATCTCCACACGTTGATGCTGCCATGAAGTGTACGAGACATCGACAGGCTCACCTTCTGCTGTACGTACGTATGTAGGGCTAGTAGAGGTTTTTTATAGAAGTAGTGACGGCTTGGGACGCTCTACCTTGGCTCAGCACAAGCCATCAGTTCTCTGAAATTTGCAGACTCAACCACATAGAAAGGGAGGGACTGTAGTACCAGCAACTTGGTCAGGAGCATGTTCAGCTTCTGCGCTGTTGGATGAGTGCATGCATACTGTTATCTTTTTGAAATTGCCTCTTTAATCGATTGCTGGCGAAACGCGCGACGAGGAGTAAGAGAATCAGGATCAGCTCCCTTCTGCTGAGGTGGTGGAGCCCTGAGTGCTGGAGAAGGGGTGCGGGCTACTGGGAGATGCGTCAGGCTGTACCACTACATTAGCGCCACGGTTTTTACCAGGACACTTTATGGTGACGCTCCATGTGTTGACACAGTGGCGTGGTGCCAACATTGGCACCCTGGCCGTGCTTCACCTTCTGCTCACAGATCCTACATATGACCACACTGATGTCCTCCGGCGACTTGATGAAAAATTTCCACACCAGAAAGTATGGCATTTTACTCCCACCACTCTGTGATGACTGCCTGCTGCCTCTATGAAGCCATGCACTGCTAGTTGTTTCTGGAGAGGTAGGCTCCTGAGTATCAGACGGTCTACCCAGGGCTCCAGATCAACCTGCTGGCTCACGGCCACGCTGCCACCCTGCTGGCTTAGCAGCACTCTGCCACCCTGCTACTGGCTCACTAGCAAGCTGCCACCCTCACCCCCTGGTGATGGTGATGAAGCCCCCTTTTCACCTGACTCCCACATACAATTGGCTATATCATCATGTCTTCAATAATATCTTCCTCACTGAAAAGCGGACGAGAGCTGGCGGCATATATCACTTGCCTGGCAGAAGGAGCAGCAAAGGAAAGAGGCAGGTTCAGGACAGGTGAGGGCACAAAGCTTGTTCCTGGACCATGCCATCTAAGTGTGGTGTCAGAGGAACCCAGAGGAACAAGGCATTTTTGCCCACAGGACTGCCGCATACTGGATGTTTTTCCCTTTTCACACCATTCTTTGTAAACCCTAGAAATGGTTGTGCGTGAAAATCCCAGTAACTGAGCAGATTGTGAAATACTAAGACCGGCCCGTCTGGCACCAACAACCATGCCACGCTCAAAATTGCTTAAATCACCTTTCTTTCCCATTCTGACATTCAGTTTGGAGTTCAGGAGATTGTCTTGACCAGGACCACACCCCTAAATGCATTGAAGCAACTGCCATGTGATTGGTTAACTAGATAATTGCATTAATGAGAAATAGAACAGGTGTTCCTAATAATTCTTTAGGTGAGTGTAAAGTCACAGAAAATAATGGACTATAGCAATAGATGCAAACATAGCATATGGACTAAACCCTCACTCTAATGATAAAATCTAAGACTCTGATTCAATATATTTTGATCAAAACACATCTGTGGCCACATTACCAGCACCACAGCGGTTTCAGGTCAGGCAGGTCCTACTCTATACCTGCCTATGCAGTTGCGCATCTATGTTCAGGAGAGCAGACCCTGCACATATAGAGTGCTCCTTCTCTCATTGGTTGCTGATCCACATAGAGGTAACTAGGAGCAACACACTATACAGGGAGTGCAGAATTATTAGGCAAGTTGTATTTTTGAGGATTAATTTTATTATTGAACAACAACCATGTTCTCAATGAACCCAAAAAACTCATTAATATCAAAGCTGAATATTTTTGGAAGTAGTTTTTAGTTTGTTTTTAGTTTTAGCTATTTTAGGGGGATATCTGTGTGTGCAGGTGACTATTACTGTGCATAATTATTAGGCAACTTAACAAAAAACAAATATATACCCATTTCAATTATTTATTTTTACCAGTGAAACCAATATAACATCTCAACATTCACAAATATACATTTCTGACATTCAAAAACAAAACAAAAACAAATCAGTGACCAATATAGCCACCTTTCTTTGCAAGGACACTCAAAAGCCTGCCATCCATGGATTCTGTCAGTTTTTTGATCTGTTCACCATCAACATTGCGTGCAGCAGCAACCACAGCCTCCCAGACACTGTTCAGAGAGGTGTACTGTTTTCCCTCCTTGTAAATCTCACATTTGATGATGGACCACAGGTTCTCAATGGGGTTCAGATCAGGTGAACAAGGAGGCCATGTCATTAGATTTTCTTCTTTTATACCCTTTCTTGCCAGCCACGCTGTGGAGTACTTGGACGCGTGTGATGGGGCATTGTCCTGCATGAAAATCATGTTTTTCTTGAAGGATGCAGACTTCTTCCTGTACCACTGCTTGAAGAAGGTGTCTTCCAGAAACTGGCAGTAGGACTGGGAGTTGAGCTTGACTCCATCCTCAACCCGAAAAGGCCCCACAAGCTCATCTTTGATGATACCAGCCCAAACCAGTACTCCACCTCCACCTTGCTGACGTCTGAGTCGGACTGGAGCTCTCTGTCCTTTACCAATCCAGCCACGGGCCCATCCATCTGGCCCATCAAGACTCACTATTATTTCATCAGTCCATAAAACCTTAGAAAAATCAGTCTTGAGATATTTCTTGGCCCAGTCTTGACGTTTCAGTTGTGTGTCTTGTTCAGTGGTGGTCGTCTTTCAGCCTTTCTTACCTTGGCCATGTCTCTGAGTATTTCACACCTTGTGCTTTTGGGCACTCCAGTGATGTTGCAGCTCTGAAATATGGCCAAACTGGTGGCAAGTGGCATCTTGGCAGCTGCACGCTTGACTTATCTCAGTTCATGGGCAGTTATTTTGCGCCTTGGTTTTTCCACACGCTTCTTGCGACCCTGTTGACTATTTTGAATGAAACGCTTGATTGTTCGATGATCACGCTTCAGAAGCTTTGCAATTTTAAGAGTGCTGCATCCCTCTGCAAGATACCTCACTATCTTTGACTTTTCTGAGCCTGTCAAGTCCTTCTTTTGACCCATTTTTCCAAAGGAATGGAAGTTGCCTAATAATTATGCACACCTAATATAGGGTGTTGATGTCATTAGACCACACCCCTTCTCATTACAGAGATGCATATCACCTAATATGCTTAATTGGTAGTAGGCTTTCGAGCCTATACAGCTTGGAGTAAGACAACATGCATAAAGAGGATGATGTGGTCAAAATACTCATTTGCCTAATAATTCTGCACGCAGTGTATGTGCAGGGTCTGCTCTCCTGAACATAGAGGCACACCTGCATAGGTAGGTATAGAGTAGGACATTTAGAAGATATAACAAAAAAGGCGGCTCTCCACTGGTTTTCTGGAAATAGGTGTTCTTGCCCAGAATGACTCACCCTTGTCAATTGCGTATGGTTAAAAACAAAATAATAGTGGGCAGGCACTCAAATTATGGGTTCATGAGAATATGGGAATATTTATTAAAAATACAATTTAAAATATATAACAATATTAATGTAAGGAATAAAATAAAATAAAATAGATAGCGATAGCAATACTATAGCAGCAGTTAATGGCAATAAATATGTTATAACAGTATAATCCTGAAATAGCAGCAAAAACGGCCAGTTCTTGGTTTAGTTCTTGGTTTAGTTCATCCTTAAAAGACAATGTTAGTGTCTCAATAGATTGTATCAATAATCCACTGCAGCAAAGTATGATGTGCAAATAACAATGTTGCAGCAATGTTAATAATGCTGTTGATTTAAAGCAACAATGTTGTAGATGGCAATAGCTGTAGATGGTATCAATCAAATTTCTCATATGGTGCAGATGGTCGCACCTTTAAATATAGTCACACTTATTCAATTCCTCCGTTTACCATGAAATAAGAATTGGATATCTTTACTCACGGTTCAGCTGTCTCTTGGTGCGGCGTCCCGCACAAATTCTGAGAGCAGACTGACCTTAATCCTCTTTTTTGGAAGACTCCGATCGCAGCTGTATTCCAAATTTGGCGTCCCTCGTGTTATGGAGGCGTCTCTGTGTAGTTCAGATATTCGGTTTGCCTTTTTGTTCTGCTGCCGGTGTTCCACTTGTATAGGAATAGATCAGTTTACCATGAGTCTTTTTGTTTCTTTTGGAGCGCTCCAGCACTGTAGTTTTCTGTATCAGTATACTTGTTCACCCAAACATGTTTCGGAGCGTAAGCTCGCTCCTTCCTCAGTGGTCAATGAGTAGGACATGCCTGACCTGGGACCACCATTGTGCTAAGTAGGTGGGCACAGATGTGTTTTCATCAAAATAAATTGGCTAAGAGTCTCAGATTTTATCATTAGAGTGAGGGCTTAATGCATATGCTACAGTATGTTTGCATCTGTTGCTATAGTGCATTATTTTCTGTGACTTTATAAATGTGGCCATTCACATCTGCATATTTACTATCATATCGTGCAAGATGTTTTGTATCTTTTTTCCATGATTTTTTTGATTCATTATGGATCATATTGCGTTCCTGAGCTTCTTACTTTCACTTTTTAACATCTGTAGCCGCCATTTTAGGAAAAAACTATTCGTTACCACGAGGTGTGAGGAAATTCGTATTTTTTGCAAACAAATTTTTCCTAAACTTCAGATCAAATTCTGCTTCGAATGCTTCAATTCGCTCAATACTATTAAATAATTTGAGGGGTATAGTTTATAAAATGCAGTAATTTATGGACGATTTCTGTTATGTAAACCCCACAAAGTGACTTCATATCTGAATTGGTCCTTTAAAAAGCAGTTTTTAAAAATGTTCTTAAAATGTAAAAAATTGCATCTAAAATTCTAATCCATCTAACATAAAAAAAATATATACATTTACAAAATGATGCCAACATAAAGTAGACATATGAGAA
This sequence comes from Bufo bufo, assembly GCF_905171765.1. Classification (NCBI taxonomy): domain Eukaryota; kingdom Metazoa; phylum Chordata; class Amphibia; order Anura; family Bufonidae; genus Bufo; species Bufo bufo. The sequence continues at coordinate 391,883,575 of NC_053392.1, forward strand.
ATGTAAAGTAATAACTATTTTAGGAGGTATCACTATCTGTCTTATGAGCAGAGAAATTCGAATTTTGAAAATTGAAAATTTTCCCACATTTTTGGTAAATTTTAGATTTTTTTTTTATAAATAAAGGTAAAACATATCGACTCACACTTACCACTGTCATGTATGATGTGTCATTAAATAAAAGCATTCCAAATGTATTACCAAATAAAGTGACACATGTCAGATTTGCAGAAAATGGCCTGGTCAGAAACTGGTGAAAACTGGCCTGGGGTAGAAAGGGTTAATCATACTAAGTAAATATTTTTATCACTTAGCCTGCTTAAGCCTATTTATTCTCATATCATTAAATTCAAGTTAAAACAAATACACTTTTAAGAACCCGTTTATGCTGTTACCCTAAAAAAGCATGGGGTATACTGTAAAAAAAAGTTGGCGCATAGTTGGCACGTATTAGACTTTAATTCTTTTTGTAACCCTTCCTGGGTGGTATTGTTTAGACCAGAGGAAGACACAGATAGTAGAAGGCCCCTCTGCAAAGTAGTTGGTGGGACCCTTACTATTTTACAGTTAAAGGGGTTTTCCGGGAGTTGAATATTACTTAAGTTTTTTTTTTAGGAGTAGAATCACTCCTGAAAAACCCCTTTAATTCTTCAAGACTGAGAATCTCATCATGGTGCTCCTTGTCCCTTACTATGATCAGTGATATAGAGCTGAGAGAACCATAGTGCCCTTTTTTTTTATAATGGAATGGATCATCCTTTTCTAAAGGGATTCTGTGTAGCTAGACCAATGATATTTCTGCCCTTGCTTTAGATTAGTATTTTATGATTTACAGTTGTACTTTTATGACAGAAAGACATGAAATGCAGTTATTAGCAGCTGCAAAAACCCATGCAAGTGGGACAGAAAGTTTCACAGGTGCATGAGGCAAGACACATGGTGAACTCTCAGAGAGGTCTAGCCTTTTAGACAATCAACAAGACTAGCACTTTTGCCCCTCTCTGAGACAGCAGAAGCTGGCCAGTTTAAAAGATACAGCCATGTAGTTTTATTTTTGCAAATAAGGTTAACCTCTTAGTGAGCAAGTCAGTTTTAGTGGTGATATTTTCATTCTTCCGTCCCCGTCTTTAAAGATCCATAACTTTGTTTTTTCACCAATATAGCTATATCAGGACTTTTTTAGTTGGACTGTGTAAAAAAATGTAAAGTGGATTAGACAATTTCACCTGTTTTCTGGGTTTTGTTCTTATGCCGTGTAATCTTTGTTCTACAGGTCATTATGCTTACAGCAATACCACATTTATATAGATTTTGTTTGATTTTTACAAAAAAAAAAAAATTTAAATGTTGAAAAAAATAATTCCTTGTGCCACCATATTTAGATACCCATAACTTTTTTATTTTTCTGTCGATGGAGTTATAGGAGGGCTTGTTTTTTGTGGGGTTTTAGTTTTCATTGCTATCATAGAACTTTTTGATCTTTTTCTGTTGAATTTTTTTAGGAGGTGAAGCGACCACAAACAAAAATTCTGGCATTGTCATTTTTTTTCTGGCCTTCACCATGTGTGATAAATAGCATGTGGCAATACCAAAATTATTTTTTTTAATGATTTTCTATATATATATTTATTTTTTTTATTCCTATTTCAACTGCTCCTGTGTTGCAATGTGATTTTACCAACATCCTATTACTCCCAGATGGAAGGTTATAATATAAACAGATAGCAGGCCTGGGGGCCTTTAGTAGTCCCTCAGATGCCATGCCATCCAGTCGGCATCGCAATTGTGTTAGGGGAGAGAATGGAGAACAGATATAGCCTCCTCTCTCTGTCTACCTGCTGAGATGCTGTGATTGCTCCCAAGCCCGCTCCATACACACACACGTGAACAATGATGTACATGTTAAGGGGTTAGTGAGGTTGGATATTAACACATAACACAAAGTCACATGTTTATACCGATTTAGATTACCTTTTTAATTCTCATATTTGATATATAAGTGTTGCACATATGCTGAAAGTATGGTCAATAATTCCAATGTGCGAAGGGAACAGGCTGTGTGAAACCAGAAGTGCTTTTATTGAACATGTAATGACAAGCATGACCTTCAGTCGGGTAGTCAGAAGAGCAACTGCATATTCTGTCCATACATATTAATACAAATCTATCTATTTAATAATAACATTCTCCTATATAGGTATAATGTCCTTATATAAAATAATAAACGATTAACCATGTGTAGATCTATTATTACTCAATCTGCATCACAGTAGGCAAATAGTGCAGTATAATATAATATATTAACATAAGATCCTATAGCAATCACATTCACAATACACTGGTGCCATGTGACACGTCAGTGTAATCCACTAACATTTGTGCAGTGTGTTATTTACTCACACAGCATCACCAGCAGCCTTTGCTGATTACAGGGATGTGAATTAAATCACTTTTTCCCTGTTTATTGCCCTAAATATGTGTTCTCTTACCTGCAATGACAAGCATGACCTTCAGTCGGGTAGTCAGAAGTAGAGATGACCTTGCGGTTCGCCCGGCGGTCATTTCGCGGTGAACTTTGCGCGTTTGCGATTCGCCGAACATGGGAACATATGGCGATATTCGTGCCCGCCATATTCTTTTACATTGTGAAGAACTTTGACCCATGACACATCCATCAGGTGGTACAGGATAGCCAATTGAGACATTTCAGCACATGGACATACCCACTACCTTATAAATAAACCTGATCTGGCCGCCATTTTACATTCAGTCTTTTGCCAGTGTAGGGAGAGGTTGCTGTGTGGAGCAGGGACAGACTGTTAGGGACACCAAACGCTAGCTAATAGGGCCACAAAAGTCCTTTTAAGCACTGGTATAGGTGTGCTATCGATAGGTGTGATATACTGAGGGGTGTAATATACTTATATTTTCTTTTACATAGAAAGTATATTATAGTGCATTTGTATTGTGCAGCAGTTGTGTGCGTTTCTGCTGCGATACTTCAGCTACAGATAGTGACAAACACTATTGGAACAAATAATTTCTACTGGTGTGATTTACCAGTTGCCAACCAAAAAAACTGATTGAAGCAGGGGTGTTATATACCAATAATATACTTTCTATATAGTGCATTTAGGTAGTGCAGCATTTGTTTGCGGTTTTGCTGCGTTACCGCATCTACACTGAGTGACAAACGCTATCGGAACCAATAATTTCTACTGGTGTGATTTACCAGTTGCCCCCCAAAAAAATTGATTAAAGCAAGGGTGTTATGTACCAATAATATACTTTCTATATAGTGCATTTGGGTAGTGCAGAATTTGTTTGCGGTTTTGCTGCGTTACCGCATCTACATGTAACACCCCAGAGTTGTGTTACTAAACTCTTTTACCCCGCTACAATCTCCTAAGAGCATTAACCTTGTCATCCGATGTAATTTACATTATATGCTCACAACTGAGCATTATAAACCATGTTAAATCTAATTATTGCTGTAATTTCTATGTTCACCAGCAGGTGGCAGCAATGTGTTAATAAGGACTTAGGTTCAGTTTAGTATTTCTAAGCTGGAATAGTTTTCTCCAGCTTACCTCCCCCTCTGTGAGCAGAGTGGGCTGTGCCCATATCCTGCAGCATGGGGAGAGAAGGAAGTTAGAGAGAGTGTAGCCCACCCCCTGCTAGGGGTAGGGTGTGCATGTTAGGAGCTCCCAGATATAGGGAACCAAACCAGGATCTTGTCTCGGCTGAGACATTGATCAACTCCCCAGCCTGAGCCCTGAGGCCTCGGCTGGATGAAGCAAGCAGACATCTCCAGTTCCAGGAAGAAAGTATACCCTGTGAAGATAACTGTGAGTAAAGTCCAGAGACCCAGGAGAAGCCATATTCCTCCTCAGCTAGTCAGTCCCCATACAGCAGAAGATAGAAAGTGCAGAAGCCAAATTCCTGCCACATGTTTAGGGCTACAAAGCAGACGTCCTTTCCTGCAACCTCCAGGTTGATAGTGCAGAAGATAAATTCCTACTAGCACTAGCACACAATTTATTGCAAGTGAGCCAGGATCCAGGAGTCCAGCCGTACCCAGGTAGGAGACACCGTTGACACAATTACTACTACCATACAGAGACATTACACCACTCTGGCATTCCTAACCTGGGGCGTGAGTTATAACACCTTGGAGGGCCCTGTGACCGTACCCTGTACACTCTGCAATTGGCGTCACAAACAAAACTATACACTATTATACCCATATCCTGACCCATACACAAAGTGACAAACACTATTGGAACAAATAATTTCTACTGTTGTGAAAAAAAAAAATCGCATCATTAGGGATTTTCGCAATGGCGCTTTTTTTTAAACATATATGTATATATGCATATACAGCGATTGTTCTGACATGCATGTGAAATGTAATCATATACATTGCTTTAATGTCAAATTACTTACAGTGAGAAGTTCTTCCTCAACGTTGCGAAAATTGTTGCCAACCATCGCTTCTGATCACAATTAACTTCAGTCTGGTGGAAACCAGTTGCTATGCGAAAATTACATTGCCAATATTTCGCATTGAAAAAAATAATGAATGGAGATCGCAAATTCGAATAATACATCTGGTATGTCACTGTCCATGATGTGGGACTATTTGTGCACTTCTAGTAATTTATTTGGTGGCTGCAAATATGACCTGAAGGTTTTTCAGGTTAGCCTGCCATTCAAGTCTATGGGGCCCGCTGCGAACACTTGAGCGTAAACACGCATTCGCATTCACGAACCGTCCCGGCCAATGTTTGTCCATCACTAGTCAGAAGAGCAACTGCATATTCTGTCCGCCCAGGAACAAAAGGTCTGTCTTTTAGTTCCCACTGCTATTAACAGTGTTTTATGAAAATATGCTGGTCATTCAGGCTTTAAACCATCTACTGGTGATTTAATAGAAATGCCATGAGTTTGACCTTTCTATTACCACAGCTATAGTCCTGGATTGCTGAAACTGGAAATGTAATATGTATTAGTTTATTTTTATGGGGTACATGGTTTTGACATACCTTACATAAGCTCTCTACTAAATAGGTAAAATACTAGCTAAGTCTCATGAACGTAGTAAAGTTTGGAAAGATTATAGGTTGTGTACTTTCCTTATAACAACATTCACCTTTAAAGTCCTCCCACAGTTTTTAGGTGTTAAACCATGTTTGAAAACCGATAAGAACAACTTTTATTAATGTGGTAAAAGGGAAATACCCAAGAATGAGGTCATTATAAAAAGTGTTAGCAAAGCATATCCGTGTATCTATAGCTCTATCTATCTATCTATCTATCTATCTATCTATCTATCTATCTATCTATCTATTTATCTATCTAGCTATCTCATATTTATCTATCTATCCTATCTATCTATCTATCCTCAAACAAACCAAGAGGAATTGCCAAAACAATTAGATGGGCACACTCACTGATGGAGAAAGTGGGAATTACTCACTAATTCTAAAAGTCAGTCCACCTTGGTGTTGTATCACAGGAAGCAGACAGTGAGCTGGCCTAAAGAATTGTTGCCACTTGGGAGTAGTGGGCCGGGAAGGTCTAGTCACAAAAGAGCTCCTTGTGGGCAGAAACCAAAACAGGAGCTGAGAGTGAAGTTGATTATGGGAAGTCTGCTGTTGCTGTGATAGACATCTGCTGTAGAGAAGTCAAGTTGGGTTGGGTGGTGCTATATTATACAGTCTGAAGAAAGTTTGAGGGACAATGGCCAGGAAGGGACAACTGATCAACCTGTAGAGGGAGAGTGTATGTCCTGTGGGTTGTGGTGTTGCCTGATTTGTTCAGTCCGGTGGTGCAGTGGATTGACAGTGTTAGGAAAGATAAGTTGGGGAAGGGCTCTCAGCATTAGGGCTTATGCCCATGTTTGTTCCACAATTTGCCTAATGGAACAGGATTGCCATAATAGAAATGCCTATTCTTGTCTGCAAAACAGACAAGAATAAGACATGTTCTATTTTTTTTGCGGCCCCATGGAACAGACCAATGGATGGGGGTGGCACACGGAGTGCTGTCTGCATCTTTTGTGGCCCCATTGAAGTGAATGGGTCCACATCCGAGTCACAAAAAATGTGGCTTGGATGAGGAACCAAACAACGTTCATGTGCATGAGACCTGTAGTAGGAGTAGTAGTGAAGCTCCTCCTGTTTACACTGTACCTCTAACTATAAAGCACATCATATTATGGTTTTGCTGTTGGCTCTGATTTACTAGCAGGGTAGATGCATTCACAAAAGTCTAGAGAAAAGTCAGAATCTGAGCGGTTAGCCTGACATATTGGTGCAGTACAGAGTCATTTCACTGATTGGAAATGGCTTCAATTTCTATTTACCCATAAAAATAAATCTGCATGGTTTTGCTGATTTCAGATAAGTAGAGAATAACAACAAGCAAGTCTCCATTGTAACTGACATAAAAATGAAATTTAGTTGTGCTTCTGTCTTAAAGGGGTTGTCCAGAATTTTATTATTGATGGCCTATCCTCCGTATAGGACATCAATATCTGATTGGCAAGGGTCCAACACCCCACACCCCTGCCGATCAGCTGTTTCAGTGTAACTCAGCAATGGAAGTTTGCGGCAGAACTATACAGCTTTGTCCATTGTGTAGGGGATGGAGCTGGTAACTGCATTGCTGCTTCTATTGAAGTGAATGAGAACAGTGTCCACTACACAATGGACAGAGCTGGGTAGCCCCAGGATAGGTGATGACTAACTGATCAGTGGGGGCCTGACTGCCTGGACACCGGGACACATGAATGGGAATCACATGTTCCGGCCTAATGGAGCAACCGACCAAGCATGCACCCTGCTACTCCATTCATTCTCTGTGGAACTGCAGAAAAAAGCCAAGCACTGTACTCTGCTACTTCTACCAGTCCCATAGAGAATTAATAGAGATGCAGGGTCTTGCCACTTCATCAGGACGGGGACGTGGGATCCCCATTCTCAGGATCGTGGAGTTCCCAGAGATCAGATCCCCATAATCAGTTAGTTATCCCCTATCCTGTGGACAGGGGATAGCTTTCATACCTGGCACAAGCCCTTTAAATTCTTGTGTAGTCACTTAGGTTCAAATATGTAGACAGAGAGTGCCATAGTAAACTTTTTTATTTTGTGTTCTTGTAACCATTTCTGTGCAGATTTTGATGTGTGTTTTGGCTGATTATCTTGATGAAAGGTCTATAGTCATTCACTATGGGAATTTGTTATATTAATGCATTTCACAAGACCATCAATGATCCACTGCTATTTTACACTGAAGGCTTTAAATGCTTTTCTGTGTATGCATTCCATTTTATTGCTAAATGTGACAATGATGTGCATGACCAAAAAAATCTAATTATAGTTCCATTTATATTTTGCAAAGTTTAGGCATTTTGCAGTCTGTTGTTAAGAAAGGCATCTTACATAAAACTCTCCAAAAAAGTTTTGGTCATAGTGGGGGGATGGGGCACCGATTTCATAGAGAGCAATACAAAACTTTGTTTATCTTGCATTCCATACGTATTCATACACATATAACAACCATGCCATGCTCCATCAAGTTCCAAATAAGGCACTTAAAGCAACCCATATGGCAGCATACCGAGACCATGCTGTCTGTACTAGTGGCTTGCCATGTGCATGAGCCCTTTTGGGTATGAGGGTGGCATCGGACTGTAGTGTGAGCTTGGACCAGAAGTGGTCAAACAGCATGTTCTTGGCTGGTGAATGTGGGAGTAGTGTGCAAAAGTGGGACCAGCTGAAAATTTGCTGCCTTGTGGGAAGATACTGCTGTGCCACTAAAGATTAGACAGTGACTTAAGGATTTCAGAGAAGAGTGATAGTGAGATGTCACCAGCTGTAAGCAGAACATCATCCAGATGGGCTGGAAAGTGGTGGCAATAGTGTCCTAAGCCTAAATAAGCCAATAAACGATGACGGAGGCAGCATGTCCGGTGAAAATCCCTTAATTGGGAACTGCTTACATGCAAAACGTGGTTACGAAAGTTGCTACGTTTCGGCTATAGCATAGCCTTTATCAAGCACAGTGTGATCCCCAAATGATCCTGCTTATAAAGTACAAGCCACACCTCCCCAAACGGCCGTGGCCAATCACATAGTTACATATTACACTAATCTTCCACAGTGTATCAAAGTGTGTGCACATACATTCACTTAAAATTTATATAAATATCCTCCCATGTGAAAAGTAAAACTCTATGGAACACATACCTCCGTGATGCACGCTTACAGCGCGTCCCCCTGCATCCAGTGCGCATGTCTGGGGAGGAGGAGACGTTCCCTCACGTGACCGACACTAATCACATGATCGCAGACTAACCAGTCCATGCGATCATCAGTGCCGCCGAGCCGCCTCCTACTCCTCCTCCCCCAGGCTGCGTTCCATTACTAGGGACGCATAGCAAACCACTCGCCCCCACCCAGAGCTGCTGGCAGCAGACATACCCATAATTATCTTAAGGACCAGCGATCGTACATCCATGGTGATCTAAGTGAATATAGCCCTATGGGTACGAAAATTAAAAACAGGTACATATTAAAAATCACCATACTGAGTACAGATTCATTATTACGATCCATGGATAACCTATATATTCCCCACACTAAATTCAATGTTAATCCCATAAGGTTGGAGTGCCTTCAGTTCAAAAATCCACTTCAGTTCCTTTCTATGTAGGATTCGATCCCTATCGCCCCCACGTCTCATTTTACCAACTGAGTCAATAATCCGGAACCATAGCTGATTGACCGAGTGTCCACGCTCGACAAAATGCTTAGCTACTGGTTTATCCACTTATGCCCTTCTAATGTTACTCTTGTGGTAGTTAATCTGCTCACGGGCCTCCATAGTGCACGTGATCATGTAAACTACGTCACGAGATCTACATGTATAGAATTCTTTTATTTTAAAGGATTTACCGCTATAGGGGTGGGCAAAGGTATCTCCTTTCACCATATTGCCACAGTTGCAGCAGCCAAGGCAGGGATAACATCCCAACCTCCTCGGCGCCAAATACCTTTGTCCATCCCCTCGGGAATCCATGACTTCTGTCCTCACCAGTTTATCACGTAAGTTGGCGCCTCTTTTATACGCTATCATAGGAAAATTCTCAAACTCACCTATTGTAGGCAACCCTTTCTGTAGGATATGCCACTCCTTACGTATAATACGTGCAATCTCCCCACTAAGGGCACCATAAGTGGAAACAAAGGGAATATGTTTCTGATCCCTACTCTTATTTTTGCCTTGGAGCGTGGACTCATGGTCAACAGCCACCACCTTTTGTTTCATTTTTTCCACTAATTTATGAGGATAACCCCTGTCTAGGAATTTCCTCCCCATCTCATCAACTCTTGTTCCAAAACGTTCATCACTAGATACTACCCGTCTCACCCTCAGCAGTTGGCTCCAAGGGAGTGACTCAACCATCCGACGGGGATGGTTACTGTCAAATTTCAGCAGATTATTCCTATCAATTGGCTTATGATAGATGTCTGTCGCGATTGTCCCATCCCTGATGTATACCATCACATCTAAGAATTGTAATTCAACCGGAGATACCGATTCTAGGCCAGGTACCATATTGTTTAGATGTTGATGAAACAATTGCAATTCATCTAGGGTGCCACCCCAGATCACAAAAATGTAATCGATGTAGCACCACCAACACTGGGCTCCCCCAAATAGGGTCGACCTATATATAAATTTGTCCTCCACCTCCGCCATGAACATATTAGCATACGTGGGTGCCACGTTAGACCCCATGGCCACTCCACGTTGCTGCTGGTAAAAGGTGTCCCCAAAGTGGTAGTAATTCCGCCTCAGGACCACCTCAAGGAGTTGGAGGACAAACCTACGGCCACCCGGGGAGAGCCCGGTGCCGGCCAGGGCCACATCGACGACACTTAATCCAAATGCATGCTTAATAGAAGTGTAAAGTGAGACCACGTCAAAACTGACAAGAAGAGGGTGGGCAGGCAAACTCAGATCCCTGAGTTTCAACAAAAAATGGCTGGTATCCCTAATAAAGGAAGGGGCGCTGGTGGCCTGGACACGTAACACCCTGTCAAGGAATATGGCCGTATTGCTGAAAATCGACCCCCTTCCTGACACAATCGGTCGGCCAGGGGAATCGACAAGGCTCTTATGAATCTTGGGGAGTACATAGAACAGGGGAGTGACCGGATGCTTAATCCTGAGAAATTCACTGACATCCTTGTCAATGAGGCCCTTCACTAGGGCCTCACTGATGATGTTCTCAAGGATTCACATAATATCCCACTTGGGAGCGTTCTGTAGCACTATGTACACCTCCCGGTCACTCCGCTGTCTATGCACTTCCCGATTGTAACCAACCGTGTCCATCACCACCACCGCCCCTCCCTTATCAGCCGGTTTGATGGTCAGGGTCTTATTCTGTTCCAGTTGTATCAACGCCTCCCTCTCTCCCCTTGTCAGATTCACAGCGGTACCCATCATATTGCCTTCCCTCAATTGGTCAATTTGCTGTGACACAATATCTATATAAGCCTCCACAACATGATTGTTGTGGGGAGGTGCAAAATCACTCTTAACACTTAAATCCAATGCCTTTAATGCAAAATCAACACCATCACCAGTGTCAGATACCGGTCCCACAACATTCTCCCCTTTAGTGAAGAAGAAGGCTTTACGTCTCAACAATCGGTAGAAACAGTGTAAATCAAGTTCCAAATCAAACCAATTTCTCTCTTGACCAGGACAGAAGGACAAACCACGTCCCAATACTTTCAATTGATCACTGGTCAATTCACTTGCTGAAATATTCACGACCAAATTGTTCATTACATCTGGTTGCATCTCGTCGTTCTCCCCCTTATGCCCCTGTTGGTTTTCTGATATGGTGGAGGTAGATTCTTTATGGGATCTACGGTGTTTCCTTCCCCCCTGCGGCACCGCCGCTTGCGCTGAGTAGGGGAGGTCCTAAAAAAGCTGTTTTATTCACTTCATCTGATGAATCAGAATCACTAGTAGTGAAGCCAAACCGGCTCTGGTCAAATTTCCTTCCCTTTTTCCTGCGTGGGCTATTCTGTATTTGTTGCTGCCAATTATATATCTGGCCCACCTGATAGTTCTCTAAATCACGGTGCCATTTATCCCTCTTAATTTTCTCAACCTCTGCCTTATGTCGCTGTGTATAGGTTTTGATTTTCTCCATGAAAGCCATGGCCTCCTCATTGCTAAGTAGTCCCTGAATCTGTGTTTCTATAGCAGTCATGGATTTTTTAACTCCCTCAATCTCCTGACCGAGGAAGTCTATATTTAGCAGAATTAGTTCAAAGGCATGTTTGTTGTTAATCATTTCAATTTTTTTACAGAATTCTTCATTATTCGGGAATAAAGTCGGTCTGAGATGGGATCTCAATCCCCTAGGTATCTGTTGTGAGTGATAGTATTCCCTTAAGGTGTTCAGGTGTAAATCCATGGTCACCAATTTCTTAGACTCATGCTCAAACTTTCTCTTGAGCAGGTCTACAGACGGGGTACTCAAAAAGGACACATCCCCGCTGTCACCATTAATGAGTCTTTGAATTTGTTCCTCAGTATATAAGCACGTATTCACATAAGCAGTCTCTATGACCTTACCAGATCCTGAGGTTCCCTCCATCTTGGAAGTTTCAAACCCCGGTGCTAACTCCTTGGATCCAAGTCATGAAATACATCAATAGGGAGTCGCACTCGCCAGATCTTGCGGTCGTCCGGAATGCAGCAGCCCACCTGGAGCCCTAGATCCACAGAGGCTCCTGAATGTACAATCCAATAAACAATGACAGAGGCAGCATGTCCGATAAAAATCCCTTTATTGGGAACTGCTTACATGCAAAACGTGGTTACAAAAGTTGCTACGTTTCGGCTATAGCATAGCCTTTATCAAGCACAGTGTGATCCCCAAATGATCCTGCTTATAAAGTACAGGGATTTTCACAGGAAATGCTGCCTCCGTCATCGTTTATTGGATTGTACATTCAGGAGCCTCTGTGGATCTAGGGCTCCAGGTGGGCTGCTGCATTCCGGGCGACCGCAAGATCTGGCGAGTGCGACTCCCTATTGATGTATTCTAAGCCTAAATAGGGGCAGTCCTCAATGGCCCTATTTAAGGAAAATGGCAGCTGGTTTAAGAAAAGACTAATCCAGAGAAAGAGAGAGAAACCAGCCTTATTTCTTGTGGTGTCTGAATTCTTCTATTGAGCATTTCCAGTGCAGCGGCTCCTGTCCCTGCCATTTCACATCACTGACGGACATGAAGTGCGTTGTTATCTACAGTCATTCAATGGCCTCAGTAGTGACATGTGTAGGAATGGCACATGACTGCTCTGCTTCCTATCATGTAGTGAATGGGCACTTGCTTGCTCCGATGCATTTGTCACCTCTCAGGTCTCCTAAAGTAGAATTGTATTGAAGCAAAAAGCCCAAAAAAAAGCTTTTGTTTAACAGTACCTGTGATCCAAACCAAAATTCCTAGAAAAAAGAGAAATACAAGACCGCTGTTTCTCAATCTGCAGTATTGTACCCCAGAGGATACGCACTGCAGAGTGGAGGTGCACAAGATTGTCCTATTTCATTGCTGTTTGATAGGATCACTCCACGATCAAATTCGCAGGGCACGGCAGCCAATGTCTCCCTGCCTTATTGTTCTCTCTTATTGGCTGCAGGCCACTAGGCCTGAAGCCTATGAGCGCACAGTAGAGGTGATACAGTGACATCATTGTCATCATGAGTATCCGATCCAGGATGCAAGCAGGTCAGAATACAGGTCCAGAAGTGGCTTGTTACCTGCATCAAATCGCAGACTGTGGCTTGAAATGGGAGTGAGGTGAGTATTTGATTTTGCTATTTTCCTTTAGCACTTTGGGCCACTATAGAGGGTCATTAATACCATTGGGAGGCACAATGGGGGCTTTATCATTACTGTGGGGCATGGGGGGAGGAATTAGTACTACTGGGTACATTTTTACTACTGTGGGAGTGTATTTTTACTAATGGGCACACTATACAGGCTTTACTACTACTGAGGGGTGCTATGATGGGCTTTATTGCCACTGGGGGCAGTAGTACTACTGGGTTTATTACTACTGCGGGCATTATGGTAGGCTTTACTACTACTGGCGCAAGGAGAATTATTACTACTGTGCAGTACTATTCAGGAATTATTACTACTGGGGGTATGTGGAACATTATTACTACTATAGGCACTATTGGGGCATTATTACTGGGAACACTATGGAGGCCACTACTACTAATGAGGGCACTCTGAGGGAGTATTATTCATTTTGAGGATACTCTGGGAGAGAATAATTACTACTGGCAGGACTTTTGGGAGCACTATTACTGTGTGTGGGGAAGGCACAATTATTTTTGGAGGACACTGTTTGTGGCACTATTACTGTCAGGGGCACTATTTGCTGGCCAGTTATTTTTGAGGGCACTGTGTGGCAATAATCATAGAAGGGGGCACTATGTTTGGTGGAACTAGTATTTTCAGGGGGGCTGTTTTGCAGTTACATTTTTTGTGGAATTGGGAGGGCAGCAAGCACATTATCAGGGTGGCTGTAAGATGTTACTGTAGAGATAGTATGCCTTTAAGATTCATTATATAATGTAAGGTAAGCTCAATGACACAGCAGAAACAACAGAAAGAATAGAGTTAAACTGTTGTTGCTGGGCAGGAGTCTTGACCAATCACAACCAGCCTCACACACAGCAGGAGTTTTGACCAATCACAGCTAGCCTCACACACAGCCTGTGTGGGAAATCCCCCTAGCAGGAGCTGCTAGAATCATTACACCAGAGGAGAGGAGCTGAACAGACATTCACTCCACCAAGATCTATGTTTTATGAAAGCAGAGAGGCCAAAATTGGTATTTAGAACAGATATATAATGTTAATATTGTTAATGTAGTGATTAGAACTGTATACTGAACCAGTTACATGTGTGTTTACTTACAGTTCCACCAAATTCAAATTCCATATTGCAATCTAAATTGCATACAACCATACCAGATCATACTCAACCAATCTGCAAATAGTTACTGCTAACTGCATACTGCAAATTGCAACCAAATTCAGCAAGTAGAACTATTGGTTAAACCTCAGAGAGATCATAAAGTGCTGAAATAACTTAAATTGAGAGTACAGATACTGAAGTGAGAAATATATCCACCATTTTATATTGAATGACAAGATTGAACAGTTGAACCACCATCTTATGCATACCGCCATTTTATAAATCTTTATGCAACACGTGTTTTGTACATGGACTATCTGCTGCGGAGGCGGCAGTGTTGTATGAAGAAAAGTTGAAGTTATTAAAGAAGTTATTTCAAGCAATTGGTGTGCTCTTTAAACCTACTGTTTCCATAGAACGGCTCTAGAGGAATTACAGAGTAATAGACAGTCTGGTTAGACTAAAAGTCAGAGATATCAGAATTCTTCTAATGCCACAGTGCAAAAGGCACTTCATAGTGCTGCGCCTGCCACAGTGGAACTATTGACCTCAGAGGGCGAAGTGATAGCGCTCCTCAACTTGCACAGTAAAGAGCGCATTAGAGCAGCAGAGCGCCAGCATATACCGCCACGCAGCAACTGTTCCCTGAGTGAGCAACCAAAGACACCTGTCACGGCTGAGGATGGGGAAAACCCTCAGCCGTGCGGTATCAGCAGATGGATGGTCAGTGCAAGGCCAGGAGATGAATCAGGGAGCAGGTCAACTGCTATCAATCCCTAATTCTGACCCTGTCTCCTAGCCGTATGAGCCGACCCTGATGGTGGGAGGGCTCATTCTCCGGAACCTTGGAGTCCCTTCTAGCCCTCAGGGTGGCCCTAGACTAGGAGCAGGGTAAGACGACCTGTTCCTGCTAGATGCGGAGGAACAGGAGTCTCACAGGCCAATGCTACAAAGACAGGGGAATATAAACAGACATATGGCAATGACAGGTAAGTGAGACTAGTACCACACTTACCTGCCACAGACACACAACCTGGAACCCAAGTACAAGTGCTGCTGTCCACAACAACACAAAGGACACAGCACACAACAGACATCACACGGGAACCCAGGAAACCATATGCTGCAATAACAAAAGACCAAACAAACATCTACTAAACACCATACATGAACTTATGACCACAAGGGTGGCCCCCACTGACAGATGGTATAACAGGAGGATGTCTCCAGCAACCATGGCTGAAGAACCCCTCAGCTAACTGAAAACAGCAGAGGCTTTATAGCCCAAAGTAGCCACACCCACACTCAGACACACCAGGTGATCACACACACAGAAGGGAGTTAATCCTTCCAACACAAGGCAAGGGAAGACGGCCACTTAAAGGGGAAGTACACACATAAACACACACTTCACCTGTTGCCGCGGGCAACGGCATGCGTGGCAACCATGTCCTGGGGATCAGCCATAGGGCTGAGACACTGCCACCACATGCACACAACACCACACGTTGCCATGGGCAACCAAGTGAAGGGAAGTGTCACAAAACACACCATAGGCCGTGACAACACCTCAGCGGAGCTACCATAGAGGCCATAGAACGTGTGCATTAGTCAAACTGCAGCCGACTCTTAAATGGCAGAACGGCAAAGGCAAAATAGTCAGAGAAAGAGCGCCAACCCTCCTGCGATTCCTAGAGAGAGAAAGAGACGCATGGTGGGAGGCCAAAGTCCAGAGCTAGAGTGCCCGCACCGCTATCCACGGAGAGACCAAGTACTGCAGCCAGCTAGATTCCCGCCACTAGGCCCAAATCCTGCAGCAGCGTATCCAAGCCAGCGCATCGCAAGTCTGCACAGAGCATCGTAAGCCATCACAGAGCATCGCAAGTCATCATAGAGCATCGCAAGTCAGCGCAGAGCATCGCATCATCAAGAAAAGACACGTTTCCTTTAAGTCAGACATTTCTTCCTGCTCTTCAGAATAAGGTCAGAGCTTTCCTTATTACTTTTCATTGCACATAGGTTTTGGTATAAAGTGACATTTTCGTATTCAGTAATAAAAGACAAAGAACAGTTTGTAATACACGGACTCTATTGCATTTAAAGTGAAAGTCATTTATTTCTACATTTATCAATATTGCATTTAAAGTGAAAGGCATCTTATTATTATTATTGATTGTTATAGCATTTAAAGTAAAATGTCTGAGCCTAGTGTTACAATGCCACTGTTAAAGGATACAAAGATAGATAGAGTAGAAATTGAAGAGCAAGGAAACCTGTCTGAGGTAGAAGAGTCTGATGCAGCATTACTCTTGCCTCAAACAAATATAGCCCAAACACATGAACTAAGACGTTCATCATGTCCCAGAAAACCGACTTCAAAGATGCTGGAAAATTTGGAGCAAGAAGCAGCATTAAAAGAGAAAAAGTTTGCCCGGATGTATGATAGGTCTAAATCATACATTAAAGACATTCGTAGAAAGCTAAAGCAAGAAAGTATAAAAAGGAACTTGAGTGATATGGTAGAGACGGTAGAAGTATCTGAATCAGAGCTTATGGCAGCATATGTCAACCTGCGGTCGTTTACGACACCTTCCCAGGATATTGTAAGGAACATGGACACATGTACTACGGTCACTAAAGATTTAGTAAAGCTCATGAGAGAACTATCATCTGCAGAAAACTATGATGAAGGTAAAGCAAGAAGCAGAATGAATTAGCTTTTTATGAGAGACTATGCTAAGTCCTTAGGTGGTACCACAATCTCAAGTGTGACTTCCTTCGCTAGCAGAAGTGCCACCCACATATTAGAGTCCTCAAATACTTCAGCCAAAAGAAAGGAATTAGCTGAACAACTTGCTGTCAGGAGGGCAGAGATTGAGATGGAGGCTGCAATCGAGATGCAGCGCCAACTGATGGAAGTTGAAATGGACGCACAACACCATCAGCTGGAAGCTGAAATAGATGCACAACGCCATCAGATGGAAGCTGAAATGGAGGGACAGCGCCATCAAATGGAAGCTGAAATGGAAACACAGTGCCAGGAGATGAATAGTCTGGAAAGGCAGAAAGAAGTTAAGATCATAGAAGCCAGACTTAGAGTACACGAAGAGGATATGAATCAGAGTAGTCATAGGATCAAATCTGTACTAAGTGAAGAAGCAGACTCCTATTTTCCCTCATACGCCCAGGAGAATGGAAGGAAATCTCCAGCTTGTAGTGAGGAAATAAGTCACTATCCTTCCATCCCTGCTCAGAAAAACAAAGAGAGGCCTGGTCCAATGTTAAGAAAAAGGTGTGTGAATTTACCCTCTATCTCTACCGGAAAAGATGAAGAAAGGGACTCATCTAATTCAGAACTAAGTGAGAAAATAGAATCGGATGATTCTATTCCTAGATTCAATGCTCAGGAGAATGTTACAACCCTTTTCCCAGCAAGACCACAGAAAACAGTTCTAGCTAGACTTCCTGTTCCAGAACCTACTGTATTTTCGGGAGACCAGTTTTGAGATGATCATTGAGCATCATTGCTTCAGTCCAGTTGACAAGTTATTCTACCTTCAGAGATATGTTCGTGGACAAGCCAGGGAAGTTCTTGAAGGTAACTTCTATAGAAGAGACGAAGAAGCCTACAAGCAAGCTTGCGAAAAAATTGAATGCAAGATATGGTCATCCTTTCTTAGTACAAAAAACCTTTAGAGAGAAACTGAATAGCTGGCCTAAAATAGGTCCTAAATAACACTTAAAATTCCAAAAGGATAGTGATTTCCTGCAAGCATGCAGCAATGCCATCCCACATGTATGAGGACTAGAAGTACTAAACAATTATCTAGAAAACCACAGGATGCTAACTAAGCTACTGTACCTGAAGAAGTGGCTTCTAGATGGAATTGCTATGTGACTGAACAGTTAGATCTAGGTAAGGAGTTCTCCGAGTTCATCATTAAAGAAGCACGGATAGCATGTAATCCAGTAACAGCATCTTACGTCTTAAAATCCTTAGAAGAAAGGCCTGTGAGAGATATAAGACGCGCAAGAGCGACTAGCTTTGCAACCAACACAGCAGCTAAAGGTCCAGATACCTACGAGAGCAAGTCCAATGTAACTACTGGAATCAGTAGAGAGACAGAACCGACTAATCTTCAGACTACCTTCAAGTGTATGTTCTGTGGAGAGAACCACTCCATACACAATTGCCAACAATTGAAGGAGAAGTCCCCAGATGAAAAGAAAAGGTTTGTACTGGATAAACAACTGTGTTTTGGATGTCTAAATAAAGGCCATGTTGGCAAATCGAGGGAGGCGCATGCGGAAGGCTCGCATGGCGGACGTGTTCCCCTGAGCTCCACTCCTCGCGCCGAACTTTTCCCTCATTTAGCGCTGTTTACTCAGCTCCACGGGCTTGAACCTACATGCAAGGGACTCCTATGATGACCCGCAACAAAGGGAAGACAAAGTCGATGGGAACACCCGTGCCTTCACAGTCCCTACTGGAGCTGTTCAGAAACTTAAGCCACAGCAATATGGCGGACCAGGCCCCTGCATCCCGGAGCCCAGCGTCCTCTGAAGCCAGCAATACCTCGCTGTCACCGGACATTCAAGATCCAGGTCAGGCTGAACTTTATAAAAATATAGCCTCCCTATTCCGCTCAGAACTGTCCCAAGCGGTGGACGAGTTTTCCCGCCAGATCCATGACCTGGGCACCCGGGTCTCTGACTTGGAGACACGCACCGATGATCTATCGGACGCCCTGCACTCAGATAAGGCGGATATTCTGTCTCAGGCGGCTCAGATTGCAGCGATGGAGCTCAAACTAGAAGACCTAGAAAATAGAACCAGGAGGGGTAACCTCCGGATCAAAGGCCTGCCTGAAATTTTCACTGACCTCTCGGCCACTTTGTCAGCATTGTTCTAGGCCTTGCTGCCGCAAGCTGAACCAGCGAAACTCCTGATGGATAGGGTTCATAGAGCCCTAGGGAGACCACGCTCAGATGCCTTACCGAGAGATGTTATTCTCAAATTTCATCATCCGGGCACACGGGATCAAATTCTTGCAGCAGCCCGTAACCTCACTGAACTCCCTGGTCTCCCCTCCACAGTGCACCTATATGCCGACCTGCTCCTTCCACCCTCCGCAGACGCAGGGACATGAAGCCGGTGACTTCGGCTCTACAAAACGCCCAGGTGCGGTACAAATGGGGATTCCATTTTTCCCCCTCTTTCCGTCTTAACTCTCGGGATCATGTTATACACTCACCCAGAGAGGGAATCGAGATCCTTCGGAAAGCAGGAGTTCCTTGTGACCAAGATCCAGCTCTAGAAGCCGCTCCAGAACCACAACGGCCAGCCAGAGTCTGGACGACGGTGCTCTCGACTTCGCGGAGGCCGACTTCATCACCTACTAATTAAGGCCGGGACTTCTGCTCCTGATCTTCTAGCCTGTCATGGCATTTAGGAACGTTGTTATCCTACCTTTTGGCTCCGTTTCATACCCCTATTCCCTTTGCCTTCATTATGTAGTCCTTCTATTAATAACTGCTATTCTCCCGAAGCTTATCATCTTCTAGGGATTCGGCGTGAAGGACTGTCATGTTTGCCCCCATGTTTGGGTTCTCTGGGCAGGATTGGGAGACTCCGTTAGAGTCCTCACCCTGCTCTACTGCACCCACCTATTTTTCTCAGGCCTATTTAGGCTTAGTTATATATTGTTTTATTTGTTCTCAATTTTTTATTCCCTATTCTTTTTTTCTCCTTTTCTTTTATTACTTTTCTTGTTTTTGTCAGGGGAAATGCTCGTGTTGTTTTCATATATGGGCGACGGCTGGAGGTGGCGCTCCTGAGGCGGATCGCACGGGTTCACTTCGCTTTTCCTGCATACTACTTACTTTCTGGTCATGTGTAAGATACTATCACACAACGTAAGGGGATTTAACTCCCCCAGAAAACGTAAGTCTGCTTTTTCTACATATACCAAACATACGCCCGATGTGATCTGCCTGCAGGAGTCCCACTTCACGCCCACCTCTCATCCCAAATATTTCCATCCGCAATACACACGTTTTTATTCGTCTACCTATGTTTCTAAAAGTAGAGAAGCTATCATTTTATTGCGTAACTCCTTTCCTTTTACACTACTATGCTCTATAATAGATCCTAATGGGAGATACGTAATAATTCTAGGCACCTACAAGGAAGAAACTCTGTGTATTGTAAATGTGTATGCGCCTACTGAAGACCCTATTGCTTTTTTTGTCTCAATGCACTCCATAATTGCACCTCTCACTTATCACAAGTTATTGTGGTGTGGTGACTTTAATTTTGTACTCAACCCTGTCCTTGATCGCTCCACCCTCCCGGCTCAAATGCGCCCTGCATCCCATAATGTTAAAGTTAAGCATGTGATGGAATCCCTGTCCTTGGCGGATACCTGGAGGGAGCACAATGGCCCCCAAAGGGGATACACATATTATTCTCCTTCTCACCAACTATACACCCGGATTGATTTAATCCTAGCCTCCACCTCCTACCTCTCCTCACTAACCTACTCCAGACATGTTGTGTCCTCCTTGTCAGACCATGACATGGTTATAGCTGAATTCGCTTTAGTCAACATTTCTAGTGTCCCTTTTACTTGGCGCCTGAATGAGTCATTACTGACTCGACGGGTTGTGTTTAATGCGATATTAGACGAGCATAAACAGTTCTTTTTACTGAACAACACTCCGGATGCCGACCCTATGAATTTGTGGCTAACTCACAAGGCTTTCATACGGGGCAAACTCATTCAGGTAGCTTCAAGGCTCAAAAAGGACAGATCCTCAGCTCAGGTTGCACTAGAGTCTAAATTGGCTAAACTGGTGAGAGCCCATCAACAAACACCAACCCTTTACCTATTGAAGGAAATAAAAGACACTAAAACTCAACTGAATGCCCTACTTTCAAATAATACTGAAAAAGCACTCCGCTGGACGTCATCCTACTATTACAAATATGCCAATAAACCGGATAAGATGTTGGCGCGCCAACTCAAAGCCACACAGAGACTTAACCAAGTCTATCAAATCCGTACACGGTCTGGTAGAACTACCTCCCACCCAGACGTCATATATGACACCTTCCAATCCTTCTATAAACAACTATACTCGGAACAAAAGGGTGACCCCAACATTAAGGCAGATGACTTTCTTTCCTCTGCTTCCCTCCCAAAGGTCTCATCTGCAGCACTAGTAGAACTCAATAGCCCCATCACACCTGAGGAGGTGACTTACACAATTAAGGCCCTGAAACTGGGAAAAGCCCCCGGTCCAGATGGCTATACAGCTCTTTACTTTAAAAAATTTGCAGACCAGTTAATCCCCTTCATTACTAAATACTGTAACCATTTATTGCAAGGCTCCACACCCCCACCCGAATTCTTAGCAGCCAAAATTACTGTGATCCCCAAACCTCATAAAGACCCTCTTTTACCCTCCAACTATAGACCCATTTCACTTTTGAATATAGATAACAAGTTGTTCACCTCCATCTTGGCGCGTAGACTTAATAGAATTCTCCCTAGCCTGATACACAAAGATCAGGTGGGTTTCATCCCAAGCAGGGAAGCCCCAGATAATATACGGAAGGTCTTGGGGTTGGTTCATGAGGCGAACAGGACTTCAATTCCAGTAGCTTTACTAGCGCTGGATATAGAGAAGGCCTTTGATACAGTCTCCTGGGCCTATCTTTGGCGGACTCTCTCCCACTTTAACATTAGAGGTCCTTTTCTCTCCGCTATTCAAGCTTTGTACTCTTCGCCTCAGGCTAGCCTCAAATTACCTTCCTCACATCCGTCATCTATACCAATTTTTAGAGGAACGCGCCAAGGTTGCCCCCTCTCCCCAGCCCTTTTTGCACTAGCCATGAAACCATTAGCGCTAAAAATTAGATCCCACCCAGACATAACAGGAATCTCGGTTGGGGGTGTGGAATATAAATTGAGCCTTTTTGCTGACGACCTTTTGTTAACAGTCACCAATCCTATCATTTCATTTCCCTCCCTTTTGTCCCTACTAAAAATTTTCTCAGACGCATCAGGCCTACTAGTCAATCAATCTAAGTCGGAGCTTTTGTTGGGTAATGTCACCTCTCAGGTTTCCGAGATTCTTCGTAGCGAGTTCCCACTTCAACACAACACGCACTTCCTTCCATATCTGGGCATTTCACTGACCAAAACACTTAACACCCTGTATAAATATAATTATCTTCCCATGTTCACTCAAATACGGAGGGACCTGCAGTCATGGGAATCTCTCCCAGTTTCCTGGGTGGGTAAGATCCATATAGTAAGAATGGTGGTCCTTCCACGGCTACTATACCTATTCCGCACCCTACCGATCCCAGTCCCAGCGTCAGACCTGGGGGCTCTCCAGGCGGATATCCTTAAATTTATTTGGGCCCATAAACGAGCTCGTATTTCTAAGCTTGTTATGTGCCGTCATAAGGCTTGTGAGGGCCTTTCAGTGCCAGAATTAGCTCAGTATTACAGGGCTGCCAGATTAGCTCAACTATTTCTGACCCATCTTCCTACACAGGCTCAGCCTATATGGGTTTCCCTTGAACAATCGCTGCTGAGGCCGTTCTCCTGGAGAGCCCTTATTTGGACCACCTCCTCATTACCCTCCTGACTCCGTACCAAATCCCAACTCTCATATTACGCTTTGCTCCTATGGAGATCCATTAGGTTCAAGCGCTCCCTCCAATCTAAACCGTCCCCCTTAGAATATCTTTGGAATAACCCGGCTTTCTCCCCTGGACTCCAATCTGGGGCTTTCTCATGGTGGGTTGAAAAAAAATTGTGCTCCCTCCGGGATTTCCTAGTACGGGGTAAAGTCTTAACTTTGTCTGATTTCCTTGAGAAATTCACCCCTCCAGTTCGTGAGCAATTCAATGTCAGGAGAGTATTCTCCTTCCTTCACTCCCTAAAGAATGGCTCACATAATATTGATTATACACCTTTTGAAAGGCTAATATCCTTCTCTCTACATAAGCAGGGTTTATTGTCCCAGATTTACTCGGCTCTCACTACACCTCCAAAGGACTCTAAGCTTCGTTATATGTTGGAATGGGAGGCTGATCTGTTAGAGGAATTCAGTGTATCTAGGTGGCACCAACGTTCCCAGACACTCTCTAAAGGGTCGTGGCAAACTACCCTGGCAGAGACCTCTAATAAGATTCTCCACCGGACATATTTGGTTCCTGCCAAATTGCACCACTTCTACCCAGAAGTCCCCTCTACTTGCTTCCGGGGTTGTGGGGAGGAGGGCACGATGTTCCACACGTGGTGGACGTGTCCCATGGTTTTCAGGTTATGGGGTCGCATTTGTGATCTGCTCTCATCCTTGTTGGAGCACACCCTCCCCCTTACACCCCCGGTATTTCTGCTTGGAGACAAGCCATCTAAACTAACGAATGCTAGGTTCAAGTTAGCCCAATTCATCCTGCTTGCTACTAGGATACATATTGTTTCTCAGTGGCGTTCCTCAATTTTGAGCTACCAAGCGGTGATTGATAGAGTTAATAGGATTTACCAATCCGAACGGATGTCAGCTATCCGCTCTGATACATTTCCCTTGTTTGAGACTGTCTGGGAGCCTTGGTCGTCCTCTCCCCACTCTGCCAATCTTTCGCTCTACTCTGAAGTTTGATAGGTTACAGTGCATATCGTATGCAACTAAGGGATGGAGGTAAATATGGGCCTGCTTTTTGCTGATCGCCATCTAAGACTTAACTCACAAAATTCTGAACTGCATGACTGCTACCCCTGACTACTTGATATTTTCCTTATTTTTGATTAATTTATTCTATGTCTTTTTGTTCTTTGTATTATTTGTTTATGCCTACTTGACTGGACGTTATGTCCTTTATTTTATGCACAATGTACTATGTACCTTATTATTGTGAAAAACTTTAATAAACATCATTGAAACATAAATAAAGGCCATGTTACTAAGGAGTGTAAGAAAAAGGCCAAGTGCAGCGTTTGTAAAGGACGCCAATCTATACCACTACATGAACAACGTCCAAAGAAGGATAAATCCTCAATACCTAAAGATACCAAGGTAGGAAAGAAAGTATCGGTATTCTCTTGCAGAGTGACTGAAGGAGAAAGCAACGGCACATCAATGGTTGTACCAGTTTGCATTTCAAATCCTAAAAGGAGGAACAAGAAGGTATACGCCTATGTGTTACTGGATGCCCAGAGTGACGTCACCTTCATTGATCATGGAATCTGCAAAAAATGACTAGTGGCTACAGAACTAGTGAAGCTCAAACTCACCACAATGAAGGGGAGAGACACATTAGTGAACAGTCAAAGGTTCAAAGGACTGAGAGTTAGAGGATTTCATTCAAATTGCACATCAGACCTTCCTCCAGCTTATACAAAACAATATACCTCAGATCGAGATCGCATACCTACCTGTGAAACAGCCAATGAATGGGAGCACCTATCTGTCATATCTCATTAAATGTCCCCGCTAAAGGAGTTTGGTGTTGGACTGTTGATAGGCTATGATTGTCCCGAAGCCTTGGTACCACGAAAGGCAATCACAGGAGAAAAGGGTGAACCCTAAACTGATCTAGGATGGGGTGTTATGGGAGGAAAACAGCAGATCGCAAACTCAAGGGAGCATTCACACGACCGTATAAATGGATCAGCATCCGATCCGCAAATTTGAGGAACGGGTGCGGACCCATTCATTTCAATGGGGCCATATGCTGTCTGCATCTATTGCTCCGCTCCGTGGCCCCGCAAAAAAGATAGACCATGTCCTATTCTCTATATAGAGCCGGCCATGTGCGGTCCGCAAAATGTGTGTGAATGCACCCTAAGAGTTACCAACTGTAAGTCCAATAAACGTAATCAAGATCCTTGAATCCGACTTTGCAGACATAAGTTCTAAAGAAAAAAATGTATCCCAAGAAGACATAAAGTTCATACACACTCTAGAAGAAAGTATTAAGCAGAATCAACAAGGTTATCTTGAAATGCCCTTACCTTTTAGAGAACGACCTCGACTGCAAAATAACAGAAATCTTGCCATAGCAAGATTGAAATATTTGAAGAAAAGGATGGGAAGAGATCCCAAACTCAAGAATGATTATTTGAAATTTATGGAAAGCATCCTCGAAGAAGGACATGCAGAGAAAGTTAATAATCAACCTAAAGGAACAGTGAGGTACATCCCACATCAAGGTGTTTACCATTCAAAGAAACCAGATAAGATTAGAGTGGTGTTTGATTGCTCAGCAAAGTGCGATGGTGTTGCATTGAACGATCATCTACTAAAAGGACCAGATCTTACTCTGCTTGGAGTACTCTGTAGATTCAGAAAGTATCCCGTAGCGGTCATGTGTGACGTTAAAAGATGTTCCACCAGTTTCACGTGAAGAATGACGATAGAGACTTCCTGAGATTCCTATGGTGGGAGGACGGAGATACAGATACAGAGCCAGCAGAATACCGAATGAAAGTATACTTGTTTGGAGCAGCATCATCTCCAGGCTGCACCAATTATGGTATGAAGTACCTAGCTAATCAGAATGAAAAGGATTGCCCTTCAGCAGCACATTTTCTGAAGAAAAACTTTTATGTAGATGATGGTCTTTTAAGTCTAGAGTCCACAGAATCTGCAATCAAACTAGTGAAAGAAAGCCAAGAGTTATGCACAAGAGGAAACCTGCGCCTTCATAAATTTATCTCAAACAACAGAGAGGTACTGGAATCCATCAGTGACTCTGAACATGCATCAACAATGAAGAATGTAGATCTCAATTATGATCAACTTCCAGTTCAGAACGTACTTGGATTGGGATGGAATGTAGAGAATGACAAGTTCTTCTTTGAAGTATCTATTGAAGAGAAAGTTGCAACTAGACGCACTATTCTTTCCGCAGTGCCTTCTATATATGATCCATTGAGATTCTTGGACCCAGTAATCCTCCGAGCAAAATAAATACTACAAGAATTATGCAGACAGAAGTTGGGATGGGACAAGCCCATACCTGAAAATGTGAGGCCAAGGTGGGAGAGTTGGATAAAAGACTTGCAAAACTTGAGAGAAGTTCGGTTACCCAAATGTTTTGTACCTCATGATTTCGGAAAGTACAAGAAAATAGAACTTCATCACTTTTCAGATACCAGTAGTTATGGTTATGGTCAGTGCTCCTAGTGATAGGAGAAGAAAAGATACACTGTGCCCTGGTTATGGGGAAGGCCAGAGTTGCATCTACCAGTATTCAGACAATACAAAAACTTGAACTGACAGCAGCCGTAATTTCAGCCTCGATAATCAAGTTTCTGAAAGAATAATTGGAATTGAAAATAGATGAAGAATATTTTTGGACAGACTCACAAGTTGTCCTAGGATACATAAACAACGAAGCTCAAAGATTCCATATCCTTGCCGCCAACAGAGTTGAGAAAATTTGGGAAATAACTAATTCAGGACATTGGCATCACATTGACACAAAGCATAACCCAGCAGATCATGCTTCAAGAGGTCTAAATATAACAGAATTGAAAAATACAAACTGGTTCACCAGTCCAGAGTTTCTTTGGGAAAAGGAAATCGCGCCCAGTAAAGGTTACACAGAATTATCTATGGGTGATCCAGAAGTAAAAGTTGTACAAAGATTGAGCACTGCTGCCAACTGTCAAGATGACATACTTGAAAGATTAGCCAGATGTTCAAAATGGAATACAGTCATAAATGTAGTAGCTCAAATTCAATGTTTGGCAAAGGGAATCAGAAAAAGGAATCATTGAATGTAGAAGAAAAAATGAAAGCTGAAAAAACAGTCATAAGACTCATTCAACAGAGATTCTACAGTGAAGAGTTGAAGAGACTTAGTCAAGAACCTAAAAGGCTTCCAAACAACCATCCATTGTACAAGCTTAATCTTGTTCTGCAGGATGGTATACTGAAGGTGGGAGGGAGACTAGAAAATGCATTGTTACCTAGCAGAGTGAAGCATCCAGCAATTCTACCGCAAAACTCTACCTTCACAAGATTGATTATTGATCACTACCACAACATATCCTTGCATCAAGGAAGAAGCTTTATCCAAAGCTGTTTGAGAGAAGGTCGTTAGTGGATTTGAAAGGAAGCAAAGTTATAGCAAAGTATATAAGTAAATGTATAGTCTGCAGAAAGGTACATAGACCTACCGAAGAGCAAAGAATGGCAGATTTACTGGCAGATCGTGTAAACCCATCACAACCATTTCTTTATGGCGGAATGGATTGTTTTGGCCCATTCATCACCAAACAGAACCGCAAGGAGTACAAGCGATATGGACTAATATTTACATGTCTAAGCTCCAGAGCAATTCACTTGCTCTGCTTTTAGCTCTGCGGTCACAGGCCGATCAGTGGCTAACCCCGCTCAATTTGACAGTTGGTAAAGTGGTGTGCGATAACAGTGCCAATCTGCTGAGCATGCTGAAACAGGGCAAAATGACACACAGGCCATGCATAGCACATGTCCTGAACTTAGTTGTGCAGCGATTCATTGCCAAATACCCCGGTTCCAGGAAGTCTTGCTGCAGGCCAGGAAAATCTTTGGCCATTTTAGAAGATCTTACACGGTCATGGCTCGCCTTGCTGACGTTCAGCGGCGACTAGTGATGAGCAGCAGGGGCAATATTAGAATTTGCGATATTTAGCGAATATTTAGTATAATATTCGTCATATATTGAGACTTTTAGGTGATTTTCTTGATTGCGAAATCGGCAATGCAGCATGCGCGTAATGCGCATGCGCGATACAGGCGTGTGCCTAGATTTGCCAGTTGTCATACTGCCAGAAGTTTCCTTCTAGATACAGGCGTGTGCCTAGATTTGCCAGTTGTCATACTGCCAGTTGTCATACTGGAGAAGATGGTTGGCAGCAACTTTCGCGAATGTGAGGAAGAACTCTTAATCACTGTAAGTAATTTTACATTACAGCACTGTTTAAAAAATAGCTTTATATGCAGATAGAGTGTTCCAATATATTGGCGATTGCGCAAATCAGCATTAATTATGCGCACTCGCAATACATGCAACTTCAAATTTAAGTAAATATTACTGATTGGTGCACTAAGTATTGTTGTGACATCACACCACTATGTCTGTAGCATGTATGTATAGACAGCATAGAAATATCTCTCACATGCACATTGCACATCCATTTTCTTGCCACACAAAATATTACACACACACACACTAGGGTGGTGGGACAGTCTGGTTTTCAGGCCCCTGGGGTCCTCTGTCTGGCACAAGGCCAGGACGGAGGGACAGAAGTTCTCTTTTTTTTGTGGTTACATGGGTATTGGCAGTTGGCACGGGTCAGAATGGCTTTATGTATCCCCATAACTGGGAGCAGGGCCTGGCAGCATGTCCAAACCCCACACTGCGCTGTATGATGTGATGTCACAAAATCATCTGCGCTGCTGCGTGTGTGGCACGTCCGACGTGTACCTTTAGTTCAGGCAGGAGCGGCTGCGGAGTGCAGGTGCCACTCTGATCAATGCTCACTGGCACTGCCTGCCATCTATGATTCCATGCTGGTCCAGGCCGTCCAGTGCTTGAAGAGCCAGCAGAACCAGCACTCAGCCCACTAGGCACAAGGTTTGCACAGATCTCACTGCCCCAAGTACTTACAGGACTATATATCTGAGTATAAATTATATATGGACTAAGCTGGAATAACTTGGGCATCATCTGTATATCATTATAAATGTACTGCTGGTATAAATTATAATTATTTAATTAGATCATGCTGTTATAACCTGGGTATCTCCTGTGTATAATTATATATATATATATAGCTGGTATACGTTATACATCTTCTTATATATAGTAATATGGACCATGCTGGTATAACCTGGGCTAAATCGCACAGGGCAAAGGGCATTTTCAGGAGTTCCCGTGATGAACCGGGCTCTCCATGGGGCTGCCAGGAAGCCCGGTGACATCACTGGCACTGATGGGTGGGCTTTAGCGCTGCCCTAACCAGTAAAACAGCTAGGGCAGTGCTAAAGCACGCCCATCAGAGCCGGTGACGTCACTGAACACACTGCTGGGCGGAAGCCTCTGCCCAGCAGTGTGTTATTGTAAACAAAAGAGCCTGTGCCCTGCGAAATCTAACGCAAGGCAAGGGAGCGCATCGGAGCTAACATCAGGGGGGCTGCCTGGGTGAAAATATGGGTATGTCTGGGTTCAGTTCTGAACTCGGACAACCCCTTTAACTATTGTGCGCCACTGTCCCCGGTACGCTGTGCTCCTTTTTGGGGCTCTGCAAGTGGCCACCCTAACACACACACAAAGTCTATGGATTTGAGTTTGTATCGTGTTGGTCAGGAGAAGCTTTCTTTGTCTGACCGCCAGTATTTGATGGTTCATTTAGCATTACCCAGGGTGCACCACGGAGAGGCGAACCAACTGTACACCCCATACTGTACCTTCACTTCACTAGACAGGTACATCTCTGCTTTTCTGGCCAATATCCGATTGCTCAGACCCTACACACATACAATTGCAATATAATCAGATCTTAACTGTAACATTAAATCTAATATTTCCCCTTCAAAGACTTTTAGCTGTGTTATTGTGGACATTATCCTAATTACTTTTAGTTAAAAAATTTGGGATTATATGCTTGCATCTTTCCCTCTAGCGCATGTTGGAGCGGGGCTATGACCGGACCCGGGTCCAAGAAGAGAAAAAGCAAATTGTGAGGGAAATATAGAAGCAGCTAAAGAGGGAGTTTAAGGGGAAGCACACGATGCTGGCTATAATAAAACACTGATCAGATCTGAAGAGGAGGCACTCTGAGTGGATCACTGAGATCCGTGACCGCAAATGCCCAGGTACAATGCTTACATTACTTTTATATCTCTTGCCAACACTCTGTAGTGTATATATACAGTTATGCAAATAAGTATTTCATCCCTTTACAAATGATTACTTTGTGACACGTACCAAATCAGCCTGTTACATCATACATCTCGACCTCGCTGTGAGTGTATATATATATATATTTATAAACACAGAGAGGTACAGATGTATGATGTAACCGGCTGATTCCGTATGTTTCACACACACATAAATCAATATATGGTACGTATGTGTGTGTATATATACATAAACTGCAATCATCATTTTTGGAAACAGCACCTCCGTACGAACATTGTAAGTGTTGGAAAGGGTATTTTTCAGCAAATAGGTGTCTCACAGAAGGCCGAAACAATAGTGAAAGCATTTAAAAGCACACATTTGTAAAAATTTTAAATTACTAGGAGTCCCCAATTTTTCACTTTCACAAGGGGTAACAGGACAAAATGCACCCCAATGTGTGCTTTCATTTTTTTAAATTGTTATGATTTTGTGTAATATTAACAGATAAGGTTGCAGTAAGGCCCCTTTAGTCCAGGGCAAACTCATCAGGATCAGAACAGACAGCAGCAGGTACATGGTAATGGTAGAGTATAAGGCCGACACATAACTCATCAGGACTGACAGCAGCAGCAGGTACATGGTAACGGTCAAGTATAAGGCCGAGCTATGTGTAGGCCTTATACTTGACCGTTACAATGTACCTTCTGCTGCTGTCAGTCCTGATCCTGATGAGTTATGTGTAGGCCTTATACTCCACCGTTACCATGTACCTGCTGCTGCCTGTCCTGATCCTAATGAGGAACCAGGAATTAAAAGCAGCAGTTTCTTTGTTTTCAGCAGGAATGGGCCCCCACCAGACCGGTGCAACACCAAAAATAAACTTAGACACCTCTGACAGCAGCAGGTTCTTTGCCTAAATGCAATATTTTCCTTTGACAATTTTTTTTTCAAAGGTATTTTAAGTTTGTGAAGCCCACAATAAATTATTACAAAATTAGCTCTACACGCCGCCCACATCGGTCTGCTCTCAGTTTCCATATCGGGCACATCGAGTCTGGAGCAGAACACTGCGGTAACGCAGCCTGCCTCTATTCCAGTGGCCTACAGTAAAAATTTTATTCGGTGACCGCTTTATGTACCTCCAGCTACATGATCACAAGTTATTTTCTGTTAGGTGAATACCTAATGTTTGGGGCCTGTACTGGCCTACAGTAAAATGTTTATCCAGTGACCGCCTAATGTAGCTCCAGCCACATAATCACAAGTTCTTTTCTGTTAGGTGAATGCCTAATGTTTGGGGCCTCTACTCCAGTGGCCTAGAGTAAAAATTTTATCCATTGACCGCCTAATGTACCTCCAGTCACATAATCACAAGTTCTTTTCTGTTAGGTGAATGCCTAATGTTTGGGGCCTCTACTCCAGTGGCCTAAAATAAAATTTGTATCCAGTGACCACCTAATGTACCTCCAGCCACATAATCACAAGTTATTTTCTGTCAGGTGAATGCCTAATTTTTGGGGCCTGTACTCCCGTGGCCTATAATAAAATTCATCTAGGCTCCAGCAGGGCACATTTGTGAGAGTTTCCCTTTACAATGCATAAAAATGGCCCCTGATTAAAATACATATTTTCCCCCTCTGGTATGTTACTGTCCATGTTGTGAGACTATTTGTGCACTTCTAGTAAGTATTTGGTGGCTGCAAATATGACCTGAAGGTTTTTCAGGTTCACCAGCCATTAAAGTGAATGGGGCCCGCCGCGAACGCGCGGTTTCACGAACATTTGATCACGAACCCGCGCTCGCGAAACGTCCTGGCCGATGTTCGTCCATCACTAATTGAGAGGACTCCCGTGCCCATGCACATAATGGAGAGGTACATTTTACTACTGGTTCATCAGAGCATAGCATCAGAATATAAGTGAGTAAGAATATAAAAATTACATAACCAAACTTAGCGTCACTTATAGTGTTGAAAGAATCAAAATCCAATTTAGACAAAGTAGACTTCTATCCGAATTTCAGGGAAAATTCTTTTTTCCGCGAAGCTGGTGGCAGCAAGCTCTTCGCAATCAAATGGATGAGGTAAGTATGATTTTATTTCTTTTTTATTATACACTTTAATATTAAACTCAGATGCCGCTATCAACGATGAAACAGCATCTGAGGGGTACAATGACAGGGGGCGGCACAATTGCTGTTCCCTGTCATTTTTTTGGAAACTTTGGTGAAGCAGCCAAATCTAATTTTACAAAACTTCGTACCTCACTAATCACTTACACTATACATCACTTACTCCACTTTGGAAAGTGTTTTGGAGCCATTTAAACCATATTGCACAACATATATAGTTTCACATGTACCTTCCTGTGGACCATGGTTTGCTGAGAGCTTTAGGAAACACAAGGGAAGGTGCTGAACATCTTCGCTGGGCTAGAGACTTGTGCTAAAAGGAAAAAATAAAAAATAAATACATGAATCTGTGTGGCATGTTGTTACATCTAATATATTGAATATATAGTCCTGATCAAAAGTTTAAGACCACTTGAAAAATGGCAAAAAATCATATTTAGCATGGCTGGATCTTAACAAGGTTCCAAGTAGAGCTTATACATGCAACAAGAAGAAATGGGAGTGAGACAAAACATTTTTTGAGCATTCAATTTAATGAAAAATATGAAACAGGCTGTTTTTCAGGTGATCAAAAGTTTAGGACCACACCTCCAAAAAAAAAATAAACCCCCCCAAACAGAAATCTAACTTGCAAACATGAACTCAGTAATGAGTAGCTCCGCCGTTATTGTTGATCACTTCAAAAACTCGTTTCGGCATGCTTGATGCAAGCGTTTCCATGAGGTGAGTGGGAACATTTCTCCAAGTGGTGAAGACGGCCGCACGAAGGCCATCTACTGTCTGGAAGTGTTGTCCATTTTTGTAAACTTCCCTTGCCATCCATCCCCAAAGGTTCTCAATTGGATTTAGATCAGGGGAACACGCAGGATGGGCCAAAAGAGTGATGTTATTCTCCTGGAAGAAGTCCCTTGTCCTGCGGGCATTGTGTACTGTAGCGTTGTCCTGTTGAAAAACCTAGTCGTTACCACACAGACGAGGGCCCTCAGTCATGAGGAATGCTCTCTGCAACATCTGGACATAGCCAGGGTCCGTTTTACGCCCCTGCACTTCCTGAAGCTCCATTGTTCCACTGAAGAAAAAAGCACCCCAGACCATTATGGCACCCCCTCCACTGTGGCGCGTAGAAAACATCTCAGGTGGGATCTGCTTGTCATGCCAGTAACGTTGGAAACCATCAGGACCATCAAGGCTAAATTTTTTCTCTCAGAGAATAAAACTTTCTTCCACCTTTGAATGTCCCATGCTTGGTGCTCTCTTGCAAAGTCCAAACGAGCAGTTCTGTGGAGTTCAAGGAGACGGGGTCTTTGAAGATGTTTTTTGTTTTTGAAGTCCTTCAGTCTCAGATGCCGTCTGATGGTTATGGGGCTGCAGTCAGCACCAGTAAGGGCCTTAATTTGGGTCGAGGATCGTCCAGTGTCTTGACGGACAGCCAATTGGATCCTCCGGCTCAGTGCTGGTGAATTTTTTTTGGGTCTTCCACTTGACTTTTTTGTTCCATAACCCTCAGGATCATTTAAGAAATTCCAAATGACTGTCTTACTGCGTCCCACCTCAGCAGCGATGGCGCGCTGTGAGAGACCCGACCACGTTCAAAAAGGGAGACAGAAAATGACAATGAATCCACATTTTGCAGAGAGTTGGCCTTTTAAAGGCATGTGGTCCTAAACTTTTGATCAGCTGAAAAACAGCCTGTTTCAGTTTATTCGTTGTTTTCATTAAATTGAATGCTCAAAAAATGTTTTGTCTCACTCCCATTTCTTCTTGTTGCATGTTGAAGCTCTACTTGGAACCTTGTTAAATATGATTTTTTGCAATTTTTCAAGTGGTCTTAAACATTTGATCAGGACTGTATTAAATCTACAGATGAGGGGAGAAGAAGTGGTTTTATCTATCACGTGAAATGAGATGTCAGGCAAATTGTATAGTATATTTCTCAAAATAATTGACATGTCATGTATAGACAGTCTAGATTAGGGTACTTTCACACTAGCGTTGCTGGATTCCGGCAGGCAGTTCTATCGCCGGAACTGCCTGCCAGATCCGGCAATCTGTATGCAAACGGATACCATTTGTAGACGGATCCAGATGCGGATCCGTCTCACAAATGTATTGCAATACCAGATCCGTCTCTCCGGTTGTCATCCGTTTTTCCAGAACACTTATGGCCTGTTCCGGCATTAATGCATTTCAAGTGTTCCGGAATTTTGGATGGAGAAAATACCACAGCATACTGCAGTATTTTCTCCGTCCAAAAACCGTACAGTGACTGAACTGAAGACATCCTGATGCATACTGAATGGATTGCTCTCCATTCAGAATGCATTAGGATAAAACTGATGAGTTTTTTTCCGGTATTGAGCCCCTAGGACAGAACTCAATACCGGAAAATAAAAACGCTAGTGTGAAAGTACCCTTAGAGATGAGCGAATTTCCGCTTATGAAATCCGTTCACACTTCGTTTGTTGGTAAAAGGTGAATTGCGTTATGGATTCCGTTACCACGGACCATAACGCAATTCTATGACGTTATTTATTCCGTCATGATAGGAGTCTATGGCCTGCAAAATGGATCTGTCCCGTTTCCGTTATGCAGGAGAGAACCCTGCATAACGGAAACGCAACAGATTCGTTATGCATTCCATCATAGAATTGCGTTATTGTCCGTGGTAACGGAATCCATAAGGCAATTCACCTTTTACCACCAAACGAAGTGTGAACGAATTTCAAAATATGCTCATCTCTAGTCTAGATTTTAAAAAGTTTTATGTAAGTACTGTAAATAAAAAGGACAAACACTACATTCTATAATAGATGCATTGTTACCATTCTTGGTGCTGATATTGCTGCATATGGGTGTAAAAGAGTCATTGTATATGGATGAGATACAGTTTCTTGAAAAAGTAGTCATACCCCTTGAACTTTCAATACATTCATAAAATTAAAGTGGCTCTGTCACCAGGATATGCCTTGTGTACTCTGCTTTTAAGTTGATGTGAGACACCAGCAATATCATGTGCAAATGTGGGTCTGGTACCATTGTGGAACATCAGCAAAGGTAACCCTTAGAATATCAGAGGTTTTTTCGTTTTTGCGTTTTCATTTTTCTTCCCCATATTCCTTGAGCCATAACTTTTTTATATTACCGTTCACATAGCTGAATGAGGGCTTATTTTTTTGCGGGACACGTTGTACTTTCTAATGTCACCATTAATTATAGCATACAGTGTAGTGGGAGGCGGTAAAAAAATTCCAAATGGGGTGGAATTGGAAAAAATACCACAATTCCTCAATTGTTTTATGGGTTTTGTTTCCACAGCGTTCCATTTGTGGCTTTTATTCTCTGGGTCAGTATGATTACAACAATACCCGATAGTATAGGTTTTTTATGTTTAAATAGTGTAAAAATTTAAGTTAAATTTGGGGGGCAATTTTTTTTTACATCACCATATTCTGACCCCCATAACTTTTTTTTATAGTTATATCAACTGAGCTATGTGGGATCTCATCTATTGCAGAATAATCTGTAGTTTTTATTGATGCCATTTTGGAGTGTGTGTGAATTTTTATTTTATTACATTGTTTTGTGTAAGAGAAGCAATGAAAAAATGGCAAATTGGCCATTTTGACCCTTTTTTCCTTTACGCCATTCCCCATATTGAAAAAATAATTTTATATTTTAATAGTATTCAGTCGCGGTGATACCCATGATGTTTATATTTTTTGTTATTTAGATATAAAAAAAAATATTATACGGAAAGGGGAGTGATTTAACCTCTTCAGGACACATGACGTACCGGTACGGCATGTTGTCTTGGTACTTAAGGACACATGACGTACCGGTACGTCATGTGTATTTCCGATCACTGCCGCCCGGGCTAAATGCGCGGGGAAGTCTTGTGACCCCCCGTGTCGGCGATCGCCTCAAACCGCAGGTCAATTCAGACCTGCAGTTTGTGGCTTTTTATGTTGCGGGCGGCGGTGCCATCGGTTCCCCGTGGGGCTGTAGGGGGGACTCGATGGCATGGAAGGCAGCGCGCTGCCTTCCGGTGACGAGCTTGTGAGATCCAGCCCCCTGGATCTCACAGGCCGGAAGCTGTATGAGTAATATACACAGTATTACTCATACAGCCAATGCATTCCAATACAGAAGTATTGGAATGCATTGTAAAGGATTAGACCCCCAAAAGTTGAAGACCCAAAGTGGGACAAAAAAATAAAGTGAAAAAAAAAGTTGAAAAATAAAGTTTTCCCCTTAAAAAATTAAAAGTTTCAAGTAAAAATAAACAAAAACATCATTTTCCCAAAATAAAGTAAAAAAGAATTGGTAAAAAGTAGGGGGGGAAGCAGGCATATTAGGTATCTCCGCGTCCGTATCGACCGGCTCTATAAACATATCACATGACCTAACCCCTCAGATGAACACCGTTAAAAATAAAAAATAAAAACTGTGCTAAATAAGCAATTTTTTTTGTCACCTTTACATCACAAAAAGTAAAACAGCAAGCGATCAAAAAGGCGTATGCCCACCAAAATAGTACCAATCTAACCGTAACCTCATTTCACAAAAAATTAGCCCCTACCTGAGACATTCGCCCAAAAAATAAAAAAACTATGGCTCAGAATATGGAGACACTAAAACATAATTTTTTTGGTTTAAAAAAAGCTGTTAATGTGTAAAACTTACATAAAAATATCACATGACCTAACCCCTCAGATGAACACCATAAAAAAAAAAAAAAAAAAAACTGTGCTAAATAAACCATTTTTTGTCACCTTACATCACAAAAACTGTAATAGCAAGCGATCAAAAAGTCATATGCACTCCAAAATAGTGCCTATCAAACCGTCATCTCATCCCACAAAAAATGAGACCCTAGCTAAGATAATCGCCAAAAAACAGAAAAAACTATGGCTCTCAGAATATAGAGACACTAAAACATGATCTTTTTATTTGTTTCTAAAATGATATTATTGTGTAAAACTTACATAAATAAAAAAAGTATACATATAAGTTATCGCCGCGTCCGTGACAACCTGGTCTATAAAAATACCACATGATCTAACCTGTCAGATGAATGTTTTAAATAACAAAAAATAAAAACGGTGCCAAAACAGCTATTTCTTGTTACCTTGCGTTAACAAAAAGTGTAATATAGAGCAACCAAAAATCATATGTACCCTAAAATAGTACCAACAAAACTGCCACCCTATCCCGTAGTTTCTAAAATGGGGTCACTTTTTTGGAGTTTCTACTCTAGGGGTGCATCAGTGGGGCTTCAAATGGGACATGGTGTCAAAAAACCAGTCCAGCAAAATCTGCCTTCCAAAAACCGTACGACATTCCTTTTCTTTCTGCGCCCTGCCGTGTGCTCGTACAGCGGTTTACGACCACATATTGGGTGTTTCTGTAAACTACAGAATAAGAGCCATAAATATTGAGTTTTGTTTGGCTGTTAACCCTTGCTTTGTAACTGGAAAAAAATTATTAAAATTAAAAATCTGCCAAAAAAGTGAAATTTTGAAATTGTATCTCTATTTTCCATTAATTCTTGTGGAACACCTAAAGGGTTTACAAAGTTTGTAAAATTTGTTTTGAATACCTTGAGGGGTGTAGTTTCTAAAATGAGGTCACTTTTTTGGAGTTTTTACTCTAGGGGTGCATCAGGGGGCTTCAAATGGGAAAAGGTGTCAAAAAACCAGTCCAGCAAAATCTGCCTTCCAAAAACCGTATGGCATTCCTTTCCTTCTGCGCCCTGCCATGTGCCCGTACAGAGGTTTACGACCACATATGGGGTGTTTCTGTAAACTACAGAATATGAGCCATAAATATTGAGTTTTGTTTTGCTGTTAACCCTTGCTTTGTAACTGGAAAAAAAAAATATTAAAACGGAAAATCTGCCAAAAAAGTGAAATTTTGAAATTGTATCTCTATTTTCCATTAATTCTTGTCGGAACACCTAAAGGGTTAACAAAGTTTGTAAAATCAGTTTTGAATACCTTGAGGGGTGTAGTTTCTAGAATGGGGTCATTTATGGGTGGTTTCTATTATGTAAGCCTCACAAAGTGACTTCAGACCTGAACTGGTCCTTGAAAAGTGGGTTTTTGAAAATTTCTGAAAATATTTCAAGATTTGCTTCTAAACTTCTAAGCCTTGTAACATCCCCAAAAAATTAAATGTCATTCCCAAAATGATCCCAACATGAAGTAGACATATGGGGAATGTAAAGTAATAATTATTTTTGTAGGTATTACTATGTATTATAGAAGTAGAGAGATTGAAACTTGGAAATTTGCAATTTTCTACAACTTTTTGGTAAATTTGGTATTTTTTTATAAATAAAAATTATTATTTTTTTACTTCATTTTACCATGGCCTGGATAAGTCAAAGCGTTTTAAAGTTATCACCACTTAAAGTGACACTGGTCAGATTTGCAAAAAAGGGGTTAAACTTTTATATTTTTTTATTTTTTATTTATTTTTTAACAGCTTTTTTACTTTTTTTGTAATGATTTTGAAGTTTTTAATTGAGCCTACAAAGTCAATTTTTTTATTGTTAATTTTGAACAATCATGTATTTTAAATTTAATTTATTACTGTCTATTGCTCATTTCTTATGTTGGCCTGATGTAACATTTGGGTGCCTCTCACCTCCCTTAAATGTGCCTATAGTTTTGTGGCATTCATCATCCGATTCCACAGGGCATTGTTCACAATGAAGCAGCCATCAGCATGAGATGTGGCCAAAGGACGTCCACTTCTATGCCTTTCTGTGACTCTTCCAGTCTCTCTGTATCTCTGTGGCAACCTGCTGATAACACCTTGTGACACTCTAAGCTCAATGGCCACTTCTGTTTGAGAACATCCTGCTTGAAGCTTAGCAATGGCAAGGTACTGTTGATCAATTGGTAGGTGTCGTCTTGGTCTCATGATGTCAAAATGTGAACAGCATGATGAGGAGGACTGTTTAAATACCAATTCTAATTGAACCAAGAAATTTATTGGGCAATTCATGGAACACCTGCCTTGAATTTAGAATAGCAAGTTATGCAAAAAGTACTGAAACAGTAAACAGTTGGACATGTGCATTTAGAAGTTTAGAGAAGGACACATCAAGTTCACCTGTAAAGGCTAGAGTGCATTTTAGGTTCATCCTGAAATTTCACCCACTAGCCAAATATCCCTAAATTTTTGTGAGTAGTGTATGCTGTTGCTCAATGGCCAACTGTGTTATTGCTGTTAGATAATATGCTTTCAGGTGCACAGGACCTTTTTGGTCACATGATTAAATTATGCAGTTCCTCAGGCCAAAGTTAAAGTAGATTCATGTGAAATAATATAGGTGCAGGTAAGCCTAATGTTCAGAGGAAGAAGTGCCTGAGACTGACAGAGATCTCAGACACAATACTGACAGTGAGCTGATAGATGCTGTCATTCCTGAGAGTAGCTACCTAGGACAGGTTTCCAGAGTCCCCTAAGTAAATGTAGCGATGATCAAATGATTGCGCTTCTGCTCTGTTCAACTCTAAGAGACAGCCAAAGAGAAGCCAAATATACAGTGATTGGCTATCTCTGACAGTCCTATAGAAATGAATGGAGTGGAAGCATGGACATCTTAGACTACTGCCACATTCACTCAAGGGACTTGGGGGTGCCTGTTTAACAAGATCAGTGAGTGTCTCAGCAGTCAGACCACCACCAATCAGATTCCTATCACCTATCCTGTGGATCCCTTTAAGAAACTAAAACATCTTGGTGACCTGTGGGTTGTGATGGCAGCCATAATGCCAGGGTCAGGGTGACTCAGCAGAGAGCACAGGTTGTGATAACATAAAAAAATAAACATGTACATATTCTCTATGGTTGGAGGATGGGACTTCATATTACTCTTTTAAATATTAATCCTTTAATAATAAGGAAATTTTCCATTTTTTTGTTTTCGTTTATTTCCTCCCACCGCCACCACTCCCAAAGCCATAATCTTTTTATTTTTTCATTCACATAGCCATAAAAGGTCTTTTTTGCTGGGCAAAATGCAATTTCTAATGGCACCATATACGGTTGCATAAAATGTGGTAAAAAGCTGGAAAAAAATTCCAAATGGGATGGAATTTAAAAAAAAACACCATTCCACCACAGTTTTATAGTTTTTTTTCCCCCACACCATTTCTTATGCAGTAAAACTAACCTGTTTAATTTTATTCTCCAGGTTAGTACGATTGCGGCCATACCACATATATATATGTCGTTTTTCTTGTTTTTTAATACTGAAAAAAATAAAAACTTTCAGTTTTGTGAGAGCTAATTCTGCTGGCTGATCTGTACTTTTCAATTATACAATTTTGGGGTGTGTACAATTTTTTTTATCTCTTTTTATAAAAAAAAATTGTGGGAGGTGAAGCGACCAAAATATTATTATATTTTAATAGTATTGGTGTTTTTGCATGTGGCGATGCCCATTTTTTTTATAGTTCCCACAGGGAACTATATCAAGCAATAATTAGATTGCTTGTCTCATAACGCCAATGCATTAGCATTGGAGTCAATGAGAATTTTACTAGGTTCCTATGGAACCATGCTACAGGCAGGACCTCCATAGAAACTAATAGGCAGCAGCTCGGCCCCGCTCTCCTGATCCCCGCCAGGGGGAGCCGGAGCATACCCGTAAGCACGTGCTTCTGGGTTTTAGGTCATCCAGATGCCGTGGTCACATTTTAACATGGCAGCTGTAGGGTTAAAAGTCTGTGACATTAGTGCCCGGTGTCTGCTGTATGAAACAGCAGACACCCAGTAGCTATGGTGCCCGCTGCATGTGTCAACGGGCATCATTTTAAATGGATTCCTGCAGACGTAAATTTATGTTGGGTGGTCGGGAAAGGGTTAATTCCAAAAATGAAAACAGCTGAATAGACAAACAAACTGAAGAAAAAAACTCAATGCACACAGCCGTTGTTCGGCCATGCCCTTATTGTGGCCCGCAAACAGCAGTTCCTCAGTACGCAGACATCGGCCATGTTCACTTAATTGGGTGCCCAATCCGGAAGATCGGATAGACATGTTTTATTTTTTTGCAGTGTGGATGGAACACGGACTTGTTCAAGTTTAATGGCAAATCGCGTGTCAAGGTCTCTAACGTGGCAGGTGTCAGAAGATCTAAGAGACTGGTTGCACGTGATGTGATCTGACAGCCTCTTTGGTTTCACTGTTTCAGTGTTGTTGCTAGTAATTACCACACCTCTTGTCTCAGGTGTAGCTTAGGGGTCATTCCAACTCCCCTATTTAGTCTGGCTTTACCCATCATGTTATACGGTTGATAGCTTCAGTTTAGTATTTGAAGTGCTGGTGTGGTCCTCTTCTGAGTTCCTGCTCATCCATTTACTTCAGAAGTTAAGTGTTACTTCCCTTTTACATTTTGTTGTTTCCCCTCTGTCTTTTGTTACTAGGCCTCAAGGAGACGCTTGTTCTTTCATATTGGAAGGAACAGATTGTCTCAAGCCCTGACACTATTCCATGGCAATTCAGGGTTTCAAGGGTCATAGGTTCCAGTGTATGAACATTCCTACTCTCAATGTCCGTTCTTACAGATAGGAGTCAGGGCTAGGATTAGGGTTTCCATAGGTGTTGTCGTTTCCTTTCCCTAGCTTTGAGGCCTAGTTCCTTTTCCCTTCCCTCCTGTTGTCGGTGTGGTGTTCCCTCCCACATCACTAACATGACATTGCGGCCCCCAATACAAGGAACGGCCGAGCAACGGCCGAGTGAATGAGTCCTAAGACTGGCATATTTTCCACTTTTTAAAATGGACAGGGTAGTTGCAGTGATTTGCGTCACATTTTCTAAAAGGCTTACACCCCTTAATAAATTTGGCACATTTTGACCGCTCAGACGAGCAGAAACAAAAATCAAATCTATGCCTGCTTTGCTCTGCCTTAGTTTAGTTTATTAATGTGGCCTAAAACACATCTCCTCCGGGACCATGCCAACATTTCTCCACTTTAGACTAGACATGATGATTGCCAAATTTTAAGCAAACATTTAGAGTCACATTTTTACTTAAACATATAATTAGATGTTGGGTTAACAGATCTTCTGTCACGGCCTAATGTGTGCTTAGTGACATTTTCCTTCACTTGGTTGCCTGTGACTACGTTTGGTGTTGTATGCATGTGGTGGCAGTGTCTCGGCCTTTTGGCTGATCCCCAGGACATGGTTGCCACGCATGCCGTTGCCCGCTGCAACTGGTGAAGTGTGTGTTTATGTGTGTACTTCCCCTTTAAGTGGCCGTCTTCCCTTGCCTTGTGTTGGAAGGGTTAACTTCCTTCCTAGTGTGTGTGCACTGGGTGTGTCTGTGTGTGGGTGTGGCTACATGGTCTATAAAGCCTCAGTTAAGATCAGTAGTCTGAGGGTTTTCCCCATCCTCAGCCGTGACAGTAAGACCACAATGGCTCCTCATGTGGCATCACCTTTGGAAGAGGGTGCAGCATGCATCGCCATCTTGTTATGGGGTGCATGCGCGTTCTCAGGAGGGAGAGTGTTAGGGGGTTGCACCGTTTACGTCGCGGTGATCTTCGGAAGAGGGTGCAGCATGCATCGCCATCTTGTTATGGGGTGCATGCGCGTTGTCTGGAGGGAGAGCGTTAGGGGGGTTGCACCGTTTACGGCGCAGTGTGTGGCTTTTCCCGGCCATTCCTTTCTCACCGTTCTCCGTGTTGGTGTCCCCTTGTTTGTCATTCCCCTCCCCCCTCTCCCATTGTTTTTTGTGCCTCACCAACTTTCCCCTTTTGTTGTTGGGAGGGGCTTTGAGGGGTGGGAGTATCTAGCCTTCGGAAGAGGGCGCAGCATGTGGCGCCTGCCGCTTTCTGGCACATATGCTTATCCTCCGGAGGGAGGGTGAAAGGGGAACCCTGATGCTGTGCAGTTCTCTGTGGCTG
This sequence comes from Bufo bufo, assembly GCF_905171765.1. Lineage (NCBI taxonomy): Eukaryota > Metazoa > Chordata > Amphibia > Anura > Bufonidae > Bufo > Bufo bufo. The sequence continues at coordinate 391,926,573 of NC_053392.1, forward strand.
TTGCTGCAGTGTCTGTGAACTGACACTAGTGGTTGAGTTTCTTCTCGTCCACGTCTCAGTGGTTCTCTACTCTTTGTCGGTGTGGCTGGCTGCAGTCCTCGTTGGACTGGCTTTAGTGTGTGCTGGGAGAGAATGCATGCTGGCAGCGACTTTGTGGGAACCGTCTGCTGAGAGTGGACGCAGTGTTCAGGTGCGGTCTCTTCAGGCTGTTTCTTTGCTTGTCTCCGGTTCCTGTGTGTTGCTCCGGAGCCTGGCAGTCGGCTCCTGGATCCTGTGTGTTGTTCCAGGGGTCGGCAGCAGTCCTGGGGAGACACGCATGCTGACACTGATTCTGCTATTTTTTCCCTTTTCCCTTCCTTGTTTGGGGTCCCACACTTGTTTTCCCTTTTGTGTTGGTGAGGGGGCTTTGAGGGGTGAGAGTGTCACGGCCTAATGTGTGCTTAGTGACATTTTCCTTCACTTGGTTGCCCGTGACTACGTTTGGTGTTGTATGCATGTGGTGGCAGTGTCTCGGCCTTTTGGCTGATCCCCAGGACATGGTTGCCACGCATGTCGTTGCCCGCGGCAACAAGTGAAGTGTGTGTTTATGTGTGTACTTCCCCTTTAAGTGGCCGTCTTCCCTTGCCTTGTGTTGGAAGGGTTAACTTCCTTCCTAGTGTGTGTGTCTGTGTGTGGGTGTGGCTACATGGGCTATAAAGCCTCAGTTAAGATCAGTAGTCTGAGGGGTACTTCAGCCATGGCTAGCTGGAGGCATCCTCCCGTGATATACCATCTGCCTGTGGGGGCCACCCTTGTGGTCATAGTTTTATGTTACGAAGATGTTTGTTTGGTCTATATTCTTTGCAGCTTATGGTCCTGGGTTCCTGTGTGATGTGTGGTGTGTGCTGTGTCCGTTTGTGTTGTTGTGGACAGCTGCACTTGCACATGGGTTCCAGGCTTTGTGTCTGTGGCAGGTGAATGTTGTGTTTGTGGCATGTACCTGCCATTGCCATAAGTTGCATATGTTCCCCCTTCCATGCAGCCTGGCCAGTGAGACTCCTGTTCCTCCATATCCAGAAGGAACAGGTCGTCTTACCCTGCTCTTAGTTTAGGGCCACCCTAAGGTTCCGGAGCATGAGCCCTCCTACCATCAAGGTCGGCTCATGCAGCTAGGAGTCAGGGTCAAATTAGGGATGCGATAGGAGGTGACCTGCTCCCTAATTCTGTTGTCCTGGCCAACTAGCGACCTACCATCTCCTGGCATCGCACGGCTGAGGGTTTTCCCCATCCTCAGCCGTGACATCTTCAGTTTCTTACATTTATCAATTATGGGAAAATGTATAATACAACATGTAGTGATGTCAAGGTTCACACCCACCTTACATTTACCACTGTCTCTAATTAGAAATTACCAGATAGTGACTAAGTTACTTTCTTATATTATGTCTCTGTGTTGAGTTTGTCACCTACACAATGTTCCCAGCAGTGTAGGCAGCAGAAAAACAAGTGAAAAAATGTTCCTGACAGGGCCAATTATATATGAGCAATGGTGCAATGGTGAATTATTATTGCACAGTAATAAAGGGAAATAGGCTAAGCCTTGTATCAGTTGTGGAAGAGTCATATCATTACCAGGATGTCAGTCTTGGTAATCAGTGACAACTGATATATTTATAAATTCAGAGTTTTCATTTCTGTAATAAAAAACATTGAAAACCAATGTTACAAAGAAAAGAAATAGGATGAATGAAAAGGAGAACTCAATGTCAACGTTAAGTCTCCTATAAAATAAAATAAAAAGTATCTTTTATTGAATGCCACTGCGATTATAAAGCCTGAGAACAATGGTCCCTCATTTGGTCTCCAACTATGATGTCTCCGAGACTCTGTTAGATAGAATAGTAGGTAAACTGGGGCAGGCAGGCAAAGTGACAAGGAATCATATGCCTGTATACGGGGTAAAGAAATATTTATGTGTAATACAGAGCCATTATGGCTAGGACTACGGGTTAGCTATAATGAAAAATATGAGGTTTGTTTGAATGTGTCCCTTGGATTTTGTCTGGATTATCAATGAACACGATTCTTTTAAAGGAGGCTGGGTTCTCCTGCTTTCTTTGCTGCACTTCTATTGTCTCCAACACTTCCGTGAATCCTGCCTGCTGAGCTGGAAACCCTTGATTTCACAGACAGGGCCACTCATGGAGGATTGTCATGAAGATAAGGGGGGCTGAGGAAGGGGCTTTGTGCATACTTTTAAATTATTCTTTCACCTTTTTTTTTAACCTTCTCAGGAGGAAGACACAGATCACGTGCTTTAGTTAGTGAACAGTTAGTTATGCCGCAATCTGCGACTTTTCCCTGCTTACGCCAGGTCTAAAAAAGAGGGCATGGCGTGGGCAGGGATCATCTAGTAGGCCTGTCTCATTCATCATTTTCTGCGGCTGGTTTAGGTGTAGAAAATGGTCTAAATGTAAGCCAGCAAGTGCCCTATAGTTGCAGGCAATGGTTCTTTATGTGATAGATTACGTTTTTGAATTAATTATGTATTGTACCCTTTGGTGACCAGAGTACCAGATTTTTTTAAACAGAGTAAGGAAGTGTCACATATTTTGAATAATTTCAAATGAAATAACAGGTATAGGTGAATGACATGCAAAGTAGTGACTAGCGAGCCTATATTACTGCATCCCATGATCTAGCTCAAGTTGCAGTAGCACATCATACAAGGAAGTATAGTAATTTTTCACAGGAATTACAGGAATATATAACAAAAAATGTATACATTTTTTACTCAACCATAATTTTTTCAGTTTCAATGGTCTGCTTTTTTTTATACAGACCATTGTCTCCCCCGGTGCCAGTTTCAAAGTTCTAACCCACAGTTGCCAACTTATATATGGCATGGTGGGAGGAGAACTTCATCCATTATATGTCCAACCCCTTTGGTAACCAAATGATATGGTATGGCCACAACATTGATGATGACATTGGACATTGCTGTGGCACTCAAACAAGATTTCTGGGATTATATAAATAATAATACTCTCAATTAAAAATTGACATGTACCAGAAGATCTGTGTTTGGACATAAATTTTAAAGGAGATATAATAAGACAGCGGGTGGTTACTATATTACAAACTCCTTGCACTAAACACCATTCTAAATGCTCAGAGCTGTCATCCAAATCATACAATTAGAGCCATTCTAGTTGGAGAGCCCACTACTGTAGAGCCAAGAAGGTTTGCAATACATCAGCAGATTTCTCTAAAGCTTGTATCGACATCAATACAAGATCGAGCAAAAGAGAATATAAGAATTGGATTCTTGAAGACGCAAAAGAAAAAGTTAAACATAAAACACTTTCTGCAAGACAAGCCTAATAATACCAGTACTGATAGCTCTGTAGCTGATGATTCCTACAGTACAGATTCTGAAGAAGTCAAACATCTTAGGAAAAAATCTTACAAGAAAGAATAAAATATGTTGCAAAGTGAGGTCAAATGTTAGATATATAGTATCGCCAAGATTATTTCAAAGCCCTGATACTGGATGTTTGAGCCAGCAATGTTTTTAGAAATGAAGTAGATTTTGATGTAATGTATGTATTTACACCGTAAAATATATATATTTTTTAATCCTGTTGACAGCACTACAGTTTACAACATTAGGATTTTAAAACTGTGATACTGATCATGTAATCTATAGCAGTGTTCCCCAACTTCAGTCCTCAGAGCCCACCTGGCAGTCATGATTTGAGTATATTCCATAGAATGAATGCCTGTGGTAAATCCTAAAGCATTGACACTAATTCTATCACCTGCTCAATACTAAAACTAAATGCTATACTAAAATAACATGCTAAAAACTTGACCGGCAGATGGGCCCTGAGGACTGGAGTTGAGGAACACTGATCTATAGGATAGACTGCACAGTTTACAATAAATCCTATATAGATTGCATGATCAGAAAATTAAAAACTAGAATATCGGCGCACATAACAAAGGGTATTAGCACAAATACAATGTGTTCTAAACCAAGAGGCTTACTGGATTATGTGTTTGAACACAAGATTCCCAGCTGGTTTAAACTATAGTAGTAGTTATTGATATGGGATTTAAAGAGGACCTTTTATGCGATTTTATTAAGGGAGATACCGTATATACCTGTACTTGTGGGGTACCCCCGCTGATGCTGCCACCCTGCTTGATTTTTTTAAATATGCCTCCTATGCCGTTATGCGCCCCGCCAGATTTCTCCCGCTCAGTATACTAATACTGAGCATTGGAGCAATGAGGAGGAGACTGAGTCTTTCTCTGTGGGCGTCTCCTTCTCCCCTGGTTGTAGCGCTGTCCAATCGCAGCGCGGAGCGTCACAGCCAGGGAGTTTTTTTTTCTCCCTGGCTGTAACACTCTGCCCTGCAATTGGACAGCGCTAGAACATGGTATATATCTCCCTTAATAAGATTGCATGAAAGGTCCTCATTAATTATATGATATGGTTAATGATATGATTATTATTGTAATCTAGGTTCAACATATTATTCCCTTTAGTTTCGGACTGAGGTGCCTTGGGCCAATAATTAAAATCTGTTTTGGGGAGCCCACTGTAATGCTACATATAAATATTATCTGCTCACAGAGTGGCAGACAATGGCAAGATGCTACAAGAGTCAGGGATAAGGAAAAAAAGGAAGAGTGCTAATCAAAGAAACCCCTGGATGAGTCTCCAGAGGGATCAATAAATAACTTGCAGGGCGCCAAAGGGTGGACTGAAGAAGAGGTGTAAGATAAGGGAGGGCTGCCTGAAGTGGTTATTTATGTACAGATAACAGTTACATCAATACATACAGGGGAGTGAAAAAGGTGAATAACCACCAAAATGGCGCCAATCCAATTGTCGTTCTATAGGGTAGTTTGTGGTACTAGTGGAAGTAATGTAGGGCTAAGCCAGTGAGTATAAGTTGCTCATAATGGCCAGTCTAAATATTCGCAAACGATAAAAAAAATTAAAAGAAGTGTATCATACAATCATAAGATCATAAAAATAATCATAAAATCATCATGACATCCATCAGTAGGAGGACAATCATAAAGACATATTAGTGGGAAAAATAGACACAGAAATTGACTCATTTCACCAGGGAGGTGCTTTGTGGGATAAAGCTCAAGACACCCACAAAACTAACCTCCCTCGCCTGGATCGCTCGTAGAATCCTTGAAAGAAATGGCAGTTCTGCAATGGATGCTTCTTGTTAATCCTTTTTTATTCATAAAACAGGTCTGGCTCAACGCGTTTTGGGGTCTCACTGGTCCCCCTTCTTCAGGAGCAGTCATAAAAACAATGGTGTGTATATAGCAACACAAGGTACTCTATATATAGAGAAAAGCCTAAAAGGTAGTCATGGCGTCACTTCCGGTCGTGCAGGAAGTGATGCATTCCACTGTGGAACGCATAGTTTTTTTAGTGTATCCCAAATGGTATATACAGTTGCAAGAAAAAGTATGTGAACCCTTTGGAATGATATGGATTTCTGCACAAATTGGTCATAAAATTTGATCTGATCTTCATCTAAGTCACAACAATAGACAATCACAGTCTGCTTAAACTAATAACAAACAAAAAAATAAATGTTACCATGTTTTTATTGAACACACCATGTAAACATTCACAGTGCAGGTGGAAAAAGTATGTGAATCCTTGGATTTAATAACTGGTTGAACCTCCTTTGGCAGCAATAACTTCAACCAAACGTTTCCTGTAGTTGCAGATCAGATGTGCACAACGGTCAGGAGTAATTCTTGACCATTCCTCTTTACAGAACTGTTTCAGTTCAGCAATATTCTTGGGATGTCTGGTGTGAATCACTTTCTTGAGGTCATGCCACAGCATCTCAATCGGGTTGAGGTCAGGACTCTGACTGGGCCACTCCAGAAGACGTATTTTCTTCTGTTTTGTATGCTTTGGGTCGTTGTCCTGTTGAAACACCCATCTTCTGTTAAGCTTCAGCTGGTGGACAGAAGGCCTTAAGTTCTCCTGCAAAATGTCTTGATAAACTTGGAATTCATTTTTCCTTCGATGATAACAATCCGTCCAGGCCCTGACACAGCAAAGCAGCCCCAAACCATGATGCCCCCACCACCATACTTCAAAGTTGGGATGAGGTTTTGATGTTGGTGTGCTGTGCCTCTTTTTCTCCACACATAGTGTTGTGTGTTTCTTTTAAACAACTCAACTTTGGTTTCATCTGTCCACAGAATATTTTGCCAGTACTGCTCTTGAGCAAACTGTAAACATGCAGCAATGCATGCAGTGGCTTCCTCTGTGGTATCCTCCAATGAAATCCATTCTTGTTTTGTGTTTTACGTATCGTAGATTTGCTAACAGGGATGTTAGCATATGCCAGAGACTTTTGAAAGTCTTTAGCTGACACTCTAGGATTCTTCTTCACCTCACTGAGCAGTCTGCGCTGTGCTATTGAAGTCATCTTTACAGGGCGGCCACTCCTAGAGAGAGTAGCAGCAGTGCTGAACTTTCTCCATTTATAGACAATTTGTCTTACCGTGGACTGATGAACAGCAAAGCTTTTGGAGATACTTTTATAACCCTTTCCAGCTTTATGCAAGTCAACAATTCTTAATCGTAGGTCTTCTGAGAGCTCTTTTGTGCAAGGCATCATTCACATCAGGCAATGCTTCTTGTGAAAAGCAAACCCAGAACTGGTGTGTGTTTTTTATAGGGCAGGGCAGCTGTAACCAACACCTCCAATCTCATCTCATTGATTGGACTCCAGTTGGCTGACGCCTCACTCCAATTAGCTCTTGGAGATGTCATTAGTCTAGGGGTTCACACACTTTTTCCACCTGCACTGTGAATGTTTACATGGTGTGTTCAATAAAAACATGGTAACATTTAATTATTTGTGTGTTATTAGTTTAAGCAGACTGTGATTGTCTATAGTTGCGACTTAGATGAAGATCAGATGACATTTTATGACCAATTTGTGCAGAAATCCATACCGTTCCAAAGGGTTCACATACTTTTTCTTGCAACTGTATAAACTAAAGAATTAAATAAACATTAGACACAATGTAGTAAAGACGGAGGTATGCTCCGCCCATGTATAGAGCGAGATAGCGGGCTAAACTGAAGGAGAGAGGCCGAAGCCTTCCCCAGAGTATGCTGGACTGGAAGTAAAGTCACTTTTGGTCCGGACCCGGTGGAACGCTTCGCTGGAGCGCAAGGAGGCCACTGCGCCTGCGCTGAAGTTCTGTTGCGCAAGACGTGAAGCGCATGAATGGAACGGGGATGCGCTTCTCTGGGGGGGCAGATCAATTAACCTTTAAGTGTGGCACACAATAGTTTCTCCCCAATATACTACTCAGAGACAAACGAATATATATATACAGTGGATATAAAAAGTCTACACACCCCTGTTAAAATGTCAGGTTTATGTGCTGCTTCCACCTATAAACTGTACCACTCAATTGAAAAACAAACTGAAATCTTTTAGGTGGAGGAAAGAAAACAAAACAAAAAAAAAATAATGTGGTTGCATAAGTGTGCACACCCTCTTATAACTGGGGATGTAGCTGTGTTCAGAATTAAGCAATCACATTCAAAATCATGTTAAATAGGAGTCAGCATACACCTGCCATCAATTAAAGTGCCTCTGATTAACCCCAAATAAAGTTCAGCTGCTCTAGTTGGTCTTTCCTGAAACTTTCTTAGTCGCATCCCACAGCAAAAGCCATGGTCCACAGAGAGCTTACAAAACATCAGAGGGATCTCATTGTTAAAAGGTATCAGTCAGGAGAAGGGTACAAAAGAATTTCCAAGGCATCAAATATACCATGGAACACAGTGAAGACAGTCATCATCAAGTGGAGAAAATATGGCACAACAGTGACATTACCAAGAGCTGGACGTCCCTCCAAAATTGATGGAAAGACGAGAAGAAAACTGGTCTTGGAGGCTACCAAGAGGCCTACAGCAACATTAAAGGAGCTGCAGGAATATCTGTCAAGTATTGACTGTGTGGTACATGTGACAACAATCTCCCGTATTCTTCATATGTCTGGGCTATGGGGTAGAGTGGCAAGATAAAAGCCTTTTCTTACGAAGAAAAACATCCAAGCCAGGCTACATTTTGCAAAAACACATCTGAAGTCACCCAAAAGCATGTGGGAAAAGGTGTTATGGTCTGATGAAACCAAGGTTGAACTTTTTGGCCATAATTCCAAAAGATATGTTTGGCCCAAAAACAACACTGCACATCACCAAAAGAACACCATACCCACAGTGAAGCATGGTGGTGGCAGCATCATGCTTTGGGGCTGTTTTTCTTCAGCTGGAACTGGGGGCTTAGTTAAGCTAGAGGGAATTATGAACAGTTCCAAATACTAGTCAATATTGGCACAAAACCTTCAGGCTTCTGCTAGAAAGCTGAACATGAAGAGGAACTTCATCTGTCAGCAAGCCAACGATCCAAAGCATACATCCAAATAAATAAAAAAAGTCTTCACCAGAAGAAGATTAAAGTTTTGGAATGGCCCAGCCAGACCCCTGACCTGAATCCAATTGAAAATCTGTGGGGTGATCTGAAGAGGGCTGTGCACAGGAGATGCCGTCGCAATCTGACAGATTTGGAGTGTTTTTGCAAAGAAGAATGGGCAAATCTTGCCAAGTCAAAATGTGCCATGCTGATAGACTCATACCCAGAAAGAGTGCTGTAATAAAATGAAAAGGTGCTTCAACAGAGTATTAGTTTACAGGTGTGCACACTTATGCAACCATATTATTTTATTTTTATATTTTTTCTTCCCTCTACCTAAAAGATTTAAGTTTGTTTTTCAATTGAGTTGTACAGTTTATAGGCCACATTAAAGGTGGGAAAAGTTATGAAATGATTTATCTTTGTCTCATTTTTTTACATCACAGAAACCTGACATTTTAACAGGTGTGTGTAGACTTTTTATATCCACTGTATAAACAGATGAATGTTGAATGGTTATTAATTGTGCACATAATTGTGTGAAATATCTGACTATAGACAATAAACTAACCTAAAAGGAGTGGTACCCTTCATATGTAAAAAAGAATATATATAGATAAATAAATATACAGCATACTCATGCATTCAATTTGTAGTGGACTACGAGTCGGACCACACATGTAGTTGACCGGTCATTGTGTAAAATTGAATATAAAGATAATGATATACTTATAATAACATTAAATAACATTATATGATTAGATGGCCATTGTATTAGAATAAAAATCAATATATGCTGGACTATCAATGATATAAATAAATTGTGTTGAAATGAAGGTGCAAATAAAAGTACACCTGCATCCAAAAAATCTATATACCGTACGCTAAAACTTTCAATGATATAAATAAAATCCCAATGATGGGATCATGAAAGGTATAGAAGTACTTGGTCTCTAAAAACCAGAAAGACATGATAAGATATATAAAATATAATAAAATATATGAAATATATAGGTGTGTAACGGTGTGGGATAAAAAGATATACAGAGGTATATAGATATATGTACGAAATGAGACAAGTAAAAAAACAAGAAAGGGGGCCTGAAGCAGGGGCCATCCCAACAGTGATTGTTCCTAATGATCAAGGCTGGAATACATGATCCAGATTTGGAAAAAAGCAGGTGGAACTAATCAATTGGGCGAAACGGCTGTAACTCAAAACAATGTAGAAAATTGAGGCTAATAGTTGACGTATTCTAAAGCTTCATTCAGTCCAAAGGGGGTTAGCGTATTAAGTCGGTATAACCAGTACATTTATTTTGAAGAAAGATGTTGGTAGGACTGTGGAATCAATTCTATGAGAGTTACTGCGAGAAGAGGTATTTCATGGTATTCTGCAAAATGTCTCGGGACGCTGTGTGTTAATGATTTGCAATTAATATTTGAACAATGTTCATTCATCCTCTCTCTGAGGGTTCTACCTAAATACTGTAACTTACATGGAAACCGCAATTCATTGTGTGTTTGAGGGCATATTTTTCCTCGGAGGCAGGGATATCGATATCTATTCTGTTGTGGGTGATCATCCCGCAGCATTTACACCTTTTTATTTCACATTTAAAAGCCCCCTTTTTTTTGTGATTGCCAGCTTTTAAATGGGGGAGTTTGTTGTCTTTTTGGACCTTGGGGAAGGAGGGTGCAATAATGTTTTTCAAGGTTTGCGCTCTTCTGAAGGTTATGGAGGGGGAAGGGGGTAATATGTTTCTCAGGATGGGATCTTTCAAGAGTATCACCTAATGTTTTGTTATTATCTGCATGATCGTTGCATGTTTGACATTATATCTAGTGATGAGGTTGAGTTGGGGATCTCTTTGGTTATAATTTTTGGTTGCTTTTGGTTTCAGTGCCTCTTTCTGTTCTAGTTTCATGGTTCTTTTTATAGACTCATTAATGAGCGTTTTGGGGTAGCCTTTTTCTTTAAAATGGTCTCGTAGGGTGTGGAGATGTTGTTTCAGGGTGTGATTACTGGAGCAATTTCTTTGTATTCTTTTCATTTGACTGAACAGAATGTTTTTCTTCCACTTTGAGTGGTGGCCGCTGTTGAAATCTAAATAACTGTTAGTCTCCACTTTTTTGAAATGTGTTTTTGTAGTAATTTGGTCAGATGTTGAGGTCAGGTGAATGTCAAGAAAGATGGATTCATTATGGTTATAGTTCAGACTGAAGGTTAGGTCCAAGTTATTTGTATTCAAATTCTCAGTGAATGATATCAGTTCTTCTACCTTAACCTTTCCAGATGAAAATTATGTTGTCAATGTAATGGCGAAAAAATTTAATATTTGGATGGGAAAGTAAGCCATGGCGTTCCTCAAAACATCCCATAAAGAGATTTGCATAGGCGATGGTGAATTTAGTGCCCTTTGCAGTCTCCTTGTTTTGAATGTAGAAGACCCCGTTGAAAGTAAAGTAATTATGGTGTAGAATTAAATCTATTGCTCTCAGAATAAATTCTTTCTGGGAGTCTGGCATGGTGGAATCTGTTTCGAGGCAATGTTTTATGGCAAGAAGGCCCAACTCGTGTTGAATGTTACTGTATAGGGAGGTGACGTCTAAAGTAACCCAAATGTAATTGCTGTACCATTGCAAAGAATCTAGTTGGTTAATAAGGTAATAAGGTCTTTCAAGTAGGATGGTAGAAATAGAACGTACTTTTGGAGAAATTTGTCGACGTAAGCTGAAAGGTTTGATGTGAGTGAATCAATACCCGAAATGAGGTTAGTTTTATGGGTGTCTTGAGCTTTATCCCACTGAACACCTCCCTGGTGGAGTCTAATTCTGGGTCTATTTTTCCCACTAATATGTCTTTATGGTTGTCCTCCCCCTGATGGATGTCATGATGATTTTATGATTATTTTTATGATCTTATGATTGTATGATACACTTTAAAAAAATTTTTTTTTACAGTTTGCAAATATTTAGACTGGCCATTATGAGCAACTAATACTCCCCGGCCTAGCCCTACATTACTTCCACTAGTACCACAAACTACCCTATAGAATGACAAGGGTATTGGCGCCATTTTGGTGGTTATTCACCTTTTTCACTCTCCAAGATGCTACAAGATGATTGATGGTGGGGTTCCCCGTGAATACTGTGGCTACTGTCTTACTTATTGCTATTTTTTGTGCAAATAATAAAAGGATTGATTGTCTTGACAAAATCATGTGTACTCCCCTGTATCTTACACTGCAATGTGTTTGCCCATGACATCACTTTTAGTAATGGGACCTTTAGATGAGTCTAGCATTGTCTTGACAAGTTAAATAGCAAAGCAAGAGATGTTACAAACTAGGAAATTAAAGTCTCGTTGAAATGTAAAAAGTAATCTGCAGCTTTACATTCTCATTTTTTCTCGCATCAGAGTGAAACAGTGACAAGGGCTAATTTTAAGAGGATTTGACTAGCATTTACTGAAAAGGAGTTATTATTTTTTATTTGGGGGCAACAAGTTAATTTCCTTCCCCTGATGTGCCCACTGCAGCGTGAGGCTTTTCTCATCTTACCATCTCTGACCTCTCAAAGTATGTCAACAATGGAGCCATTGACTGCCTAAGTACTAACAATAAGACCATCGAGCCAAATAAAGCTGTTACTCTGATTTCACACAACTTAGAGATTTTCTGTAATTACTCTGTGAAATTTAATAACCATGAAAGGATCATGCTGCGCTCCCCAGTAAATCAAATCTCTATATTCTCTAGAGCTAGCTGATCACTGCAGTGTATTTGAATACCTAGACTGAAGATTACATACATGCTCATTGTAGCACCTTCAGCAGGCACACAGAACACAACCTGCCTGTAGGATATGTTAAAGGGAACCTGTCATCAACTTTATGCTGGCCTCACTGAGGGCAGCAGAAAATAGTGGCAGAAATGCTGATTTCAGCGGTGTGTCAATCAGGAGCTAAAAGTAAGTGGTTGCTGAGAACCAGCATCATAATCATTGTGCAGCGGGCGTTTGTTAGCATCTGGGGTATCCCTTACCCTTTAAGAGGTTTTTACTATATATGTCCCTCTGATAGAGCAAGTTGTTGTGACTCCAGATGCATTTAAGCTGCTAGAACTACTGAACTGGAAAAGAGGTTTGTCCTCCCTCTGGAAATCCATCCAAGCATGGGTAGTAGAACACCACTGCCCTCCTTTGGTGGAAGTCAGACTTGGCCGGGTGGTCACACTTCATCTACGCAGCCATCTGTTGTTTGATTGGGGCAGCTGCTCTTACCACTTCAAAGGGGTCCAGGACCTCTGGCTGGATTGGCGTTGTTAAATACGCCTACACTTGGGTTGGACGGATCGATAACTCTGGATGCTTCCTTCTGATGAACTGCGGCTGAGACTTCCAAGGTAATTGGTAGGACACAATAGTTGGACTGTACACTAAGGCTGTCTGGTTCATGCATCCAATCTGCCGACCTATGATTGGGGGTGCAGGCAGTCCCGGTATGAGAGGCTCTGGCTCAGGTGAGGATCTCTCTTGATGTTGTCAGACCTCGCTCTCCTCTTCTTGTAGGTGGTGTGACACAGTGAGAGGTTTGGTCTTGGAAAACAGGCATTTTCCTCCCAGCATGTGCTGCTGGGCTGATTTACAGCCAGGTGAGGTCAAATACCGGACCGGATTTTAAGTGTCGGTCCGGGTTTTGGCAGCACCTGGCTCTTTTTAAATAGGCCGCTGGGCTCAGCAGTGAGGTCTCTGTGTTGGGTTCTGGGAGCCTTGTGTCTGGATGAAGGCTTGCTACCTGTTTGGCATGAAAACAGGTTGGTGCTGCTATGCTCAAGGACTTGCTGCCTGGTGTGAATTACCACTAGAGTTGAGCGGACACCTGGACGTTCGGCAGGTTCGGCCGAACTTGAAAAAAAAGTTCGGGTTCGGGACCCGAACTTGACCCCGAACCCGAACCCCAACCCCATTGAAGTCAATGGGGACCCGAACTTTTGGGCACTAAAATGGCTCTAAAATAGTCCTGGAAAGGGCTAGAAGGCTGCAAAAGGCATCAAAATGTGCTTAAGAGCATGACAACTGTTCTGCAAACAAATGTGGATAGGGAAATGACTTAAAATAAAATAAAATACAGAAAAATTTAAAATAATAATCTGGATCTAGGAGTAGGAGGTTGAGGAGGCGGTGGATGGGTGGATGTAGCGGTGTAGGTTGACGTGGTGGTGTAGGTGGAAGCGAAGGAGGAAGAGGTAGCCAACACTGATTTGTGTTAATAGCAGCGGGTTGCCCTTAACGGTGTTAGATCTGCTTGGCACATAATCACTCGGTTCCTTTAAAGATATGGACCGTTAGTTTTTTAATTGTACTCAGCGGTGATCCATAATGAGCAACTGCAATGTTAGGTCTGCTTGTGACGTGCCAGCCGTCCTCAGAGGCAGTCCATAATAACTAAGCAAAGACATCAAGTGCCTACTATCTGGTGACCTGAAATAAGTGCAAACGTCATAATCCATACAAAATGCATATAAAATCACATTGTTGTACCTGAAAGAGAATATATACAATGGTCAATATTCTTATAATGTTGTAAAACCTGAAAAATAAGTGCAAATAAACAATGCAAATTTTTAATACATTCAAATAGTGCAAATATTCAGTGCAAATACATAAGGCAAAATTTTAATGCAATGGACTTTTAGAAGAAGTCAACAGAGTCACTTCAGAGTCCATTCCTCAATTCTTGAAGGCAAAGTGCACGACACTGTAACTTTAAGTGCAATAAAAGTCCTTTGTAATCCACGGGAAGAACAATGTCACTTTTCGTAATCCAGATGAGGTAATAAAGTCGTTTGTAATCCACATGGGTATAAAAGTAGCAGCATGGGTCATGAGAACCGCTAGCAGAGGCTCCCAAATAACCTCAAAAGGGGGGAAAAAATGAAAAATTTGGCACTAATAAACAGCAACTGAAAAGGAAAGGAAGGTGGGGTGAGTCCTTACTTAACATGACCACCCGAGTAAGGGCAGAATGGGGCAACCTAAAACATAAGAAAATATAAACATGCCTTCAGGAATAGTCCACACCATGGCTCCCAAAGTAATGTTTTTTATTTTTAAATTGGGGTGTCCCCCAAAATATTGGGACATATAACAAAATAAAACAAAGAATAAGTGCACTTGAGTACAAGAATTGATGGTTGAGGCTGGTATAAATGTCTATTCTGCACAAGGTACGGACAAGTTCTGTGGGATCCATGCCTGGTTCATTTTAATAAACGTAAGCTTGTCCACATTGGCTGCGGCCTGTGATAATGGTCTCTCCCGTGCTAAACACACGTTCACACTATACACTGGCTGCAAGGCAGGTCAGCACCTCCAAGGCTGACAAAGCTTTTCCACATTTTGGCCATGCTAACCTTGCCTTCTCAGGTGCTGGAGGTGCCCCAGCTGCGTTGGCGACCTCTTCCTCCTCCTCTGCCTTCGCCTTGTGCTTCCACTGTGCCCCCGCTGTCAGGTGGGAATGCTATCATCAGCGTGCGCTTGTAGTCGCGCATCTTTCGATCAGTAACAGATGTTTTCACTAAATTTAGTTCCCTGTCAGCAATGCAGAGCAGGGGTTCATTCATGGCAAAAGGGGGTTCATGTCACCCAGCAATAGAACAGAGGATTTTGAGAGATTTCGGCCCCTGTCACCCAGGCACAGCAGGGGATCATTCACGGCAAAAGTGGGTTCATGTCACCCAGCAATACAACAGAGGATTTTGAGAGATTTAGGCCCCTGTCAGCAATGCAGAGCAGGGGTTCATGCACGGCAAAAGGGGGTTTATGTCACCCAGCAATACAACAGAGGATTTTGAGAGATTTAGGCCCCTGTCAGCAATGCAGAACAGCGGTTCATTGACTGTCACCCAGCAATAGAACAGAGGATTTTGAGAGATTTCGGCCCCTGTCACCCAGGCACAGCAGGGGATCATTCACGGCAAAAGTGGGTTCATGTCACCCAGCAATACAACAGAGGATTTTGAGAGATTTAGGCCCCTGTCAGCAATGCAGAGCAGGGGTTCATGCACGGCAAAAGGGGGTTTATGTCACCCAGCAATACAACAGAGGATTTTGAGAGATTTAGGCCCCTGTCAGCAATGCAGAGTAAGGGTTCATTCTCGGCAAAAGGGGGTTCATGTCACCCAGCAATAGAACAGAGGATTTGAGAGATTTAGGCCCCTGTCAGCAATGCAGAGTAGCGGTTCATTCACGGCAAAAGGGGGTTCTTGTCCCCCAGCAATACAACAGAGGATTTTGAGAGATTTAGGCCCCTGTCAGCAATGCAGAGCAGGGGTTTGAAAACGCCAAAAATGGTAAAATGTCACCCGACAATTGAAAATAAGAATCTTTTCAATTTAGAGCACTAAAATTGGCACTTTTTTGAATTAAAATGGCTCTGGGGTAGGTAGCCCCCAAAATATTGGGACAAATAAAAAAAAGAAAACAAAGAAACATTGCACTGAATGTATCTTTGATGGTGGTATAAATGTCTATTCTGCACAAGGTACAGACAAGTCTTGTGGGATCCAAGCCTGGTTCATCTTAATGAACGTGAGCTTGTCCACGTTGGCTGTGGACAGGCGGCTGCAGCTGTCTGTAATGAAGCCTCCTGCTAAATACATGTTCAGAGAGTACACTGGCTGCAGGGCAGGCCAGCACCTCCAAGGCATACAGGGCAAGCTCTGGCCATGTGGACAATTTGGAGACCCAGAAGTTGAATGGGGCAGAACCATCAGTCAGCTCTGACATGTCGGGTAGTTGTGAATGAATTTCTGCACCACCAAATTCAGCACATGCGCCAGGCAAGGGATGTGCGTCAAACCGGCTAGTCCCAGAGCTGCAACGAGATTTCGCCCATTATCGCACACCACCAGGCCGGGCTTGAGGCTCACTGGCAGCAACCACTCGGTCTGTTGTTCTATACCCCGCCACAACTCCTGCGCGGTGAGGGGCCTGTTCCCCAAACACATCAGTTTCAGAATGGCCTGCTGACGTTTACCCCTGGCTGTGCTAAAGTTGGTGGTGAAGGTCTGTCGCTGACCGGATGAGGAGGTGGTAGAAGAGGAAGAGGAAGCCGAGTAGTAAGAGGAAGCAACAGGAGGCAAAGCATGATGCCCTGCGATACTTGGCGGCGGAAGGACGTGCGCCAAACAGCTCTCCACCTGGGTCTCAGCCGCCACTACATTTATCCAGTGTGCAGTTAGGGAGATATAGCGTCCCTGGCCGTGCTTACTGGTCCACGTATCTGTGGTTAGGTGGACCTTGCCACAGATGGTGTTGCGCAGTGCACACTTGATGTTATCCGATACTTGGTTGTGCAGGGAAGGCACGGCTCTCCTGGAGAAGTAGTGGCGGCTGGGAACAACATACTGTGGGACAGCAAGCGACATGAGCTGTTTAAATCTGTCCGTCTCCACCAGCCTGAATGACAGCATTTCAAAGGCCAGCAGTTTAGAAATGCTGGCATTCAGGGCCAGGGATCGAGGGTGGATAGGTGGGAATTTACGCTTTCTCTCAAAGGTTTGTGAGATGGAGAGCTGAACGCTTCCGTGTGACATGGTGGAGATGCTTGGTGACTGAGGTGGTATTGTTGGTGGCACATCCTCTGTTTGCTGGGCGGCAGGTGCCAATGCTCCTCCAGAGGCGGAGGAAGAGCCTGAGGCAGCAGCAGAAGAGGGAGCAGGAGGGGCCCTTTCTTGGTTTTGAAGGTGCTTACTCCACTGCAGCCCGTGTCTCGCATGTAGATGCCTGGTCATGCAGGTTGTGCTAAGGTTCAGAACGTTAATGCCTCGCTTCAGGCTCTGATGGCACAGCGTGCAAACCACTCGGGTCTTGTCGTCAGCACATTGTGTGAAGAAGTGCCATGCCAGGGAACTCCTTGAAGCTGCCTTTGGTGTGCTCGGTCCCTGGTGACGGTGGCCAGTAGCAGGCGTGGTATTCCCATGTCCTCATCAGGAAACATAAGTGGTTGTGCGTCAGTGCATTCTATGTGTTCCACCCCTGGGGAAGGGCTAGGTTGATGCCCTTGGGAGCTGAACGCTTCCGTGTGACATGGTGAAGATGCTTGGTGACTGAGGTGGTATTGTTGGTGGCACATCCTCTGTTTGCTGGGCGGCAGGTGCCAATGTTCCTCCAGAGGCGGAGGAAGAGGCCGAGGCAGCAGCAGAAGAGGGAGCAGGAGGGGCCCTTTCTTGGTTTTGAAGGTGCTTACTCCACTGCAGCCCGTGTCTCGCATGTAGATGCCTGGTCATGCAGGTTGTGCTAAAGTTCAGAATGTTAATGCCTCGCTTCAGGCTCTGATGGCACAGTGTGCAAACCACTCGCGTCTTATCGTCAGCACATTGTGTGAAGAAGTGCCATGGCAGGGAACTCCTTGAAGCTGCCTTTGATGTGCTTGGTCCCTGTTGACGGTGGCCAGTAGCAGGCGAACTGTTTTGGCGACGGCTGCTCTGCTTTTGCACCCTGCTCCCGCTTTTGCTACGCTGTTGGCTCGGTCTCACCACTGCCTCTTCTTCCGAACTCTTAAAGTCAGTGGCACGACCTTCATTCCATGTGGGGTCTAGGACCTCATCGTCCCCTGCATCGGCTTCCACCCAGTCTTCTTCCCTGACCTCCTTTTCGGTCTGCACACTGCAGAAAGCTGCAGCAGTTGGCACCTGTGTTTCATCATCATCAGAGACGTGCTGAGGTGGTATTTTCATGTCCTCATCAGGAAACATAGGTGGTTGTGCGTCAGTGCATTCTATGTCTTTCACCCCTGGGGAAGGGCTAGGTGGATGCCCTTGGGAAACCCTGCCAGATGAGTCTTCAAACAGCATAAGAGACTGCTGCATGACTTGAGGCTCAGACAGGTTCCCCGATATGCACGGGGGTGATGTGACAGACTGATGGGCATGGGTTTCAGGCGCCACCTGTGCGCTTTCTGCAGAAGACTGGGTGGGAGATAATGTGAACGTGCTGGATCCACTGTCGGCCACCCAATTGACTAGTGCCTGTATTTGCTCAGGACTTACCATCCTTAGAACGGCATTAGGCCCGACCAAATATATTTGTAGATTCTGGCGGCTACTGGGACAAGAGGTAGTAGGCATGGCCGGCGCCACCAGTAAGGCAACCTAGGCAGTTGCCTAGGGCGCCATTTAGCAGGGGGCGCCCGGTGCGGTTTTAAAAGAAAACAAAAACGTTGGTTATAAGTTAACTTAACAGTGGCGGCCGGCCGGCGGCTGAGCACTCTAAAGAATCCCGGCGGGTGGCACATGTCAGTCCGCACAGACACAGCAGGCCCAGGCAGGCTGCGCGGCACTGAGCCGGCGGCCGGAGAATTGGAGTCGGAGATGAGAGATGAGAGATGATGATGCATCGCATGTATTGTCCCGTCCCGCTGTGCTGTCCGATTCCTCCAGTTTAGAATCCAGACAGTCCAGAGGGCAGAGGCTGAGCTGCTGCCTCAGTGAAGCCGTGGGGGTGGGGCGGGGGCGCACCGGCGCAGCAGACCAGAGAGACAGTCTGTCACTGACAGTGACAGTCTGACACTGCTGTCTGTCTCTCTGGTGGTCTGACGTCTGAGTGACTAACTGCTAGCTTACCTGGCTTCAGGCTGCTGAGAGTGGAGCGGAGGCGGAGCTCTGCCGACTTTGGAGGAGAACTTGAAGGCTGGCCGGGTTGGTAGTAGCTAAAGGCAGCTTAAGGGCGCCCCGCCACCCTGAATGATCTTGATCTGACCCCTCCCACCCTTGAGCACGTGACGCAGAGAGAGGGGTGGAGCGAAGGAGGAATAGAAGGCCGCACACTGAGCAGCAGCCGAGCAGCCAGCCACGGCCACCACCAGCAATTTGCCTCCCTCGACCCCCAGTGCGGCAGTGCCTTCTCCTTCTGGGACAGAAGTGGGCTCCTACCTGGATTGGAGTGCAGCCTGCAGGTGCAGTTGCTTTCATCTTCCCCAGGGCGACATTGGTGAATGGTGTATGTACCGTGTTTGTCCCCAGTCCCCAGAGCCAGACCAAGAGCCAGACTGCAGCCAGAGACCAGCTCATCTTATTGTCCTGGTGGTAAGTAGACAATGCAATATATTTATTATTTACTGTATTTTTTGCCTTATAAGACGCACTTTTTTCCCCCAAAAGTGGGGGGGAAAGGGCCGTGCGTCTTATAAAGCGGATTGCGGATACTTCGCTGGCCGCTATGCTGCACAGCACGGCCAGTGAAGTATCAGTGTGGAGGGAGGAGGCGGGGACACTCATGGCGGGGCCCGGTGCAGTGACTCTACTTTAATTCACCGGGCCACGCCGCAGCTGTTAAGTACATTCAATCCGAATGGGTCCGCAATTGCTGTTCTGTACTTACTGTAGTACCTTATGTATAGCATTAAGATGGCGCAGACCAGCAGCTCCCTCGGTCATGCACCGCCTGCCCGTCTGCCTGTTCATTCATAAAGTGAGATAAGCAGCCAGGCGGTGCATGACCGAGGGAGCTGCCGGTCTGCGCCGTCTTAATGCTATACACAAGGTACTACAGTAAGTACAGTACAGTAATTGCGGACCCATTCGGATTGAATGTACTTAACAGCTGCGGCGGAGCCCAGTGTATTAGAGTAGAATCACTGCACCAGGCCCCACCATGAGTGTCTCTGCCTCCTCCCTCCAGAAAGAGGACCTTTCACCGATTCTTACCCTATGAACTAAGTATACAGACATGTGGAGCGGCGCCCGGGGATCTCACTGCACTTACTATTATCCAAGGGCGCCGCTCCGTTCTCCTGCTATGTCCTCCGGTATCTCCGTTCCCTAAGTTATGGTAGGCGGAGTCTGCCCTAGCGCTGGCCAATCGCATTGCAGAGCTCACAGCCTGGGAGAAAATAACCTCCCAGGCTGTGAGCTCTGCGCTGCGATTGGCCAGCGCTAGGGCAGACTCCGCCTACCATAACTTAGGGACTGGTATCTCCGCCTACTATAACTTAGTGAGCGGAGATACCGGAGGGCATAGCGGGAGAACGGAGCGGCGCCCGGGGATAATAGTAAGTGCAGTGAGATCCCCGGGCGCCGCTCTACATATCTGTATAGTTAGTTCATAGGGTAAGAATCGGTGAAAGGTCCTCTTTAAGTGTCATCCACAGATCCCCCCGTAAGAGTGCGTCATCCACAGATCCCTCCGTAACAGTGCGTCATCCACAGATCCCCCCGTAACAGTGCGTCATCCACAGATGATTTGGGCAGATCATCTGATAAGGAAGGGGGGCGGCAATTTTTATCTTGCCTAGGGCGGCAAAAATCCTTGCACCGGCCCTGGTAGTAGGTTCAGTAGGATATGTAGCTGTGGCAGAACGGCCACGTCATCTCCCTGCACCAGAGGCTCCACCAACACCACCACCACGACCATGACCGCGTCCCTTATTAGATGTTTGTCTCATAGTTAGCGTTCACAAAGCAAAGTAAAAAGTGGTTAAGTATGTTAAAAATAAATAACCGCTGTGGCAATGTGAACATTGAGGTGTTGTTTCCCCAGGTTCCAGTCCGGGATTTGAGGCATGCTCATGTCCAGGGATCCTATTTAATCCTGCTACTGGATCTTGGGTGTGTCTCACTCTGGAGAGTGTGCAGACAGAGGCCTGGTGAGGCTCTGTCAGTGTGGTCTCAGCTAGGCAAGGCTGAGGGGCCACGAGGCTATGCAATAGCCTGGACTTTGGGGGATTCAGCGACACCTGGGAACAAGCATCGAAAGGTCAGAGTCAGGAGGACTGCTAGACCACAACCCCCTCCAAAGGTACTGCATTTGTTACAGCCTGAGGGCTGGTGGACTGTATGTCTGGGGTAAGCCGCACCTGGTTCCATGTGGGAACGCTATCGTATAGCCAAGTTATGGATACGATGTTTATTATGTTTAGGTAGAGCCCAGAAGGGCATGTCTTTTCCCTTTCAGGATGTGATCAGGAGAGAAGTGCCCCTTCCTGCTAAAAATATATGTGATAAAAAAAATACTGGTTAATGTTGTGAGCCCAGAGGGTGTACCACACGTACCAGAGGTGGATATGCAGTACCCACGGGGTTTTATGGTTGCTGGGGAAGTGTCCAATGTGGGGATTAGCGCATCGGTGCCCCTAGAGGTCAGAACTGATAATGATGACGCAAGTAATATAGGTGACGCATGTGCCGTGGCCGATAGCAACTCAGAGAGAGAGGCTGCCATGTCGAGGTCTTGACGTAGTTACGGGTAGCAACCAGACGATAGTTGTACCTGACGTGACTAGAGTTGAGTGGGGAGACGTCAGCCTAGTGACTAAGACCTATACCCAGGCAGTGGTAGATGACCAGATGTGTCAGTACAGCTGCAATCGGAAAGAGATGAGTGAGCTGAAGGATCTACTGCCTGATATCCAGGTGAAGAGTAAAGGCTCCAAAGAAGCACAGAAAACTGCGGTAGACATGGACAATGTGCTTAAAGAGACTGTGGGTAGAACCCCCACAGGGTGTCCAAAAGAGAAGATGGAAGAAGTTTCTTCTGAACAAATTGATGAAGCTGATGTGGGGGCAGAAGTCAAGAGACTCATGGCAGTGAGTAGCCAGGATCGGGTCATGAAAGATGTCCCCTCTACCGTCAATGCCTTCCAGAAAGCCAGCAGTCTGCTGGGGAAAAAATATGAGGAGACAGACGGCCAGCATACAGATGTTGTCTACTATTGTGAGATGGCTCTCCTAGAGCCTGCCCAAAAGGAGAACAATGTCCTGGGTGACCCTCTGGCAGGAATGCCAGAAGATGAAGAGTCTGATGAGGACCCCGGTGTCTCCAGTACCTCCAACCTTGATGAGAAAGAGGAGGGGTTAAGAATGCAAGTATATGATGCTGTGTCCGAGGAGGATGAGAAGACTAACAAACTGAATAAAGACTCAAAGGCTGAAGAAGCTAAGGCCGATGAGTTGGAGTGGGAGAGATTCTCGGATGCTCCAGAGACCAAAGATAAGGCCGAAGAAGAGTCGGCCGAAGTGAACAGAGCTACTGAAGAAGCAGAAGACTCTGAAACTGAAGCCAAACCTGAGCTAAACCCTGTGGGGAGTAAAGAAAAAAGAGAAGTGTTATCTGTTGATAGAAGAGAGAAACAAAGCGAGTGTGAACACCAGGTGACACCAGAACGGCTAAAGGGTGGTATAAAACTGACCAGCCGGATCTCCAACAAAAGGAGGAGGCGGGAGCTCCCCGTGGAAAACGCGGCTTTAAAGGTTGCGGAAGTTAAAGGTTGTGGGCCTATGAAGAAATCTAGAAAAGAAGTAAGCCAGAAAGCTAAGTTCTCCAGCGAAGAGGAGACGGAGGAGCCCCTTAGACACTGTAGTCTAGGTAGGAAGGCAGTGTTTATGACAAACCAAGCTCTGATGGCCTGGGTCTGGCAAAATAAAGGGAAGCATGTGACGCTGGCCATCTCTTCCAGGGGGAACCGGAAGCCGGAAGATGGCAGTATAATGCGGATGCCCTGTCAGGAGCATTCAGTTGGTACATGTGTTCACCCCCACAGGTTTGAACAGAGGGGGGGGATATGTGGCAATGTGAACATTGAGGTGTTGTTTCCCCAGGTTCCAGTCCGGGATTTGAGGCATGCTCATGTCCAGGGATCCTATTTAATCCTGCTACTGGATCTTGGTTGTGTCTCACTCTGGAGAGTGTGCAGACAGAGGCCTGGTGAGGCTCTGTCAGTGTGGTCTCAGCTAGGCAGGGCTGAGGGACCACGAGGCTATGCAATAGCCTGGACTTTGGGGGACTCAGCGACACCTGGGAACAAGCATTGAAAGGTCAGAGTCAGGAGGACTGCTAGACCACAACCCCCTCCAAAGGTACTGCATTTGTTACAGCCTGAGGGCTGGTGGACTGTATGTCTGGGTTAAGCCGCACCTGGTTCCATGTGGGAACGCTATCGTATAGCCGAGTTAGGGATACGATGTTTATTATGTTTAGGTAGAGCCCAGACAGGCAGGCTTTTGTTTTATGCCATGTTGTGTATGAAGAGTGTAAAATAAATTGCACTGTTTGGACCTGAAACCCAGTGGTTATGAAGATCATTGTGAGAATGACCCCCGAATAAGAGGCGATCCCTTACACCGCCAATAGGGTATTGCACTCTATATTTTTTTTTAATACTCTATACAGGGAGTGCAGAATTATTAGGCAAATGAGTATTTTGACCACATCATCCTCTTTATGCATGTTGTCTTACTCCAAGCTGTATAGGCTCGAAAGCCTACTACCAATTAAGCATATTAGGTGATGTGCATCTCTGTAATGAGAAGGGGTGTGGTCTAATGACATCAACACCCTATATCAGGTGTGCATAATTATTAGGCAACTTCCTTTCCTTTGGCAAAATGGGTCAAAAGAAGGACTTGACAGGCTCAGAAAAGTCAAAAATAGTGAGATATCTTGAAGAGGGATGCAGCACTCTTAAAATTGCAAAGCTTCTGAAGCGTGATCATCGAATAATCAAGCGTTTCATTCAAAATAGTCAACAGGGTCGCAAGAAGCGTGTGGAAAAACCAAGGCGCAAAATAACTGCCCATGAACTGAGAAAAGTCAAGCGTGCAGCTGCCAAAATGCCACTTGCCACCAGTTTGGCCATATTTCAGAGCTGCAACATCACTGGAGTGCCCAAAAGCACAAGGTGTGCAATACTCAGAGACATGGCCAAGGTAAGAAAGGCTGAAAGACGACCACCACTGAACAAGACACACAAGCTGAAACGTCAAGACTGGGCCAAGAAATATCTCAAGATTTTTCTAAGGTTTTATGGACTGATGAAATGAGAGTGAGTCTTGATGGGCCAGATGGATGGGCCCGTGGCTGGATTGGTAAAGGGCAGAGAGCTCCAGTCCGACTCAGACGCCAGCAAGGTGGAGGTGGAGTACTGGTTTGGGCTGGTATCATCAAAGATGAGCTTGTGGGGCCTTTTCGGGTTGAGGATGGAGTCAAGCTCAACTCCCAGTCCTACTGCCAGTTTCTGGAAGACACCTTCTTCAAGCAGTGGTACAGGAAGAAGTCTACATCCTTCAAGAAAAACATGATTTTCATGCAGGACAATGCTCCATCACACGCGTCCAAGTACTCCACAGCGTGGCTGGCAAGAAAGGGTATAAAAGAAGAAAATCTAATGACATGGCCTCCTTGTTCACCTGATCTGAACCCCATTGAGCACCTGTGGTCCATCATCAAATGTGAGATTTACAAGGAGGGAAAACAGTACACCTCTCTGAACAGTGTCTGGGAGGCTGTGGTTGCTGCTGCACGCAATGTTGATGGTGAACAGATCAAAACACTGACAGAATCCATGGATGGCAGGCTTTTGAGTGTCCTTGCAAAGAAAGGTGGCTGTATTTCTGTCCTAAATGTGACAGTGACTTATGCACGTGTAATCACAGATGTTCAGTATATTAGAGGCTTTTTTTACCCCAGTATGCCAAAGCTGTATTTCTGGATTTGCTGATATGCAGATATGCTGGTGCACTATCGTTGCATAAAATGCTGCCGATCATGTATTGTTATTGACTAACTGAAGAAAAAAAGTTCGTTTTCAGCAGTAGTTGGCTCAGAGCAGGCTTAAAAAAATTGTGCACTGCACCCACAAAGCACTTTTTCTGTAGATCACTGAGTATATAAACCAGTTCTTGATCAGATTTCTCCCTGATCTCTCCCTCACAGCAGCTGCAGCCTCTCCCTACACTAATCCGAGCAGAGTGACGGGCGGCGCTATGTGACTCCAGCTTAAATAGAGGCTGGGTCACATGCTGCAGTTGGCCAAACACAGCCATGCCAATAATAGGAATGGCTGTGATGGCCTTTTGGGGCAAGTAGTATGACGCTTGTTGATTGGCTGCTTTGCAGCCTTTCAAAAAGCGCCATAAAAATCGCCAAACACCGAACCCGAACTTTTACGTAAATGTTCGGGTTCGGGTCCGGGTGCCGAAAACCCTAAAGTTCGGTATGAACCCGAACTTTACAGTTCGGGTCCGCTCAACTCTAATTACCACCAACACCACAAGGTGACTTTTTGCTTGTTTATGACTGCTTGTTTAGTCACTTGCCTAAAGTGCGAATAACACTGAACTGTTTGATCCAAAGAACTTGTTGTTGCCTCTATACTGCGTCCGCTAATCCTGTCTACCAGAGTGAAACCCCACAATTGGTGGAGGATGCGGTCAAGAGCAGTGAGGCTGGCGTGAACGCCAATATTTTTAATTTCTGGACTTTTCAGGCATGGTTGTATGTCGTACATACAAACAGCTGTATTACAACCAGGCTGTTGTGAAGGCACTCATGGAGGCTAATATGCTGCAGCAAGAGACAAACCTGCAGCAACGCGAGGCTAATAAGCAGCAGCAGGAGACTAACCAGTTGCTGCTACAACACGTGATGGCTTTGCAGACAGCAGGAGCACCCCGAGTGTCCACGATGCCTGGAAAGCAGTCCGTGATTCCTAAGATGACCCCGCAGATGACATCGAAACCTACCTGCCGATGTACGAGAAAGTGGCCATCAGGGAAAACCTACCCCGTGACCAGTGGACTGAGGTTGTCGCTCCGTTCCTGGTATCCGATTCCCAGCGGGTATATTTCGACTTGCCAGACGATCAAGCGGCCGACTACCAGAAAGTCAAGTGTGAGATTCTGGCAAGATTTGGGGTGAATGTGTTGGTCCGGGCTTAGTGGGTGCATCACTGGGGGTTCAACCCAGCTGAGCCTGCAAGACCCCAGTATTATAATTTACTTCACCTCTTGCAAAAATGGCTACAGCCTGATGTGCTGAGTCCCACTGCTATGCTGGATCGTCTGTTAGCCGATATGTTCTGGAGGGCTTTTTCATACCCTCTCCAGCACTGCATCGGTCAGGTGTCTCCTGGCAATGACTCACTGAAAAAATAGGGCTAAACGGGTGAAAATGCTCCAAACCCAGACACTGTAGCGTGCCTATAACCGGAGGAGCATGAGGGGCTCCGATATGTTCCTGACTGGAAGATATTGGCAAAGTTCTCAGCTTTTAACATCGGCCTGAGGAATTAGCTAGTATTGTCAGTTGTGTATCATTTTGGTGCATATTTTGCAGTGATTTGTCTCCTGGCAATGCCCTTGAGATGGTGGACCTAGGGGAACGCTATGAAGCTACCAGGAATCTAAAGGAGGGTTCTGTCGGGAGGGGGGTCGTCAAACACCAGAAATCTCCACCCCAGGCCCGGAGATTTGAGCCAATAAAACCCGTCCGGGATGTACCCATGGCGGACCTGGCTCCGAAAATCTGCTGGCGGTGTCAGGAGCCTTTCCATGTAAGGGCTGACTGTCCCCATTGGGTTGAACCCATGGACACTAACTGTAGCTGACCAGCTAAGACCTGTCCTAGGTTGCTAATACAGCCTATATGGTTATACAGCTATTCCTGCCAATAACCTTAATACAGTTCCTATGTTTGTGTGTTAAAGACAAAAGCAGGGTTATTTACAGTGACTTCATGATTGGATGTCATATAACTGTTAAATATATTGTGTTCACAGAAGCAGAAAAGATAATATGCCTTTAAGATTCATCATATGAATGTGAAGAAAGCTCAATGACACAGCAGCAACAACAGAAAGCATAGCGTTAAACTGGTGTTGGTGGGCAGGAGTCTAGACCAATCGCTGCCAGCCTCACACAGCTCAGGAGTTTTGACCAATTACAGCCAGCCTCACACACAGCTTGTGTAGGAAATTCCCCTAGCAGGAGCTGCTGGAATCATTATTCACCAGAGAGAGAAGCTGAACAGACATTCACTCCACTAAGAGCTGTGTTTTATGGAAGCAGAGAGGCCAAAATAGTTCCATCAATTGCATACAAACGAACTACTGAGCCATACAATCATACAATCCAAACAAATTGCATACAAATGCGAACTGCTCATACCAGATCATAAGCAATTGTATAGAGCAAACTGCAAACCAAGCAGAGCAAGTGAACTATTGGTTAACCTCAGCTATACCTCTTAGAGAGATCATAAAGTGCTTAAATAACTTAAAGTGAGAGTACAGATACTCAAGAGAGAAATATATCCACCATTTTATGTTGAATGACAAGATTGAACAGGGGAACCACCATCTTATGCATACTACCATTTTATGATACTTTATTCAACACGTGTTTTGTACATGGACTATCTGCTGCAGAGGCGGTAGTGTTATATATGAAGAAAGTTTAATTTAATAAAGAAGTTATTTCAAGCATTTGGTGTGCTCTTTAAACCTGTTGTTTCCATAGAACGGCGCTAGAGGAATTACAGAGTAATAGACAGTCTGGTTAGACTAAAAGGTCAGAGATATCAAAATTCTTCTAATGCCACAGCGCAAAAGGCACTTCATAGTGCTGTGCCTGCCACACTAAGTATGGCTACCGTCAGTCGCTATATGCCAGGAGGCTGTGTGCAACAGGTACCCCAGAGTCTCTAGACCACTTGTGCCAGGTGTAAGTGGGAGACACTACAGCGGCAGCTCTGCTGGACTCAGGAAGTCTGGTGACCCTAGTAAGGGCTACCCTGGTGTGGTCCCCTGAGTATTCTGGCCGGAAAGTCGGGCTGATGTGCATACACGGTGACTTAAAAGACTACCCCACCGCGTTGGTGTCTCTAACCACTGTGGCCGGTAGATGGACCCACAAATCTACATTAGGAACTCATAATAGGGAGAGACTTCCCGGGCTTCCCGGCACTGTGACCTGCTATGAGAGTGACTGATACTCATGAGACAGGGGTAACCCTAGCAGAGTGGCCCGGCTCAGGGGGGAGACCAGAACCCTTGGAACCTGAGACCGAAGGGCCAGCGGTAGGGGTGACCGCCACTTCGGTGGAAGAGGGGGAGACAACCCCACTAAGTGTGATGGTAGACGACGTGGAGGACTTGCCGCCAGGTCCTGAATTGGCAGACCTCAATGTCTCCGGTGATATTCCAGTGGGCATCAACACATCTTAGTCATTCTAGACTAAGCAACTCGGTACCCCGAGGCGGTGCCACTGCGACATACCTCGGCCAAACTCATAGCTAAGGAGTTAATAGAGATGTTTTCCCGAGTGGGACTACCTAAATAGGTTCTGACTGACCAAGGGACTCCTTTTATGTCCGAGGTGATGACTGAACTCTGTAAGTTGCTGCACATAAAACAACTATGGATGTCCATTTACCATCCGCAAATGGACGGTCTGGTAGAACGGTTTAACCAAACATTAAAAAATATGTTGAAAAAGGTAGTGTCTAAAGATGGGAAGGACTGGGTTCTCGCCCTTCAAACTACTATATGGCAAAAACCCTCGCTGTTAGGGAGCATATGGAGGCAGCTCAAGCGAGCCTAGAATCAGGTCTATAATCGGCAGGCTCGGGTCCAGATCTTTAACCGGGTGATCGGGTTTTGGTTCTCTTGCCGACAGTGGACAGTAAGTTCCTGACTAGGTGGTAGGGCCCTACGAGGTACTTGAGAAAATTGGAGATGTAAACTACAAGGTACATCAATTTTTTTATTTCAAATATGCTATTATTGTGTTAAAGTGAAATAAATTTTAAAAAAGTGTACATGTTAGGTATCGCCGCGTCCGTAACAACATGCTCGATACAAATATTACATAACCTAACCCCTCAGGTGAACACCGTAAAACAAAAAAATTTAAACAGTGCCAAAAAAGCTATTTTGTCACCTTACATCAGAAAAAGTGCAACACCAAGCGATCAAAAAGGCTTATGCCCCCCAAAATAGCACCAATCAAACCGTCACCTCATCCTGCAAAAAATTAGACTCTACCTAAGACAATCGGTCAAAAACTAAAAAAGCTATGGCTCTCAGACTATGGAGACACTAAAACATCATTTTTTTTGTTTCAAAAATGCTATTATTGTGTAAAACTTAAATAAATAACAAAAAGTGTACATACTAGGTATTTCCACGTTCATAACAATCTGCTTTATAAAACTGTCACATGACCTAATCCCTCAGATAAACGCTGTAAAAATAAATAAATAAAAACTGTTCCAAAACAACCAATTTTCTGGTCACCTTGCCCCATAAAGTGTAATAATGAATGATCGAAAAATCCTATGTATCTAAAAATGGTACCAATAAAAATCTCACCTCTTTCTGACGATCGGCAGAAAAATAAAAAAAATATGGCGTTCAGAAAATGGAGATACAAAATCATTATTTCTTTTTCAAAAATGCTTTATTATGTAAAACTGAAACAAACGAACAAAGAAAGTAGACATATTTGATATCATTGCATCCGTAACAATCTGCTCTATAAAAAACTGTGCCAAAACAGCCATTGTTTGGTTACTTTGACTCACAAAAAAACATAATATTAGAGCAATTAAAAATCATATGTACCCCAAAATAGTACCAATAAAACTGGCACCTTATCCCCTAGTTTCCAAAATGAGGTCACTTTTGGGGAGTTTCTACTGTAAGGGTGCATTAGTGGGGCTTTAAATGGGACATGGCATCTAAAAACCAGTTCAGCAAAATCTGCCTTCCAAAAACCATACGGCGCTCCTTTTCTTCTGCGCCATGCCGTGCGCCCTTACATCAGTTTTACGACCACATGAGGGGTGTTTCTGTAAACTGCAGAATCAGGGTGATAAATATTGAGTTTTGTTTGGCTGTTAACCCTTAATGTGTTAAAGAAAAAAATGTATTAAAATGGAAAATTTGCTAAAAAAGTGAAATTTTGAAATCTCATCTCCATTTTCCTTTAATTCTTGTGGAACACCTAAAGGGTTAACAAATTTTGTAAAATCAGTTTTGAGTAACTTGAGGGGTGTAGTTTCTACAATGAGGTCATTTTTGGGGGGTTTCTACTAGGTAAGCCCCACAAAGTGACTTCATGCCTGAACTGGTACTTAAAAAGTGGGCTTTGGAAATGTTCTGAAAAATTTTAAGAATTGCTTCTAAACTTCTAAGCCTTCTAACGCCCTAAAAAAATAAAATGACATTTACAAAATGATTCCAACATAATGGGGAATGTTAAGTAATACATATTTTATGAGGCATCACTTTCTGTTTTAAAAACAGAGATATTGAAATTTAGAAAATTGCTAATTCTTAAAAATTTTGGGTAAATTTGGGATTTTTTCATAAATAAAGGTGAAATATATTGACTCAAATGTATGACTGTCATGAAGTACAATGTGTCACGAGAAAAAAATCTCAGAATGGCTTAGATAAATAAAAGTGTTCCAAAGCTTTTACCACATAAAGTGACGCATGTCAGATTTGTAAATTTTGACCTGGACACTGGGGCATCAATGACCCTTGGTCATGAAAGGGTTAAACAGGGATCTATTGCCAAAAAAAACCTTTATTCTCTATGGAAATGAGCAATTATAATAACAGCCGCCTGTCTCTATACAGTGGGTGCTGCTCTCACTTCCAGTTATAATCAGGACAATTATTGGGGACAAGGATTGTTCACATTCACGATAACTGCCTGCTCAGTTGGACTACAGCCTTTAGAGTGCTAGGGGGAAAGACAAATCCCAGGAGCCAAGTAAACTAAAGTACAAAAACATTGCCTGACTTTTTAATCTTTTACTAAGGTCTTTTAAAGTGATTAATTTTAGCACACTTTAGTGGTTGTTTTACTGGTCACACAAAGCCCAACACTAAAGACATGACACTTTCATACAATGTAAAGTAGTCAGTGTGCAGCTTGTATAACAGTGTAAATTTGGTGTACCCTCAAAATAACTTAACACACCCATTAATGTCTAATCCGCTGGCAACAAAAGTATGTACACCCCCTAAGTGAAAATGGCCAAATTTTGCCCAATTAGCCATTTTCCCTCCCCTCATGAGACTGATTAGTGTTACAAGGTCTCTGGTGTGAATGGGGAGCAGGTGTGTTAAATTGGTGATATTGCTCTCACACTCTCTCATACTGGTCACTGGAAGTTCAACATGGCACCTCATGGCAAAGAACTCTTTGAGGATCTGAAAAGAAGAATTGTTGATCTACATAAAGATGGTCTAGGCCAGTGATGCCCAACCATTTTTCGTCTGAGGGCCGCACTAGACTTGGTTTAAATTTTGCGGGCCGGAACCAGGTAGCTTTGCCAGAAAGAAATGCAAACGCTGTGAGGGAGCACGTGTGAGCATTACTACTGTGAAGAGGGCACATATCTGGGCATAACTACTGTGAGGAGGGCACATATCTGGGCATAACTACTGTGAGGGGGCACATATCAAGGTATAACTACTGTGAGGAGGGCACATATCAGGGCATAACTACTATGAAGAGGGCACATATCTGGGCATAACTACTGTGAGGGGACACATATCTGGGCATAACTACTATGAGGGGGCATGTGTGAGCATTACGTCTGTGAA
Source organism: Bufo bufo (assembly GCF_905171765.1). NCBI lineage: Eukaryota > Metazoa > Chordata > Amphibia > Anura > Bufonidae > Bufo > Bufo bufo. Next base: position 391,958,446 of record NC_053392.1, read on the forward strand.
GAGGGCACATATCTTGGCATTATTACTGTGAGGGGGCACATATCTGGGCATAACTACTGTGAGGGGGCATGTGTGAGCATTACGTCTGTGAAGAGGGCACATATCTTGGCATTATTACTGTGAGGGGGCTCATATCTGGGCATAACTACTGTGAGGGGGCATGTGTGAGCATTACGTCTGTGAAGAGGGCACATATCTTGGCATTATTACTGTGAGGGGGCATGTGATGATCACACACTGCACTACATACATTACACACATGCATACATCACATACTGCGCTGTCACCTTCTTCTGCAGGTCTACCTTGATGTCTGGTCTTTAGGCTTCAGTCAGATCCTCCACCGTCATGCTTGCGCCGTGTGCCCGACACCACCAGGAGCTGGCCCCTCCTCCTTTCATCTCCCGCCGGCTTCTCCTACAGCAGGGCGCTCTATCGCTCCAGTGCCCGCCCAATCTTAACAATCAGGGGCGTAGCTAGAAATGACTGGGCCCCATAGCAAAAAAATTTATGGGCCCCCCCTCCCGGATCTCCCACCCCCACATACCTATCGGACCTCCCACCCCTTCCAGAGCTCCCACCCAAAAAAAACTCCAGGACCTCCCACCCCAACATCCCCACACCCCTCCCTAGATCCCCCTCAGTGTCGTCCACGGATATCCCCCTCAGTGTCGTCCGCAGATATCCCCCTCAGTGTCGTCCGCAGATATCCCCCTCAGTGTCGTCCGCAGATATCCCCCTCAGTGTCGTCCGCAGATATCCCCCTCAGTGTCGTCCGCAGATATCCCCCTCAGTGTCGTCCGCAGATATCCCCCTCAGTGTCGTCCGCAGATATCCCCCTCAGTGTCGTCCGCAGATATCCCCCTCAGTGTCGTCCGCAGATATCCCCCTCAGTGTCGTCCGCAGATATCCCCCTCAGTGTCGTCCGCAGATATCCCCCTCAGTGTCGTCCGCAGATATCCCCCTCAGTGTCGTCCGCAGATATCCCCCTCAGTGTCGTCCGCAGATATCCCCCTCAGTGTCGTCCGCAGATATCCCCCTCAGTGTCGTCCGCAGATATCCCCCTCAGTGTCGTCCGCAGATATCCCCCTCAGTGTCGTCCGCAGATATCCCCCTCAGTGTCGTCCGCAGATATCCCCCTCAGTGTCGTCCGCAGATATCCCCCTCAGTGTCGTCCGCAGATATCCCCCTCAGTGTCGTCCGCAGATATCCCCCTCAGTGTCGTCCGCAGATATCCCCCTCAGTGTCGTCCGCAGATATCCCCCTCAGTGTCGTCCGCAGATATCCCCCTCAGTGTCGTCCGCAGATATCCCCCTCAGTGTCGTCCGCAGATATCCCCCTCAGTGTCGTCCGCAGATATCCCCCTCAGTGTCGTCCGCAGATATCCCCCTCAGTGTCGTCCGCAGATATCCCCCTCAGTGTCGTCCGCAGATATCCCCCTCAGTGTCGTCCGCAGATATCCCCCTCAGTGTCGTCCGCAGATATCCCCCTCAGTGTCGTCCGCAGATATCCCCCTCAGTGTCGTCCGCAGATATCCCCCTCAGTGTCGTCCGCAGATATCCCCCTCAGTGTCGTCCGCAGATATCCCCCTCAGTGTCGTCCGCAGATATCCCCCTCAGTGTCGTCCGCAGATATCCCCCCTCAGTGTCGTCCGCAGATATCCCCCCTCAGTGTCGTCCGCAGATATCCCCCCTCAGTGTCGTCCGCAGATATCCCCCCTCAGTGTCGTCCACAGATATCCCCCCTCAGTGTCGTCCACAGATATCCCCCCTCAGTGTCGTCCACAGATATCCCCCCTCAGTGTCGTCCACAGATATCCCCCCTCAGTGTCGTCCACAGATATCCCCCCTCAGTGTCGTCCACAGATATCCCCCCTCAGTGTCGTCCACAGATATCCCCCCTCAGTGTCGTCCACAGATATCCCCCCCTCAGTGTCGTCCACAGATATCCCCCCTCAGTGTCGTCCACAGATATCCCCCCTCAGTGTCGTCCACAGATATCCCCCCTCAGTGTCGTCCACAGATATCCCCCCTCAGTGTCGTCCACAGATATCCCCCCTCAGTGTCGTCCACAGATATCCCCCCTCAGTGTCGTCCACAGATATCCCCCCTCAGTGTCGTCCACAGATATCCCCCCTCAGTGTCGTCCACAGATATCCCCCCTCAGTGTCGTCCACAGATATCCCCCCTCAGTGTCGTCCACAGATATCCCCCCTCAGTGTCGTCCACAGATATCCCCCCTCAGTGTCGTCCACAGATATCCCCCCTCAGTGTCGTCCACAGATATCCCCCCTCAGTGTCGTCCACAGATATCCCCCCTCAGTGTCGTCCACAGATATCCCCCCTCAGTGTCGTCCACAGATATCCCCCCTCAGTGTCGTCCACAGATATCCCCCCTCAGTGTCGTCCACAGATATCCCCCCTCAGTGTCGTCCACAGATATCCCCCCTCAGTGTCGTCCACAGATATCCCCCTCAGTGTCGTCCACAGATATCCCCCTCAGTGTCATCCAGATATCCCCCTCAGTGTCCTCCACAGATATCCCCCTCAGTGTCCTCCACAGATATCCCCCTCAGTGTCCTCCACAGATATCCCCCTCAGTGTCCTCCACAGATATCCCCCCCACCCAGAGCCGCTTCCTAGCTAATTTATTCACTGCACTTGCCTCTGTGAATTTGAAGAGAAGCGCCGTAATCTCGCACAGGCGCACTTGCAGAGGCCAGGAAGACGGTGCATGCGCACTTCGATACATCTGCCAGAGGCAAGTGCAGTGAATGAATTAGCTAAGAGACGGCGCTGGGTGGGGAGATTGCAGGCACAGGCAGCATCGCTTTGCTGCCTGTGCCGTTCGCAGGGCGCCCTGCGCTAGTGCGCTGATAAAGTCCTGTCACTGCGCGGGCTGCATGACACGGCTTTGCGGGCCTCATTTGGCCCGCGGGCCGTAGGTTGGGCATCACTGGTCTAGGCTATAAGAAGATTGCCAACACCCTGAAAATGAGCTGCAGTAATTTGGCCAAGACCATACAGGCCAAGACAGGTTCCACTCAGAACAGGCTTCGCCATGGTCGACCAAAGAAGTTCAGTGCACGTGCTCAGCATCATATCCAGAGGTTGTCTGTTCAAAATAGACGTATGAGTGCTGCAACATTGCTGCAGAGGTTAAAGGGGTGGGAGTCAGTCTGTCAGTGCTCAGACCGTATGCCATACACTGAATCAAATTGGTCCCAGACGGAAGCCTCTTCTAAAGATGATGCACAAGAAAGCCTGCAAAACGTTTGAGGGGTGTACTCACTTTTGTGAGATACTGTACCAATCTAGCAATCCTTATCCTGACACTTGAAAATTAAATAAACAATTGCAAAAAAATTATATTGATCAGATTCATGTTCCTAATACAGACCAATCTACATTATTCAGATTTTTTTCCTCAGCAGCTTTGTATGATGAAATATAAAATGTATTTGAACAAAATAATTTTTAAAACAAACATAGTAACATATTACAGTTGCCAGGAACATTTTTTTCTTGCAGATAGATATGCAATTGGAAAACTATTACTTCCCTTTTGGAAGTGTAGACCTAATCCAATTTATGAAAATACACAGTCGAGTGTATTATGACAACTTTCTCCTCTCAATGTCGACAGTGTGTCGCATATGAAAGAAATTGTGAGCTGGCTTGGTGGGTGTGTATAGGCTGTTTGTACACATATCCCTTGTTGCTGTCAGGGGTAAAATAGGCAATTTATCAGAGTTGTAAAAAGGGATGATTATATATATATATAAGGGCGGCAGTATTTCTGAAACTACGTAGTTGTCAATTGTTTGCATGCTGCTGTGGTGAAAGTGTATCATGAGGACACAAATGGCACCATTGCAAATAATAGACGTGGAAATTGCGGAGCACCACATGCCATTGATGTGTGTGGGGATTCGCTCTGGTAGGCAGGGTAAGCGGACGCAGTACAGAGGCAAAAAAAAACTGTTTGTAAAGCAAAACTTCAGTTTTTATTCACACATAAGGCCAAAACAAAACAACACTTTTCAGTCTTGGTGTTAGTTCACACAAGGGAAAGTCCACAGATCAAAAAATCATTTTGTTTGCAGTTTTATCTCCAACGGTCCACAGCAGGCTTTAGTGGACCTGTTTCCCAGCGTGCGGCTCTCCACCCTCCAGCACGGCACAAAGCCTCAGATCCCAAACAGAGAGACTGACAGCACTCCACTGTCAGAGAGGAGTAATCCACACCCATCTGACACTGCTGGCTGGGTTTGATATAGGCCAGTCAAGACCCGGCCTGGAACGTGGGGAGTAGTCACCCACCAAGCACTTTTGACTACTCCCAGTAAGAGCCATCCCGGTTCAGCTATACAGCCATACTACAATAGCAAAAGTGTCAATCAGCACTAGCTGCCGCTGACACCTGAAATTACGGGCTCTTACTTCACCTAGGCCAGGAACCTTGGTAACACATACCTTCTGTCAACGACGGACCCTTACGCCTTCCTACATGTGAAAGGTGAATGTTGGCTAGTTGGCTACGAAGGTGCACAAGGGTGGACTGACACACTACAGTGGAACAGCTAACTGCCAAAATGAACCAGGGGTCTACCAGATGTGTGTCTACAACAACAGTTCAGTGAACCCTACTGCGTATAGGGCTTGGAAGCAGACGGATGGTCACTGCATCTCTGCTAACAAAGTTGCATTGGCAGAAAGGGCTTCAGTTTTCATGTCAGTATAGGAACTGGACCTCTGCTAATTTGCACAGGGTTGCCTTCTCTGATGAGTCACATTTTCGGCTTCATTGAATGGATGGACGTTGGCGTGTCATGCAAGAAACATCAAAGAACAAACACCCTGCAACAATTGCTGTACGAACAAAAGCTGGTGGTGGCAACATTATGATCTAGAGAATGTTTTGTGACATTCTCTGGGTCTACTCATCCATGTGGAAGGCACTCTCAACCGACTTGGGTATGAATCCATCCTTGCAGATCACGTGCATCCATTCATACTGATTGTCTTCCCTGGGATAGATGGGATCTTTCAGCAAGACAATGTTGAATGCCACACAGCTAGAAATGTCTGAAATTGGTTGGAAGAGCATGACCATGACTTCCAAGTACTAACCTGGCCCCTAATTCCCCAGACTCGAACACAATTGAGCATCTATGGGACCAACTTCATTGTCATGCCCACCCTATAGATCATCCCACACACACCCTCTAACAAATGTGGGATGCACTGCAGTCTACATGGCTCCAGATACCTATGACAACCTACCAGGACGTTACTTAGTCACACCCAGCTTGTCTAGCTGCTGTCCGTGCTGCACAGGCTGGTTACTCTGGATATTAGCTGGTGATCATAATAATGTGACTGCACTGTGTAGAAGTTTATGCCATGCCTGAATAGTGGATTAATAAATCAGCAAGGTTAAAGATTCTTCTAAGCCTTCAGGATTTAGAAAAACCACCTGACTAAATTATTTTAACTTCACTAAAAGGATGGATGAGCGCAAACTGACTAAAATTCTGTCATGAGACTACTGAAAAATAACAGACTTAACTTACAATAATACAGAGTAAAACTAAGTGGCATGAAAGAGTGGAATCACATGTTCCAATGAAGCAGTTCCAAATATCTCCCAATAAGATAAAAGGGGTATAAGGCCTTATTCACACATCCGTGATGACATCTGTGTCAAACTAGTCATTGGTTCATCCGTGAAGATGTCAGTGAAGAATATGTGCTTGCTCCGTGTCATCTGTATGCCACACACAATGTTACATTGAAAATTGATTTTCAGAGCATCTTCTAGCAACGATCTGTGAAACATAGAAAAAAAAACACAGATGCCACCCGTGTTGTGTCAGTGTTTTTAACGGACCCATAGACTATACTGAGCGTGAAGGATTTGTACACATGGACAAAATTATGGTAGTGGGAAATCACAGATGTGAAAATACACACATTAAAATCAATGGGTATATGTGTTGTCCATGGAGAACATGTTGATTACCTGTTACTTCCTCTGATACAACAGTATTGTATAGGAAGTGCCAGACGCATGTCTCCTTCCCGCTGCTCCTTTTCCCCTTCCCCTTAAACATTTTCCCAAAATACAGAGAAACTGCAGCTGCACCTCCCTCCTCCCTGTCTACGTTACCAGTTGATACTTATAATTTCAGAGAGGACCGAGAAGGTTTGTGAATATTTGCAGAGGTCTGCAGGCAAGGAACAAGATACTACTTACCTCTAACAAAGCACAATTTTAATTATTTTAACAGTTTTTAATGTTCACATTAATTGTTGATTACGTTATTACAATAGTGTTATGTGGTAAAAGATTTGTTTCAGGGAGATGGAGCACTGACCTTCTACAACAATATCTTTATAAGTGTGCTCATTCCACAGTGTTTATTGTGCTACATTTTAATTCTGATGACCAGAAACTGTTGCAAGACAGAGATTACAGATCAATTATTACTAAGCTATAATGAATGCTTATGACCTGTCAGGAGTTTAGAGATAAGGGCTACAGATCCATCTGACACAGCAGTTCTTTAACGGATTTAATGTGAAACAGAGAGCCTGCTAATAACCAAATGCACTGAAACTGAGGTGGTAGAAAAACTAAAGAAACTTTTTAAGAATTGATAAAATTCTTTTAAAAATGATTTAAAAATTATTCCTAGCCCAAAATAAGTAAAATGCAATAATAAAAAATGTTTCCCAAAAGGTGTCCATAGCCTTTAAAGGGATTCTCCAGGAATTAAAAAAATGAAAATACTTAAATATTACTTTATTATAAATATATTCCCCATATCTTTCATTAAATGTAATGGCTTGTTTTGTCTAGGAAGTAGAGTTTAGCGGACACCTGGATGTTCGGGTTCGACGAGTTCGGCCAAACTTGAAAAAAAAAGTTTGGGTTCGGGACCCGAACTTGACCCCGAACCCGAACCCCATTGAAGTCATTGGGGACCCGAACTTTTGGGCACTAAAATGGCTCTAAAATAGTCCTGGAAAGGGCTAGAGGGCTGCAAAAGGCTTTAAAATGTGCTTAAAGGGCTTCTGTCACTCCCCAACCCCCAATTTTCATTTTTTGACCTTTTATATTTGTTAATGTAAGCAGATTCCATATATGCCCCTCTTACCTCGGGCTGTGCAGTAATTACAGTAAAAAACGTACTTTTATTATATGTAAATTTCTTCACTACCAGCAAGTTGGGCAGACTTGCTGGTAGCCGCCGCATCCTCTGTTTGAAAAAACGCCCCCTCCTCCACTTGATTGACAGGGCCAGCGAGCGATCTCCTCCTATTGCTGGCCCTGCCTGCAGCCTCAAATCCCGCACCTGCGCCGTACCGGTCGTCATTCGGCGCAGGCGCTCTAAGAGAAGAGATGACTGCTCCTTCCTCAGTGCGCCTGCGCCGATGACCTCAGCCCTACACCCGGAAGAGAAGACCTCTCTTCCGGGTGTAGGGCTGACGTCATTGGCGCAGGTGCACTCAGGAAGGAGCAGCCAAGCGAGCGTCCTTCTCTCAGAGCACCTGCGCCGAATGACGACCGGTACGGCGCAGGCGCGGGATTTGAGGCTGCAGGCAGGGCCAGTGAGAGGAGGAGAGTGCTCGCTGGCCCTGTCAATCAAGTGGAGGAGGGGGCGTTTTTTGAAACAGAGGATGCGGTGGCTACCAACAAGTCCGCCCAACTTGCTGGTAGTGAAGAAATTTACATATAATAAAAGTAAGTTTTTTACTGTAATTACTGCACAGCTCGAGGTAAGAGGGGCATATATGGATTCTGCATACATTGACAAAAATAATAAGTAAAAAACTGAAAATTGGGAGTTGGAGGGTGACAGAAGCCCTTTAAGAGCATGGCAACTGTTCTGCAAACAAATGTGGATAGGGAAATGACTTAAAATAACATAAAATACAGAAAAATTAAAAATAACAATCTGGATCTAGGAGTAGGAGGTTGAGGAGGCGGTGGATGGGTGGACGTGGTGGTGTAGGTTGACGTGGCGGTGTAGGTGGAAGCGGCGGTGAAGGAGGAATAGGTAGCCAACACTGATTTGTGTTATTTTTTATCTTTAAATTGGGGTATCCCTTAAAATATTGGGACATATAACAAAATAAAACAAAGAATAAGTGCACTTGAGTACAAGAATGGATGGTTGAGGCTGGTATAAATGTCTATTCAGCAATGCAGAGCAGGGGTTCATTCACGGCAAAAGAGGGTTCATGTCACCCAGCAATAGAACAGAGGATTTTGAGAGATTTAGGCCCATGTCACCCAGGCACATCAGGGGTTCGTTCACGGCAAAAGGGAGTTCATGTCACCCAGCAATAGAACAGAGGATTTTGAGAGATTTAGGCCCCTGTCACCCAGGCACAGCAGTGGTTCATTTACGGCAAAAGGGGGTTCATGTCACCCAGCAATAGAACAGAGGATTTTGAGAGATTTAGGCCCCTGTCACCCAGGCACAGCAGGGGTTCATTCACGGCAAACGGTGGTTCATGTCACCCAGCAATAGAACAGAGGATTTTGAGAGATTTAGGCCCCTGTCACCCAGGCACAGCAGGGGTTCATTCACGGCAAAAGGGGGTTCATGTCACCCAGCAATAGAACAGAGGATTTTGAGAGATTTAGGCCCCTGTCACCCAGGCACAGCAGGGTTTCATTCATGGCAAAAGGGGGTTCATGTCACCGAGCAATAGAACAGAGGATTTTAAAAGATTTAGGCCCCTGTCACCCAGGCACAGCAGGGGTTAATTCACGGCAAAAGGGGGTTCATGTCACCCAGCAATAGAACAGAGGATTTTGAGAGATTTAGGCCCCTGTCACCCAGGCACAGCAGGGGTTCATTCACTGCAAAAAGGGATTCTTGTCACCCAGCAATAGAACAGACGATTTTGAGAGATTTAGGCCCCTGTCACCCAGGCACAGCAAAAATGGTAAAATGTCACCCGACAATTGAAAATAAGATTTTTTTCAATTTAGGGCACTAAAATAGTCCTTGAAAAGACTAGAGGGATGTAAAAGGCAGTAAAATGTGCTTAAGAGCATGGCAACTACTTTGCAAACAAATGTGGATAGGGAAATAACTTAAAATGAAATAAAATAACTAAAAATTACAAATTATTAACCTGCAACTCAGAGAAGGAGGTGGATATGGAGTCGGAGGTTGAGGAGGCGGTGAATGTGGTGTTGTAGGTGGAGGCAGCAATGGAGGAGGAGGAGGTAGCCAACAATGTTTTTTTTTTGTTTTTTTTTGGGGGGGTAGGTAGCCCCCAAAATATTGGGACAAATGAAAAAAAAGAAAACAAAGAATCATTGCACTTGACTTGAGTACAAGAATGTATGTTTGATGGTGGTATAAATGTCTATTCTGCACAAGGTACAGACAAGTCTTGTGGGAACCAAGCCTGGTTAATTTTAATGAACGCGAGCTTGTCCACGTTGGCTGTGGACAGGCGGCTGCGTCTGTCTGTAATGACGCCTCCTGCCGTGCTAAATACACGTTCAGAGAGTACACTGGCTGCAGGGCAGGCCAGCACCTCCAAGGCATACAGGGCAAGCTCTGGCCATGTGAACAATTTGGAGACCCAGAAGTTGAATGGGGCAGAACCATCAGTCAGTACGTGTAGGCGTGTGCACAGGTACTGTTACACCATGTTGTTCAAATGCTGCCTCCTGCTAACACGCTCCATATCAGCAGTTGGGGCCGGTTGTTGCGGCGAGGTGACAAAGCTTTTCCACCTGTCGGCCATGCTAACCCTGCCTTCTGAGGTGCTGGCGCTGACACAGCTGCGTTGGCAACCTCTTCCTCCTCCCCTGCCTTCGCCTTGTGCTTCCACTTGTCCCCTGGCGTCAGTCGGGAATGCTCGCGAGCTTGAGGCCCACTGGCAGCAATCAATCGTCGGTCTGTTGTTCTATACCCCGCCACAACTCCTGCGTGGTGTGGGGCCTGTTCCCCAAACACATCAGTTTCAGAACGGCCTGCTGACGTTTACCCCTGGCTGTGCTGAAGTTGGTGGTGAAGGTCTGTCGCTGACCGGATGAGGAGGTGGTAGAAGAGGAGGAGGAAGCCGAGTAGGAAGAGGAGGCAACAGGAGGCAAAGAATGATGCCCTGCAATCCTTGGCGGCGGAAGGACGTGCGCCAAACAGCTCTCCGCCTGGGGCCCAGCCGCCACTACATTTACCCAGTGTGCAGTTAGGGAGATATAGCGTCCCTGGCCGTGCTTACTGGTCCACTTATCTGTGGTTAGGTGGACCTTGCCACAGATGGCGTTCGCCAGTGCACACTTGATTTTATCCGATACTTGGTTGTGCAGGGAGGGCACTGCTCTCCTGGAGAAGTAGTGGCGGCTGGCAACGACGTACTGTGGGACAGCAAGCGACATGAGCTGTTTGAAGCTGTCCGTCTCCACCAGCCTGAATGACAGCATTTCAAAGGCCAGCAGTTTAGAAATGCTCGCATTCAGGGTGAGGGATCGAGGGTAGCTAGGTGGGAATTTACGCTTTCTCTCAAATGTTTGTGAGATGGAGAGCTGAACGCTTCCATGTGACATGGTGGAGATGCTTGGTGACGGAGGTGGTGTTGTTGGTGGCACATTCTCTGTTTGCTGGGCAGCAGGTGCCAATGTTCCTCCAGAGGCGGAGGAAGAGGCCGAGGCAGCAGCAGAAGAGGGAGCAGGAGCCCTTTCTTGGTTTTGAAGGTGCTTACTCCACTGCAGCCCGTGTCTCGCATGTAGATGCCTGGTCATGCAGGTTGTGCTAAGGTTCAGAATGTTAATGCCTCGCTTCAGGCTCTGATGGCAACGCGTGCAAACCACTTTAGTCTTGTCGTCAGCACATTGTGTGAAGAAGTGCCATGCCAGGGAACTCCTTGAAGCTGCTTTTGGTGTGCTCGGTCCCTGCTGACGGTGGCCAGTAGCAGGCGAACTGTTTTGGCGACGGCTGCTCTGCTTTTGCACCCTGCTCCCTCTTTTTCTACGCTGTTGGCTCAGTCTCACCACTGCCTCTTCCTCTGAACTCTGAAAGTCAGTGGCATGACCTTCATTCCATGTGGGGTCTAGGACCTCATCGTTTCCTGCATCGTCTTCCACCCAGTCTTCCTCCCTGACCTCCTTTTTAGTCTGCACACTGCAGAAAGATGCAGCAGTTGGCACCTGTGTTTCGTCATCATCAGAGACCTGTTGAGGTGGTATTCCCATGTCCTTATCAGGAAAGATAAGTGGTTGTGTGTCAGTGCATTCTATGTCTTCAACCCCTGGGGAAGGGCTAGTTGGATGCCCTTGGGAAACCCTGCCAGCAAAGTCTTCAAACAGCATAAGAGACTGCTGCATGACTTGAGGCTCAGAGAGGTTCCCCGATATGCACGGGATGATGTGACAGACTGATGGGCATGGGTTTCAGGCGCCACCTGTGCGCTTTCTGCAGAAGACTGGGTGGGAGATAATGTGAACGTGCTGGATCCACTGTCGGCCACCCAATTGACTAGCGCCTGTACTTGCTCATCCTTAGAACGGCATAAGGCCCGACCAAATATCGCTGTAGATTCTGGCGGCTACTGGGACCTGAGGTAGTAGGTTCAGTAGGACGTAAAGCTGTGGCAGAATGGCCACATCCTTTCCCTGCACCAGAGGCTCCACCAACACAACCACCACGACCATGACCGCGTCCTTTATTAGAAGTTTGCCTCATAGTTAGCGTTCACCAAGAAAAGTAAAAAGTGGTTAAGTGTGTTGAAAATAATTAACTGCCAATAAAAACCCTGATGTAGGGTATTGCACTCTTTTTTTAACTCTATATGACAGCGGTATTTGTGGCCTAAATTTCAGTCACTTATACACGTGTAATCGCAGATGTGCAGTATATCAGAGGCTTTTTTGACCCCAGTATGCCAAAGCCGTATTTCTGGCCTAAATGTGACAATCACTTATGCATGTGTAATCCCAGATGTGCAGTATATCAGAGGGTTTTTTCAGCCCAGTATGCCAAAGCCGTATTTCTGGCCTAAATGTGACAATCACTTATGCACGTGTAATCCCAGATGTGCAGTATATCAGAGGGTTTTTTCACCCCAGTAAGCACAAAGCCGTATTTCTGGCCTAAATGTGACAATCATTTATGCACGTGTAATCCCAGATGTGCAGTATATCAGAGGGTTTTTTCAGCCCAGTATGCCAAAGCCGTATTTCTGGCCTAAATGTGACAATCACTTATGCATGTGTAATCCCAGATGTGCAGTATATCAGAGGGTTTTTTCACCCCAGTAAGCACAAAGCCGTATTTCTGGCCTAAATGTGACAATCACTTATGCACGTGTAATCCCAGATGTGCAGTATATCAGAGGCTTTTTTCACCCCAATATGCCAAAGCCGTATTTCTTGCCTAAATGTGACAATCACTTATGCAAGTGTAATCCCAGATGTGCAGTATATCAGAGAGTTTTTTCACCCCAGTATGCCAAAGCCGTATTTCTGGCCTAAATGTGACACTCACTTATGCACGTCTAATCCCAGATGTGCACTATAAGAAACAGATGTATTTTTTTTTACCCCAGTAAGCAAAAAGCTGTATTTCTGGACTTGCAGACATGCAGATAGCCTGTGCTGGTGCACTATCGTTGCATAAAATGGCTGCCAATTATGTATTGATATTGAGTAACTGAAGAAAAAAAAGTTCGTTTTTAGTAGTAGTTGGCTCAGGGCAGGCTTAAAAAAATTGTGCACTGCACCCACAAAACACATTTGCTGTAGATCGCTGAGTAAAGAAGCAGTTCTGAATCTTCATAAGATTTCTCCCTGATCTCTCCCTCACAGCAGCTGCAGCCTCTCCATACACTAATCCGAGCAGAGTGACGGGCGGCGCTATGTGACTCCAGATTAAATAGAGGCTAGGTCACATTCTGCAGTTGGCCAATCACAGCCATGCCAATAGTAGGCATGGCTGTGATGGCCTTTTGGGGCAAGTAGTATGACGCTTGTTGATTGGCTGCTTTGCAGCCTTTCAAAAAGCGCCAAAAAAAACGCCGAACACCGAACCCGAACCCGAACTGTTACGTAAATGTTCGGTTTCGGGTCCAGGTGCCGAAAACACTAAAGTCCGGTACGAACCCAAACTTTACAGTTCGGGTTCGCTCAACTCTACTAGGGAGCAATCATAAGGAGAAATAAAATGACCGCTATCCTATAAGTACACAGAAAGCCTGTCATAATCACACAGCAGGACAAGTTATTTCACAACACTGAGCTAAAGAGCTGCCCCATACCTTTAAAAATAAATTTGTTACGTGTATAAAATACAGATGGTGAGTGCCTGCTAATCAATTTATACTAGTACACTACGAAGGGATTAGGTGAATCACTCATAGCAGAGCACCATCGCCACAGTGATAAGAGAGGTGAGCCACTATATACTAAAGTCTATCATTTAATCCGAGTGCCAAAAACAGCCGAGCAAGAGAGCTAGGCTGTTTCCAGAAGTCCCATAGCAGTGAATGGAGAGCAAGCTGCACGTACACAGCCAGCTCTCTATTCACCGCTATGGGACTGCTGGAAGTAGCCAAGCCATCACTCAGCTATTTTCAGAACTAACATAGGGTGGCCTCGCATGCATCGCAGTTCTCCCTCACTTCAGGAGAGCTGGTCCGAGAGGTGAGACCCACACCTATCTGACACTGATCACATATCCCATTAATATGCCATCAATATCCCTTTAACCTTTCTGCATGCGGTGGTATCATCGGCACTGGCACTCTACATGTAAGGGCATACAGGTATGCCGTGAAGAGGCAATGCATTCTTTCAGGTGGGGCTTGCTCCTAAACCAGGCTGTCACTTACAGTGTCAGGTAAAAATAATCTCTTCACTGCAATAAAACAGAATATTCTGGGGAGGATTCATGTGTTCTACATAATCTAGCGAGTAATACTTCTTTCCTGTCTGCTACACAGTCTTCCAAAAAGAAATGGATCCGAGCATTTCCCCATACAAAATAAATAATTTTACAGCTTTCATTCACATACCTTACAACTTTGGGACAATTTTTTTTATCATTGCCTTTTACTCATTTTAGGCTAAAATAATTTTTTCAATTCGTCTTTATTAAAAATTTACAGCAGTTTTTGTGATACATGTGGTTAAAAAATCAGTCTATTTGCAGACTATCGTTCCTGAGTTTTTCAGATGATGGCTAATGGGAGCCTATAGCTCTAATTTCCTGACTTCATAAACATGCATTCAAAACATATTCTTATCAGTCTCATAAGAGTTTAGCTATAGGCTAGGGCTACATTGTGATAATAAGTAATGACACAAAAAGGGCACAATTAAGGCTACTTTCACACCTGCGTTCAGGTGTCCGCTCGTGAGCTCCGTTTGAAGGGGCTCACGAGCGGTCCTGAACGCAGCCGTCCGGCCCCAATGCATTCTCAGTGGAGGCGGATCCACTGAGAATGCATCCGCCTGCCAGCGCTCAGCCTCCGCTCCGCTCAGTGAGCGGACACCTGAACGCTGCTTGCAGCGTTCGGGTGTCCGCCTGGCCGTGCGGAGGCGAGCGGATCCGTCCAGACTTACAATGTAAGTCAATGGGGACGGATCCGCTTGAAGATGACACCATATGGCTCAATCTTCAAGCGGATCCGTCCCCCATTGACTTTCAATGTAAAGTCTGAACAGATCCGCTCAGGCTACTTTCAGACTTAGAAAATTTTCTAAGTTATAATGCAGACGGATCCGTTCTGAACGGATGCGAACGTCTGCATTATAGGAGCGGATCCGTCTGATGAAACATCAGATGGATCCGCTCCGAACGCTAGTGTGAAAGTAGCCTAAGCCTCATGCAAAACGAGGATCCGCAAAAAACGGAAGCCGCCCCTCTGCCCGTTTGCTGAACGGAACTGGCAGCCCATTGTAGAAATGCCTATTCTTGTCCGCCAAACGGACAAGAATAGGACATACTATATATTTTTTGCGGGGCCACGGAATGGTGCAACGGATGCAGACAGCACACTGAGTGCTGTCTGCATCTTTTGCGGCCCCATTAAAGTGAATGGGTCCATCCCGAGCCGCAAAAAATGCGGCTTGGATGCGGACCACGACAACGGTCGTGTGCATGAGGCCTTACACTGCGACATGTGTTGCACTACATATTTTATAATGATAGTCAATATATGTTGTAACTGCGACATGACACTCGCACAAAAATCCAACTTGTATGGATTTATTGCGACTGTTGTAACCTACTTGCTACATGACGCAGTGCGACACCATTGACTAACATTATAAAAATGTCACATGACATTTCTACGACAAGAAGTCGCGAGACACATGTCGCCGTGTAGCCCTAGCCTTATGTGTTTACGAGGCTAGGGGATCAGAGATGAGACCCCCAAATGTGTCCATAGCCTTTATTAACATACCAGGTATAATTTCAGGCATGCATGTGGTTTTAGAAATAATATGAAAATCATGTGGTTCAAAAAACTGTGAAAATGTAACTTGGGGCAGATTTGTTTGTGACTGTCCCATTCATCTGAAATAGACATGCAGAAATTTCCCATGCTTGCAGCCCTTTAAATCCCATTTAGATTAATGGAATGGATTTCAGTGGCAGAAATTCCTGCAACAAATCTTCTGCTTGGGAATGCTCCCTAAAAGTACCGTATGATAAGTATAAGAGGCTGCTAATGGAGAGTGCAGTGAGCGTATACTAAAGAATCTGAAAAAGTTCATGTACTTCCAACAGCAGGAAAACTGTTAGCAAAAATATTATTTTAAAATAAAGTTTGATGACACACAGCAAGTACTGAAGAAGCTAGATGCCTTACGTTAAGAAATTCATATTCAAGGACTCAAAGCCAAGAAACAATACTGTGTACGTTAAATATTAATTACAAATGTGTGCACATAGGAAGTATTACTTGTTAGATATACGGTATACTTGGACCTATTAGGAAACATAGCCTGAGGGACTGCTGCACTATACATTTCCTAAAAGGATTAATATTGAAAAAAAGAATTTAATATCATACACTCTATCCACTGTAGTTAATATTTGATGGTGCAAGTTGAAAATGACATATTAAATAAGATATGATGGGACACATACACAGTCTTATGGTATGAGACATATAATGGAGTATATAGCAAATTCTTTGGTAGCATTCAACCTCACCCAATTTCTCTCTAGCTAGAAAGAGAAACAACCCTGCCGAGTGTAGTATAACAGAAATAACAGAAAATAGGTGTACTCACTTGAGTTTTGTTGTTTAAAATTCCATCATAGCTTCCTCTGCGTGCCTTGTTCCTAGGGTGTGACATGGCAAGTCCAAGTCGGTAAAGAGCTTGCTTTACAAACACATGCCTAAGCTGAAACTGAATAGCTGAGCCACTTGACTAACCATTACAATCCTATATACAAACCCACAAAGGAGGGGCTATGCTCTGGTCTGACGGTCTTGAACAGCTGAGACCTGAGATGAAACATCCCTCTAGTACTCCTGATAAAACACTGCTCAAACTAATTAAGGGAACACTTAAATCACACATCGGTTCTCGATGAAAGAAATATTCAAGTTGAAAATCTTTACTGATTTAAATTGTGTCATTTGTTGAGAACTAAGTAAAGTGTCAATGTAATCATCAACCAATTGGGGGATAGATTACAAATCACCCCGAAAATCAAACAATTCAAATCACAGGCAAATTCAATTTGCATGCATTTCATCACAAAATAATGAGTAGTGTGTATGGCCCGCACATGCCTATATGCACTTCCGACATTTGCCATGCGGATGGTTTCCTGGAGGATATCCTCCCAGACCTTGAACATGGCACCAATGATATCCCTGAAAGTCTGTGGTGCTACTTGGCACCATACAGAATGTCCCAGAGGACTGGGGAATGTAAGAGCAAATCAGTGGCGTCAATGCCTTCATCATTCAGGAACTGCATACACACTCTGGCCACTTGGGGTTCGGCACTGTCCTGCACCAAGAGGAACCCAATGCCTGCTGTACCAACATAAGGTCTGACAATGGCTCTGAGAATTTCATCCTGGCACCAGCAGTCAGGGTACTGTTGGTTATCACATGAAGGTTTATGTGAACCTCCAAGAATATGCCTCCCTAGACCATCATTGACCCACCACCAAATCAGTAATGCTGAATGATGTTGCAGGCAGCATAACATTCACCATCTTCAGACACCAATAGTGGACCTGCTAATTCTGGTGTTCTCTGGAATATGCCAATCAAGCTGTTTGGTGCTGGACTGTGAGCACAAACATAAAATGCTCATGCCACCCTTAAAGATCAGTAGTTTGCTGAAGGTCACTTTGCAGGGCTCTGGCCAGTGTTTCTCTAATTTTTCCTCGCAGAAAAAAAAGCAGATACTGATGCCCAGTCCTGTTCAGCATTCTTGGTGTAATAGCCCATTTTGCCCTTTTTTTTTTTTTTTTATTGAACAATTCATCTGCCAGGATGATAGGCAGTAGCCTCCTGTTAATTAGAATAATTCTGTCAGTCACAAAATCAGTTGTACAGTCAGTGGTGTAACTAGAGTCCTATGGGCTACAGAGCAAACTTTGCCCAATGCCCCACCATGTATTATACAGTACACAACAATATTATGCTTCCCTTCATATTTCCCTATCCCCTTCATGTACGATTCTTTTACATCTGGATTGTGCTGCAGATTTCACTATATATTTTGAAAGGAATAGTTCAGCAGTGAAAATCTGCCTCTTTTTTGCGACAAAGTTGGGAGGGGGGTTATATAAGTACTACTCCAGTTTTCGGAAGTAGAAAATCACAAATTTTGGAGCAAGTCCAGTTTTGCCTCAAAGTGTGCAGTTTTCTGACATCCATGGCTTTTAATAATTCTGATGCACCATTTGCCACTGAGTTGTTTTTTTAATAAGACTGGCATCAGAAACAAGATTAATTGTTAGAAAACACAGTTAAGCGCCTGGAAATTAGTTTCTAACTCTGCCATGAGTGAATGAGTGAAGTGTTTTCAAAATATGATACTAATTTACATAATGTATATTATTTAAAATTAGGGGTAACATTTAGATTCATCCAATCCCCAAATATTCCCATAAAGCAGAATGACCAAACTGGTGGTGGTTAAATTGAATTCTCTATAATTACCCCAGAATATCACAATATCACTAGAATAAGCAGAACCGAACTATGAACAACATTTTTCATGGGATAACCCCTTTAAAAGAATTTCAGAATCTTTGCTTCATGTCCCTTTGTTGTTTATAAAAGTGGTTGCCATTGGTAACACCCACCCATGGCAATGCCATTTGCTGATTGTAGACCTCTTTTTCTTTCAAAAATGATTTTTATTAGAATTTTGCAATGTAATCTTACATTTAAAACATTGAAATATGTTTATGTAAATACAAGCAATAAAGAATAATTTTTGCAAACGTTTCCAGTTACATCAAAGTATTGGTAGTATTGACGTAGACCTCTTTTTCTATCCTCTCTGAAATGCTTGGTGCATGCTTGCCCCTCTGCACATCCACAAAAGCTGTACTTCTTTCCATTACTGCACATATTGAAGTCTGTCATCATATGAGCATTATGCATAATCCGCCAAAAGTTTAGAGATCCAGAGCAGAAATTGGTAACTCACTGTCACGGTAGATAAGATAAGGGAAGGAAACAAAACACGACAAGGCAAACAAAACTACTGACTAGGCCCCAAATGCTAGGGAACAAAGGGATGAACTCTGTAGAGGAAAGGGTGATATTTGAATATATACAGTGGGGGAAATAATTATTTGACCCCTCACTGATTTTGTAAGTTTGTCCAATGACAAAGAAATGAAAAGTCTCAGAACAGTATCATTTCAATGGTAGGTTTATTGTAACAGTGGCAGATAGCACATCAAAAGGAAAATCGAAAAAATAACTTTAAATAAAAGATAGCAACTGATTTGCATTTCATTGAGTGAAATAAGTATTTGAACCCCTACCAACCATTAAGAGTTCTGGCTCCCACAGAGTGGTTAGACACTTCTACTCAATTAGTCACCCTCATTAAGGACACCTGTCTTAACTAGTCACCTGTATAAAAGACACCTGTCCACAGAATCAATCAATCAAGCAGACTCCAAACTCTCCAACATGGGAAAGACCAAAGAGCTGTCCAAGGATGTCAGAGACAAAATTGTAGACCTGCACAAGGCTGGAATGGGCTACAAAACCATTAGCAAGAAGCTGGGAGAGAAGGTGACAACTGTTGGTGCGATTGTTCGAAAATGGAAGGAGCACAAAATGACCATCAATCGACCTCGCTCTGGGGCTCCACGCAAGATCTCACCTCGTGGGGTGTCAATGGTTCTGAGAAAGGTGAAAAAGCATCCTAGAACTACACGGGAGGAGTTAGTTAATGACCTCAAATTAGCAGGGACCACAGTCACCAAGAAAACCATTGGAAACACATTACACCGCAATGGATTAAAATCCTGCAGGGCTCGCAAGGTCCCCCTGCTCAGGAAGGCACATGTGCAGGCCCGTCTGAAGTTTGCCAATGAACACCTGAATGATTCAGAGAGTGACTGGGAGAAGGTGCTGTGGTCTGATGAGACCAAAATAGAGCTCTTTGGCATTAACTCAACTCGCTGTGTTTGGAGGAAGAAAAATGCTGCCTATGACCCCCAAAACACCGTCCCCACCGTCAAGCATGGGGGTGGAAACATTTTGCTTTGGGGGTGTTTTTCTGCTAAGGGCACAGGACAACTTATTCGCATAAACGGGAAAATGGACGGAGCCATGTATCGTGAAATCCTGAGCGACAACCTCCTTCCCTCTGCCAGGAAACTGAAAATGGGTCGTGGATGGGTGTTCCAGCACGACAATGACCCAAAACATACAGCAAAGGCAACAAAGGAGTGGCTCAAGAAGAAGCACATTAAGGTCATGGAGTGGCCTAGTCAGTCTCCGGACCTTAATCCAATCGAAAACCTATGGAGGGAGCTCAAGCTCAGAGTTGCACAGAGACAGCCTCGAAACCTTAGGGATTTAGAGATGATCTGCAAAGAGGAGTGGACCAACATTCCTCCTAAAATGTGCGCAAACTTGGTCATCAATTACAAGAAACGTTTGACCTCTGTGCTTGCAAACCAGGGTTTTTCCACCAAGTATTAAGTCTTTTTTTGTTAGAGGGTTCAAATACTTATTTCACTCAATGAAATGCAAATCAGTTGCTATCTTTTATTTAAAGTTATTTTTTCGATTTTCCTTTTGATGTGCTATCTGCCACTGTTACAATAAACCTACCATTGAAATGATACTGTTCTGAGACTTTTCATTTATTTGTCATTGGACAAACTTACAAAATCAGTGAGGGGTCAAATAATTATTTCCCCCACTGTATATATATATACACTAACCTAAAGAATTATTAGGAACACCATACTAATACGGTGTTGGACCCCCTTTTGCCTTCAGAACTGCCTTAATTCTACGTGGCATTGATTCAACAAGGTGCTGATAGCATTCTTTAGAAATGTTGGCCCATATTGATAGGCTAGAATCTTGCAGTTGATGGAGATTTGAGGGATGCACATCCAGGGCACGAAGCTCCCGTTCCACCATATCCCAAAGATGCCCTATTGGGTTGAGATCTGGTGACTGTGGGGGCCATTTTAGTACAGTGAACTCATTGTCATGTTTAAGAAAACCAATTTGAAATGATTCGAGCTTTGTGACATGGTGCATTATCCTGCTGGAAGTAGCCATCAGAGGATGGATACATGTTCTCATTCTGTTTACGCCAAATTTGGACTCTACCATTTGAATGTCTCAACAGAAATCGAGACTCATCAGACCAGGCAACATTTTTCCAGTCTTCAACAGTCCAATTTTGGTGAGCTCGTGCAAATTGTAGCCTTTTTTTCCTATTTGTAGTGGAGATGAGTGGTACCCGGTGGGGTCTTCTGCTGTTGTAGCCCATCCGCCTCAAGGTTGTGCGTGTTGTGGCTTCACAAATGCTTTGCTGCATACCTCGGTTGTAACGAGTGGTTATTTCAGTCAACGTTGCTCTTCTATCAGCTTGAATCAGTCAGCCCATTCTCCTCTGATCTCTAGCATCCACAAGGCATTTTTGCCCACAGGACTGCCGCATACTGGATGTTTTTCTCTTTTCACACCATTTTTTGTAAACCCTAGAAATGGTTGTGCGTGAAAATCCCAGTAACTGAGCAGATTGTGAAATACTCAGACCGGCCCGTCTGGCACCAACAACCATGCCACGCTCAAAATTGCTTAAATCACCTTTCTTTTCCATTCTGACATTCAGTTTGGAGTTCAGGAGATTGTCTTGACCAGGACCACACCCCTAAATGCATTGAAGCAACTGCCATGTGATTGGTTGACTAGATAATTGCATTAATGAGAAATAGAACAGGTGTTCCTAATAATTCTTTAGGTGAGTGTATATTGGCCCTGTATGGCCAGTGGACACATATGGGTCCCCTGTATGCGGGCCCAGTATATGGATCTATTTAGGTTGTGTGTATGTCTATACATGTATACCTAAGTGCCCCCAGGTTGTGTGGGTATATATGTATATATATACTGATATGATCCCCAGGTTGTGTAATGTATATATGTGTATATATATATATATCAGCCTAGTTCTGTTTAGGGATTGTTATGACGTGGGCGTGTGTGGTGCCATGGTGTATCTGGGGGGATGCTCTCATTTACACCGTGGGCAGGAATTCCTTTGATTCCTTTGTCTGTACAGATCCTGAGCTAGCGTCAGGGGGCCAACTAGCAGTTCTGAGTGCATGCATTTCGTCACACGCCCACGATTATGTCATATCCCTGCACCTTGGGTTGAAGAGGGGGGCTGCTTGTGGGCTTATATTAGCCAAGCCAGGACAAAGGCTCTTGCTCTTGGGACTGAACAACAAACAGGGACACACATGGGAGCAGCTACATGAAGGAAGATGGACCAAACGGTTCCCCATGGAGGAAGTTGAGACAAACAAGCTGGCTAAGTAGCAGTAACCTCTGCTCTGCAACCCCCTGTGTTCCACCTGATATTTAACCCCTTGCTGGAAGGATCCTGCCCAGCAGAGTCTGCCTTGATAGCCCCTGCTGCCCTGAACCCCAGCATTCAGCCCAGCATTAACTCCTGAACCCTTGCTGGGCTGATCACCTCCCTTGCTGGGCTGTATTTACCCCTATTTAACCCCTGCAGCAGTAACCCCTTCACTGCTGCTGCCTTATACCCCTACAGCAGTGTGTTAACCCCTTCAGTGCTGCTCCATCCAGAAACCCTTGCATTGTTAACCCTTTCCTTGATTACCCCTGCCCAGTTCCCTTTCCCTGCAGAGCATTCCCTGCCCTGCAGAGCATTAACCCCTGCAATCCCTGCACCCCAGTTAACCCTTGCATTTTTAACCCTTTCCTGGATTACCCCCGCCCAGTTCCCTGTCCCTGCAGAGCATTCCCTGCCCTGCAGAGCATTAACCCCTGCAATCCCTGCACCCCAGTTCTCCTGCATTCCCTGTGTGCAGCCCCAGCATACCCTTGCTGGGCTGTATTAACCCCTGATATCCTGGTCCCCTGCAATAGCCCCACTAACCCTGACCCAGGTAACCCCTGATGTCCAACCCTGAGTTAACCTCTTTATGTCCATCATCCCCTGCACTGTAATTACCCTTACATTGCAGTGATTGTGTGGTTTACAGCCCGGCTTTAACCCTTGCATTGCTGGGCTGTATTAACCCTGTATTCCCTGAACCTATACCCAAGGCTACATCCCTGGCCTGCAAGTATTAACCCTTGCAGTGCCACCATTTACCCTTTGTACCCCGTAGGGACAGTGAGTAGCCAGACGGGTGGGTTGGTATTTATATGTGTATGAGTGTAATGTATAGATAGTGTGTGTGGGGTGGAATTGGGAATTTTGTATTGTGTAGTGTAGTTAGGTTTGTATTGTGTTTAATAATATTGTTTACTGTAGTGTTATTGCTGTACTATGGTGTGTGCGTCTATATGTATATACACTCACCTAAAGAATTATTAGGAACACCTGTTCTATTTCTCATTAATGCAATTATCTAGTCAACCAATCACATGGCAGTTGCTTCAATACATTTAGGGGTGTGGTCCTGGTCAAGACAATCTCCTGAACTCCAAACTGAATGTCAGAATGGAAAAGAAAGGTGATTTAAGCAATTTTGAGCGTGGCATGGTTGTTGGTGCCAGACGGGCCGATCTGAGTATTTCACAATCTGCTCAGTTACTGGGATTTTCACGCACAACGATTTCTAGGGTTTACAAAGAATGGTGTGAAAAGGGAAAAACATCCAGTATGCGGCAGTCCTGTGGGCAAAAATGCCTTGTGGATGCTAGAGGTCAGAGGAGAATGGGCCGACTGATTCAAGCTGATAGAAGAGCAACGTTGACTGAAATAACCACTCGTTACAACCGAGGTATGCAGAAAAGCATTTGTGAAGCCACAACACGCACAACCTTGAGGCGGATGGGCTACAACAGCAGAAGACCCCACCGGGTACCACTCATCTCCAATTTGCACGAGCTCACCAAAATTGGACTGTTGAAGACTGGAAAAATGTTGCCTGGTCCGATGAGTCTCGATTTCTGTTGAGACATTCAAATGGTAGAGTCTGAATTTGGTGTAAACAGAATGAGAACATGTATCCATCATGCCTTGTTACCACTGTGCAGTCTGGTGGTGGTGGTGTAATGGTGTGGGGGATGTTTTCTGGGCACACTTTAGGCCCCTTAGTGCCAATTGAGCATCGTTAAAATGCCACGGGCTACCTGAGCATTGTTTCTGACCATGTCCATCCCTTCATGACCACCATGTACCCATCCTCTGATGGCTACTTCCAGCAGGATAATGCACCATGTCACAAAGCTCGAATCATTTCAAATTGGTTTCTTGAACATGACAATGAGTTCACTGTACTAAAATGGCCCCCACAGTCACCAGATCTCAACCCAATAGAGCATCTTTGGGATATGGTGGAACGGGAGCTTCGTGCCCTGGATGTGCATCCCTCAAATCTCCATCAACTGCAAGATGCTATCCTATCAATATGGGCCAACATTTCTAAAGAATGCTATCAGCACCTTGTTGAATCAATGCCACGTAGAATTAAGGCAGTTCTGAAGGCAAAAGGGGGTCCAACACTGTATTAGTATGGTGTTCCTAATAATTCTTTAGGTGAGTGTATATGTATAACCATTGATCTATAAATATATATAGATATAGCATATTATTAGACTTATATAATTGTATTGTTTAATAAATATTATTTATTGTTCATAATACCGTGTATAGTGTTTGTTGTAGCCGCCGTAGTATAGTGGTATTAAATCGCACATAGTTTAGTTCAGTGGAGTGTATAGGCAACAGAGGTAGCTAGTTAGTTAGTCAATTAGTCAATTAGCTAATTAGCTAGAGAGTATTTCTATTTTAGGTATAAATAGGCAGAGTCATCACTAGACGATTCACGCCTATTTATGAATATTAATTATTGGTATTATCCAAAATATCAATAATTAATATTTCCCTTAACAACCTCCTAGCAATCCCTAAAACACTTTCCCTAAGCTGCTATGCCCATGTGCATATCTCGATGGTAGATAAGCACATGCCCACATACCTAGGACTATAACACACTGAACCAAACCCTCAGCTGTAGGGAACAGGGAAAGAGACACCCAGCTCCTTCAACAACCGAAGGAGCTAGCGTTACCCTAGAGGCCTAGTAAAAACAGACACAGAAGGAAAAAGGGAAAAGGACTTATCTAGAGATGTGCTGGAGAAGACGATCCACCAAACTTCCAGAGCTCACACAAGGCAGAACTATAACCCCCAAAGGCTATAGGGAGAGAGAGGAATAAATAGCCTCACCAATTACCTAAACAACAACACCTCGGAGGAGGTGGGATTCAGTTCAAACCCACAACAAAACAAACTGTCAGATCGAGTCACGTGCAGCAACTCTGACATATCTCCTCAGAACACCCACAGGGCAGGGCGTGACACTCACATGGGAGATTAGGCTTTACCAATTTTATACTAATATAAATAGTTCAAAAACGTGAACCCAATTAGTCAGCGCGGGTTCCCATTTTTGAACTATTTATATATCTATATTATAGATAGTTATTTGTGTACCCAGCAGCGACAAAATTGAATCTTGTTGTTCCTGAGGACGGCAGTGCCGGGATCATCTAACTCTTTGTAGTTTGAATACAATTTTATACTAAACATTCTCTCTTTAGAGCATGCAGGGCCATCCAGATATATTCATACTTGCCTCCTTTTAAATCAGCATTTCTAGGGACACCTAATTTATTTTCTATGTAAAGTCCACACATAGGTACAGGCTACACGCTCACAATGGCATATTGTCTCAAGAACAGTGCCAGTAGACTTCACCTATAAAATATACTGTCAGCAAAGTGCCTCCGATAAACAGCATCACCAGGATGTCCCAAAGAAACCACTTCAACAAAGTGCTTCCCTTCAAATGGCCATATAATTGAAAAGTGAAATTCTGACTGCCTAATGCTACCACAGGGGGATCTGACTTCATGCAAATTTACACAGCTCCCATTAACCCCTTGAGGACACAGCCATTTTTCATCTTCCTGACAAAGCCTATGTTTACAAATCTGACGTGTGTCATTTTATGTGGTAATAACTTTGGAATGCTTTTACTTATCCAAGTGATTCTGAGATTGTTTTCTCGTGACACAACGTACTTTAGGATAAAGGTAAATTTGATTAGATATGTTTTACCTTTTATTTATAAAAATCCCAAATTTACAGAAAATTTTGAAAAATTAGCTATTTTCTAAATTTGAATTTCTCTGCTTTCAAGACAGATAGTAATACCTCATAAAATAGTTATTAATTAACATTCCCGGTATGTCTACTTTATGTTTGCATCATTTTTTAAAAGTCATGGAAGGCTTAGATTTTTAGAAGCAAATTTTACAATTTTTAAGGAAATTTCCAAAATCCACTATTTTAAGGACTAAACAGTTTTGAAGTCACTTCGTGGGGCTTAAGTAGTAGAAACCACCCATAAATGACCCAATTTTAGAAACTACACCCCTCAAGTTATTCAAAACTGTTTTTACAAACGTTGTTAACCCTGTACATGTTTCTTAAGAATTAAAGGAAAATGGAGGTGAAATTAAAAATTTTCACCTTTTTTGCAGGTTTTACATTTTAATAGATTTTTTCCTGTAAGACAGCATGGGATAACAGACAAACAAACCTTCAATATTTATTACCCGGATTGTGTGATTTACGGAACCATCATATATGTGGTCGTAAACTGCTGTATGGGCACACCACAGGTCTCAGAAGGAAAGGAGAGGGCAGATTTTGTTGGAATGGTTTTTAGGTGTCATGTTACATTTGAAGGCACACTAAGGAAACCCCTAACTTCCACTAAGTGGAAACCTCCAAAAAGTGACCCCATTTTGGAAACTTCGCCCCCCCCCAAGGAATTTATTGAGGGGTGTACTGACCACTTTGACTCCACATGATTTTAATAGAATTTAGAAACACTTTGCTGTGAAAATGAAAATTTTGATTTCTTCAAATAAAAACTTGTATAAGCTCCTTATTTTTCAAGGGTTAACAGGAGAAAAAGCACCACAAATTTTGTTAAGCATTTTCTTCTGAACACGGCAACACCCCATATGTAGTTGTAAATTGCTGTTTGGGCATACAAAAGGGATCAGAAGAGGAGCGCCAAATGATTTTTGGAGGGCAGAGTTTGGTGGAATGGGTGCTATGTTGCTATTGATCATCCTCGGGACACCAGTACAGCCATTTTCTGAAAACCATACATTTTTGTCATTGAAGGGGAGAGTGTGCACAGCCCTGAGCTCAACCCACACCTCTGTCCCTGCCTACTTGCACGGTCCGCCCTAGGCGACGGTGTACAACTGGACAATGTTACCTAAACTGAGTATGTGCTGGGCCTTAAAGGGAACAATGAAACTGGATAAAATAATAAACAAAGTGACAGGCAGGCGCGGAGGGGTAAATACACTAACAATGCAAATATAAGCAGCGGTCAAAATACAGGACGAAAGATACATATAAAAGAGTACGCAAGGTCAAAACAAGCTGAGGTCAGTACCAGGAGGTCACGTCAGTACAAAGGAATAACTAAATCACAACAAACACAAGCCGAGGTCCGAATGCCAGGAGGTCACGTCAATTCAGAGGAAACAGCAGAAGCGGGGTCAAGGAAACTGAGCAGAGGTCAAGGTACAATGCAAACCAATAAAGAGAACTTGGTAAATGAAAAGACCTTATTCACAGGCAAACTGTGGCCAGCAGGCTGCCTGTTTAAATAGTCCTGGCTGGTGAGTCATCATTATCGGTGCTCGGCACTCCTGCAGCTCGCCTGCTGTCATGGAGACGAGGACTCAGGGTGCTGGCGGTGCTGCGAAGGAAGCGCTTGTCGCCAGCCCCTCGTTACAATTTTATTTTTCTCTCAACTGAGCTTTATTATTGGTTCTATTTTGGTATACATATGACGTTTTGATAACTTTTTATTTAGGGTCTTGGGAAGTGGATAAAAAAAGGCGGCAACTTGTTTTGTTCACCGTGCGGCAAAATGACGTGTTATCTTTATTCAGCTGGTCAGTACAATTACAGAGATACCAATTTTATATAGCTTTTTTACATTTCACCACTTTTACACAAAGCATTTTTGAAACAAAAATCCTGCTTTTCTGTCACCATTTTCTGTCCCCATTTTTTTTTTTTTACTTTTCTGCCGATCGTCTTGTGTGGGTTTTTTTTGTGGGATAAGTTGGTATTTTCATTTATACCATTTTGGGGTACCTAGTACTTTTTATCGCTTGCTATTAAGCTTTTTGTAAGGCAAAGTAACAAAAAATTGCTTATTTTTTTACAGTATTCACCTGAAAGGGTAGACCATTAGATATTTTTATAGAGCCGGTCATTACGGATTCAGTGATACATAATATGTCTATTTTTAAATGTATCTATTTTTTTGTATATGGCTTGATGCGGGGAAAAGGGTGCTTTTTAAACTTTATTTTTAATTGTATATGGCTTGATAAGGGGAAAGGGTGTTTTTTTTTACTTGCAACTTATTTCTTATTTTTTAAAAACACTTTTTTTGAACTTTTTAATTTTTTATTTTTTTTGTTACATTGTGGGACATTAACTTTTTGTTGTTTGATCCCTTGCACACATAGGGGGGAATTTTTCATGAGGGGGAAAAAGTCAGTTTTGCTTGAGTCTGCGTTGGAGTACTTTATGCCATATTTATCAAATGTCTCATGTTACTTGATAAATTAGTCTTATCCTTAAACCTAACACTTTTGTCTAAAGAACTACTCCAGTTTTCTTGCTCCATCCTCCTCCTGGCGTGAGATTGCGACTTTTTTTGCGACTTGTTTCAAAAGGTCTCAATGATAAATCTGGAGTGAAACTCATTAACATAGCTAACCACACCCACCTTTACACATTACGAAACTGGAGTGAGTGGTATAAAAATGCAAAAAGTCGCAAAAGTTTGCGCAAGCGATTGCAAAGCCCTATTTTTCTGACTTTTTAATGACAGAATTCTGGAGTGAAGGTATGATAAATCAGGGTCATAGAGTATTGTACTGAATTTACTGTCAGTGTATTACCCGTGTTATACACTGACAGCCTGCTTATGAGACACAGCCAGGGGGCTGGGTCTCATGGATTCCATAGGAGGCAAGACCCGATGCCTGTGGAAGGCATTGGGCTACATTCCCAGTCGGAGTCCCAGTCGGGGTCGGAGAGGGAACCCCCTACCTCGGCAAACCTGGTGTATGCTGCAGTCAGCACTAACTGACATACAACTGGCATACAAAAGGTTTATGTGCCAGCATCTATGTATTCACTGATGCCGGAGTATACAGCACGTGCACCCACTAGATCGGAGTGCCATACATGTACGGTAGCAGTCAGAAAATCACTTCCTGCTGCGCCGTACATGTATGGCAGATGTCAGGAAGGGGTTAAAATGACTATAAACACACAAGCGGGTAACTTGGATCTCCCAGGTTGAAGACACTGGAGACTACAATACACTTTATGGTTGCTGGACATCATGGTAACACTATATAGACCTTCCTTATAATCTTTTTGATACATGGGTTCTTCATTCAAGGATTGCAGAAGAAAATAGGTGGACACAGATGCAACTTGAAAAAATGGCTTTACTGAACTCACAAGAGGCAACAAGCTTGGTGGTTATGATGCGCTTACAAAAGGCATCTGGCTTGATGAGTACAGGCAATGAGATTAAGGGTTACTATAGTCTCTTATAAGTTTCTTGGTAATCCAACCTCTAAACATGTATCTCTCTACTTGCGGCAAGCTGACTGGTCTACTTTGGCGGACCTAACTGCTCACAGGTCCAATTGACACTTCAGGGTGCATGAGCTAGGAGGTGCAATTCAGCTACCACTTCTCCAGGCTGCCCTTTTGCTGCAGGTGTTGCTGCTTCTTCAGCCCTGTCTAGGCCCCTTGGTGGTGCACCAGCTGACGAATGCCACACTTCCTTACACTCGCTAGCTAACTACCATGCAGTTTGGCTGGTTCTCTCTCCACCAGCTGCAGCATTTTCCAGCTTACTCTCTAGTCTAACTGACTAAGAGGACCACGGAGGCACCTTTACTTATACAATCTTTGTACTACACAACATAAGGATAATTTGGGCATGACCCCTACGCTGATCCTTGACTCCACTAAGTGTCTGTCTCCTAACCCCTCAATGGCCAACATTTCATATGGTGTTTCTCCTTAGTACACAGAATTTTATCACACTAATGCTACATGCACACGACCGAATGTGTTTTGAGGTCCGCAAACTGCAGATGCACAAAAAAAACAGATGACGTCCGTATAGCATCCTTTTTATTTTTTGCGGATCCATTGTAACAATGCCTGTTCTTGTCCACAAAACGGACAAGAATAGGACATGTTCTATTTTTTTTTGCGGGGCTACAGAACGGAGCAACGGATGCGGGCTGCAAACGTGCTGTCCGCATCTTTTGCAGCCCCATTGAAGTGAATGGGTCCGCACACGAGCCGCAAAAAATGCGTCTCGGATGCAGAACCAAACCACGTTTATGTACATGTAGCCTAACAGTGCAGTTTATTTTGCACACAATTGCTGCGCCCACTAACATCTTGTCTAATTGTATATATATCAAACAGGTTTTTTCCCATATTATAGGCTATGTGTGATACAACCACCATACAGTATACCTCCTATACAATATAAAGGGTGTTTAACCCATAGTAGTGCATATAATTATATTATAAGTACAACACAAGTACAAGTAAAGTAGCACATCACATAAGTATTAGATAACAGGTGCATTGCTGGCATATTCCTCAATAATCAGTCACTGAACAGTTGAATAGTTCAACATGGGAGGTACTGCCACTATAACAGGGTCAATTGTAACCCATGACAACTAAACTTAACTGTATAGGACAAATATTTAGTTGATAGAATGATTACTGCCATTGTCAACCCTCTTATATACCAGCATGCCTGTAAATGAACAATTGTATTAAAAAAGTTCAACGTCAGTGAACACATTTTCACTTAAAGTGGTACAAAAACCTTTATGGTTACAAACTTCAGATGAGGCACATCTTATAGACAATATTTTAAAACTAACGAACCAGTATTCAATACATAAAGGTGTTGTCTGGGTTCAGAGTTGAACCCGGTGTGGGGTTTCGCTCTGGTAGATAGGGTAAGCGGGCGCAGTACAGAGGTAAAATACAAGTTGGCCCCGAGGGCTAAAGAAAAACTGCGCAATCTCATAGACGTATATGACGAAGGATTTCTGTGAGATTGCACATCACATGCAATGACTGACTAACCATAAATAGATACTGCGCGGAGCTACTCTTTTTTTCTGTGGTTTTACAAGTGGAGTTTCGGGATTACTCCTGCCAGTACCCTTTTGTGAGGTCCAAAACAGAAAAATACCGGGCTTTTCCTAACCTCTCGATGAGCTCATCCACCCGGGGCATGGGATACGCATCGAATTTGGAAACCTCGTTAAGTTTTCAAAAGTTGTTACAAAACTGCCAATGTCCCGTCCGCCTTGGGTATCAATATTATAGGACTGGCCCACTCACTTTTTGACTCTGCAACATTAGCTGTACCTCCTCTGATATGGCATGTCGCTAAAGCCTCTGGTACCCGGTATGGTTTTGAACGGGCTTTTGCCTGAGGTTCAGTGACAATGTCATGCTGGATTATGGAAGTGCTTCCAGGGAGGTCCGAGAACACATCCGTGTTCCGACTAACGAGCTCCAAGGCCTCCTGAGTCTGTTTAGAGGAGAGGCTATCAGCAATTTCTACTGTGGCAGCTGCCTCTCTTGCATCAGACAGAGGGGCCGGTACCTCTTCTCCTAGAAAACCCGGCCACGGGCTGTCTTCCCCTATCTTTCCACGGTTTGAGTAAATTCACATGGTAAACCTGCTCTGGCTTTCACCGCCCTGCCTGGTGTACCTTGTAGATTACATCTCCAATTTTCTCAAGTACCTTGTAGGGGCCCTGCCACGTAGCTAGGAACTTACTGTCCAAGGTCGGCACGAGAACCAAAACCCGATCACCCGGGTTAAAGATCTGGACCTGAGCCTGCTGATTATAGACCCAACTCTGGGCTCGCAGAGCTGCCTCCATATGCTCCCTAACAAGAGGCAACACTGTCTGTATCCGATCTTGCATCTGGGTAATGTACTCAATGACACTTTTATGTGGAGTGGGTTGTTGTTCCCACGCCTCTTTGGCCACATCCAAGAGACAGCGAGGGTGTCTGCCATATAGCAGATCGAAGGGTGAGAACCCAGGAGAGGCCTGGGGTACCTCTTGCACTGCGAACATGAGATAGGACAGAAGGAGGTCCCAGTCCTTCCCATCTTTAGACACTACCTTTTTCAACATATTTTCTAATGTTTGGTTAAACTGTTCTACCAAACCGTCCATTTGCGGATGGTAAACGGACGTCCGTAGTTGTTTTATGTGCAGAAACTTACAGAGTTCCCTTATCACCTCAGGCATAAAAGAGGTCCCTTGGTTGGTCAGGACCTCTTTTGGTAGTCCTTCTCGGGAAAACATCTCCATTAACTCCTTAGCTATGAATTTGGCCGAGGTATGTCACAGTGGCGCAGCCTCCGGGTACCGAGTGGCGTAGTATAGAATGACTAAGATGTGTTGATGTCCTCTGGCGGAATTCGGTACTGGGCCTATGAGGTCCATAGCTATTCGGTCAAACGGTACTTCGATAATCGGGAGAGGTACTAGGGGACTACGGAAATGTGGCTGGGGGCTAGTTATCTGGCAGGTCGGGCAATACTTACAAAACTCTTCCACTTTTTTGAATATGCTGGGCCAGTAAAACCGCTGTAGAATACGATCCTGAGTTTTCTTCAGCCCCAGGTGACCCCCGAGAACGTGCTGGTGAGCTAGATCTAACACAAGCTTGCGATAAGCCTTGGGGGCCACCAACTGTTCAATATGCTCACCCCGTAGTTGGTTTACACGATACAACATATTCTGATGAACCACAAAACGGGGAAACACTGACCCTGCCTCAGGTTGTTGTGGTTCACCATCTACTATTAACACATTTTACCAGGCATGGGATAGGGTTGGGTCCCGACGTTGGGCGGTGCCAAAATTATTCCCGGAGACATTGAGGTCTGCCAATTCAGGACCCGGCGGCAAGTCCTCCACGTCTCCCACCATCATACTTAGCGGGGTTGTCTCCCCCTCTTTCACTGAAGAGGCGGTCACCCCTACCACTGGCCCTTCGTTCTCAGATTCCAAGGGTTCTGGTCTCCCCCCTGAGCTGGGCCACTCTGCTAGGGTTACCCCTGTCTCATGGGTATCAGTCACTCTCATAGCAGGCCACAGTGCCGGCAAGCCCCGGAAGTCTCTCCCTATTATAAGTTCTTAGTGTAAATTTTGGGCCACTGCCACTTCGTGAGTCCATCTGCCAGCCCCTGTGGATAGAGACACCAGTGCGGTGGGATAGTCTTTTAAGTCTCCATGGATGCACATGACCTCAACTTTCCCGCCAGTATACTCCGCTGACCGTACCAGGGGAGCCCTTACTAAGGACACCAGACTCCCTGAGTCCAACAGAGCCTCTGCTGGAGTGTCTCCTACCTCCACCTGGCACAGGTGTTTTAGAGTTTTTGGGATACCTGCTGCACACAGCTTCCTGGCATATAGAGACTGACAGTAGCCATGGTTAGTATCCATGGGTTCCACCTGATGGGGACAGTCAGCTCTTACATGGCCCGGCTCCTGACACCGCCAGCAGACTATCGGAGCCAGGTCCGTAGAGGGCACACCCCGGGGGGTTTGGTTGGTACAAGTCGCCGGGTCTGGGATGGAGATTTACAGGCTTTGACTGCCCCCCTCCCAAAATAACCCCCTGTAACAGTCTTAGTAGCCTCATAGCGCTCCACCAGGTCCACCATTTCTATGGCGTTGCCAGGAGACACCTGGCCAATCCAGTGCAGGAGAGGGGGTGGCAGAGCCCTCCAGAATATATCAGCCAATAGTCTATGCAGCATAGCCGTGGGACTCAGCACATCAGGCTGTAGCCACTTTTGCAAGAGGTAGAGTAAGTCATAATACTGGGTACTCGCAGGCTCAGCCAGCTTAAACCCCCACTGATGTACCTTCTGGGCCCGGACCAACACATTCACTCCCAGTCTTGCCAAAATATCACCCTTTACTTGTTGGTAGTCGTCCGCTTGATCGTCCGGCAAGTCGAAATACACCCGCTGGGAATCGAATGCCAGGAATGGAGCGATGACCTCAGCCCACTGGTCACGTGATAGCTTTTCCCTGATGGCTACTTTCTCGTACGTCGCCAGGTAGGTTTCAATGTCGTCTACGGGATTCATCTTAGGGATCGCAGCACAGACTGCTTTTCAGGCATCGTGGACGTTCGCGGTTGCTCCTGCTGTCTGGAAAGCCATCACGTGTTGTAGCAGCAACTGGTTAGTCTGCTGCTGCTTATTAGCCTTCACAACAGCCTCCATTTTGTCTTGGGGCACTGGTTGTGATACAGCTAGTTTAATGTACGACATACAACCTGCCTGAAAAATGCAAAAAAACTAAAATATCGGCATTCACGCCAGCCTCACTGCTGTTACCCGCATCCTCCACCAATTGTGGGGTTTCGCTGTGGTAGATAGGGTAAGCGGGCGTAGTACAGAGGCAAAATACAAGTTCATAACTCAAAACGTTAGTGTTTATTCACACTTGAGGCAATTGCACAAAACAGCACGTAACTTTGCAGTCTTGGTGTTAATTCACACACAATGGAAAGTTCTGCCTCCAGTAGTCCACAGCAGGCTTTAGGGGGCCTGTTTCCCCAGCAAGTGGCTCTCAGCCCTCCAGCACGGCACAAAGCTTCAGATCCCCAAAAACAGAGACATCTCTGCTGAGCCCAGCTGCCTATTTAAGGACAGCCAGGTGCTGCCAAAACTAAGACAGGCACTTAAACTCTGGTCCGGTATTTAACCTCACCTCGCTGTCAAACAGCCCAGCCGCACATGCTGGGAGGAAAATACAGGCCTTGCCAGACACAACCCCTCACTGTGTCACACCGGACATAAAGATAAATCATTTCAGAACTTTTTCCACCTTTAATGTGACCTATAAACTGTACAACTCAATTGAAAAACAAACTGAAATCTTTTAGGTAGAGGGAAGAAAAAATATAAAAATAAAATAATATGGTTGCATAAGTGTGCACACTCTTTAATACTTTGTTGAAGCACCTCTTGATTTTATTACAGCACTTAGTCTTTTTGGGTATGAGTCTATCAGCATGGCACATTTTGACTTGGCAAGATTTGCCCACTCTTCTTTGCAAAAACACTTCAAATCTGTCTGATTGCAAGGGCATCTCCTGTGCACAGCTCTCTTTAGATCACCCCACAGATTTTCAATCGTATTCAGGTCTGGGCTCTGGCTTGGCCATTCCAAAACTTTAATCTTCTTCTGGGGAAGCCATCCCTTTGTTGATTTGGATGTATGCTTTGGGTCGTTGGCATGCTGAAAGATGAAGTTCCTCTTCATGTTCAGCTTTCTATCAGAAGCCTGAAGGCTTTGTGCCAATATTGACTGGTATTTGGAACTGTTCAATTCTCTCTATCTTAACTAAGGCCCCAGTTCCAGCTGGAGAAAAGCAGCCCCAAAGCATGATGCTGCCACCACCATGCTTCACTGTTGTTATGGTGTTCTTTTGTTGATGTGCAGTGTTGTTTTTGCGTCAAACATATCTTTTGGAATTATGGCTAAAAAGTTCAACCTTGGTTTCATCAGACCATAACACCTTTTCCCACATGCTTTTGGGAGACTTCAGATGTGTTTTTGCAAAATGTAGCCTGGCTTGGATGTTTTTCTTCCTAAGAAAAGGCATTCGTCTTGCCACTCTACCCAATAGCACAGACATATGTAGAATACGGGAGATTGTTGTCACATGTCCCACACAGCCAGTACTTGCCAGATATTCCTGCAGCTCCTTTAATGTTGCTGTAGGCCTCTTGGTAGCCTCCCAGACCAGTTTTCTTCTCGTCTTTTCATAAATTTTGGAGGGATGTCCAGTTCTTGGTCATGTCACTGTTGTGCCATATTTTCTCCACTTGATGATGACTGTCTTCATTGTGTTCCATGATATATCTAATGCCTTGGAAACTCTTTTGTACCCTTCTCCTGACTTATACCTTTTAACAATGAGATCCCTCAGATGCTTTGGAAGCTCTCTGTGGACCATGACTTTTGCTGTGGGATGCGACTAAGAAAATTTAGGAAAGACCAACTAGAGCAGCTGAACTTTATTTGGGGTTAATCAGAGGCACTTTA
Organism: Bufo bufo; assembly: GCF_905171765.1. Lineage (NCBI taxonomy): Eukaryota > Metazoa > Chordata > Amphibia > Anura > Bufonidae > Bufo > Bufo bufo. Next base: position 391,994,427 of record NC_053392.1, read on the forward strand.
AATGATGGCAGTGTATGCTGACTCCTATTTAACATGATTTTGAATGTGATTGCTTAATTCTGAACACAGCTACATCCCCAGTTATAAGAGGGTGTGCACACTTATGCAACCACATTATTATTATTATTATTTTTTCCTCCACCTAAAAGATTTCAGTTTGTTTTTCAATTGAGTGGTACAGTTTATAGGTCACGTTAAAGGTGGAAAAAGCTCTGAAATTATTTATCTTTGTCTCATTTTTTTACATCACAGAAACCTGACATTTTAACAGGGGTGCGTAGAATTTTTATATACACTGTATCCCCTTCTTCAAACCACTCATCCCTTCTAACATGAGTATCAGAGACTTCCACCTAGCAGTGTTCCCGGTGACGTCACCAGCACTAGAGTAGCACTAAAGCCCCCCCATAAGTGCCAGTGATGTCACCAGGAACACTGCTATGCAAAAGTCTCTGCCTAGCAGTGTAAAAAAATATATAAATAAACAGCCCATGCCCTGCGCCATACAGTGCAGGAAAAGGGAGAGCATCAGAGTGTGAAATACTCCAATGCTCATATCAGAGGGCCTGCCTAGGTGAAAATGGGGATATGTCTGGGGGTTCATCTTTCTCTACCTTGGATTACTGTTATCTGCAAAAGAGCTCTTCTTAGCTAATTTGTGGAAGGGTTGGTATAATCAAGCCATCACTTAGACAAGTACAGCTCTTTTCTGGTTGCCAAAGAGTTGGTCTCTATCACAGTCCCAAACTGGACCCCACTGAGCCTCTTCTGGGTTTGAGTTCAGCACTGCTAAAAGCTCTCTGGCTCCTTCCAGCATGACATCTGTTCCAAATCTCTGTATACTCTCCCAGAGATAACCCCACTTAAACTGAAATATAGTGCTATTTGTCTGTATCTTTTAAAGAAAATTAAAGGGGTTGTCTGGAAATTACCACAATGAAATAATAAAGAATAGTGAAATATTACTTTGTTGTTAATACATTACCAAATACCATTCGTTATTTATAATCGCTCATTTTATCTAGGGAGCAATCATCAGTTTGAAATAAAATGGCCACCATCCTATTGGTATACACAAAACCCATCCTTATCATACAGCAAGAGGGCTACTTTAGACACTGAACTATAGACCTGTTTCAGACCTCCTGCTCTGCCTGTCTCTCAATAATTATAATCCTATATAGAACTGATGAGTTCTTCAACTGAATGTCTGTAGGAGGGAGCTCATGAAGAGACAGCTGAAGAGCAGACAGAGAGGAAAACAACAGTATGTGTCCTGTCCGTCCTCTTTGCATTTCAGTTGTCTCCTCATAAGCTCTATTCTTACAGAAATTGAGCTGAAGATCTTATAATTTGTAGGTAGGACCGTAATTACTGACAGGCAGAGTAGAAAGGAGGATAATGCAAGTCTATATGTCAGTGTTCTGACGTAACCCTTTCTGCTGTGTGTTCAGGACAGGTTTTGTGTGTACTAATAGGATGGTCATTTTATTTTAGACTGATGATTTCCCCTAGACACTATATGGCAATATTTTTACTAATGTATTTATAATGAAGTAATATTTCAGTATTCTCAATCATTTTATAAGTTCCTGGAAAACCTTTTCAGATTAAGGTGGTCGGCCTTTCTTCAACCTAAACTCTAGCCGCCTGACATACATGGACAATATTGATTTAATATGCAACTTCAATGGTAATTTTAGAAGTAACTTCAACAGCTTAATACTAAAAATATGAGCTGATCATCCACCAGCGTCCAATAAATATGTTACCCATCTACATTATTGAAATACACAAATAATGAGTCATTAGAAAGGGAAGAATCTGATTGATCAGAGACGTTCAGAAATGTTTGGTCAATAGTTACAGTTATAAACAAAGCTAGAACTGGAACTGATAGAAGTTACTATGTGTGTTCACCATGTAAAAACCCTAAATAGGGTAACATACATACAAAGTCCGAAAGGCTGAAAAAAAACATCTGTCCATCCAGTTCAGCCTGTTATCCTGCAAGTTGATCCCGAGGTTAGGCAAAAAAAACTTTGAGGTATAAGCCAGTTTTCCTCATTTTAGGGGGAAAAATAGGGTATAAATAGATGATGGGAGAAATCTCTGTACTGACCCCTGATATATTTATACGTGGTTATTCGATCTCCCCTTAGTCATCTTTTTTCTAAAGTGAATAACCCTAATTTTAATAATCTTTCAGGGTACTGTAGTTGCCCCATTCCAGTTATTACTTTAGTTGCCCTCCTCTGAACCCTCTCCAGCTCTGCCATGTCTGTCTTGTTCACAGGAGCCAGAACTATACACAGTACTCCATGTGTGGTCTGACTAGTGATTTGTAAAGTTGTAGGACTATGTTCTTATCACGGGCATCTATGCCTCTTTTCATGCAACCCATTATCTTATTGGCCTTGGCAGCAGCTCCCCGACATTGGTTTCTACAGTTTAGTTTGCTGTCCACTAAAATTCCTATGGGAAATTTACTTTTACATTCTGCATTTCATCTGTCAGTTTATTTTCCTCAGTAAATACAGTGGAGAAAAAAATATTTAATAGCTTTGCTTTCTCCTCATCGCTCTCTGCAACTCCCTCCCCCCTTATGACTCTGTAAAGGGCCGATACCTTCACATTTATAATTTTTACCATTTATATAATTGAAGAAAATTTTAGGGTTAGGCCACATGCACACGACCGTTGTGTGCATCCGTGGCCGTTGTGCCGTTTTCCGCTTTTTTTCGCGGACCCATTGACTTTCAATGGGTCCGTGGAAAAATCGGAAAATGCACCGTTTTGCAGCCGAGACCGTGATCCGTGTATCCTGTCCATCAAAAAAATATGACCTGTCCTATTTTTTTGACGGACAACGGTTCACGGACCCATTCAAGTCAATGGGTCCGTGAAAGAACACGGATGCACACAAGATTGGCATCTGTGTCCGTGATCCGTGGCCGTAGGTTACTTTTATACAGACGGATCCGAAGATCCGTCTGCATAAAAGCTTTTTCAGAGCTGAGTTTTCACTTCGTGAAAACTCAGAACCGACAGTATATTCTAACACAGAGGCGTTCCCATGGTGATGGGGACGCTTCAGGTTAGAATATACTAAAAGAACTGTGTACATGACTGCCCCCTGCTGCCTGGCAGGTGCTGCCAGGCAGCAGGGGGCAGCCTCCCCCCCCCCCTGTAGTTAACACATTGATGGCCAGTGTGGCCGGCCCTCCCCCTCCCTCCCCTGTAGTTAACTCATTGGTGGCCAGTGCGGCCGGCCCCCCTCCCTCCCCTGTAGTTAACTCGTTGGTGGCCAGTGGGCCCCCCTCCCTCCAACCCCTGTAGTTAACTCGTTGGTGGCCAGTGGCCCCCCCTCCCTCCCCTGTAGTTAACTCATTGGTGGCCAGTGCGGCTGGCCCCCCCCTCCCCTGTAGTTAACTCATTGGTGGCCAGTGGGCCCCCCCCCCTCCCCTGTAGTTAACTCATTGGTGTCCAGTGGGCCTTCTCCCCTCCCTCCCCCTCCTAATTAAAATCTCCCCCCTATCATTGGTGACAGCGGAGTGTACCGATCGGAGTCCCAGTTTAATCGCTGGGGCTCCGATCGGTAACCATGGCAACCAGGACGCTACTGCAGTCCCGGTTGCCATGGTTACTTAGCAATTTGTAGAACCATTATACTTACCTGCGAGCTGCGATGTCTGCGTCCGGTCGGGAGCTCCTCCTACTGGTAAGTGACAGGTCCGGCCGGGAGCTCCTCCTACTGGTAAGTGACACATTCGTGTGCATGAGGCCTTAGTTTTACTTTTCTTTGACAATGAATCTCTCTGTCTCCAGTTTGGCCGCTTTTATTTGTCTTTTACATATTCTATTTTTTCCCTTTATAGTTTTTCAATGATTCCTCGTTACCCTCCTTTTTTAGTGCTTTAAATGGTTTCTTTTGTCATTTATTGCTTCCTTTACATTTCTATTTATCCACATTGGGGTTTTTTTGTTCCTCACTTTTTTATTCCCATAAGGTATGTCCCTCTCACGATTGGAGTTTAGGATGCTTTTAAAAATATCCAATTTTGCGGCTGTAATTTTATTTTGGAGGAGATTGTCCCAGTTAGTTAGGTCTCTCTTAGCTGGTCAAATTTAGCTATTTTGAAGTTTGGTATTTTTGTGCCTCCCTGAAGAGACACTATTTTGAATGACAATTGGAAAGTTATTATTGTATGGTCACTATATCCCAGGTGTCCCTCAACCTGCACATCTGTTGTTCTGTCAGTTCCATTGGTTAGTACTAAGTCCAGTATGGCCGTCCCTTTAGTGGGGTCCTGAACCAGTTGGGAAAGGAAGTTGTCTTTGTTTATTGCCAAGAACCTGTTTCCTTTATGAAATCTACAGGTTTCAGTTTCCCAGTCTATATCTGGGTAGTTGAAGTCCTCCATAATAACAACCTCATTATGATTTTCCGCCTCATCTATCTCCTTTAGTAGAAGATTTTCTATGGACTCTGGTGTGTTAGGTGGCTTATAACAAACTCCTATCGGTATGTTATTATTGTTTTTGCCTCCATGTATTTCTACCTACAGTGACTCTACATGTTCACTTCCCTCAATTATATCTTCCCGAAGTGTGGGCTTTAGACAGGACTTTAGACAGGTATTAGTATACATACAATTAAGAAGTTTTTGTATATTTTTTACCCTACACCTTTCCTTATGAACTGTTCTAGTCCCTCCTTCCATTCCTCCCCCAGTTTCATTACCATGTCCAGGCTCTCTATCCACACTATCTTCCCCTCCTATAATGTAATTACTGTACTTTTCCCCCCACTCCCTAGTTTAAGCACCCCACCAACCTTCTAGCCATTAAACACGTGAGAAACTCTCGTTCTTTGTCTGCTTCTATAGGTGCTACTCCCAAACAACTTCACACCAGACTGCTCTTTTTTCTTTTGTATTCAAAGGGTAGTATGAAAAGTAGTGAGATCTTCTCCTAGTCCTGATGGACAATGTATCAACCAGACAACACTGAATTTCAGTGTCAAAGGTGCTTTGGGTATATTCACAATATACAAATATATTATAACATTTTTATGAATGTTACACTTAATTAAAAGACAATAGCATGCATTCACTAATACCCTCTAAAAGTAAGCCAAAGTCTCAAACTGCGCTGATACTGGTGAACCTATAGGTTTTCAGCACCTATTGATTGGCTTAGTTTAATGCAAAATATGCACCAAAATTTTGGCACATTTTTGGCATATGGCACCACATTTAGGCAAAACATCTTTTCGAACGAGTCGAACAAGTCAAAATTGTCTGAAAGTGTCTGAAACACAATAAATAAATGTGTTGCAAAGCATATATACTACTCTTTTTTTTTGTTTTTTTTGCATAAACTGTCCAAAAATTAGGGCACAATTTGACTAATAAATCTCCTCAATGTGTCATCAGAAAATAACCTATTTTTTTAATCTCATTTGTACATTAAACATATTTTTAAGAATTTTTGGTAATCCTATTCTTAATTTTTCAGGTCACAATTGATATAAAAAAATAAAAATACTTTGTTTCTCACTGGTTACTAAACCTAATAATATAATGACAGATACTTTTTCAGTAATCATCATATTATCATCACAGGAAAAATTACATTGAAAGATAAGACATCTGTAAGGAAAACACAAGCTCCACAAGATGTACAATAGGTAATGGACACAGTTTATCTACTCCCCCTCCCTGCCCAATGATTTCAGCACAGGTCACAAAGCATGTCTAGGAAACTTTCCCAAACAAGTGCAGCTCAGGCAGATTGCTTTAACCTCTTAAGGACTTAGAACATACCGGTACGCCCTATTTCCCGAGTCCTTAAGGACTCAGGACGTAACTTTAAATCGCGATTGCGGCGCGGTGGGGGTTAATCGCAACAGGATGTCCGCTGAAATCATTCAGCTGGCATCCTGTCACAACGCCGGGGGGGGTTGCGGTTTGCGGCTTTTACGTTATCCGGCGGGCGGCGGTGCCATCGGGTCCCCATGTGGCTGTAGGGAAAACCCGATGGCATGGAAGGCAGCGCGATGTCTAAGGAAGGCATCGCGCTGCCTTCCAGTGACGAGCATGTGAGATCCAGCCCCCTGGATCTCACAGGCCGGAAGCTGTATGAGTAATGCACACAGTATTACTCATACAGCCAATGCATTCCAATACAGAAGTATTGGAATGCATTGTAAAAGGGATTAGACCCCCAAAAGTTGAAGTCCCAAAGTGGGAAAAAAAATAAAGTAAAGAAAAAGTTGAAAAAATAAAGTTTTCCCCCAAAAAATTTAAAGTTTCAAGTAAAAATAAACAAAAACGTCATTTTCCCCAAATAAAGTAAAAAAAAAAAGTAAAAAAATAAGGGGGGGGGGAAGTATACATATTAGGTATCGCCGCGTCCGTATCGACCGACTCTATAAACATATCACATGACCAAACCCTTCAGATGAACACCGTAAAAAATTTTAAATAGAAACTGTGCTAAATAAACAATTTTTTTGTCACCTTACATCACAAAAAGTACAACAGCAAGCAAACAAAAAGGTGTTTGCCCACCAAAATAGTACCAATCTAACCATCACCTCCTCCCACAAAAATTGAGCCCCTACCTGAGACAATCGCCCAAAAAATAAAATAACTATGGCCTAGAATATGAAGACACTAAAACATAATTATTTTTTTCAAAAATGATATTATTGTGTAAAACTTACATAAATAAAAAAAAGTATACATATTAGATAACGCCGCGTCCGTATCGACCGGCTCTATAAAAATATCACATAACCTAAACACCGTAAAAAATAAAAAAATAAAAACTGTGCTAAATAAACCATTTTTTGTAACCTTACATCACAAAAAGTGTAATAGCAAGCGATCAAAAAGTCATATGCAGCCCAAAATATTGCCAATCAAACTGTCATCTCATCCCGCAAAAAATGAGACCCTACCTAAGATAATCGCCCAAAAACTGAAAAAACTATGGTTCTCAGAATATGGAGACACTAAAACATGATTTTGTTTTTGTTTCAAAAATGATATTATTGTGTAAAACTTACATAAATAAAAAAAAGTATACATAATAGGTATCGCCGCGTCCATATTGACCGGCTCTATAAAAATATCACATGACCTAACCCCTCAGATGAACACTGTAAAAAATAAAAAATTAAAACTGTGCTAAATAAAAAAAAATTGTCACAAAAAGTGTAATAGCAAGCGATCAAAAAGTCATATGCACCCCAAAATAGTGCCAATAAAACCGTCATCTCATCCCGCAAAAATCATACCCTACCCAAAGTAATCGCCCAAAAACAGAAAAAATTTGGGCTCTCAGACTATGGAAACACTAAAACATCTTTTTTTTTGCTTCAAAAATGAAATCATTGTGTAAAACTTACATAAATAAAATAAAAGTATACATATTAGGTATCCCAGCGTCCATAATAACTTGCTCTATAAAAATATCACATGACCTAACCCTTCAGGTGAATACCGTAAAAAATTAAAAATAAAAACGGTGTAAAAAAAGTCATTTTTTGTCACCTTACATCACAAAAAGTGTAATAGCACGCAATCAAAAAGTCACACGCACCCCAAAATAGTGCCAATAAAACCATCATCTCATCCCGCAAAAATCATACCCTACCCAAGGTAATCGCACAAAAACTGAAAAAATTATGGCTCTCAGACTATGGAAACACTATCACACAATCATTGTGTAAAACTTACATAAATAAAAAAAAAGGATACATATTAGGTATCGCCGTATCCGTGACAACCTGGTCTATAAAAATATCACATGATATAACCTGTCAGATGAATTTTGTAAATAACAAAAAATAAAAACGGTGCCAAAACAGCTATTTCTTGTTACCTTGCCTCACAAAAAGTGTAATATAGAGCAACCAAAAATCATATGTACCCTAAACTAGTAGGAACTGCCACCCTATCCCGTAGTTTCTAAAATGGGGTCACTTTTTTGGAGTTTCTACTCTAGGGGTGCATCGGGGGGCTTTAAATGGGACATGGTGTCAAAAAAAACAGTCCAGCAAAATCTGCCTTCCAAAAACCGTATGGCATTCCTTTCCTTCTGCGCCCTGCCGTGTGAGTTTCTACTCTAGGTGTGCATCAGGGGGGCTTCAAATGGGACATGGTGTAAAAAAAAACTGTCCAGCAAAATCTGCCTTCCAAAAACCATATGGCATTCCTTTCCTTCTGCGCCCTGCCATGTGCCCGTACAGCTGTTTACGACCACATATGGGGTGTTTCTGTAAACTACAGAATCAGGGCCATAAATATTGAGTTTTGTTTGGCTGTTAACCCTTGCTTTGTAACTGGAAAAAAAATTATTAAAATTGAAAATCTGCCAAAAAAGCGAAATTTTTTAATTGTATCTCTATTTTCCATTAATTCTTGTGGAACACCTAAAGGGTTAACAACGTTTGTAAAATCAGTTTTGAATACCTTGAGGGGTGTAGTTTCTTAGATGGCATCACTTTTATGGAGTTTCTACTCTAGGGGTGCATCAGGGGGGCTTCAAATGGGACATGGTGTCAAAAAAACCAGTCCAGCAAAACCTGCCTTCCAAAAAACGTATTCCTTTCCTTCTGCGCCCTGCTGTGTGCTTGTACAGCAGTTTACGACCACATATGGGGTGTTTCTGTAAACTACAGAATCAGGGCCATAAATATTGAGTTCGGTTTGGCTGTTAACCCTTGCCTTGTAACTGGAAAAAAATTATTAAAATGGCAAATTTGCCAAAAAAGTTAAATTTTTTAATTGTATCTCTATTTTCCATTAATTCTTGTGCATCACCTAAAGGGTTAACGACGTTTGTAAAAATCAGTTTTGAATACCTTGAGGGGTGTAGTTTATAGAATGGGGCCATTTTTGGGTGGTTTCTATTATGTAAGCCTCGCAAAGTGACTTCAGACCTGAACTGGTTAAGAGCATTTTTGATAAGTGTATTAAGAATTTATTGAATCGATTTTACTTTATTTTTTTTTTTAATTAACCCTATTTCAGGTGCATCCTTTTTCCATTTATGCAATTTTGTACTTTAACCCCCCTTCCTCCTTCCAAAAGCTTACCTTTTTTTTTCCATTAACACAGATGTATGAGGGCGTGTTTTTTGCTGGACAAGTTGGTACAATTTAATATTCTATACAATGTTTTGGGAAGCTGGGGAAAAAAAATGATTAAATGGGTGGAATTGAAAAAAATGCAGATGTGCAATTGTTTTATGGGTTTTATTTTCACGGTTTTCACTGCATAGCAACAATGTTTTAATACATTTTTTTTTTTTAATTTACTTTAGAAAAAAAAAATATTTACATATTTTGACACCCATGACTTTTGATTTTCTTTTTTTGTGTATTGTATAAATTGGGATGATATGATTTTTTTTTTAGTTTTGTTATATGTAAAAAAAAAATTAAACTTTTTTTTTAGTTTTTTAACTAGTCCTTAGTCCCCTTAAGGAATTTGTACATGCGATCATAAGATAGGGCATATCATACCCTATAGTAGATTACTATTGCAGTGTATGGCAAAATCACTTTGTTCCCATTCAGATCTAAACTTGACTATGGCAGGGCTAGGAGCCAACACAAAGTTCCCAGGTGCTACAGTAATCTTGTTGTGTTGGGAGGGGTGTTTGGGCGTTGAAGGTAGACCCTCTCCCCACAAGACTGCTCAGATGCTGTGGTCACAATTTACCATGGCTTCTGAGAAGTTAAATGTCTGATCAAAGTTGACTCTGATCATGGAGGAGGGTGTCTGCTTTGCAAAACAGTTGAGTAAGCCATGTTTAAAGACTCAAATCTCATTCACACACATACAGCGGATGTCGGGAAGGGAGTTAAACATTTTTAATCTTTAATAGAAAATATTTAGGAGTCATTTATAGAATACTTACTGTACGTTACACAATAGAGAATGTTTGCTGACCAATACGGTATGTTCTGCTGTGTGTCCATGAGAAGGTGTTAAGCAGAAGACTTGCTTTAAGTTGCTATTTATAGCATGTTAATATTCAATTAATTGAATTCCATTTCTCTGGTAAGTCAACCATCCTCTTTGAGCAGTTAAAGATTATAAGCCAAAGTGTCCATCACAGACATTTCAAGCTGCAAATTCACCATGATTATATAATGTTCTTTTATTGTGTGCTGCTGTGGATAGACTGGACAGGATAAACATGACCTCCACTTAAACCTATCGCCAACACACGGGTGAAGGAAAGAGGAGGCTTTTCACAGAGGCTGTTATCCCAGAAAGACTGTTAGGCCCCTTTCCCACGGGTGAGTATTCCACATAGGTGCAATGCGTGAGTTGAACGCATTGCACCCGCACTGAATCGTGACCCATTCATTTCTATGGGGCTGTGCACATGAGCTGTGATTTTCACGCATCACTTGTGCATTGCGTGAAAATCGCAGCAAGCTCTATATTCTGCGTTTTTCACGCAACGCAGGCCCCATAGAAGTGAATGGGGCCGTGTGAAAATCGCAAGCATCCGGTGCGATTTTCACGCTTGGTTGCTAGGTGACGATCGGCCTGGGGACCCGATCTGTATTATTTTCCCTTATAACATGGTTATAAGGGAAAATAATAGCATTCTGAATGCAGAATGCAAAGTAAAATAGTGATGGAGGGGTTAAAAATAAAAAAAAATTAACTCACCGAGTCCACTTGATCGCGTAGTTGCGGATCTCTGTCTTTTTCTGTAATGTTGAGCTACCGGCTAAGGACCTGTGGTGACGTCACATCACATGATCCAATCACATGGTCCCTCACCAATGTGATGAACCATGTGATTGGACCATGTGATGAGCACAGTGACGTCATCAAAGGTCCTATTCCTGTGCACAGCAAAGAAGAAGACAGAAGAGATGCCGGCTGCGCGATCAAGTGGATTAAGGTGAGTTAAATTATTTTTTTTAAAAATTTAACCCCTCCAGCCCTATTTTACTAAGCATTCTGTATTAAGAATGCTATTATTTTCCCTTCTAACCATGTTATAAGGGAAAATAATACAATCTACAGAACACCTAACCCAAACCCGAACTTCTGTGAAGAAGTTTGGGTTTGGGTACCCAACATGCCGATTTTTCTCACGCGCATGCAAAACGCATTACAATGTTTTGTACTTGCGTGGAAAAATCGCACATTTTCCCGCAACGCACCCGCATCTTATCCGGGCGAAAAATATGACGCCCGTGTGAAGGAGGCCTTAGGGTACTGATGTCACATCAAGCTCTTTGCGAAATGTGTATAAAGACAAGGCGTTTTGAGACTGGACCAGACCCTTCCTCTGGAAATAAACACTAAGATGTCAATTGTAAATAGTAAGTAAATAAAATGCTATGATGGATACCTGTGCTGGTGGGAAGGCCATGTGGGACATGAGCACAGGATCACCATCTCTAGGTGTACAGATAGATAGCTATCATCCATTTATATCACCAAAACTGCCCTTTTGACCACATCTTTTCATCATTGGTGGCAGTGGTTTACTGCTTTGCTCCTGAATTGGACTGATCAGACTAGGGGATAGCGGAGTGAAACGATCACTATCTTCTGGTGTGTCCCTGTTGTCATGGAGATGAGAGGGGAAAAAAGCCAACAGCGAGCATACAGACTCTTGCTGGGAACAAAACAGAAAGGGACCATTCAATTAAGCACTCAGGAGAATACTATGTGTACTGAACAAGATACACATACAATGCATTCAGAAAGTCTACAGACCCTTTCTCTTTTTTCACATTTTATGTTGCGGTCTTGTTCTAAAATAAAAAACTAATAAAAAATTTTCACCCATCATTCTGCACTCAATACCCCATAATGACAAAGTGAAAACAGAGTGTTAGAAATCTTTGCTAACCTATTGAAAGGGAAAAACTAAAATCTTGTATTGACATAAGTATTCACAGTCTTAGCTCAGTACTCAGTTGAAGCATTTTTGGCAGCAATTGTAATTTATTTTCTCTGGCAAATCTGTTGAGTTATATAAGGATGAGCGAACTGGTTCTACCAGTTTGTGATTCGGTCCGAATTTCTCAAAAAGTTCAGAGTCACATATGACCACTTTTTTGGATGAGAGATAGAGATAGTGTTGCTTGGCATATAATACTCATGCATATTTTTGGTCTTCCTAATGATAGAGGGTACTCCAAGGCCAGTCAACCAAATAAGATAAGTTAACTCTTGGGACATTCCGATTTTTGTTTTTCTAGAGAACTAGCTTACATGTTTCATTGAGAGAGGTGTAAGTTTTGTGGGATGTTGTAATTCTCATGTTTCACTTTCAGTTGAATGTTACTATGGATGTCTCTCTGGTTCATCTCAAGTTGATCTTAAATGATAAAATAAAATTGTTAAAGGTGTTGTCTGTTTCTGCTATGATGTATTCTCAGGTAAATAGGAAGGAGCCGCCCCATTGAAGTGAGACAGCATGAACTATAATTATACCTACTTGCTGCTGCACAGTAAGTAGGTAAGCAATAGGAGCACTGCATTATTTTCACCCAGTGAATTGTAAACATGCTTATGTAGCAAAGTGAGAAAAATAGCTAAGCGAGCCTCACATCTGCTGCAACCTCTTTCACGACAAAAAGCCATTTATCAGAGTAAAGCAGATAAGAATAGCTTTTCTAGGGGAACCTCTGGGTGGGTACTATTTTCTATCAAGGAGACCAGTTGATATATGTGAAAACTATTATCGGCATGACGACGCAAATTATTTTAACATGTCTAACATCTGCTGGCATCAGGTTTAGAAAAGATAATTTGAATATCTTTCCCAGAACTCTAGAGGGGAATCGCCTGGCCCACAGTACTGCATGCACTTACTCGACATACTACAGGCTCTCCTTAATGAGAAAGAGTACCCCTTAGACAATGCATATATGCTAGTTGAGGAACACACATTTGTATACTATGGTCTCTCTCGCTCTCTTTGATTCGTAAGTAAATTTCAAATGAATTTTGCCTGGTCAATGCAACTCTACAGTTATATCACATCATGGTGACAGGTAAATGTCAATATACAGGTGCATCTCAATTAGAATATCATGGAAAAGTTAATTTATTTTAGTAATTCAATTCAAAAAGGGAAACTTTTATTATTACATACAGAGTGATCTATTTCAAGCTTTTATTTCTTTTAATAGTGATGATTATGGCTTACCGCTAATGAAAACCCAAAAGTCAGTATCTCAGAAAATTACAATATTGTGAAAAAATTCTATATTGTAGACTCATGGTGTCACACTTTAATCAGCTAATCAACACAAAACACCTGCAAAGGTTTCATGAGCCTTTAAATGGTCCCTCAGTCTGGTTCAGTAGGCTACATAATAATGAGGAAGACTGCTGACCTAAACCCCGATCTACTGAGTATTATTGTCAACAGGAAGATGAGAGACACCAGACCCAACAATGAGCTGAAGGCTGCTATCACTGAAGGCTGCTATCATAGTAACCTGGACTTTCATAACACTTCAGCAGTGCCACAGGCTGATCTCCTCCATGCCACGCCGCATTGATGCAGTAATTTATGCAAAAGGAGCCCCTACCAAGTATTGAGTGCATAAACTGTAAGTACTTTTCAGTAGGCCAACATTTCTGTATTATAAATAATTTTTCATTGGTCTTATATAATATTAAAATTTTCTGAGATACTAGATAGACATGAGATACGCTTATATAGATGGCACTACAAGTAATGGATATGGGGGTATGGCTCAGTTTCCCCAAGTATAGGATATTCCAGAATAACAAACAATGCAAACTTGGTGTGATTTAATCCCAGTGCATCATGGTGACATTTGAACATTTCATGGCAATTCTTGAGCAGTAAAGAGTTTCTGAGTATTCTGGGAGACATGTTAAAGCTATTATATTTCATGCCCTTGCTTGTTCAAGGGGATTACAAAGTTATTACTGCGACAATTCTACACAATATTGACCTTCCTTCATTTATATTCATCAGTATTGTTCTGCAGCTTGAGTGTTTCTAGTTGGGATTTTGCTTTCCTATTTTTACTGTCTTGTTGGTATTAGACCTTTTCAGAATAGTGATACAAACATTCTAGCAAGAAGGCATAAGGTTTTAGTTAAAAGTGTTCATTGCTACCTATGCAGGATTTTATTTTAATGACTGGCCAGCTGAGCATTGCAAACATGTATCTTGGACATGGTAAAGCAACATTCTTTTCTTGCTGCCTTACTTGTGGTTCTGCGCCAAAACAAAAGTCTGCAGGACATTGCTGGCTTTATGTAGGGATAAGTAGCTTGCCCTTCATGGGAGACAGTATCACAGCTTTCAGGGGGCACTGACCCCGTGCAAGGTGTGAAAAACCCTTTTTTTAAGTTCCAGAGCTCCATGTTTGGGGAGGTGGGGGGCTGTGTTGCCCGGCTGCTCTTGTCTGTACTAAGAGGAGCCAGAACTTCATTTCTGGGTCATAGGGTGCAGCCCTTATGATGAGGGAAGTTCATTTTGTCACCATATACTGTAACTTGTGTGGCTGGCAGCTGAAGTAGATGTTACTGGAGGCTACTGTCTAGGATGTTGCTCTTTATGTGATCTCAACACCAGTACTTATTGAGAGTGCCACCAGACTGCTGAAGATCTGTCTTCTGCTCTTCAGCTGCATGTGCCACACACTGATCCCAACTGTGCTGTATCTACAGCCAGCACTAGTGTTCCCAACCTGAAATTCTGTTTTTATGGACAACATATCCAAAAATCACAAACAGCCAACAATTTTTATGGACAGATTGGAAAACCGCAATGATAAATGGTAAAGATTGTAAGTGTGAGCCATAAACTGATGATAATTACAATCACAATCATCTGCTAAAGTACCATCAGTCACAAAAAAATATCGTACACATCGTACAAGACACCGGAAAAAACTACCTTATTTTTACGGACTGTCCAGGAATTTCTAGATGGTTGGCTACCCTGGTTGGCTATGGATTGGGCATTGTGCTAGTGTTTTAGACACGCTTTGAAAATAATGTTATATGAGAGATTCCAAGTTTTGGAAATCTCCAACCAGTGCTTAAAGAGTACCGGTCAGCAGGACCAAACTTATTAAACCATGCATACTGGCTGATGCATTCCGCTTATTAAAATACGTGTCTTGTTAAATTTGGATATAGAAAAAAGTCTTTCATTTTTTAAGCAAATAAGGGCTTCATTGCACCGGGGAGCTGAGGGGCAACAAAGTGCTCGGCCTTGCCCCTGGGTTCACTGTAGCCCTCATTTGCAGAGAGAATATAGGAACATAAGGGTACATTTAAATGACAGGTGAAAATGGCTGTGCGATGGTCATCAGAAGGCCATCACACGGCCGTTTTCTGGACCATTGTAGTTTATGCATGGTCGTGTTTTTTTTTAAATGTCCAGTAAATAGCGCTGTCAAAAAAATAGAACATGTCCTATTTTGGGCCGCTTTGATGCCAGACGGACCTAATCAGCTGTTTTGACTGAAGTGCACCCGTCTAATGGCTGTTAAAAATGGGTACACTATGGAAAAAATACCTCACCACAGGCAGGCACTGGGGGCAGTGTGTGGGGGCATTATTTACACAGGGGGCACTGTATGGGATCTATTATATGTACTATCTTGACCTGACCTAAAAGCCCAAAAGGGACTATTAGGGTTCCTTCACATGTGGTTGAAAAGTCCACTAGAAAATATGCAGGTATGGATTTTTATGCATGAATTTTAGTGCAGATTTCTGTACAGATTTCGTTGCAGATTTCTAAGCGGAATATATTCCCCACTGAGGTGACTGGAGAAATTCTGTTTTAGAAAAGCCATAACACATCAGTATTATTAGAATATTATTCCGCAGCAGAACAGAGCGCAAAGATTTACATTTTTCAATCCCATATAATAACATGGAGGCAACCTTTGTGTGCTCTATTTTCTGATGGCTTTTTCTGCCATGTTTGACGGTACCCTCAGAGTGTTCTACAACTATTCCACTGTTCAAGACTCCAACTCCCCCACCAACCTGATGCTAACTGACAGCTTTCTCCTAACACTGCTGGATTTTTGTTCAATTCAGGGTTCAAAGTTGCAGCAAAGATGCAGCTCACGCTCGACCACATTCATTTCTATGAGATCACTGCTACACTGCAATGACCCTGCAGTTTTTCGTTTACACGGCCCTATGAGGGCTTGTTTTCTGCTGGAAAAGTTGTACTTTCTAATGGCACTATGGGTGGAATTGCGGATTGGATAAATGGGATAAATATTGTTAAATATTGTTATATTTTAATAATACAACCGTTTTTGGATAATGTTTTTATATTGTTTATTTTTATTTTGGGGAAAGGGGTTTATTTGAACTTTCACAGTTTTTTTAAATAATTTTTTTACTTTTTTTGCCACCTTAGGTGACTATAACTAGCGATCATTAGATTGCCAATTGTGTTCTGTGATGGGGGTATATATTCATAAAATAAAACACCATTTACTGTATTCACAGGTATGCCACCCGCTGGCCTGTATTGGAATATTCCAGTGATGTGTATTGGAACCTGCTTGAGGCTCCAAGCCATCACTGGAGTACTACAGCTTTCCGCTCTCAGCCGGGGAATGCTGTTATGGGCGCGGGAGCGAGCAGCTCCTGTGTCTGCACCACTCAGATGTCATTGGCACATTTAAACACGCCATCTGAGAGGTTAAATGTATGCTATCAGCCCCGTGCCTCTGCTGCTTGAAACAGCAGAAACCCAGCGCCTAAGGTGCCGGCTGCACGAGAGAGCGGGCCCCATCTTTAAAGTGCTGACATGTACATGTATTGTGGAGGTCGCAAAGGGGTTAGAGGGGTTATCCTGGAAAAGATAATAAATATAATTATGACTTATCCTCAGGATAGAATTTAAAAAAAAGATAGTAATCAGCGTAATCTCTTTTGCATGTTTATTTCAGACCACACATAAAAACAGGCAACGTTTCGGCTTATTCCAAGCCCTTCTCAAGCCATGGCTTCAGAAAGGCTTGGAATAACCCGAAACTATGCCTGTTTTCATGTGTGGACTGGAATAAACTTGCAAAAAAGAAGACGCTGGTTACTCTTTTTTTTCTTTACAGTTGGGAGCAGAGATGAGCATTACCACTGCTAACCGTGCATTTTATATATAATTGGGGAATTGGTGCTGTCTTCAAATACTTTTTATCACTGGGGTCCCGGCACTCCCGCCGATCAGATGTTTCAGAGAGCCGCTGTTCCCAACCAAGCTCCTGTGAGTGATTCAGGCTCCCAAGGACAGCGCCATACATCATATAGTGGCAGTGCTTGGTATTGTAGCTAAGTACCATTGACTTGAATGCGGTGTTCAAAGCCTCTTCTAACAGCTGATCGTCAGGGATCCCTGGTGTCGCACCCATGCACATCTGATACTAATGACCTATCCTAAGGTTAAGTCATAATATCCTTTCCTGGATAACCCCTTTAACCGCCTCCGGACCGCCTAACGCAGGATCGCGTTCCGGAGGCGGCAGCCCTGCGCAGAGTCACGCATATATGCGTCATCTCGCGAGACGCGAGATTTCCTGTGAACGCGCGCACACAGGCGCGCGCGTTCACAGGATCGGAAGGTAAGCGAGTGGATCTCCAGGCTGCCAGCGGCGATTGTTCGCTGGCAGGCTGGAGATGCGATTTTTTTTAACCCCTAACAGGTATATTAGATGCTGTTTTGATAACAGCGTCTAATATACCTGCTACCTGGTCCTCTGGTGGTCCCTTTTGTTTGGATCGACCACCAGAGGACACAGGCAGCTCAGTAATATGTAGCACCAAGCACCACACTACACTACACCCCCCCTGTCACTTATTAACCCCTTATTAACCCCTGATCACCCCATATAGACTCCCTGATCACCCCCCTGTCATTGATCACCCCCTTGTAAGGCTCCATTCAGACGTCCGTATGATTTTTACGGGTCCACTGATACATGGATCGGATCCGCAAAACACATACAGACGTCTGAATGGAGCCTTACAGGGGGGTGATCACCCCATATAGACTCCCTGATCACCCCCCTGTCATTGATCACCCCCCTGTAAGGCTGCATTCAGATGTCCATATGTTTTTTACGGATCCACAGATACATGGATCGGATCCGCAAAAGACATACGGACATCTGAATGGAGCCTTATAGGGGGGTGATCAATGACAGGGGGGTGATCACCCCATATAGACTCCCTGATCACCCCCCTGTCATTGATCAGCCCCCTGTCATTGATCACCCCCCTGTCATTGATCACCCCCCTGTAAGGCTGCATTCAGATGTCCGTATGTTTTTTTACGGATCCACGGATACATGGATCGGATCCGCAAAACACATACGGACATCTGAATGGAGCCTTATAGGGGGGTGATCAATGACAGGGGGGTGATCACCCCATATAGACTCCCTGATCACCCCCCTGTCATTGATCACCCCCCTGTCATTGATCACCCCCCTATAAGGCTGCATTCAGATGTCCATATGTTTTTTTACGGATCCACGGATACATGGATCGGAGCCGCAAAACACATACGGACATCTGAATGGAGCCTTATAGGGGGGTGATCAATGACAGGGGGGTGATCACCCCATATAGACTCCCTGATCACCCCCCTGTCATTGATCACCCCCCTGTCATTGATCACCCCCCTATAAGGCTGCATTCAGATGTCCGTATGTTTTTTTACGGATCCACGGATACATGGATCGGATCCGCAAAACACATACGGACATCTGAATGGAGCCTTATAGGGGCGTGATCAATGACAGGGGGGTGATCAATGACAGGGGGGTGATCACCCCATATAGACTCCCTGATCACCCCCCTGTCATTGATCACCCCCCCTGTAAGGCTGCATTCAGATGTCCGTATGTTTTTTACGGATCCACGGATACATGGATCGGATCCGCAAAACACATACGGACATCTGAATGGAGCCTTATATGGGGGTGATCACCCCATATAGACTCCCTGATCACCCCCCTGTCATTGATCAGCCCCCTGTCATTGATCACCCCCCTGTAAGGCTCCATTCAGACATTTTTTTGGCCCAAGTTAGCTGAATTTATTTATTTTTTTCTTACAAAGTCTCATATTCCACTAACTTGTGTCAAAAAATAAAATCTCACATGAACTCCCCATACCCCTCACGGAATCCAAATGCGTAAATTTTTTTTGACATTTATATTCCAGACTTCTCACGCTTTAGGGCCCCTAGAATGCCAGGGCAGTATAAATACCCCACATGTGACCCCATTTCGGAAAGAAGACACCCCAAGGTATTCCGTGAGGTGCATATTGAGTCCATGAAAGATTAAAATTTTTGTCCCAAGTTAGCGGAAAGGGAGACTTTGTGAGAAAAAATAAATAAAAATCAATTTCCGCTAACTTGTGCCAAAAAAAAAATTTCTATGAACTCGCCATGCCCCTCATTAAATACCTTGGGGTGTCTTCTTTCCAAAATGGGGTCACATGTGGGGTATTTATACTGCCCTGGCATTTTAGGGGCCCTAAAGCGTGAGAAGAAGTCTGGAATCCAAATGTCTAAAAATGCCCTCATAAAAGGAATGTGGGCCCCTTTGCGCATCTAGGCTGCAAAAAAGTGTCACACATCTGGTATCGCCGTACTCAGGAGAAGTTGGGCAATGTGTTTTGGGGTGTCATTTTACATATACCCATACTGGGTGAGATAAATATCTTGGTCAAAAGCCAACTTTGTATAAAAAATGGGAAAAGTTGTCTTTTGTCGAGATATTTCTCTCACCCAGCATGAGTATATGTAAAAAGACACCCCAAAACACATTGCCCAACTTCTCCTGAATACGGCGATACCACATGTGTGACACTTTTTTGCAGTCTAGATGGGCAAAGGGGCCCACATTCCAAAGAGCACCTTTAGGATTTCACAGGTCATTTACCTACTTACCACACATTAGGGGGGCACCTAGAATGCCAGGGCAGTATAACTACCCCACAAGTGACCCCATTTTGGAAAGAAGACACCCCAAGGTATTCCGTGAGGGGCATGGCGAGTTCCTAGAATTTTTTATTTTTTGTCACAAGTTAGCGGAAAATGATGATTTTTATTTTATTTAATTTTTCTTACAAAGTCTCATATTCCACTAACTTGTGACAAAAAATAAAAACTTCCATGAACTCACTATGCCCATCACGAAATACCTTGGGGTGTCTTCTTTCCAAAATGGGGTCTCTTGTGGGGTAGTTATACTGCCCTGGCATTTTAGAGGCCCGAATGCGTGAGAAGTGGTTTGAAATCAAAATCTGTAAAAAATGGCCGGTGAAATCCAAAAGGTGCTCTTTGGAATGTGGGCCCCTTTTCCCACCTAGGCTGCAAAAAAGTGTCACACATCTGGTATCACCGTACTCAGGAGAAGTTGGGCAATGTGTTTTGGGGTGTCATTTTACATATACCCATGCTGGGTGAGATAAATATCTTGGTCAAATGCCAACTTTGTATAAAAAAATGGGAAAAGTTGTCTTTTGCCAAGATATTTCTCTCACCCAGCATGGGTATATGTAAAATGACACCCCAAAAAACATTGCCCAACTTCTCCTGAGTATGGCAATACCACATGTGTGACACTTTTTTGCAGCCTAGGTGGGCAAAGGGGCCCACATTCCAAAGAGCACCTTTCGGATTTCACCGGCCATTTTTTACAGATTTTGATTTCAAACTACTTCGCACGCATTTGGGCCCCTAAAATGCCAGGGCAGTATAACTACCCCAAAAGTGACCCCATTTTGGAAAGAAGACACCCCAAGGTATTTCGTGATGGGCATAGTGAGTTCATGGAAGTTTTTATTTTTTGTCACAAGTTAGTGGAATATGAGACTTTGTAAGAAAAAAAAATAATAAATCATCATTTTCCGCTAACTTGTGATAAAAAAGAAAAAGTTCTATGAACTCACTATGCCCATCAGCGAATACCTTAGGGTGTCTACTTTCTGAAATGGGGTCATTTGTGGGGTTTTTCTACTGTCTGGCCATTGTAGAACCTCAGGAAACATGACAGGTGCTCAGAAAGTCAGAGCTGCTTCAAAAAGCGGAAATTCACATTTTTGTACCATAGTTTGTAAACGCAATAACTTTTACCCAAACCATTTTTTTTTTTTACCCAAACATTTTTTTTTTATCAAAGACATATAGAACAATTAATTTAGAGAAAAATTTATATATGGATGTTGTTTTTTTTTGCAAAATTTTACAACTGAAAGTGAAAAATGTCATTCTTTTGCAAAAAAAACTATAGATTTCGATTAATAACAAAAAAAGTAAAAATGTCAGCAGCAATGAAATACCACCAAATGAAAGCTCTATTAGTGAGAAGAAAAGGAGGTAAAATTCATTTGGGTGGTAAGTTGCATGACCGAGCAATAAACGGTGAAAGTAGTGTAGGTCAGAAGTGTAAAAAGTGGCCTGGTCATTAAGGGTGTTTAAGCTAGGGGGGCTGAAGTGGTTAAGGACGAAACCCCTTTAAAACGAGACTACTTCTCCTTTTACTTAATCCACTCCAGGTTTTGGCTTCAAAAACTGGATAAAGAAATCTGAACATGTGGGAGCACACTTAGGACACAATACTATGTGCAGGTATTATTCAAAAGCACTGTAAAATATGGCAACTGTAAAAAGGCATATCAGCTGTCATTAAGAGGTTAATATTGCACACTTTGTACTTTACATTCCCTACTCTCCCCTCATTATCTCATTTGGCCATGCATTGTCCATTGTTGTGTCCACAAATCTGAATTAGTGTCTGCAAGACAAACAATTCTGTGCTGTCTGATGAATGGGGGCAAGTGAGGACATGGTACACATTGCCATATCAAAATTCAAGTGTTTTATGAGCACTTTTCACTAATAAACGGAACCACTTGTTGCCATTTAAATGTACAACATCAAACAAAGATTTTCATGTGAATAATTAGAGGAAAACACAGCTGGACAATACTAACTATAATTTATCCCAAATCAGATGACACTACAGTGTTCTGATAGATCTACACACATACTGAAAATTTCAGAAAGCTACTTCGTAAAAATATACTGACAACAATATAAAACTAAAACCCTTGGTTGCTTTCAGCCCATAGTGCCAATATTGTGCAGAGAACGGTTGCAACTGATCCTTCCCACACTCTATAACAGAAAATGTGTTTAAGGCCTCTTTCAGACGGGCGTTGCGGGAAAATGTGCGGGTGCGTTGCGGGAACACGCGCGATTTTTCGGCGCGAGTGCAAAACATTGTAATGCGTTTTGCACTCGCATGAGAAAAATTGCGCATGTTTGGTACCCAAACCCGAACTTCTTCACAGAAGTTCGGGCTTGGGATCGGTGTTCTGTAGATTTTATTATTTTCCCTTATAACATGGTTATAAGGGAAAATAATAGCATTCTGAATACAGAATGCATAGTAAAATAGCGCTGGAGGGGTTAAAAAATTTTTTTTAACTCACCTTAGTCCACATGATCGCGCTGCCGGCATCTCCTTCTGTCTCCTTCTTTGCTGATTGTAGGAACAGGACCTGTGGTGATGTCACTCCGGTCGTCACATGGTCCATCACATGATCCATCACCATGGTAAAAGATCATGTGATGGATCATGTGATGACCGGAGTGATGTCACCACAGGTCCTGTTCCTACAATCAGCATAGAAGGAGACAGAAGGAGATGCCGGCAGCACGATCAAGTGGACTAAGGTGATTTAAATTATTATTTATTTTTTTAACCCCTTCAGCGCTATTTTACTATGCATTCTGTATTCAGAATGCTATTATTTTCCCTTATAACCCTGTTATAAGGGAAAATAATAATGATCGGGTCTCCATCCCAATCGTCTCCTAGCAACCGTGCGTGAAAATCGCACCGCATCCGCACTTGCTTGCGGATGCTTGCGATTTTCACGCAACCCCATTCACTTCTATGGGGCCTGCGTTGTGTGAAAAACGCAGAATATAGAGCATGCTGCGATTTTCACGCAACGCACAAGTGATGCGTGAAAATCACCGCTCATGTGAACAGATCCATAGAAATGAATGGGTCGGGATTCAGTGCGGGTGCCATGCGTTCAACTCACGCATAGCATCCGCGCGGAATACTCGCCCGTGTGAAAGGGGCCTAAGGGTCCATTCACACGTCCGCAAATGGGTCCGCATCCGTTCCGCAATATCGGGAACGGGTGCAGACCTATTCATTCTCAATGGGGCAGGAATGGATGCAGAGAGCACACTATGTGCTCTCCGCATCCGCATTTTCGGAGCGTAGCCCCGAACTTCCGGCCTTTGGCCCCGAACTTCCGGGCCGCGGCTCCACAAAACAAATAGAACATTTCCTATTCTTGGCCGCAATTGCGGACAATAATAGGCAGTTCTATGGGGGGTGCCAGCCGGGTGTATTGCAGATCACCACGGATGTGTGAATGGACCCTAAAGGGAATATGTCACTAGTTTTCTGCTGCCCTAAGTTTTAAATCCTAACATCGACAGCACATGCCAATGAGTCCCCATATTCATGAGCTCACGGCTCTCACCACCCACCTGCCTCTGATTGACAGGTTTTTTCCAACTGAATGAGCAGGAGGTAGGCGGGGAAAGCCATGAGCTCATGAGTATATCAGACTCATCATTATGCACTGGACCTGTTCAATACAACATTTTGGCAAAACAGCTGGGTGAATTTACCCCTTCCCAACAGCCGCCATACATGTACAATGCAGCACAAAGTGACTTCCAAACAGCCACCGTACAGGTTTCTGCACCCCCTCAATCAGTATCAGGGGCCCAGCTGTTCCTGCTGACATTGGTGAAAACACTGATGCCGGCGCAGTAACCATTTGTCTGCCACGTTGAACGCTGACCTCAACATGCACAGGGTTTGCCGAGGGAAGGGGCTCTACAACCCCATCAGGTCTCCTTACTGTGGTGATGGGGACTCACCCGATGGCTGGTAAAGCAGCCCGATTCCTTCCACAGACATCAGGGCCTGCATCCTATGAAAGCCCCCTGGCTGAGTCTCATAGGCACTCTCAGTTTTTTACACTGACAGACAATGCATTACAATACACATACAATACAATAAAATATCACATGAGCTACCCTGTCAAATAAACGCCGTAAAAAAAAAACATGGAGTCAAAAGTCTTTTTTTTGTCACCTTGCCTTACAAAAAGCCTATTGGCGAGGGATCAAAAAGTACCCCCAAATGGTACCAATGAAAATGTCAACCTATCACACAAAAAATGAGCCCCCAAAATAGAACCAATGATAATGCTCCATTGAGAGAAAAATAAAATGTATGGTTGGCAGAAAATTGCTGTACTGGTCTCCAAAGGCTGATCAATAACAACATTTCACCAAAAACAAATTGTGAGCTCCATTGGGGACAGATGAATGCTAATGTCTGTAAACTGCTGCGGAATATAGCAGTGCTATATAAGTGAATAAAATAAATAAATAAATAAAATCTGCTCTCCAAAAACCATATGGCGCTCCTTTTCTTCTGATCCTTGCCTTGAGCCCAAACAGCAAATTACGACTACATATGGAGTTCAGGAGAAAATGCTTACCAAAATTGTGGTGCTTTTTCTCCAGTTACCCCTTGTGAAAAAAAAATAAAAAATGGGGAGCTTAAGCAAGATTTTATTGGAAGAAATGAAAATTTTCATTTTCACAGCCAAGTATTTCTAAATTATATGAAAAGCCTGTGGGGTCAAAGTGATCAGTACACCCCTCAATAAATTCCTTCAGGGGTGTAGTTTTCAAAATGGAGTCACTTTGTGGGAGTTTCTAGGGGTACCTTAGTGTGCCTTCAAGTGTAACATGACACCCAAAAACCATTCCAGCAAAACCTGCCCTCCAAAGACCATCTGGCGCTTCTTTCCTTCTGAGCCCTACCATGTGCCCATACAGCAGTTTATGACCACACATGGGGTGTTTATGTACACTGCAGAATCAGAGTAATAAATATTGAGGTTTGATTTTCTGTTAACCCTTGCTGCCTTACAGAACAAAAATGGACTAAAATGTAAAATCTGCAAAACGGTAAACAACGTTTGTAAAATCAGTTTTGAATAACTTGAGGGGTGTAGCTTCTAAAATGGGATCATTTATTAGTGGTTTCTACTACGTAAGCCCCACAAAATGACCTCAAAACTGAATTGGTCCTTAAAAAATTAGGACATTTTCTTAAAAATTGCTTCTAAAATTCAAAGCCTTCTAGCCCTAAAAAATTAAATGACATTTAGAAAATGACGCAAACATAAAGTAGACATATGGTGAATGTTAATACATAGTAACATAGTAACATCGTACATAAGGCCGAAAAAAGACATTTGTCCATCCAGTTCGGCCTGTCATCCTGCAAGTTGATCCAGAGGAAGGCAAAAAAAACCTGTGAGGTAGAAGCCAATTTTCCTCACTTTAGGGGAATAAAAAATTCCTTCCCGACTCCAATCAGGCAATCAGAATAACTCCCTGTATCAACGACCCCTCTCTAGTAGCTATAGCCTGTAATATTATTACGCTCCAGAAATACATCCAGGCCCCTCTTGAATTCCTTTATTGTACTCACCATCACCACCTCCTCAGCAAAGAGTTCCATAGTCTCACTGCTCTTACCGTAAAGAATCCTTTTCTATGTTTGTGTACAAACCTTCTTTCCTCCAAACGCAGAGGATGTCCCCTCGTCACAGTCACAGTCCTGGGGATAAATAGATGATGGGATAGATCTCTGTACTGCCCCCTGATATATTTATACATAGTAATTAGATCTCCCCTCAGTCGTCTTTTTTCTAACGTGAATAACCCTAATTTTGATAATCTTTCAGGGTACTGTAGTTGCCCCATTCCAGTTATTACTTTAGTTGCCCTCCTCTGGACCCTCTCCAGCTCTACTATGTCTGCCTTGTTCACTGGAGCCCAGAACTGTACATAGTACTCCATGTGTGGTCTGACTAATGATTTGTAAAGTAGTAGGAATATGTTCTCATCACGGGCATCTATGCCCCTTTTGATGCAACCCATTATCTTATTGGCCTTGGCAGCAGCTGCCTGACACTGTAAATAACTATTTATGAAGTATCACTATTCGTCTTAAAAGTAGAGAAATTCAAATGTCCATCCCACGATCCTGCAAAAAAGATGTTCTATTCTTGCCCATTTTGCGGACAAGAATAGTCATTATTACAATGGGTCCACAAAAAAAATGTATGCAACAAGAATGTCACACAGACTAAATCTGTATTTTTTGCAGATAGGCATTTTTGCATACAAACAGAATCTTTTTGGCCCTGATTGCTATGCATGACACCCCACTCAAGGATGGCGGAAAGAATCAGCTGCATGCAGTTGTACCTTAAGGGGTTATCCACTAATTTATATTGATGACCTCATGAATATCAGATCGGCTGAGGTACAATACCCATGACCTCCACCAATCAGCTGTTATAGGAGGCCTGCACTCCATGAGCCTCTTCCTAGGCTATGTGACATCACCGTACATCATTCACATGGCCTAGATGCAGCTCAGCACCACTGAAGAGAAAGGGGCTGAGCTGCAATACCAAGCACAGCCACTGCACAATGTATGGCTCTGTAATGACCTACAAAAAAACAGAGCCTTTCCATGCCAAAATTTAATGTTTATTGAACCCATACATAAATCACAATACTATTAAAATCTAATTAAAAACATGATGAGTTCACAATAATAGGGTAACATCACTGGATAGCATGATTAATTATATCAATCCATAATCTCAAATAGCATCCTCTGGTTATATATAGTCCTATTAATATGTGCAAAATTGCTAAAAAGTCTCTAATGCATAAAGTGCTAGTGGACATAAAACAGTCTAACAAGTGCAAACATAGCAAATACTACAGTCAAAGTCACTATTATATCAGCATTGAATCACATAGAATCACATCATCTTAGATGCAGCCAGGATGGTACCCGCCGTGACACGCATTGTGGTGTACCTACAGTACAGACCAAAAGTTTGGACACACCTTCTCATTCAAAGAGTTTTCTTTATTTTCATGACTATGAAGGCATCAAAACTATGAATTAACACATGTGGAATTATATACATAACAAACAAGTGTGAAACAACTGAAAATATGTCATATTCTAGGTTCTTCAAAGTAGCCACCTTTTGCTTTGATTACTGCTTTGCACACTCTTGGCATTCTCTTGATGAGCTTCAAGAGGTAGTCCACTGAAATGGTCTTCCAACAGTCTTGAAGGAGTTCCCAGAGATGCTTAGCACTTGTTGGCCCTTTTGCCTTCACTCTGCGGTCCAGTTCACCCCAAACCATCTCGATTGGGTTCAGGTCCGGTGACTGTGGAGGCCAGGTCATCTGGCACAGCACCCCATCACTCTCCTTCATGGTCAAATAGCCCTTACTTTCAAAGTTTTCCCAATTTTTCGGCTGACTGACTGACCTTCATTTCTTAAAGTAATGATGGCTACTCGTTTTTCTTTACTTAGCTGTTTTTTTCTTTCCATAATACAAATTCTAACAGTCTATTCAGTAGGACTATCAGCTGTGTATCCACCTGACTTCTCCTCAACGCAACTGATGGTCCCAACCCCATTTATAAGGCAACAAATCCCACTTATTAAACCTGACAGGGCACACCTGTGAAGTGAAAACCATTTCAGGGGACTACCTCTTGAAGCTCATCAAGAGAATGCCAAGAGTGTGCAACGCAGTAATCAAAGCAAAAGGTGGCTACTTTGAAGAACCTAGAATATGACATATTTTCAGTTGTTTCACACTTGTTTGTTATGTATATAATTCCACATGTGTTAATTCATAGTTTTGATGCCTTCAGTGTAAATCTACAATTTTCATAGTCATGAAAATAAAGAAAACTCTTTGAATGAGAAGGTGTGTCCAAACTTTTGGTCTGTACTGTACGTCTGGGAGTCTTGCATGCCACAGCCTCTTCCTACGTTATGTGATGTCACCGTACATCGGTCACATTGCACTAGTTGCAGCTCAGCCCCATTGAAGTGAAAAGAGCTGAACTGTAATAACAAGCACAGCCACTGTACAATGTATGGCGCCATGCTTGCAAAGCTGTCTGGAGCTGGCTGGCTCACCAGAGACCTCCGGTGAGTGTGGTGGCTCTCTGTAACAGCTAAACTGCGGGGGTGACAGGACTCTGATCCTCGGTAATGTGAAAGTGATGACGTAACCTGAAGATAGGTCATCATTATCCATTTCTGGATAACACCTTTAAACAATGCAAGCACCATTTGATTCACATAGGGCAACTAGCTTGATGGTTACTACAGTCTTTTGAAAGGAAAAAGGCTTAGTGATTAGCATCTCTCGATGAGGGCACAGACTAAGGCTACATTCACACGACCGTATGAATGAGTCCGCATCCGTTCCGCAATTTAGCAGAACAGGTGCGAACCCATTTATTTCCGCATCCATTGCTCCGTGCCACGGCCCCGCAAAAAAAATAGAACATGTCCTATTCTTGTCCGCAATTGAGGACAAGAATAGGCATTTTCTATGATAGCCGAGGCATGTGCTGACCGCGGACCGCACATGGGCCGGTATCCATGTTTTGTGGATGCACAAAACACAACATTCGAGTGAATGTAGCCTTAATTAGCAGCAACAGATTAAAACCATCTCTTTAAATGGCAACTGGCAATGGCAAATAAAACACAGTCCCTTTAAGAGGTAACAACTCATTTTCACTTTGGCTTCTGTTGCACCTAGCTACCTGGGCATCAACACTCCTGCTGTGGTCTCCTCTCAGTGTCAGCAATGCAAATGATTGTATCTGCAGTTATCATTTCTCCATGTTGCAAAGTACTGCACAATCTGCATGGTCCCAATCAGTAGTGGTATGCCTTTTAACTATTTATTATTAATCATCACATTGTTGAGCCAATCGTGCTTTGGATCCAAGATTTGTGAGACTTCGGTAATAACGAATTTCACCTCGCCGGAAGGCCTACACTTTAATGCTATACGGAGACGGGTCTCTGTACAGCATTAAAACTAATCACAGTATAGCCATAAATGACCAAGAATGCAGTTCATCAAATCTCTATAAAAAAAATGGTATTACTAATTCTTTCCACACTGGCATATAAGCAATTAAAGAGCTTCATATCTCAATATTTGTTTGCAAGTTCTCAATCCACATTTTCCATTCCATACTGAAATTATTACAATGCCTCTTTTCTTACAGGACACGTTTTCATATAGCAGACTTTTGTTAGTGTACAGAACTCATTCTATTATTATTGGAGGCTCAGATTTTATCCAGTTTCTGGCAATTAAAGGGGTCGTCCCATTAAAAATATTCTACAGTTTTCAAACCAGCACCTGGATCGGAATGTTTTTTGTAATTACGTGTAATTAAAAATTTAGAATAGCAGCTGAGTTATTCAATAAAAATGTATCTTTATAGCACCACCTGCTTATTGTTCTTTTTCTTCTTTCTTTGACCTGCTCACTGAGAAGGCCGCACATGCTCAGTTTCATCCTTCAACTGCCTCCTGAGCTGTGATAGGGAGAGCATGGATACCGCCCTCTTACTTAGCTGCAGCAGAAAAGACACTGCCAGCTTGATATAAATCTAGCAGAGCAATGAATGAGGAGATCTCTGGATCCATGTGAAGTACAGGTCTGGTTCTAGCTTTGTTAGAAATAGATTGTCATTAGTGTTCTACAGAGCACCAGAGCACAATGGAAGTCAATGGGAGAACCAGAGCAGTAAACCAGGCACCCCCTGCTCTGAAGAGAGGGTGTCAGATTCACAGGAAAAGGTCAGAATATGATGAAAACACCACTGAAATGGTTCAGGAACAGCATGGAGGATGTGTGGATGCATCTTGGATTCCCAGGTCGCTGCTGGGAACGATGTTGTCCGAGTAGTAAGCCACTTATACAGACTAACAATAATACGC
Source organism: Bufo bufo (assembly GCF_905171765.1). NCBI lineage: Eukaryota > Metazoa > Chordata > Amphibia > Anura > Bufonidae > Bufo > Bufo bufo. The sequence goes on from NC_053392.1 coordinate 392,024,441, forward strand.
ACAAAACCGAAGATAAAATCGATCTTAGAGGAAAAATTGTTAGGAAACATTCTTTCCTGTATATTTACTTGTATATAAAGTGCAAGTGCGGCCAAAAATTACAAGGAAGAGGCACTCTGATACAACCTGTATATCACATAAAGGAGGTCCTCATTCACATTGTGGTACAATTGTTCAGGTAGTGGGACTCCTACACTCATAAAGCCTATGCACTAAGTAAAAGGGCTGCCAAAAATTACAAGGAACCGGAACTCCAATACACCCGTTATTACACATAAAGGAAGGCATCATACACACCCTTGAAAAATGATGATTGATGGCCTGCTGGTGACCCTCAAAAACATTAGGAGCAAGGGCCTGCTGGTGACCCTCTAAAACATTAGGGGCGAGTGCCTGCTGCTGATCTGACCATCTAAAACATTAGGGGCGAGGGTCTGCTGCTGATCTGACCATCTAAAACATTATGGGCGAGGGCCTGCTGGTGACCCTCTAAAACATTAGGGGTGAGGGTCTGCTGCTGAGCTGACCCTCTAAAACATTATGGGCGAGGGCACCCTAATAAGCATGTTGATATAATGGAGGAGGAGGACGAGAAAAGGAAGATTTAACCATATACCCATTTTTGTGGTGGAAGGGGTGCATGGGAATACAGTGTATTCAATACACCATAAAAGCCACATTTAAAGTGCCTTTATTTTCAGCCGCTTTCCTCTGGTGGAGTAGAGAAGTCAGGGACAATCAAGGCCTTGTTCATTTTGATAAGAGTCAACCTGTCAGCATTTTCAGTTGACAGTCGGATGCGCTTATCAGTTATTATGCCCCCAGCAGCACTAAATACATGCTCTGACAAAACACTGGCAGCAGGGCAGGCCAGTACCTCCAAGGCGTAGAGCGCAAGTTCGTGCCACGTGTCCAGCTTGGACACCCAATAGTTGTAAGGCACAGAGGGATCCCTGAGGATGCTGACACAGTCTGCTACGTACTCCTTCACCATATTCCAAAACATTTCCCTCCTTGTGACACAAGGCCGTGCATCAGGGTGAGGGTGCTGGCGGGGTGTCATGAAACTGTCCCAGGCCTTGAGAAGTGTTGCCCTGCCTCTGTTGGAACTACTGTGTGTTCCCCTCATCTCCCCTCCTCGGTTGCCCAAGGAACTATGTACTCTGCCGCCAGCATTGTCAGCTGGAAATTTTTGGAGCAATTTTCCCATAAGAACCTTCTGGTATTGCACCATTTTGATAGTCCTCTCCACTATAGGAATGAGAGATGAGAAGTTCTCTTTGTAGTGGGGGTCGGGAAGGGTGAACAACCAGTAATCGGTGTCGGTCAAAATGCATATAAAGTGAGGAAGGCAGCATAACATAAAGTCAGCCATGTGTGCCAGAGTCCCAACAGACAAGACTTTGCTGTCCTCATCAGGAGGATGACTTTCAATCTCCTCATTCTCTTCCTCGTCTTTGGCCCATCCACGCTGAACAGATGGAATAAACCTGCTATGGGTACTACCCTCTGTAGTGGAGGCAACCGTCTACTGCCCTTCCTCGTCCTCATCATCATCATCATCATCATCCAATTCACGCTGAGAACGAAGGGTGGTCTGGCTATCACCCTGTGTACTGTCTTCCCCAATTTCCACCTCTTCCACATGCAAAGCGTCAGCCTTCATTGTGAGCAGCGAGCGTTTCAGTAGATACAGAAGTGGGATGGTTACGCTGATAATAGCGGCATCGCCGCTCACCATCTGTGTTGATTCCTCAAAGTTGCGTAAAACCTCACTGAGGTCAGACATCCATGCCCACTCATTGCTTGTGAAGAGCGGAAGCTGACTGGAAAGGCAATGACCATGTTGCAGCTGGTATTCCACCACTGCCCTCTGCTGCTCACAAAGCCTGGCCAACATGTGGAATGTGGAGTTCCAGCGCGGGCTCACGTCGCACAACAGTCAGTGAGCTGGCAATTGCAAGCGCTGCTGCAGCATTGCCAGACCGACGGCAGCTGTAGATGACTTTCGGAAATGGGCACACACCCGGTGCACCTCCGCCAGTAGCTCAGGAAAATTGGGGTAGGTTTTGAGAAACCGCTGAACCACTAAGTTGAACACGTGGGCTAGGCATGGTATGTGTGTGAGCTTGTCGAACTCCAAAGCCACCACCAAGTTACGGTCATTATCATATACAACCATGCGGGGTGGTGAGCCCATAGCTCAGTCTTGTTCCATATACCCTGCCACAGCTCTGCGGTGGTGTGCTGTTTGTCACCTAAGCAAATTAGTTTCAGCACGGCCTGTTGCCGCTTCCCCACTGCAGTGCTACACTGCTTCCAGCAACTGACTGATGGCTGACTGGTGCTGCAAGATGAGAATTCAGAGGTAGAAGTGGAGGAGGAGGTGGAGAAGGAGAAGGGGGGGGGTTTCAGCCATTAATGTAGGTGGTGGTGGAAATCCTGATGGAAGTAGGGCCCTCAATCCTTGGAGTCGGTAGCACCTGTGCCATCCCAGGGTACGACTCGCTCCCGGCCTCCACGACGTTCACCCAGTGTGCCATCAGGGAAATGTAGCGTGCCTGGCCAAAAGCACTTGTCCATGTGTCAGTTGTTAAGTGGACCTTCCCAATAACTGCATCGGTCAGGGCACGGGTGATGTTATGGGACACATGATGGTGTAATGCGGCGACGGCACACCAAGAAAAATAGTGGCGGCTGAGGACTGAGTAACGAGGGACGGCCGCCGCCATCAGGATGCGGAAAGCCTCAGTGCCCACAAGCCTAAATGGCAACATTTCCAGGGCCAGCAATTTGGAAAGGTGCGCATTTAGTGCTATGGCCTGTGGATGGTGTGGATTGGTATTTGCGCTTTCGTTCAAAGGCCTGGGGTATGGACATCTGTACGCTGTGCTGAGACACAGAAGTGGATGCACTAACTCAGTGGTCGGCAAAGTGCGGCTCGCGAGCCACAAGCGGCTCTTTAGACCCTTCAATGCAGCTCTTTGGTGCGGGCTCCCACGGCGAAACCAACCCATCCTGCACTACAGAGGAATCTCTCCTGTGGGACGCATTTGCGTTCCACAAAGCAAGAGAGGGCGTGTTGCTCCTGCACCGGGTCCAGAGTCCTGCCCTTGCACCTCTGTCACTGACCTGACATCAGTGACATTGCTCCGCCTCTCCCCCTCCTCAGTTCTTATGATGGACAGTGACCAGCAACAGGACGGCCAGATGTGGGCGGGGCTATAATATCCCCGCCCCCTTTTCTACCCGCGATTCCTGCAGCCTGAACCTTCCATGCCCAGCAAGCTGAACATCAGTTGGATTGCCACAACTGCACCAGTCATGTGAGTAGCAGGGGAACTACTGCGTTTATATTCAGCTTTCCCAGACTGTGCACATGTGACATGCAGTACAGTAGGAAAGCTGGGTGAATTATATCATGAAATGTCATCCAGCTTCCCTGCTATCCTGCATGGCACAAGTGCAGAGGCATTAGAGTATGGGGGAGAGGCACAGCAGGAAAGCTGGGTGTCTATATATGTGTATTGTATATGTGTGCATCCATGTATGTGGTGACTGTGTGTATGAGTGCGCCCCTGTATGTGAAGAGTATGTGTATGAGTGCGTCCATGTATGTGGAGAGTGCGTGTATGAGTGCGTCCATGTATGTGGAGAGTGTGTTTATGAGTGCATCTATGTATATGGTGAGCGCATGTATGAGTGCGTCCATGTATGTGGAGAGTGTGTGTATGAGTGCATCTATGTATATGGTGAGCGCATGTATGTGTGGAGAGTGTGTGTATGAGTGCATCTATGTATATGGTGAGCGCATGTATGAGTGCGTCCATGTATGTGGAGAGTGTGTGCATGAGTGCATCTATCCTTCCTATCCTTCCTATCCAATAGAGCGCCTTGATTAGGTGGTACATATAGGTGTGCTGGCTCCTCCTCCCATTGGTTTCTTGATGCACATGGAGGTGACTAGGAGCAGCACACCATATGTGCGGCGTCTGCGCTCCTGAACATAGAAGCCCAATGGCTTAGGTAGGTTTAGCGTAGGACCCGCCTGACCTGAGACCACCTTGGCGCTTGGTAGGAAGGCTTAGATGTGTTTTGATCAAAATATATTGACTAAGTGTCTCAGATATTATCATATCAGAGTGAGGACTTTGTCCATATATAATGCTTGCATCTACTTGACTAAGTGCATTATTATCTTATTTCTGTGGTTTTCTTCAATAATATGGCCATGGACATCCGCACATTTGTATATCATACCGTGCAGGATGTTTTTATCTTAGTTTTTTCTGTGATTTTTTGGTCTATGTAGTATTTGCTTGAGGGAGTGGCTCCTTCAAGTGTGAATGCGCACCTATTATATCTTTGGAGTAGCATTCCTATGCACTTTTGCCCTTCCTATCCAATAGAGTGTCTTGATTAGTTGGTACATATAGGTGTGCTGGCTCCTCCTCCCATTGGTTGCTTGATGCACATGGAGGTGACTAGGAGCAGCACACCATATGTGCGGCGTCTGCGCTCCTGAACATAGAAGCCCAATAGCTTAGGTATGTTTAGTGTAGGACTCGCCTGACCTGAGACCACCTTGGCGCTTGGTAGGCGGGCTTAGATGTGTTTTGATCAAAATATATTAAGTGTCTCAGATATTATCATATCAGAGTGAGGACTTTGTCCATATATAATGCTTGCATCTACTTGACTAAGTGCATTATTATCTTATTTCTGTGGTTTTCTTCTATGAGTGCATCTATGTATATGGTTAGCGCATGTATGAGTGCGTCCATGTATGTGGAGAGTGCGTGTATGAGTGCATCTATGTATATGGTGAGCACATGTATGAATGCATCTATGTATATGTTGAGTGCGTGTATGAGTGTGTCCATGTATATGTTGAGTGTGTGTAAGAGTGTGTCCATGTATGTGGAGAGTGTGTGTATGAATGCATCTATGTATATGTTGAGTGTGTGTATGAGTGCATCTATGTATGTGGAGAGTGCGTCCATATATGTGGAGAATGCATGTATGACTAGGTCCATGTATGTGGAGAGTGCATCCATGTATGTGGAGAGTGTGTGTATGACTGCGTCCATGTATGTGGAGAGTGTGTCTATCACTGCGTCCATGTATGTGGAGAGTGTGTCTATCACTGCGTCCATGTATGTGGAGAGTGCGTGTATGACTGCGTCCATGTATGTGGAGAGTGTGTGTATGACTGCGTCCATGGCTGCAGTATGTGGAGAGTGCGTGTATGACTGCGTCCATGTATGTGGAGAGTGTGTGTATGACTGCGTCCATGTATGTGGAGAGTGCGTGTATGACTGCGTCCATGTATGTGGAGAGTGCGTGTATGACTGCGTCCACGTATGTGGAGAGTGCGTGTATGACTGCGTCCATGTATGTGGAGAGTGTGTGTATGACTGCGTCCATGTATGTGGAGAGTGCGTGTATGACTGAATCCATGTATGTGGAGAGTGTGTGTATGACTGCATCCATGGCTGCAGTATGTGGAGAGTGTGTGTAGGACTGCGTCCATGTATGTGGAGAGTGCGTGTATGACTGCGTCCACGTATGTGGAGAGTGCGTGTATGACTGCGTCCATGTATGTGGAGAGTGTGTGTATGACTGCGTCCATGGCTGCAGTATGAAAGGTACAGAGGCTAAAATACTTGTGGATATGTAGAGGTAAATCAGACATGTCTATTACAATTGCAGCGCATGCACTACTTTTTTGCGGTGCAGAGGCACAGCCAGAAGTACCACGGAAGCACTCTGTAGCACTCATATCCCGGATCCTGGACCCATTGAAGTGAATGGGTCCATGATGCGGGCTGCACACGGCTGTGTGCAGCCCGCATCATGGACCCATTCACTTCAGCATGCGCTTCCTTCCTATATATTTTAGGTTTTAAAAATGTGGCTCTCAAAAGAAATTTCAATTGTGGTTTTGGCGATATTTGGCTCAGTTGACAAAAAAGTTTGCCTACCACTGCACTAACTGATGGTGCTTGCAAAGGTCCAGGTGCAGGGCGGGAGGCATCCGGGCCCGCGTCTTGGACAGGGGATTGGCTAGCGCGCAACACAGGGGAAAAGGAGTCAGTGGTGTGACCCGCAGACAATGATTGTGGACCCAGGCTTTCGGCCCACCTATTAGGGTGCTTTGATGCCATGTGGCGGATCATGCTGGTGGTGGTGAGGTTGCTAGTGTTCACGCCCCTGCTCATTTGGTACGGCACATGTTGCAAATGACAATTCTTTTATCATCCACACTTTCCTCAAAAAAACGCCAGACTTTGGAACACCTACCCCTTGGCAAGGGAGATTGCCACAAGGGGGTGCTCTGGGGAACAGTTGCAGGCCTTCTCCCTTTTGTCACCCCACTGCGTCTTCCAGCCTGTTGCGGTGCTGCGTATCCCTCTCCCTCTGTACTGCTGTCCTCACTCGGCTTGTCACCTTCCCAGGTTGGGTCAGTGATTTCCTCATCCACCACCTCCTCTTCCACTTCCTCACTCTGGTCATCCTCCTGACTTGTTGACCTAACAAGAACCTCACTTATGGACAACTTTGTCTCATCCTCATCATCGACCTCTTGAGACACTAATTTGCCGTTGACCTATTGGCAACTGTGTCTCATCATCATCATCCACCTTGTCAAACGCTAATTGCTGTTTCCCACCATCATCTTCTTCTGACTTTGAATGCTCAAACGTTTGGGAATCAGTGCACAAGATCTCCTCATGTCCCTCTTCAAGCGGGCTTGGCGAGAGGCCCAAATCATGGAATGGCGCTGAAAAGAGCTCCTCGGAATATCACAGTGTGGGATCACTTGTTTGCAAAGACTCTCCATGGTGGGAGGAAGGAGGATCAGGGTGAGGATTCTGTTGACCAAACTCTTGGCTACTGATACTGGACTTTGTGGAAGACATGGTGGTGCTTAACCAACTGGAAGGATTATCTGCCGCAATCCAACCGACCACTTGGTCGCACTGGTGTGACTTTGAGAGTGGTGTCCTGCGCCACCCTGCAAACTGGGACATAAAGCTAGGTATCTTGGATGAGTATGTTTCTTGTGCTCTGGCAACAGGCACAGTTTCACCGTGCCCAGGGTCACTGCCTCTACGTGCACCATCAGCAGCACGGCCACTTCCCCATCTCTTACTGCTCGCCTTGAGCATATTAAATGGTATACAGTATATGCTTGCAAGTATGTCACACGTACAGTAGTGAAGGTTTTGTAAGCGTATTCGCAAATAAATTACACTGAATGTCACAGATATTTAGGATGCACAAACGTTATACAGGACATGTAGCGCAGGTAATGCCGTTGTCACCAGCAGCTAAGAAAAAATTACACTAAATGTCACAGATATTTAGGATGCGCAAATGTCATACAGGAGATGTATCGCAGGTAATGTCGCCGTCACCAGCAGCTAAGAAAAAATGACACTAAATGTCACAGATATTTAGGATGCGCAAATGTCATACAGGAGATGTAGCGCAGGTAATGTCACTGTCAGCAGCGGCCAAACAATTGCACGCAATTTAGCACAGGTTGCGCTGATAATATATATTGCAGCCAGATAAAACAATAGTCCTTAAAAGGACTTTTGGGTCTCTAACACCTTTAAACAGTAAACCCTGCCTGAAAAAAAAAAACAATTCCTGTCCCTACACTATCTGTCCCTTCTGCCGCAGCTCTCCCTGACTAAGACTGAGCCGAACCACCCGATATAACACCCGATGACGTGTTCCGGCCAGCCAATCACTGTAATGCCAGTAACCAACATGGCTATGGTATTACAGTGAGTGCCAGTACTCCCCAGCACATTTATTGGCTGCATAGCAGCCAACAAATGTGCGAGGAGGAGACTCGAGCATCGAGGCCGAACACCGCGATGTGCCAAGCATCGCGATGCTGGAGTCAAAATGGTGTTCTGCCGAGCATGCTCGCCAAACACTAGTTGTCATATAATATATGAAACAGAAGATTCATACTTATCTGCTCCACTGCCTCCACGGAGTGTTTATATGGCCATGCATGGGTATGGTCACATGTTCTGTTGCAGACATTAGATAAAATGTAATTATCAGAGAAACCCTTTCGGGTAGTAGTTTTAGATAAAAATTGGCTGCAATTTGCAAAAGCGTAAATTGCCTTCAAGAAAGTTTTAGAAGAATCTTAACTGAGTCACTTAATTGAAAATGCAATGTATTAAGAATTTCCTCCTGTAATTAATTGCCATATTCAGGAGTCGCATTATTGTTTATTCACTGAACCAGAGTCTTTCAATTACATTTGACTAATTATAATAAAGGTGATTCATCTATTTCAGGAAATAAAATTGTAACTGAATTCCCAGAACAGAATTACATGTTCATGTTATTGTAGGCAAGGTGTCTTAAATTTTTCTGGCATCGTTCATTCTGTTCACTGTCTTTATTGGACTAATTCTTCCAATTAAGCTAAAATGTGCTGTCTTGATGAAAACCTTTCCCCTTGAACTGACACTGAGTTAACCCAATCCAGTTTTACATCATAAAGTTAGACTATATGATTTCTGTAATTGGTGTCTCACTGAGTGAAATGCTTTGATACCAAGAAAGGTGACAACATGTAACGTGACCCGGAAATGTCTAAGCAACCAGCCTGGAGAGTTACAAAATGTCTTTCTATGTTAAATAGGGGGTGCACAGCTTGTTTGTCAAGTTGGAAACATTGACTCTTTCAGTGCTAAACTAGAAGAAACTCAGCAAGATCTTTAAGCTACTTAGGGTACTTTCACACTAGCGTTATTCTTTTCCGGTATTGAAATTTGTTAAAGGGTCTCAATACCGGAAAAAACTCAGTTTTGTCCTAATGCATTCTGAATGGAAAGCAATCTGTTCAGTATGCATCAGGATGTCTTGCCGTCCCTTGTACAGGATTTTTTGCTGCCAAAATCCCGGAACACTACCGCACTTGCCGGATCCGGCATTCATTTCCATAGAGATGTATTAATGCCAGATCCAGTACCAAGTGTTCCGGAAATTGCCCCGCTGACGGATCCGGTTTTCAGGTCTGCGCATGCGTCGGGACTTAGGAGGATCTATTTTTGCTTTTGATCTTTGAAAAAAAATTAATACCGGATCCGTTTTTCCGGATGAAACTGATTATTTCCGTTTGCATACGATTTGCCGGATCCGGCAGGCAGTTCCGTTGCCGGGACTGCCTGCCAGATCCGAACAACGTTAGTGTGAAAGTACCCTTAGTTGGGGTGTTCCTTAAAGTACCATTATGTACAACAGATATTCTGATGAAATCTACTAAAGTCTACTAGACCTTAGGAAACCCACATCTAATGAAAAGAATTCATGAGGTTTGGAGAAAGGTTACGTGCTGAACTCCACACACTTTGTATCTTAAAACTTGCAGTCAATTAGTGAGGCCTCATGTTTATTGGAAGAGACAGTTATATTTTCCTCGCACAAACTCCTTTTCAAATCCATGTTCCCACTCATTATCTGCTTTGCCTTTTCATCCTTTATATTGTTTTTCACAATTGGAGTGAATTCTCTGCCAGGTTTCATCCATGCTACATACCACCATCCCTGCCCTCTAATCATCCATGATACTATTATGCCATTTAAAACTAACATATATACATACTTTACAATATACATAATTCCTGCACTAAATTTTCCTGTCTGCCAACTCACAAAGCTGTTGTCTGGTACAATGTATCAGCTCTGGTAAAAACATTCAGCCGTGAATTACAAGAGATATTTGTGCTGCTATTTTTCATGAAGGGGGAGAGTGGAACTTGTGTATAGGGACGATATTGCTGAAGTTGAGCGGGCACAGAGGAAGATAACAAAAGTAATACAGAGAATGGGGGCACTGTAGTACCAAGAAAACTGTAATTGATAATTTAGTGGAGATCTAATTACAATGTACGTACAAATACTGTACATGAATAGAAAGTACCTGTCTTTGTAATGATCTTTTTACTTCTATGCCTGTGACCATGACAAGGGGTATCTATTATATCTAGAAGAAGGTTTCTCCACCACCATAGACACAGTAGGACTATGGAGCTCTCCGCTAGAGGAAATTAAAATGGTTGATTTGTGGATGGCATTCAAGAGGGGCCTTTTCTTAAAGATCTAATATCACCCGTTATGTGTGCAAGTTTTTTTTTACCTACCACTGGGTTTAAACTGCAGGGACTCCCATATTTAATCTGGTAGCATCTTGCTGCTGTGTGAGCAGGAAATATTTCAATATATCGGTATGGTGGGCATCCAATATAAATTTTACTAGTGGAGCCTAGGCACCCCAATCCGACACTGATAAGACCTGTGAAGACACATGTATAGGAAGTTCTTTCAGTCCTTCCCAGGAGCAGGGGTTTTGCTAGGGTCTCAAAAATTCCAGGGCACAAGCCCCTACGCATATGTGCCCAATTCTCAAACCAAATCTATATGTGGTTAAAATCTCTGATAATAGGATCCCATCCACGTGGTAGATGCTTGCTTTACATAGTAACATAGTTTATAAGGCTGAAAAAAGACATCTGTCCATCCAGTTCAGCCTGTTATCCTCCAAGTTGATCCAGAGGAAGGCAAAAAAAAACATGTGAGGTAGAAGACAATTTTCCTCACTTTAGGGGAAAAAATTCCTTCCCGACTCCAATCAGGCAATCAGAATAGCTCGCTGGATCAACAACCCATCTCTAGTAACTATAACCTGTAATATTATTACACTCCAGAAATACATCCAGGTTCCTCTTGAACTCTTTTAGTGAATTCACCATCACCACCTCCTCAGAAAGAGAGTTCCATAGTCTCACTGCTCTTACCGTAAAGAATCCTATTCTATGTTTGTGTACAAACCTTCCTTCCTCTAGACGCAGAGGATGTCCCCTTGTCACAGTCCTGGGGATAAATAGATGATGGGAGAGATCTCTGTACTGACCCCTGATATATTTATACATAGTTATTAGATCTCCCCTCAGTTGTCTTTTCTCTAAAGTGAATAAGCCTAATTTTGATAATCTTTCAGGGTACTGTAGTCCCCCATTCCAGTTATTATTTTAGTTGCCCTCCTCTGAACCGTCTTCAGCTCTACTATGTTGCATTGTTCACAGGAGCCCAGAATTGTACACAGTACTCCATGTGTGGTCTGACTAGCGATTTGTAAAGGGGCAGGACTATGTTCTCATCACAGGCAACTATGCCCCTTTTGATGCAACCCATTATCGTATTGGCCTTGGCAGCAGCTGCCTGACACTGGTTTTTACAGCTTAGTGTTCACTAAAATTCCTAGGTCCTTTTCCATGTCAGTGTTACCCAGTGTTTTACCATTTAGTATATACTGGTGACTTGCTTTATTGATAAGGCCCTTATCAATTGGGCATTTAAAAGATGACTAGCAATCAGAAGTTGGTGAGTATGTCTACAGAATTGGGATGTAATATGTATAATAATGCCCTCAGGCCTTATTAAAGGCATAAATGAATAATAGGATAATGAGTGCTACACCTGGCCAGTCGAATACACTGAGAGGCTGATAAAAAAGATCCTGGTTCTCTTTGGAATGATTGGGTGCAGTCGGAGAAAGCCTGCATGTCAGGCCACTTGGTATATCTGATGTGCCTGTAGAGCAAAAGCACCTGGGTGAGAACAACTGGCTGATGTAAATGTGGCATGGGGATGGGGAAAGGTGAATTGTGCAGAATGACAGATTTTACTGTCATTACTGGTGAACTTCCCGGGGTGGAGATGAAGCCCCAGGAAGGAAGACTGAGCTTCTGGCAGGAATATGAAGCCCGCTGTGGGGTAACTAAGCCCACCACCGAGGGCCAGGCAGAAAGTTGGGTATCTCGGCCAATGGTCTTCAAATTAATTGACATGATAAGCTTACTAAATGTTTGCAAGACCCATTTAAACACAGTTTTAAACCTCTGGCCCAGGATGTATGGCCCCTGCTGGGATGGATCGGCAGTCTACTGCCTGCTTTTTCCTTCCGCAAACCCTAGGAGCCAAGATCCAGGCATTGGTAAAACCTCCGTTTGGAACCCGAGGCTGCAAAACTCTGCCCTAGACACAGCGTCTGCTGATGCTCCATAAGGGTGCAATTTCAGATTTCCTCCTCCGATGGCAAATTAGAACCTTACCTCTTTGAGCTTGCTTTAAAAATCAACATGTGCCCTGCTATGAGGAGATGGTTCCCAAGCACCGTCCCCGTCCATTGTCCAATCCCCACCCGTTCGGGGTCACTGGGGGGAAAAACACCACTGGTTCCCGGAGACAAGGAACTCTGGTGTGGGCTCAGCGACTGCTAGGGTCCCATTACATTTCCAGGAGAAGATTACAGGGTTTGTGCAGAAGGAATATATTAATGACCTATCCTCAGGACAGGTCATCAATATCTGATGGGCGGGGGTCTGACAACCCAGCTGATCAGCGGTTTGAAGAGGTGACGCTCCATGCGAGAGCTGCTTCCTCTTCATTACACTCAGCGGCGACTCCTTTGCAGTGGTGGCATTCAAGTGAATAGAGCGAGTACTTGTGATTACACTTCACTTCCGAGACCATGGGCAGTGGAGCACAGTCTCCTCTTCAAACAGCTGATTGGTCGGGGTGCCTGGTGTCGGACCCCCACCACTCAGATATTAAAGACCTATTCTGTGAATAGCTCATCAATGTATAGCACCTACACAAACCCTTTAAGCCCCAGGGAGGAAGATGAAGCAGTCCTCTCGGCATCACTGACCTCTATTGAGTTTGAGCTAGCATGCTTTCACACCCCCAGTACCTGAGGTCCACGCAACAAGAGAATGGGAGGTCGGTACCCGGGGCCATGGAACTGTGGTCAGGACACAATGAGCGGCCATGTCCGTTCAACTTCCAGGGTTGAAGATTATGCACTCAGCTGGAAAATTAAGCCACAGGCTCACAGTGTCAGGCAGCTTGAGGACCACAGCCACCCTCACTGCCTCAGTCACTGCTCCTACCCTCTCCTCTCTCCTCACCTAGTGCCTTTTCTATGAGCCAGGGTGCTGAACATCAACTTTATCATGACACGAGTTCCTTTTTGATAAATTTGTCAGCTGAAAAGCTTGTCATCTCTGCTCCATCCTCTTGCTGCACAGGTTTAAAAACGCACCACTGGATATCTGGCTTTGTCGCTATGCAATATTTAATGAACGCTCACTCCGAAGCAATACCACCCAAACCAAAGATTATGAAAGAAGTGCACAAAACACTTGATTTGGGTGTAAAATAGAGAGAATTTATTTAACATCAAATGACTGTATTTTTATTCAGTGCCTCAAATTTATTCTCAGGCCAATCGCTATGAATAGGGCACTGAACATGGCACAACCCCGATTTACGAAGAGTCACATCCCCCCCCCCCCCCGCACTCAGGAGAGGAAAAACCCCTGTGGGGGAAACCTCTAGGGAACCATGGCTGGAGGGTTGCCCTTCCCTTGGGCTTAGAAGGTTAATGCCAAAATGGAACAAGATATTTTATCAGAAGGTGTACATTTTCAATGAGACATGATAGAAATTCATTAAAGATATGACAGAAAGGACATCAAATAGTCATACATGTTAAAGAGTTAAAGAAACAGATTAGTAAGCAGTTACACAATATTAAACACTCTGTGCCAGCCTCTTACGAAGATAGCCAAATTCGACCACTCCTGGCCTTACATGTAAATTTTCAGCAGGATGGATGTGAGGGAGATCTGGCTGCAGCATCTGTCGACCCATTGATGGCTAGGGCTAATTTGCATGATCTGACTGGCTAGGCGGATTGGGCTGATCTGGCTGGCTAGGTGGATTGGGCTGATCTGGCTAGCTAGGCGATAGGGCTGATCTGGCTGGCTAGGCGGGCGTCCCCTTCCTCCCTCTACAGATGGTGAAGCTCCAGGTCTCCAGACACATCAAGCATGGCTCTGCAAATGGCCGTTTGTCCTTCTGTTATGGAACCTTCATCTGTGGGTACTTTATGTCTTAGACTTATGCATCTATGACATCAGCAGCACAATTGCCATAGTTACTACAGGGGCTTATTATTGATACCTACCTAAAGCACTTTAACTATGAAGTCAGCCACAGTGGTCCCAAGTATTAACCCTTTCTTGACTGACTGGAGACTCTGCAATGTACTTGTCACTAGAAAGGCCCCTAATCACTATGGCATTTAAAATCTGCCCTAACAATAGTAAGTTAGGAAGTGTAATGACAGATTTGAGGTGTAATATGCACATCCATGCCCTCAATTCCATTTGCTACATCTGAATTTACACAGACTCCAGTGGACTTTTCTTTTGGTGCCAATAAGTAGCGATCGACCAAACTATCACATTATCAAGATTTTAGTATAACCAGTTTCTTATACATTGTCTTTGAAATGACCTAACCTCATCTAAAAAAAATCAGCATGGAAGCTTCCACAAAGAGTACACATTCAAAACGAATAGGAATCATGACTGGTACAGAGAAGAATTTAGGGGGTCATTTATCAAACTGGTGTAAAGTAGAACTGGCTTAGTTGCCCATAGCAACCAACCAGATTCCTCATTTCATTTTCCAAAGGAGCTGTCCAAAATAAAAGATGGAATCTGATTGGTTTAATTTATGCTACAGATTTCCACTGTATATTTCACCATTTGCAATGTGTAGAGTTAGATCTTTGGTAAATCCGCACCGAAATCCACTGTGGAATGTCAGCAAAATCTGCAGTAAAATTTCCATGTTGGGAAATCTTCCCCATGTGGCCATGCCATAGCAGCCAGAACTGGTAGTGTACATGCGTATGTCCTACCAGCCCTACAACATAATGAAGGTGACATTCCAGGATCTGCTTAGAGGGTGCTGTGTCCTCTGTTATTAAAGGGCTTGTTCTATCTGGAAATTTATGGCACATTCCCAGGTTACAGTGTCTAGGCTTCTACCTCTGACACCTGCTGCTGTCTCAAAAACAGGACCCTGTCACACACGTCCAGGAAAGGGGGAAGTGGCCGACGTTATGCTGCTCTCTCCTTTCACTTTAGTGGGGCTTAAGAAAATAGCCAAGTAGGCGAGCTCCGCTCTTTTCGGATGTAACATTTTATATATGGATATGCCGTTAATGGGCAGATATTTTACCCCGCAGGGCAGGTTTTGTTTATCAATCTGAAACAGTTGGTTTCCAAACACATATTTACTATGCTTTTCTGTGCTTCTATAGGAACTCGACTTTATGGATTAAACACACAGCAGTCATAGCATCACCAAAATTTATGATGCAGCGACCAAGAAGGATTTTTTCCCTGTGACACAAACTGGCCAAATGTGTCTAGGTTTATGTCTTCTTCTGTATCACAATTTTTCTCTGCAGGGATTTTGTTTTAAACCTCTGGCCCAGGATGTATGGCCCCTGCTGGATGGATCTGCAGTCTACCTCCTGCTTTTTCCTTTCGCGAACTCTAGTAGCCAAATCTAGGCATTGGTAAAACCTTAGTTTGGAACCCATATTGTTCTGATCCTTCTGTATTTGATAAAGGATGACTTTAAACTCCGCTGAATCTGGGAGGCTGTGTGGTGGTAGGAACAATTTTTTTTTTCATCCAATTCAATTTTGCTAATACCAGCTGTTGGGTCAACTGGGCCCTTATGGTATTGTTTAATAAGATAAGCACCAATCTTCACACAAGCAAATCACTCAATCCCATGGAATTGTATGGAGGTTTAAAGATAAGGTCTCTACTCACAGCATGAGGTTGACAGGCTGTAGGACTACATAGAAACATTAGTAAATATACATATTAGGGCTCATGTACACGTTCGTAAGTGTTTTATTGTCTGTAAATGGCGGATCCGCAAAAGCCGGATCCCAGCCGAGTGCATGCCACCATTTATTTTCCATTCGTCTTGCTCTGCATCCCAGGACGCACTCAAAAGCTCTGATTGCAGTGTTTTTGTGTGCGTTATTGGAACACAATGAAATGGAACGAGATGCATTTTGGTGCACTTTGTTCCCTTCAGTTCAGTTTTGTCCCCATTGACTATGAATGGGGACAAAACTGAAGCGTTTTCCCCACTTTTGAGATCCTATGACGGATCTCAATAGCTGAAAGTAAAAGCGCAGATGTGAAAGTATCCTAACTTTGCAAGGACACTCAGAAATGTCCTTGTGGAGTTAAATGCAACACCCCCCCACAGATGTATATAAATAGGCAGTCAACATTTGGTTAACGTTGCCCACTTTAATGAAGACAATTAACACGATCATCTAGTTCAAGAAGAATTGCCTCTCCACTCATTTTAAGGGTTCCCGCAGGGGATTACAATAAAGTAATATGACAATATATTGTAATATGACAATATAGTCACATACAGCATGCAAAGAGCATGTAGTATTGAACATGGTAAACAACTAATTAGAATACGAGCAGTCATATTCCAGAGATATATGTCCTTGTCTCCTGTCTTCTTGGAATGTGGGGGTGTTGATGGTAGGCTCGACGGGTCCTCAAGATATGAGGTCTTCTTGTTAAAAAAGTTTTTATGTGTATATAAGTATAATTTTCTCAAGCACAACAGAATATATTATTAATATGAATGAAATTAGATTACAGGCAGGCAGGGTATCAGAAATAATTTATATTTCTTTAACGTTTTTCACCATTTTGATCATTACATTATCACACATATGTATTTCTCATTGATTTATTAGCTAACTATCTATCCTATCTGTCTTGAAAAGGCCCCTTAGACTGCCTGTACTGCATGAAGTATACAGATAAGCTGCATAGATCATGGGATGTTAGACATCCATTCCTGGCCGCTTCATAGTAGCCATTTGATCTGAACATTCACACATCTTTATGGAGTTGTTGACAACACACACACATATAATTATCTAACTAAAAAGATGACGACAGCCAGCCATATGTGCATCCCAACACAAGGACCACCACGGAGTAATCCCCGGTGAAATCACGCTTTTAGGGCATTGACTCTTCTTGTAGGAGTGGTGCTCAAACTGCTAGGGTGCATCTGTGGGACCCTCTTTCAGAGATGATGTCCTCCACCCAACTCTCAAAAAGCTGAGGGGTCTTCAGGAAAGGTGGGCAATCGATCTGGGCTATCAGAGGGTCAACTCTGTAGCTGTGATGTCATCCTTCCTACAAAACGGACATGTCCACGCCCTTAACTAGGAATATAACATATTAATCATTTCCAGGTAATTATTGAATGTTATATCAATAGAGGAGAA
This sequence comes from Bufo bufo, assembly GCF_905171765.1. Classification (NCBI taxonomy): domain Eukaryota; kingdom Metazoa; phylum Chordata; class Amphibia; order Anura; family Bufonidae; genus Bufo; species Bufo bufo. The sequence continues at coordinate 392,041,689 of NC_053392.1, forward strand.
GCAGGAAAGTGGAAAGAAACCAGACATGAGCCAAAACCCTGATAATGATTGATACAAGAAATCAGAGTTACTTCTTTCCTTTCACATTTTCTCCTCTTTTGATCATTACATTATCACTCATATATGCATTTCTCATTGATTTGTTAGCTAACTACCTGTCCTAGCTGTCTAAAAAAGTACTGTATGTACTGCATGAAGTATTTAGGTAAGCTATATACATCATGGGATGTTAGATATCCCATCCTGACCACCTCATAGAAGCCATTTCATCTGAACATTCCTCTTCTTTATGGGGTTATTGACAGCACTCATTTCATTATGTCACGGGGTTCCGAAGGTGCACTCGGTCCCCCATTGCCCGCAGAACTGTTGCTTAGCTTTTGGAATGAGGTTCTGTGTTTGACCTCATTCCCAGGGCGGCTTTACTGGCTGGGTGGCTCCCTGCTCCTAGTCTGCCTTGAGCGCCGAGCTGATCACTCGGTGCTCGACTGTTTGGTCTGTCGGTCATGTGACGCTGGCCACGTCACATGACCCTCACTCCCCACTATAAATACAGGCAGCCTGCTGGCTACAGGTTGCCTGTTAATTTCTAGGTTCCTGGCTATTTGTTGGACTGCTGAATGCTTACCTGATCCTGTTCCCTGACCATCCTTTTGCCTGCTCCTCCTGTACTGCGCTTCCGTCCTGGTATTGTGACCTCGGCTCCCACCTGACTACTCTCTTAGGACTCCTCTTGTACTTCTCTGCTCTCCTGGTATTTATGACCCCGGCTTCTCCTGACAATTCTCTGCTTGCTCCATTTGTACTTTGCAGCTTTCCTGGTATTGACTCGGTCTGTTCACGTCCTGTTGTTTGTCTGTCTGTCATCCCTGCACTTACTCCAAGTTAGGGATTGCCGTCCAGTTGTCCCCTGTCATTAGGACTCGCGAGGCAAGTAGGCAGGGCCAGGGGTAAGGGTGGAGCGCAGTGGTCACTTCCCTCCCCCCTGTGTGTGTGTGTAAGCGACCGTTACAGATTAACAGGCCCAATAACCACTGTATTATGAATCCTCTGGTGACCCTGACTGACCATGTCTCTAATCTGACGCAGAGGGTGCAGGAGTTAGGGGAAAAACTCAGTTCTTTTGAGTTAGGGCAAGGTTCTTCCACTCCTCAGGCCTCCAGTCCGCATTTTGAGCCCCAGATTAAGCTCCCAGAACCCTTTTCTGGAGACCGGAGGAAGTTTCTCTCTTTAAAGGAGAGTTGCAAACTTTACTTCCGTTTGCGCCCTGTGTCCTCTGGCCCCGAGAGTCAACGCGTGGGCATTATCATTTCCCGATTACAGGGTGATCCCCAGGACTGGGCGTTCTCTTTACCTGCTGGCACCAGTTGTTTATATTCTGTGGAGGGGTTCTTTCAGGCCTTGGGTACCCTCTATGATGAACCAGACAGGGCTCTAGTAGCCGAGACGGCTCTAAAGGCACTGGTTCAGGGCAATTTACCAGCGGAGGATTATTGCACCCAATTCAGAAGGTGGTGTGTCCCCTCAGGATGGAACGAACCAGCCCTGAAGAGTCAGTTCAGGTCAGGTCTGTCTGATAAATTAAAGGATCTTCTGGTCAGTTATCAACTTCCAGAGACCTTAGAGGAGATGATGACCCTTGTTGTCCGACTTGACCGACGGGTTAGAGAGAGACGACAGGAACAACAGTTCTCTTCCCAGATGGTGGTCCAGCCAGAGCCCTATCCCAGAGACAATGCTGAGGTCTCCACCGAGGAACCCATGCAGGTTGGCATGACCCGAGGGAATCTTCGCCGCAGACGTGGAGAATGCTTTTACTGTGGAGATCCTGACCATTGGATCAACCAGTGTCCTAAGAAGATCCTTTCTGTCAAGTCTCCTAAGACAAGGCAACCTAAAGACCAGGTACACCCTGAATTTTCTAAATGTAAGCTTTCGGTACCCATTACGATTTCTCTGGGAGTAGATAAATGGCCGGGTAAGGCCTTTATTGATTCTGGCTCAGCGGCTAGCTTTATTGACTCTGAGTATGCTGTAAGATTGGGTATTCCTATGTTTGCCTTACCAACTCCTATCCATGTCATGGCTATTGATGCTACTCCTCTTATTGGTGGTACGGTGAGCTTATGTACCTCAGAGATTTCTCTAACCGTGGGTGTGTGCCACTCAGAGAGATGTTCGCTTCTAGTCCTGGAGAACCTACATGCTGAGGTGGTACTAGGGTTGCCTTGGCTCCGACTACATAACCCCACTATAGATTGGTCCAATGGGGAGTTGGTGAGATGGGGGCCTAAGTGTGACTCGTGCTTGTCCGTGGTACAGGCTGGGGTCTCAGTAAAGTCTGATACTTTACCCTCTGTTGTTAGAGAATATTCTGATGTATTCTCATCACCAACCCCGGAGGTTCTACCCCCCCATAGACCTTATGATTGTACCATAGAGCTAGTAGAGGGGGCCAAGTTTCCTAAAGGACGAATTTATAATCTTTCTATGCCCGAACGCAAGGCCATGGAAGATTATATTAAGGAGAGCCTTGGTAAAGGGCATATTAGACCTTCTGTCTCTCCTATGGGGGCGGGGTTTTTCTTCATTAAGAAAAAAGATGGTGGTCTTAGGCCATGTATCGATTACCGGAGATTAAATAAAATCACTGTCCAGAATAGATACTCCCTCCCATTGATTCCGGATTTATTTAACCAGGTTCTGGGGGCAACCTGGTTTTCCAAAATTGACCTGGAAGGGGCATACAATCTAATCCGAATCAAGAAGGGAGACGAATGGAAGACTGCGTTCAATACTCCGGTAGGACACTTTGAATATCAAGTGATGCCTTTTGGACTCAGCAATGCCCCAGCTGTGTTCCAAAACTTCATGAATGACATTCTTAGGGAGTACTTAGGTAAATTTGTTATTGTCTATCTTGACGACATTTTGATATTCTCTCCTGACTTCGAATCCCATGTGTCTCATGTTAAACAAGTATTAGAGGTGTTGAGGGAGAATCAGCTATCCGCTAAACAAGAGAAATGTGTCTTTGGTGTACAGGAGATTCTGTTTCTAGGGCATGTTCTGACTCCTCACGCCTTCAAGATGGATCCTGGTAAGGTACTAGCAATTAAGGAATGGGTAAGACCTTCATCCTTAAAGGCCTTACAACGGTTCTTAGGTTTCGCCAATTACTATCGTAAATTTATTATGAATTTTTCCGTAATTGCTAAACCGTTGACCGACCTTACTAAGAAAGGGGCGGATTTGGAGAATTGGTCTACTGAGGCCATTTCTTCATTTGAAAAATTAAAAAAGGCATTTAGTTCTACTCCTATTCTGATCCAGCCTGATCAGGAGAAACCTTTTATTGTGGAGGTGGATGCGTCCGAGGACGGCGTAGGAGCAGTCCTTTCACAAGGTCCTGCTAGCCTCACTAATCTGAGACCATGTGCCTTCTTCTCCAGGAAATTCTCTCCCACGGAGAGAAACTACGACATAGGGAATAGGGAGCTGCTGGCCATTAAATGGGCATTTGAGGAGTGGAGGCATTTCCTGGGGGGGGCAAGACATTGTGTAACTGTTGTCACTGACCATAAAAACCTTATGTTTCTTGAGTCTGCTAAGAGGTTGAATCCCCGTCAAGCCAGATGGGCTCTGTTTTTTACTCGTTTGGATTTTTCCATCACGTTCAGGCCGGGAAGTAAAAATGTGAAGGCGGACGCATTATCTCGGAGCTTCCAGGCTTTTCAACCTACTGAGGTACCACCTGAATCCATCCTACCAGCAAAAATCTTCTTAGCAGCTCTTACCCAGGATATCTCGGCTCGCATTAGGTCTGAACAACATCTGGCACCGGTATCCACCCCAACAGATAAGTTGTTTGTTCCCGTACAATTTCGTCTCCAGCTGTTCGGTGAGTGTCACGATTCTGCCTTTTGTGGACATCCGGGTGTTGAGGGCACTAAGGATCTGGTTTCTAGATCTTATTGGTGGCCCACTCTAACTAGGGATGTCAAGTCCTACGTGTCAGCCTGTGAGGTTTGTGCCAGGTCCAAGACACCTAGGACTCGCCCTGCTGGTAACCTACGACCCCTACCCATTCCCAGTAGACCCTGGTCCCATATCTCGATGGACTTTATAACTGACCTACCGCTGGCGGAGGGTAAGACTGTGGTTTGGGTAGTGGTCGATAGGTTTAGCAAGATGGTTCATTTCATTCCCCTGTCTAAACTTCCGAATGCTAAAACCCTGGCGTCTATTTTTGTGAGAGAGATTGTTCGTTTACATGGCATCCCGGAAAATATTGTTTCTGACAGGGGTGTGCAGTTTGTGTCCAAATTCTGGAGGGCCTTCTGTCAAAGATGTAAAATTTCATTGTCTTTTTCTTCCGCCTACCATCCTGAGAGTAATGGGCAGACTGAACGCCTTAATCAGTCTGTGGAACAATTCTTGAGGTTGTATGTTGCTGATGACCAGCAATTATGGGTCAAATTCCTTCCGTTGGCTGAATTTGCTTTGAATAACCGTGTCAATTCTTCTGCTGGGGTCTCCCCTTTCTTTTGTAACCATGGTTTTCATCCCCGTTTTCATTCTGGGTCGTCCGTCTCCTCCTCTAACCCTGAAGCGGATAAACTCTCCTCCAAACTGTGCACAGTTTGGGCCCGGGTTCAATCGAACCTAGAAAAGGCTCAATGTTCTCAAAAACTCAAGGCCGATAGGAGATGTTTAAGGGGGGTAAACTTTCAGGTTGGGGATAAAGTATGGTTGTCCTCCAAGAATCTATCTCTCAAGGTAACTTCTAAAAAATTTGCTCCTCGTTTTATTGGACCATATAAGATCACGGAAGTGATTAACCCGGTATCTTTTAGGTTGGAGCTGCCTGAGTCATTCCACATTCATAATGTGTTCCATAAATCTCTGCTTAAAAAATATTTTGAACCGGTAGTACCATCAAAAGCCTCGCCTCCGCCGGTTCTTGTTAATGATGCTGTCGAGTATGTGGTGTCTAAAATAGTGGATGTCAGGAAGGTGCGTAATTCCTTACAGTACCTGATTCACTGGAAGGGGTATGGACCTGAAGAGAGATCTTGGGTACCTGCCAGGGAGGTTCATGCTCCTAGACTTGTTCGTAAATTTAATTTAGAACACCCTGAAAAGCCATCACCTGAAGTCTTGGGTCCGGTGGCCCCTCGTAAAAGGGGGGGTACTGTCACGGGGTTCCGAAGGTGCACTCGGTCCCCCATTGCCCGCAGAACTGTTGCTTAGCTTTTGGAATGAGGTTCTGTGTTTGACCTCATTCCCAGGGCGGCTTTACTGGCTGGGTGGCTCCCTGCTCCTAGTCTGCCTTGAGCGCCGAGCTGATCACTCGGTGCTCGACTGGTTGGTCTGTCGGTCATGTGACGCTGGCCACGTAACATGACCCTCACTCCCCACTATAAATACAGGCAGCCTGCTGGCTACAGGTTGCCTGTTAATTTCTAGGTTCCTGGCTATTTGTTGGACTGCTGAATACTTACCTGATCCTGTTCCCTGACCATCCTTTTGCCTGCTCCTCCTGTACTGCGCTTCCGTCCTGGTATTGTGACCTCGGCTCCCACCTGACTACTCTCTTAGGACTCCTCTTGTACTTCTCTGCTCTCCTGGTATTTATGACCCCGGCTTCTCCTGACAATTCTCTGCTTGCTCCATTTGTACTTTGCAGCTTTCCTGGTATTGACTCGGTCCGTTCACGTCCTGTTGTTTGTCTGTCTGTCATCCCTGCACTTACTCCAAGTTAGGGATTGCCGTCCAGTTGTCCCCTGTCATTAGGACTCGCGAGGCAAGTAGGCAGGGCGGAGCGCAGTGGTCACTTCCCTCCCCCCTGTGTGTGTGTGTACGCGACTGTTACACATTATCTACCTAAAAGGATGACGACAGCCAGCCAGAGGTGCATCCCAACACAAGGACCACCCCGGAGTAATCCCTGGTGAAATCACACTTTTAGGGCATTGACTCTTCTTGTAAGAGTGGTGCTCAAACTGCTAGGGTGCATCTGTGGGACCCTCTTTCAGAGATGATGTCCTCCACCCAACTCTCAAAAAGCTGAGGGGTCTTCAGGAGAGGTGGGCAGTCGAGCTGGGCTATCAGACGGTCAACTCTGTAGCTGTGATGTCATCCTTCCTACAAAATGGACATATCCATGCCCTCAACTATGAATATAACATATTAATCATTTCCAGACAATAATTGAATGTTATATCACTAGAGGAGAAGCAGGAAAGTGGAAAGAAACCAGACATTAACCAAAACTCTGATAATGATTGATACAAGAAATCTGAGTTAATTCTTTCCTGCCACATTTTCTCCTCTTTTGATCATTACATTATCACTCATATATGCATTTCTCATTTGTGGTCGGATCGGCTATCAGAAAGGTGAACCTAACCTATCTAACCCCATCTACAACAAGCAGTAGCGTTATGTCATAACTGCTGTGGTAGGGCAGCCTACAGGGGCCAAAGAGAGCAAACCTTAGTTCAGAGTAAATATATACATACAGTTACGACACCCACTTTTGACTTTTCATGATGGAGGTGCGGAATATACCGTATATATCACAGTAACTTCCTGTCAGGACTCGAACCTGTGGCCAGTCATGTCCCAGGCGGTAGCTCTACCCACTAGGCTACCGTCTCTCCCTGGACTGTTCTCTAGCTAACTTCTAACTACCTCTCTTGTCCTTGCCTTGACCTGCTGATTATTTCAATCTCTTGCACCTGCTACTTCCCTATAAAACCCAGCCCTTGAACACAGCCCTTTGCTGGTTATTGTGCCTCCAAGCCTGTAGCAAGCTTCCTCTCTGCTCCTCCACCGCTATTGCTGATTTACCATCGTTGCCAACCCGGACCGTTTTTGACCTCGCTGAATTGCCGCCTGCATTGACTTACTGCTTACCACCGACCACGCCTCCGTCTACTCCTGCTGTTACCTCGCTGCCATCTCTGCTGCCGACCCGGACTGATCGACCGCGCTACCTGCCTCCTGCTTCTGTGGGCCTCTGCCACTGGACTCCATACTTCCAGCTCGGGTGTCCTCAGACTCAGGTGAGCCTCGATTGACACTATTCCCTAACAGAATAACCAGCCCAAAAAAAAAATGAAGTCCGCAGTCGCCACCCTGCGCAAGCAGGTGTCTGAGCTGCAAGAGTTCGGCACCACCTACCAGGAGAAATTTTCGCAAATCCAAGGCCTGGTACAGAGTCAACAGGGGGAGATCATTGAGCTCCAACGGCAACTCCTGGACATACGCGGCGCGGCTGCAGACACCCGCATGCCACTACCCTCGAAATTCAATGGAGATCGTCGCCAGTACCGGGGCTTTCTCAATCAGTGCCGTATCTACTTCCGGATGCATCCGGCCCCCTTTTCCACTGACGAGAAGAAAGTATTGTTCATTGTTAACCTCCTGACGGATGAGGCCCTGGCATGGGCGTCTCCATACGTGGAAACCAATAGCCGTCTGCTGCACGATCTAGATGTTTTCATCACAGCTATGAGCCAGGTCTTTGATGACCCCAATCGCTGTGCGACAGCTGAGGCAAGACTACACAGTCTTCGACAGGGAAGACGCTCTGTCGCCGAGTACGCCGCCGAGTTCCGCCGCTGGGTCTCAGACACCAACTGGAACCCAGCTGCTCAAAGGAGCCAATTTCGGCGAGGTCTATCGGAGGCGATCAAAGATGAACTTGCCAGACTTGAAGCCCCGGATGATTTGGACGACTTCATTCAGGTGTGTGTCCGTATTGATCAGAGGCTCACCGAGAGAAGGAAAGAAAGGCTCTGGTTCCAAGGCGACAGACCCACTTACTCTACTACCCAGCAGGTCGCCCAACCTCCCATCGAGCCGATGATGGTTGACGCAGTGCGCAAAACTCTGTCCGTAGCAGAAAAAGAACGACGACTGGCCGAAGGCCTCTGCCTCTACTGTGGGGAGCCAGGGCACATTGCCATCAAATGCCCCAACAAATCCCGCAGAACCATTGCCGTCACTAAACTGCGAGAGCAGCGGCAGGCCGCAATCCCACCGGTGACGGCAGAGACAACTGAGTTAGCAGCCACCGGGTCCCACTTCACCATTCCAAATTGTCATTACCATCGGGGATCGACAACTTCTCTGTTCTGCAATGCTCGACTCCGGGGCTGGCGACAATTTTATGGATCAAACTTTTGCTCACGAGAACAACATTCCGCTTGTAACCAAGACAGCCCCCATCGATCTGGAAACAGTGGATGGGTCCCCACTCTCCTCGGGACCCGTTACGCATCAGACCACAGATTTACAGCTCCACATTAAAACCGACCACCACGAGACGATCCACTTCTCTTTGATTTCCTCCCCCAAGTTTCCGGTGATCTTGGGCATCCCGTGGTTAGCCACTCACAACCCTTCGGTGGACTGGGAAACCCGCTGTCTACAGTTCACATCCGAGTTCTGCTCTTCGAACTGTCTGCATGAACCTGCTTCCCCAACACCCAAAGTATCTATCATCTCGGAACCAACGGTCAAGGAGCTGTTGCCTCCACAATATAGTGAGTTTCAGGATGTCTGTGAAAAAAAAAACGCAGACAAGCTGCCCCCGCATCGACCATACGACTGCCCAATTGAATTATTACCTGGGGCTGAAATACCCTTCGGCAGCATCTACTCCCTCTCGGAGCCTGAACTCAAGGCCCTGAAGGACTACTTGGACGAGGACCTAAAGAAGGGCTTCATTCGACCCTCCACCTCCCCCGCGGGAGCACCCTTCTTCTTCGTGGAGAAAAAAGACTCCTCTCTACGCCCTTGCATTGACTATCGCAAGCTGAATGATGTTACGGTAAAAAACCGTTACCCTCTCCCCTTGATTTCGGAACTTCTCGAGAGACTCCGGGCGGCGAAAGTCTTTACGAAACTCGATCTTCGAGGGGCCTATAATCTGGTTCGCATTCGCCCTGGGGATGAATGGAAGACCGCCTTTCGCACACGATATGGACATTTTGAATACTTAGTTATGCCCTTCGGACTTTGCAATGCCCCAGCCACTTTCCAACATTTCATTAATGACGTCCTTAGGGACATGCTGGATCTGTTCGTAGTGGTATACATGGACGATATTTTAATTTTCTCGGAAAATCTCGATCAACATCACGAACATGTCCGCAGGGTGTTACAAAGACTTCGCGAGCAGTCCCTTTACATAAAGCTCGAGAAATGCGAGTTCGAACAGACCACCACCCAGTTTCTCGGTTACATCATCTCCCCGGAAGGGCTTAGTATGGATCCTCGGAAAATTCAGGCTGTAATAGATTGGCCTCCCCCTAAGAACGAAAAAGAAATACAGAGGTTTGTCGGCTTCGCCAACTTTTACCGAAAATTCATTCGGAACTTCTCAAAAATCATTTCTCCAATTACCCACTTAACCAAAAAGACTGTGCCCTTTTCCTGGACACCCGAAGCACAGGAAGCCTTCACCAAGCTTAAATCCCTCTTCACGTCTGCTCCAATTCTGATCCATCCTAATCCCGAACTGCCATTCACAATCGAAGTGGACGCTTCCGACACCGCAGTAGGCGCTGTCCTATCACAACGTACGGGAGAAAAGATGCTTTTACACCCTTGCGCCTTCTTCTCTCGCCAAATGTCCCCCGCAGAGAGGAACTATGACATCGGGAATAAGGAGTTACTGGCAATCAAAGATGCCTTCTCGGAGTGGAGACATCTATTGGAGGGGGCCATCAATCCCATAACTGTGTTCACTGACCACCGAAACCTTGAATTCATCCGTTCTGCCAAGAGGCTTTCCGCCAGACAAGCCAGATGGAGTTTTTTTTTTCTCGATTCAATTTCATTATCACATATCGCCCTGGGTCAAAGAATGGCAAAGCAGATGCCCTTTCCAGGATGTTCTCTGAACCTTCACAGGACAACAAGGGCCAAGCCAGCATTCTACCCGAGAAAAATGTCTTAGGAGCTACTTACCCAAAGGAACTCCTGGGGTCAATCAAGAAGGCTTATGAAAAGGACCCCTTCCTCACCCACCCAGCAGAAGACGTCAACCTCACCCTCAAGGGTGGCTTCTGGGTATACCTGGGTCGACAACTGTACGTACCAGAAATGGCACGGCTCGATGTACTAAAATATAACCACGATACCAAGTTGGCTGGCCATCCAGGTACAAGAAAGACCCAGGAACTCCTGTCCCGCTCCTTCTGGTGGCCGACGTATAAGAAAGATACTAAAAGGTTTGTCTCCTCATGCACGGTCTGTGCCCGCAACAAGACTCCCCGCTCTTCACCCGTGGGGCTGCTGTGACCACTCCCCATCCCCTCCCGCCCTTGGGGTTCAATTTCTATGGACTTTGTGGTTGACCTACCCCCTTCAAAAGGGATGAACACCATCCTGGTCGTCGTGGACCGCCTTACCAAGATGGCCCATTTCATCCCCTGCAAGGGCCTACCCACCGCCAAACAGACGGCTGACCTAGTATTCCGTGGAATCTATAGGTTACACGGGGTTCCAGATGATGTGGTCTCTGACCGAGGAGTGCAATTCACCTCTAAATTCTGGAAAGACTTCTGCCTGGCCCTTGGGATCACGGTAAACCTGTCCTCCGCTTTCCATCCCCAGTCTAATGGGCAGACAGAGAGAACAAACCAGACCCTCGAGCAGTACCTACGTTGTTTCATCACTCATTTGCAGGATGACTGGTTGGACCACCTTCCTACGGCCGAGTTTTCCTACAATAATGCGGAACACAGTTCCACCCATTACAGTCCTTTCTACGCCAACACTGGCCTGCATCCAGCTTTCATCCCACGCCTGCCCATCACCTCCACGCTTCCAGCTGTGGCCGAACGCCTGGCAAATTTACAAGAGGCACAAGAGAACATTTCTAATAATCTCCTTGAGGCTCAGAGACGCTTTAAGCGGGCGACAGACAAACGTCGTAGACCCGCTCCGGACTTTCAGATAGGAGATCAAGTGTGGCTCTCCACAAGAAACCTAAGACTTAAGGTACCTGCTCAGAAATTGGACCAAAAATACCTTTCCGGATCTCTGGCCGGATTAATGAAGTCACCTTCCGGCTAGACCTCCCACATTCCATCAGGGTGCACCCAGTCTTCCATTGCTCCCTTCTCAAGCCGTTTGTAGAGAACACCTTCCCTGGCCGCCATCCTCCCCCCCCACCACCAGTAAGGGTACAAGGCGAAGAGGAGTACATTGTCTCAAAGATCCTTGACTCCAGACTCCACCGGGGCAAAATCCAATACTTGATTTCCTGGAAAGGTTATCCTCCAGAAGATAACTCCTGGGAACCGGAGGAGAACATTCATGCCCCCAGACTTGTCAGGGAGTTCCATCTGAGTCACCCAGATAAGCCTTCCCCTGCGGTGCCCGGAGGTCACCTTGGAAGGGGGGGAGTACTGTCAGGACTCGAACCTGTGGCCAGTCATGTCCCAGGCGGTAGCTCTACCCACTAGGCTACTGTCTCTCCCTGGACTGTTCTCTAGCTAACTTCTAACTACCTCTCTTGTCCTTGCCTTGACCTGCTGATTATTTCAATCTCTTGCACCTGCTACTTCCCTATAAAACCCAGCCCTTGAACACAGCCCTTTGCTGGTTATTGTGCCTCCAAGCCTGTAGCAAGCTTCCTCTCTGCTCCTCCACCGCTATTGCTGATTTACCATCGTTGCCAACCCGGACCGTTTTTGACCTCGCTGAATTGCCGCCTGCATTGACTTACTGCTTACCACCGACCACGCCTCCGTCTACTCCTGCTGTTACCTCGCTGCCATCTCTGCTGCCGACCCGGACTGATCGACCGCGCTACCTGCCTCCTGCTTCTGTGGGCCTCTGCCACTGGACTCCATACTTCCAGCTCGGGTGTCCTCAGACTCAGGTGAGCCTCGATTGACACTATTCCCTAACACTTCCATCTACCTTACCTCTTTGTCATGTGCACCGGCACATCGTTCTTGGAGGTGGCTAATGCTGATGCGAGTGGCCGGTAACCAGAAACGATTTACTCATATGTTGACTAACATATGAACATATTACGAGAAGGTCTGAATCCTGAGAGCTGCAGACTAAAACAAACAATGGTGAATCTGTTGGAAGGGCCTAAATGAACTTCAACCATTCGCCAAGGGCCCTGATCAGGCACCGACTGTTCCTGGTGGCAGAATAATTCACCTCTACTTATCCCCCAGGCCACACTTTTTATTTTATTTTTATATATAAAGGACCCAAAAGTTAGAACATGGCGTACGCCGTCTAGCTCTAGTAGTAGATAAAGCAAAATGTGTAAATCCACCAGGCCTGGGGAACCATGCACAGGAATACATGGCTATTTCGATTAACGAGCTAATGTTGCCTGTAATAAGGACAGAACGTACACACCATACCTGCAGTTGTGACAGGAAATAAGCTTAAGGTTGTGATAAACTATGTATGCAGCAGTATGTAGTCGTGATAGGATTTGTCGTGTCTGTAGACGTGACAGACTTCATAAATTGCGCCTTATTACTGTACCTCCTACTGGAAGACAGACCGATACCCAGGACTTAGGCCGGACACCAACACCCTCAGCCCGAGTTTGTAGATGAAGTAAGCATGCCTGGGAGAAGGTGATGTCCGCAAAGGCAGCCTTGGGATGACTGCTTATAAAGAAAAACAATGATTTTTCTTTTAGACCCAACAACCTAGAAAATAAAAGTCAGAGAAAAACAATAATGTGAGTGAGACTCTAATGGCACAAGCCACGCGTGCGAGCCACCACAAGAAAAATTGTATTGCGAGTCACAGATGACCGAGCCATGCGAGCAGGTCTGAAGGCAGAAAAAGACATGGAGCCTACTTGTGGTGGGACCAAGCAGCCGGCCTCGAATGGCGGAGTTATGTGTGTAAAATTTTAACGGAGAAGCCATGCACGGGAGACTCATGGCTGAGCCATGCGTGAGGGACTCTAATGGCGGAGTCATATGTGTAAAACTAAAACGGAGAAGCCATGCGTGAGAGACTAATGGCGGAGTCATATGTGTAAAACTAAAAGGAGAAGCCATGCGTGAGAGACTAATGGCGGAGTCATATGTGTAAACCTAAAACGGAGAAGCCATGCGTGAGAGACTCTAATGGCGGAGTCATATGTGTAAAACTAAAACGGAGAAGCCATGCGTGAGAGACTAATGGCGGAGTCATATGTGTAAAACTAAAACGGAGAAGCCATGCGTGAGAGACTAATGGCGGAGTCATATGTGTAAAACTAAAACGGAGAAGCCATGCGTGAGAGACTAATGGCGGAGTCATATGTGTAAAACTAAAACGGAGAAGCCATGCGTTAGAGACTAATGGCGGAGTCATATGTGTAAAACTAAAACGGAGAAGCCATGCGTGAAAGACTCTAATGCCGGAGTCATATGTGTAAACCTAAAGCGGAGAAGCCATGCGTGAGAGACTCTAATGGCGGAGCCATGCGTGAGAGACTCTAATGGCGGAGTCATATGTGTAAACCTAAAACGGAGAAGCCATGCGTGAGAGACTAATGGCGGAGTCATATGTGTAAAACTAAAACAGAGAAGCCATGCATGAAAGAATCTAATGGCGGAGTCATATGTGTAAACCTAAAACGGAGAAGCCATGCGTGAGAGACTCTAATGGCGGAGTCATATGTGTAAACCTAAAACGGAGAAGCCATGCGTGAGAGACTCTAATGGCGGAGCCATGCGTGAGAGACTCTAATGGCGGAGTCATATGTGTAAACCTAAAACGGAGAAGCCATGCGTGAGAGACTCTAATGGCGGAGTCATATGTGTAAACTTAAAGCGGAGAAGCCATGCGTGAGACTCTAATGGCGGAGCCATGCGTGAGAGACTCTAATGGCGGAGTCATATGTGTAAACCTAAAACGGAGAAGCCATGCGTGAGAGACTCTAATGGCGGAGTCATATGTGTAAACCTAAAACGGAGAAGCCATGCGTGAGAGACTTTAATGGCGGATTATAATTATTATTATTTTTTTATATATATATTTTTTTAACTATAAACCACTTAAGCAGCACCAGTATGACTTGTGGACTCGCATAACCATGACCCTCTCCGACAATAACCTAGGACGCTAACCAGCCTACAACCATATTGTACACCTAGCGAACTTGATGAATGGTCATCGGGCCCCTGAAGCCAAGAGACTGAACTGGATGACCTTACAGTGGCGATAAGTAATTACAACATGAGCCAGAGCTAAAAGGAAAATGCATAGACATTAGTGATCTGAACCACGTGCATAAACGAAACATTAAACCAACCGCGAAATTGAAACGGATGGGAGAAAAACAAGAGCCAGAGGCATTGCAGTTCGCTAAGAGAAGACCCTTGTCGTGACAAACGAATGAACAACTGTGAAAACATAGTAGGAACTTACTCCTATTGGCCCACTGACCGCTAGGGAGCTATTTGGTTAACTGGGGCAGGGGACCAATCTGAGTGAATGCGAACCAGAAGTAAAGGAGACCAGTCTAAGTGAATGCATAGCAGGACTAAAGAACACCACAATTTTTTATTTTTTTTTCCCTTCTCCTTTTTGAAGTGAACAGAAAAGGTAGACCTATGGAATGAACAAACCACCGAGGAAAGAAACGTAAGCCTGAAAGGAAAGCAGCTATGCTTATAGGAAGAGCAGTATCAGAGCGGTGTGCTGGTTGCCCTAGTAAGAATACTGAGTAATCATAATGTAGCAATGAAAAGAAATGCAGCTTTAAATGGAAGCAGAGTATAACACATAATGTAAGAACAAGTGGGTGCATGCAGCTCTGGATGCGAGTGGTGCCTAAAAACATGGTATGGGCACAGCTCTGAGTATGAGCATGAAGCGCATGGTATAAAGCAGATCACCTGCATGGACTAACTAACACCCTGTGCCTAAATAACCCCCTTGGAAACCTTATGTACGGCCGGCAGAAGGAAGCCAGATACCGCCTATGATCTGCTCCCCCTGACCGAGCTTAGTACTCCTTCCCCTGATCCCTGCCTAACTAACGGCACGGTGGCCCGTGCCAGACTTTATTGAAGATGAGGAGCGGGGACACGGTATTCCCTGCACCTTTACACACAGCCGCGTGGGGAGCTCACGCTGCTCCCTGGCAGAGTGCACCAGTGCGGGGGAGCCCCCCTCAGCCAGGGGCCTACCCACCGCCGGCTGGACACTCGTACCGCGTGGGTAGCAGCGCAGCTCCCTGGCAATGTGCACTGGGGCAGGGGGAGCCCTTCCTTTACCATGGGCCCCGCCCCCTGCCGGTTTGAATCGTGTGCCGCGTGGGGAGCCGCACAGCTCCCTGGCAGAGTGCACCAGTGCAGGGGAGCCCCCCTTCAGCCAAGGGCCAACCCACCACCGGCTGGACACTCATAGCGCGTGGGGAGCAGCGCAGCTCCCTGACAATGTGCACCGGGGCAGGGGGAGCCCTTCCTTTACCGTGGGCCCCACCCCCCGCCGGTTTGAATCGTGTGCCGCGTGGGGAGCCGCACAGCTCCCTGGCAGAGTGCACCAGTGCGGGGGTGCCCCCCCTCACCTAGGGGGCCGACCGCCCGCCGGCTGGGCACCCATACCGCGTGGGGAGCCGCACAGCTCCCTGGCATTATGCTCCGGTGCGGGGGTGCCCCCTCTCACCTAGGGGGCCGCCCCCCCGCCGGCCGGACTCTAATACTGCATGCTGCGGAGAAGCAGCTTCTTACCCTTGCCGACCCCAGGATCTCAAACTCAGCTTCATCCCAGAGCGCTACATGTCGCTGACCGCAGCGTGGGTCCCGTGCAAACAACTCCAATCCTACCATGAATACCAGCGCCCTCTTGAGACATTCTGCCGTCGCCTAGCCGTAAGGAGCCTCCACACCATGCTGCTGTATCCTAGAGCTGACCCAGAGGTAGTGAAATCAGCTGAATCGGCGTCAGCCTGGGCCCACAGGTGCCTATAAATAGCCTAGTAATCAGCCAGCCTGGGCCCACAGGTACGCATGAATAGCCTTGTAATCAGCCTCCCCTCCCACAAATGCAGCAATATCTTGCTTATACTTGTTAGCTAACTATCTTTCCTGCCTGTCCATAAATGGCCACCTAGACTTCCTGTACTGCATGAAGTATCCAGATAAGCTGCATAGATCATGGGATGTTAGACATCCATTCCTGGTTGTCTGATAGTAGCCATTTCATCTAAACATTCACAAATCTGTATGGGGTTATTGACAGCACACACCTACATCATTATCTTATAGAATGATGATAGTCAGCCAGAGGTGCATCCCAACACAAGTATCACCCTGGAGTAATTCCCCAGTGAAATCACTCAGGGCATGGACTCTTGTAGGAGTGGTGCTCAAACTGCTAGGATGCATCTGTGGGACCCTCTTTCAGAGATTATGTCCTCCACTTGACTGAGGGGTCTTCAGGAGAGGTGGGCAGTCGAGCTAGGCTATCAGACGGTCAACTCTGTAGCTGTGATGTCTTCCTTCTTTCAAAATGGACATGTGCACACCTGCAAGGAAGAATACAACATATAAATCATTTTCAGGCAATTGTGGAGGCAATAGAGGAGAAATATAAAATTTGATGTAAACTAGAAATAAACCAAAACCCTGTCAGAACATGTTTGGAGTTGTTTTCCACTCACCAAACATCTCAGGGGAAATTTATCAAGAGCAGGGGGGGATGCATTTAATTTATCATGAAGTTCATGCCTGGTTAAAAATTAAGTGCATCCTCTGACAGTCTATGCGTCCTGAATTAATTCTTGGCCGGCTCACAGCTGCCATAGATTTTGGTCATCATTTACAGCAGAAAACTGGCATACATTAAGTAAATCTTCTAGGGGCTGATGTCCAAGCCCACCCCTTTCAAAAAATGGAGAGGCTGGCAGTAAAACGCCATTTACAAACATTTTAAACAGAATTTGCAACTTTTGTTTATCAGTTTTCTGGTGTACAAGAATGATAAATCTCTCCTTGTGCTGTGGACTACCAAAAGCAGTGGACATAATAATTAGGCTACTTGAACACTCGCGTTTGGTGCGGATCCGTCATGGATCTGCACATTGGATCTGTTCAGATAATACAACCGTCTGCATCCGTATCTTTAACATAGCCAAGACGGATCCGTCTTGAACACCATTGAAAGTCAATGGAGGACGGATCCGTTTTCTATTGTGCCAGATTGTGTCATAGAAAAGGGATCCGTCCCCATTGACCTACATTGTGGCTCAGTTTCGTCAGACGGACACTAAAGCAGAATGGAGACGGAACGAAGACAAACTGAGGCATACTGATGCATTCTGATCGGATCCATTCAGAATGCATTAGGGCAAAACTGATCAGTTTTGGACCACTTGTGAGAGCCATGAACGGATCTCACAAACGGAAAGCCAAAACGCCAGTTTGAAAGTAGCCTTAATCATCACCTCTCCTTACCTTGGTGTTATCATGGTTGCTGTTGTTTGTGTGACCAGTGACAGTGACCAGTGAAATAAGGGGAACATTGGCCAGTAAGATAGAGCAGCATCCAGGAAGAGAGGGGAGATAGTAAGCAGTAAGATAGGACAGAGACCAGTAAGATAGGATGAATAATAACCAGTATGATAGGGTAATGACCAGTAAGACAGGACAGTGGAAATGTCAGACTATTAAGACCACTGATACATACGATAATGGGCGATACAGTAATTAATAATGGGTAAGTTGTGAGAGTCACCCACAATAAATATCATCCATAACCCCAATTGTAGCATTAAAAAACTGATTTTACTGATTCATAACCATACCCAAAAACAGGACATTGAGATAACCCATAATTCCCAACATATCTTCTTTGGTGTTCTATATCATCAATCTCAGTGAATTAAAGATAGGACAGTTAGCAGTAAAATAGGGCAGATAGAGACCAGTAAGGTAGGGTAATAACCAGTAAGTTAGGACAGTGACCAGTAATATATGGAAGTGAATTGTAAGATAAGGCAGTGATCTGTAAATTAGGGTGGGAAGTGACCAGTACGATGAAGGGGGCAGTGAATAGATGAACCAAAGGCACTGGAACCTTATTGGCTGCTATGAACAAGCTCCACTCGTCTTATGCAGAGGTTTAGATGAACCTCTTCATCCACATAAATCATCCCATACAGTTCCCTGGTCCAGTAATGATCCCCCTCCTGCAATGTCTGACTGAGAACTTACCATGAGCTTAAGAGGGGTCGCAGACTTCACTACAGACACACGGATGCTTCTCTCTTGCAGACAGAGGGGGTGATGCAGCAAAGCTGGGAGACATCTTCCTCCTCCTGCAGCCGGCAACCAGGCACGACAGTTTGTAACAGCAATTATCATTCATGTTTCTGAGGGGAAGTGCTGATTGGTTGATCAGATTCTTATCCACCAATCAGCAGCTCTCTGTTCTCTACAGCCTGGGACTGGAGGAGCACACAACAGCCCGAGCCCTGAATGCAGCACAACCGATGTGTGCGACTGCGAGGTGGACTGCATTTTCTTGATTCAAGGACCAATTATTACCCCCATAGCAAAGTGTTGGTAGGGTTGATGCAAATTACATTTCCCATTAGTGTCCATACTTTTGCTCTTTTCCCCCTGAAATACCTCAACTTTTTTTTTATAGCAAGGTACATATGGTTAAAGGAAAACATTTTTTTTTATTTCACTATGCCGTAAATAAGCATTATTATTAATCCCACTAAATGGATTTTATCCCGTTCCTGTTATTTTTCACCTTCCTGAAAGAGCCTAGTTTTAAAAATCTGTAACTTTGGGATGCTTTAATTATCCAAGCCATTAAGAGACTCTTTTTCAAAATTTTCTAAATTTTTATTTCTCTGATTTTGTATTTAACTTTTTTTGCGATAAGTTTAATTTAATTCTGTATTTGGGATAAAAAGCAAAAATAAAAGAAAAAAGAAGAATATTCAGGAGACTCCTGAAAAATGGAGAGATCTATTGCATGAGTTGGCAAATCTCCTGGGCATCACAGAAGCATTCTGGCACTTCCCGTACTATAATCCTCCATGAACCTGTGTGTGGGATCAGATGCAGCTCTGGCACCCAAATGTACACCGAGGGGGCAGTGCCATGTCATGAAAAGGATGTGTGGCCTATTAGAATTGTGCATGGTCTGCAGAAAGGGGCAGTGCATTGTGCCTGTGTATACTATGAAAGGGACATGGCAGACTCCAAGAAATTAAGCACTGATGGCCTAACCTAAGGAAAGGGCATCAGAATTAAAGTTGCAATGAAAACTTGCTCTGCTATATGGCTGCCCAACTGCGGTGCACAGTACATTACACACCAATCAGCCATAACATTGGAACCACATATCGTAGGTGATCTGAATAACATTATATTTAGAGTTGAGCGGATACCTGGATGTTCGGGTTCGGCAGGTTCGACACGGCAAAAGGGGGTTCTTGTCACCCAGCAATAGAACAGAGGATTTTGAGAGATTTAGGCCCCTGTCACCCAGGCACAGCACGGGTTCATTCACGGCAAAAGGGGGTTCATGTCACCCAGCAATACAACAGAGGATTTTGAGAGATTTAGGCCCCTGTCAGCAATGCAGAGCAGGGGTTCATTCACAGCAAAAGGGGGTACATGTCACCCAGCAATACAACAGAGGATTTTGAGAGATTTAGGCCCATGTCAGCAATGCAGGGGTTCATTCACGGCAAAAGGGGGTACATGCCACCCAGCAATACAACACAGGATTTTGAGAGATTTAGGCCCCTGTCAGCAATGCAGAGCAGGGGTTCATTCACGGCAAAAGGGGTTTCATGTCACCCAGCAATACAACAGAGGATTTTGAGAGATTTAGGTCCCTGTCATCCAGGCACAGCAGGGGTTTGTATACGCCAAAAATGGTAAAATGTCACCCGACAATTAAAAATAAGAAACTTTTCAATTTAGGGCACTAAAATTGCCACTTTTTTAAATTAAAATGGCACTAAAATAGTTCTTGAAAAGGCTAGAGGGATGTAAAAGGCAGTAAAATGTGCTTAAGAGCATGGCAACTGCTCTGCAAACAAATGTGGATAGGGAAATAACTTAAAATGAAATAAAATAACTAAAAATTACAAATTATTAACCTGCAACTCAGAGAAGGAGGTGGATATGGAGTCGGAGGTTGAGGAGGCGGTGAATGTGGTGTTGTAGGTGGAGGCAGCAATAGAGGAGGAACAGGTAGCTGACAATGTTTTTTATTTTTTTTATTGGGTAGGTAGCCCCCAAAATATTGGGACAAATAAAAAAAAAAAGAAAACAAAGAATCATTGCACTTGACTTGAGTACAAGAATGTATGTTTGATGGTGGTATAAATGTCTATTCTGCACAAGGTACAGACAAGTCTTGTGGGATCCAAGCCTGGTTCATTTTAATGAACGTGAGCTTGTCCACGTTGGCTGTAGACAGGCGGCTGCAGCTGTCTGTAATGACGCCTCCTGACGTTCTAAATACACGTTCAGAGAGTACACTGGCTGCAGGGCAGGCCAGCACCTCCAAGGCATACAGGGCAAGCTCTGGCCATGTGGACAATTTGGAGACCCAGAAGTTGAATGGGGCAGAACCATCAGTCAGTACGTGTAGTCGTGTGCACAGGTACTGTTCCACCATGTTGTTCAAATGCTGCCTCCTGCTAACATGCTCCATATCAGCAGTTGGGGGCGGTTGTTGCGGCGAGGTGACAAAGCTTTTCCACATGTCGGCCATGCTAACCCTGCCTTCTGAGGTGCTGGCGCTGACACAGCTGTGTTGGCGAACTCTTCCTCCTCCCCTGCTTTCGCCTTGTGCTTCCACTTGTCCCCCGGCGTCAGTCGGGAATGCTCTCAGGAGTGCGTCTACCAGCGCGCGCCTGTAGTCGCGCATCTTCCGATCAAGCTCCAGTGAGGGAATTAAGGACGGCACATTGTCTTTGTAATGGGGATCCAGCAGGGTGGCCACCCAGTAGTCAGCACACGTTAAAATGTGGACAACTCTGCAGTCATTGCACAGGCACTGCAGCATGTAGTCGCTCATGTGTGCCAGGCTGCCCAGAGGTAAGGAAAAGCTGTCCTCTGTGGGAGGCGTATCATCTGCGTCCTCCGGATCCCCCCAGCCACGCACCAGTGATGGGCCACAGCTGTGTTGGATGCCACCCCGCTGTGAACATGCTTCATCCCCATCCTCCTCCTCCAGTAGTGGGCCCGGGCTGGCCAAATTTGTACCTGGCCTCTGTTGTTGCAAAAATCCTCTTTCTGAGCCACTTCTAAAAGACTGGCCTGAAAGTGTTAGAGATGACCCCTCTTCCTCGTCCTGGGCCACATCCTCTTCCATCATCGCCCTAAGTGTTTTCTGAAGGAGACATAGAAGTGGTATTGTAACGCTGATAACGGCATCATCGCCACTGGCCATGTTGGTGGAGTACTCGAAACAGCGCAACAGGGCACACAGGTCTCGCATGGAGGCCCAGTCATTGGTGGTGAAGTGGTGCTGTTCCGCAGTGCGACTCACCAGTGCGTGCTGCAGCTGAAACTCCACTATGGCCTGCTGCTACTCGCACAGTCTCTCCAGCATGTGCAAGGTGGAGTTCCACCTGGTGGGCACGTCGCATATGAGGTGGTGGGCGGGAAGGCCGAAGTTACGCTGCAGCGCTGACAGGCGAGCAGCAGCAGGGTGAGAACGCCAAAAGCGCGCAGACGGCCAGCACTTTATGCAGCAGCTCAGACATGTCGGGGTAGTTGTGAATGAATTTCTGCACCACCAAATTCAGCACATGCGCCAGGCAAGGGATGTGCGTCAAACCGGCTAGTCCCAGAGCTGCAACGAGATTTCGCCCATTATCGCACACCACCAGGCCGGGCTTGAGGCTCACTGGCAGCAACCACTCGGTCTGTTGTTCTATACCCCGCCACAACTCCTGCGTGGTGTGGGGCCTGTCCCACAAACACATCAGTTTCAGAATGGCCTGCTGACGTTTACCCCTGGCTGTGCTGAAGTTGGTGGTGAAGGTCTGTCGCTGACCGGATGAGGAGGTGGTAGAAGAGGAGGAGGAAGCCGAGTAGGAAGAGGAGGCAACAGGAAGCAAAGAATGATGCCCTGCGATCCTTGGCGGCGGAAGGACGTGCGCCAAACAGCTCTCCGCCTGGGGCCCAGCCACCACTACATTTACCCAGTGTGCAGTTAGGGAGCTATAGCGTCCCTGGCCATGCTTACTGGTCCAAGTATCTGGGGTTAGGTGGATCTTGCCACAGATGGCATTGCGCAGTGCACACTTGATTTTATCCGATACTTGGTTGTGCAGGGAGGGCACGGCTCTCCTGGAGAAGTAGTGGCGGCTGGGAACAACGTACTGTGGGACAGCAATCGACATGAGCTGTTTGAAGCTGTCCGTCTCCACAAGCCTGAATGACAGAATTTCAAAGGCCAGCAGTTTAGAAATGCTGGCATTCAGGGCCAGGGATCGAGGGTGGCTAGGTGGGAATTTACGCTTTCTCTCAAAGGTTTGTGAGATGGAGAGCTGAACGCTTCCGTGTGACATGGTGGAGATGCTTGGTGACTGAGGTGGTATTGTTGGTGGCACATCCTCTGTTTGCTGGGCGGCAGGTGCCAACGTTCCTCCAGAGGCGGAGGAAGAGCCTGAGGCAGCAGCAGAAGAGGGAGCAGGAGGGGCCCTTTCTTGGTTTTGAAGGTGCTTACTCCACTGCAGCCCGTGTCTCGCATGTAGATGCCTGGTTATGCAGGTTGTGCTAAGGTTCAGAACGTTAATGCCTCGCTTCAGGCTCTGATGGCACAGTGTGCAAACCACTCGGGTCTTGTCGTCAGCACATTGTGTAAAGAACTGCCATGCCAGGGAACTCCTTGAAGCTGCCTTTGGTGTGCTCGGTCCCTGGTGACGGTGGCCAGTAGCAGGCGTGGTATTCCCATGTCCTCATCAGGAAACATAACTGGTTGTACGTCAGTGCATTCTATGTCTTCCACCCCTGGGGAAGGACTAGGTTGATGTCCTTGGGAAACCCTGCCAGCAGAGTCTTCAAACAGCATAAGAGACTGCTGCATGACTTGAGGCTCAGACAGGTTCCCCGATATGCACGGGGGTGATGTGACAGACTGATGGGCATGGGTTTCAGACGCCACCTGTGTGCTTTCTGCAGAAGACTGGGTAGGAGATAATGTGAACGTGCTGGATCCACTGTCGGCCACCCAATTGACTAGCGCCTGTACTTGCTGAAGCCTTACCATCCTTAGAACGGCATTAGGCCCAACCAAATATCGCTGTAGATTCTGGCGGCTACTGGGACCTGAGATAGTAGGTTCAGTAGGACGTGTAGCTGTGGCAGAACGTCCACGTCCTCTCCCTGCACCAGAGGCTCCACCAACACCACCACCATGACCATGTCCCTTATTAGATGTTTGCCTCATAGTTAGCGTTTACAAAGTAAAAAGTGGTTAAGTCTGTTAAAAATAATTAACCGCCAATAAAAACCCTGATGTAGGGTATTGCACAAAATTATTTTTTTTAACTCTATATGACAGCGGTATTTGTGGCCTAAATGTGACACTCACTTATGCACGTGTAATCCCAGATGTGCAATATATTAGAGGCTTTTTTCACCCCAGTAACCAAAAAGGCGTATTTCTGGCTTTAATGTGACAATCACTTATGCATGTGTAATCACAGATGTGCAGTATATCGGAGGGTTTTTTCACCCCAGTAAGCCAAAGCAGGATTTCTTGCCTTAATTTGACAATCACTTATGCACGTGTAATCACAGATGTGCAGTATATCAGAGGGTTTTTTCACCCCAGTAAGAAAAAAGCTGTATTTCTGTCCTAAATGTGACAGTGACTTATGCACGTGTAATCCCAGATATGCAGTATATGAGAGGCTTTTTTCACCCCAGTATGCCAAAGCCGTATTTATGGCCTAAATGTGAAAGTCACTTATGCATGTGTAATCCCAGATGTGCAGTATGTAACCAAAAAGCTGTATTTCTGTCCTAAATGTGACAGTCACTTATGCACGTGTAATCACAGATGTGCAGTATATTAGAGAGTTTTTTCACCCCAGTATGCCAAAGCTGTATTTCTGGACTTGCAGATAGCCTATGATGGTGCACTATCGTTGCATAAAATGGCTGCCGATCAGGTATTGATATTGATGAAATGAAGAAAAAAAAGTTCGTTTTCAGCAGTAGTTGGCTCAGGGCAAACTTAAAAAAATTGTGCACTGCACCCACAAAACACTTTTTCTATAGATCGCTGAGTACATAAACTAGTTCTTGATAAGATCGCTCCCTGATCTCTCCCTCACAGCAGCTGCAGCCTCTCCCTACACTAATCCGAGGAGAGTGACGGGCGGCGCTACGTGACTCCAGCTTAAATAGAGGCTGGGTCACATGCTGCAGTTGGCCAATCACAGCCATGCCAATAGTAGGCATGGCTGTGATGGACTTTTGGGGCAAGTAGCATGAAGCTTGTTGATTGGCTGCTTTGCAGCCTTTAAAAAAGCGGCATAAAAATCGCCGAACACGAACTTTTGCTTAAATGTTCGGGTATGGGTCCGGGTGCCGAAAAACCTAAAGTTCGGTACGAACTCAAACTTTACAGTTCGGGTTCGCTCAACTCTAATAATGAGTGCTACACCTTTCCAGTCTAATACGCTGACAGGCTGATGAAAAAGATCCTGGTTCTCTTTGGAATGATTGGGTGCAGTCGGAGAAAGCCTGCATGTCAGTCCACTTGGTATATCTGATGTGCCTGTAGAGCAAAAGCACCTGGGTGGGAACAACTGGCTGATGTAAATGTGGCATGGGGATGGGGAAAGGTGGATTGTGCAGAATGACAGATTTTACTGTCATTACTGGTGAACTTCCGCAAACTCTAGGAGCCAAGATCCAGGCATTGGTAAAACCTCCGTTTGGAACCCGAGGCTGCAAAACTCTGCCCTAGACACAGCGTCTGCTGATGCTCCATAAGGGTGCAATTTCAGATTTCCTCCTCCGATGGCAAATTAGAACCTTACCTCTTTGAGCTTGCTTTAAAAATCAACATGTGCCCTGCTATGAGGAGACGGTTCCAAAGCACCGTCCCCCTCCATTCTCCAATCCCCACCTGTTCGGGGTCACTGGGGGGAAAAACACCACTGGTTCCCGGAGACAAGGAACTCTGGTGTGGGCTCAGCGACTGCTAGGGTCCCATTACATTTCCAGGAGAAGATTACATGGTTTGTGCAGAAGGAATATATTGATGACCTATCCTCATGACAGGTCATCAATATCTGATAGGCGGGGGTCAACCCAGCTGATCAGCGGTTTGAAGAGGTGACGCTCCATGCGAGAGCTGCTTCCTCTTCATTACACTCAGCGGCCACTCCTTTGCAGTGGTGGCATTCAAGTGAATAGAGCGAGTACTTGTGATTACACTTCACTTCAGAGACCACGGGCAGTGGAGCACTGTCTCCTCTTCAAACAGCTGATTGGTCGGGGTGCCTGGTGTCGGACCCCCCCCCCCGCTCAGATATTAATGACCTATTCTGTGAATAGCTCATCAATGTATAGCACCTACACAAACCCTTTAAGCCCCAGGGAGGAAGATGAAGCAGTCCTCTCGGCATGACTGACCTCTATTGAGTTTCAGCTAGCATCCTTTCATACCCCCAGTACCTGAGGTCCACGCAACAAGAGAATGGGAGGTCGGTACCCGGGGCCATGGAACTGTGGTCAGGACACAATGAGCGGCCATGTCCGTTCAGCTACCAGGGTTGAAGATTATGCACTCAGCTGGAAAATTCAGTATCAGGCAGCTTGAGGACCACAGCCACCCTCACTGCCTCAGTCACCGCTCCTACCCTCTCCTCTCTCCTCACCTAGTGCCTTTTCTATGAGCCAGGGCGCTGAACATCAACTTTATCATGACACGAGTTCCTTTTTGATAAATTTGTCATCTCTGAAAAGCTTGTCATCTCTGCTCCATCCTCTTGCTGCACAGGTTTAAAAACGCACCACTGGATATCTGGCTTTGTCGCTATGCAATATTTAATGAACGCTCACTCCGAAGCAATACCACCCAAACCAAAGATTATGAAAGAAGTGCACAAAACACTTAATTTGGGTGTAAAACAGAGAGAATTAATTTAACATCAAATGACTATTTTTATTCAGTGCCTCAAATTTATTCTCAGGCCAATCGCTATGAATAGGGCACTGAACATGGCACAACCTCGACTCACGAAGAGTCACACACCCCCTGCACTCAGGAGAGGAAAAACCCCTGTGGGGGAAACCTCTAGGGAACCATGGCTGGAGGGTTACCCTTCCCTTGGGCTTAGAAGGTTAATGCCAAAATGGAACAAGATATTTTATCAGAAGGTGTACATTTTCAATGAGACATGATAGAAATTCATTAAAGATATGACAGAAAGGACATCAAATAGTCATACATGTTAAAGAGTTAAAGAAACAGATTAGTAAGCAGTTACACAATATTAAACACTCTGTGCCAGCCTCTTACTGTTATGCCCTGCTCTGACTATGTGCGGAGGTCGGCCAGAATAGCAGAACGTGTTTAGTTTTTTGTTTTGTTTTGGAGTCGTGCTAGATTCCTGGGGTAGAATGGGCCCAATATCATTCAAGAATTCTCCAGCTTCAGATTCTACAGGAATGGGACAGATGTATTCTCTCTCTAGACTCAGAGATCTCTCTATCACCTCGGACTCTGAGCTCCTTGAGGTGGTGGATGGATTTGGTTCTGCCTTTGACTACAGATGCGAGTCCATCCGGTTGGGGAGTCCATGTAGAGTCCCTTCTATTGCAGGGAAGCTGGGACAAAAGAGCTTTTTCCCTGTCTCATAATTTCAGGGAGTTCAATGCGATCAGGTTCGCTCTGGTACACAGTCTTCCCGTTATCAGGTTCAGAAATGTAAAGATCTATTCGGACAACACGGCCTGTGGCCTATATCAATAGGCAAGGGCTCAGGGCCTCATGTCTCTCAACCATCAGATATTCAGTCTGGCTGAAGCTAACATAGTAACATAGTAACATAGTACATAAGGCCGAAAAAAGACATTTGTCCATCCAGTTCGGCCTGTCATCCTACAAGTTGATCCAGAGGAAGGCAAAAAAAACCCTGTGAGGTAGAAGCCAATTTTCCTCACTTTAGGGGAATAAAAAATTCCTTCCCGACTCCAATCAGGCAATCAGAATAACTCCCTGGATCAACGACCCCTCTCTAGTAGCTATAGCCTGTAATATTATTACACTCCAGAAATACATCCAGGCCCCTCTTGAATTCCTTTATTGTACTCACCATCACCACCTCCTCAGGCAGAGAGTTCCATAGTCTCACTGCTCTTACCGTAAAGAACCCTTTTCTATGTTTGTGTACAAACCTTCTTTCCTCCAAACGCAGAGGATGTCCCCTCGTCACAGTCACAGTCCTGGGGATAAATAGATGATGGGATAGATCTCTGTACTGCCCCCTGATATATTTATACATAGTAATTAGATCTCCCCTCAGTCGTCTTTTTTCTAACGTGAATAACCCTAATTTTGATAATCTTTCAGGGTACTGTAGTTGCCCCATTCCAGTTATTACTTTAGTTGCCCTCCTCTGGACCCTCTCCAGCTCTGCTATGTCTGCCTTGTTTACAGGAGCCCAGAACTGTACACAGTACTCCATGTGTGGTCTGACCAGTGATTTGTAAAGTAGTAGGAATATGTTCTCATCACGGGCATCTATGCCCCTTTTGATGCAACCCATTATCTTATTGGCCTTGGCAGCCGCTGCCTGACACTGTTTTTTGCAGCTTAGTTTGCTGTTTATTAAAATTCCTAGATCCTTTTCCATGTCAGTGTTACCGAGTGTTTTACCATTTAGTATGTACGGGTGACTTGCATTATTCCTTCCCATGTGCATAACTTTACATTTCTCAGTGTTAAACCTCATCTGCCACTTATCTGCCCAAGCCTCCAATCTATCCAGATCCCTCTGTAGTAGTATACTGTCCTCTTCAGTGTTAATTACTTTACACAGTTTAGTGTCATCTGCGAAAATTGATATTTTACTATGCAAGCCTTCTACAAGATCATTAATAAATATATTGAAGAGAATAGGGCCCAATACTGACCCCTGAGGTACTCCACTAGTGACAGTGACCCAATCTGAGTATGTACCGTTAATAACCACCCTCTGTTTTCTATCATTGAGCCAGTTACTTACCCACTTACAGACGTTTTCTCCGAGTCCGAGCATTCTCATTTTATATACTAACCTTTTATGAGGTACAGTGTCAAATGCTTTGGAGAAGTCCAGATACACGACATCCATTGATTTGCCGCTGTCAAGTCTAGTACTTACCTCCTCATAGAAACTGATTAAATTAGTTTGACATGACCGATCCCTCACGAAGCCATGCTGATATGGCGTTATTTGCTTATTTCCCATAAGATGCTCTAACATAGCATCTCTCAGAAAACCTTCAAACAGTTTACCCACAACAGATGTTAAACTTACCGGCCTATAGTTTCCAGGCTCTGTTTTTGGACCCTTTTTGAATATTGGCACCACATTTGCCATGCGCCAATCCTGTGGGACATTCCCTGTTAGTACAGAGTCCGCAAATATCAGAAATAAGGGTCTGGCTATGACATTACTTAATTCCCTTAGGATACGGGGGTGTATGCCATCCGGTCCTGGCGATTTGTCTATTTTGATTTTTTTAAGTCGCTGTTGTACTTCTTCCTGGGTCAGACAGGACACTTTTAATGGCGAATTTATTTCAGCATTCAGCATTTCATCTGACAGTTTATTTTCCTCAGTGAATACATTGGAGAAAAAAATATTTAACAGCTTTGCTTTCTCCTCGTCGCTCTCTGCGACTCCCCCCTCATTACTCTTTAAAGGGCCGACACCTTCAGATTTATACTTTTTAACATTTATATAATTGAAGAACATTTTAGGGTTAGTTTTACTCTGTTTGGCAATTAATCTCTCGGTCTCTAGTTTGGCCGCTTTTATTTGTTTTTTACATGTTCTGTTTTTTTCCTTATAGTTTTTCAGTGCTTCCGTGCTACCCTCCTGTTTTAGGGTTTTATATGCTTTCTTTTTGTCATTTATTGCTTTCTTTACAGTTCTGTTTATCCACATTGGTTTCTTTTTGTTCCTTAACCTTTTATTCCCATACGGTATGTACCTCTCACAATGAGATTTTAGGATGTTTTTAAAGATATCCCATTTTTTGGCTGTATTTTTATTTTTGAGGACTTTGTCCCAGTTAGTTAGGCCTATGGCCTCTCTTAGTTGGCTAAATTTAGCTTTTTTGAAGTTTGGTATTTTTGTTTCTCCCTGTAGAAACGCTCTTTTGAATGATAATTGGAAGGTTATTACTTTATGGTCACTATTTCCCAGGTGTCCCCCAACCTGCACGTCTGTTGTTCTGTCAGGTCTATTGGTTAATATTAAGTCCAGTATGGCCGTCCCTCTAGTCGGGTCCTGAACCAGTTGGGAGAGATAATGGTCTTTGGTTATTGCCAAGAATCTGTTTCCTTTATGAGATATACAAGTTTCAGTTTCCCAGTCTATATCTGGGTAGTTGAAGTCCCCCATAATAACCACCTCATTATGATTTGCCGCCTTGTCTATCTCGTTTAGTAGTAGATTTTCTGTGGACTCTGGTATATTAGGTGGTTTATAGTAGACTCCTATTAGTAATTTATTGTTGTTTTTAGCTCCATGTATCTCTACCCACAGTGACTCCACATGTTCATGTCCCTCACTTATATCTTCACGGAGTGTGGGCTTTAGACAAGATTTTACATAAAGGCAGACCCCTCCACCTCTCCGGTTTTGACGATCCTTTCTGAACAGACTGTAACCTTGTACATTAACTGCCCAGTCATAGCTATCATCCAGCCATGTCTCAGTTATTCCCACTATGTCATAGTCCTCCTCACACATCACTAATTCCAGTTCACCAGTTTTATTAGTCAGACTTCTGGCATTAGTATACATACATATGAGAGGTTTATGTATATTTTTTACCCTACACCTTTCCTTCTGAACTGTTCTTGTCCCTCCTTCCATTTCTCCCCCAGTCCCACTACCTTGCCCCCGGTCTCTATCTGCACTATCTTCCCCTTCTATAGTGTAATTACCCTCCCCCCCAGTCCCTAGTTTAAACACTCCTCCAACCTTCTAGCCATCTTCTTCCCCAACACAGCTGCTCCTTCCCCATTGAGGTGCAGCCCGTCCCTACGATAGAGGCTGTAGCCGACAGCGAAGTCGGCCCAGTTCTCCAGGAACCCAAACCCCTCCCTCCTACACCAGTTCTTGAGCCACTTGTTAATTTCCCTAATCTCCCGCTGCCTTTCTTGTGTGGCCCGTGGTACCGGTAGTATTTCGGAAAATACTACCTTTGAGGTCCTTGCCCTAAGCTTTTGCCCTAAATCCCTGAAATCATTTTTAAGGACTCTCCACCTACCCCTAACTTTGTCATTGGTTCCGATATGGACCATGACCGCTGGATCTTCTCCAGCCCCTCCCAGTAATCTGTCAACCCGATCCGCGATATGTCGAACTCTAGCGCCAGGAAGACAGCACACTGTTCGGCGATCACGGTCTTTGTGACAGATTTCCCTATCTGTTCCCCTAATAATTGAGTCTCCCACTACCAGCACCTGTCTGGCCTGCCCTGCTCTCCTGGTCCCCTGCTTACCGGAGCTGACATTCCCCTGACTGGCAGAGGAAGTGTCCGGCTGCGGCAGTGCCGTCCCTGGACTGACATCCCCCTCATCTGCCAAACGTGCAAACTTGTTGGGGTGTGTCAGATCAGGGCTAGCCTCCCTGGCACTCTTCCCTCTACCCCGCTTTCTAAATGTTACCCAGCTAGCTACCTCACTTTCCTCAGCCTCCTCTCTGTCACCCTCTCCCTTATCTACCCCAAAGAGTGCTTGCTCGGTGAGAAGCAAACTTTTTTGCAAATTGTCAATGCCTCTCAGTGTTGCAACTTGCCCATTTAGAGACTCGATTAGCGATTCCAAACGGGTAATTTGCTCACATCTTGAACAAAGAAATTCACCCTGGAACGGCTGTTCCAGGACTGCATACATCATGCAAGATGTGCACTGGACTGCGTTGTCAATTGTGCAACACATACTAAATGGGGATTACACCACAAAAGAAAAAAATACAATACAATGTAGTAATAATATACAGGCTAATTGCAGTCCCCCTCTGAAGTCCCTGAATCTAAAGTCACACACTTACACAACCACACTTAATCAACCACGCGTCGCGGTCAAACTCGCGTTATATATCTGCTTATATTAATATAAATGCAGCTCACTGCACCAGCCTGGTTTGCTTCCCCTCTGGAATCAAAAAGGCTGTGCTGTTCTTACTGCTGAGTTTTTAAAGTCTCCTAATTAGACAGCCACACCCTAATTAAACAGCCACACCCTAATTGCTCACCTGTGCAACCCCTGGAGAAAGAAAAAAAAAAGTGTTATCACAGCACAAAATACAGTCAAACACAGCCACTCATCAATGTCCACAAATTATTTAGCTCTCAGATACTCCCTCACTTAATCTTAAGTCACACACTTAATCAACCACACTTAATCAACCACGCGTCGCGGTCAAACTCGCGTTATATATCTGCTTATATTAATATAAATGCAGCTCACTGCACCAGCCTGGTTTGCTTCCCCTCTGCTCTATCATCTCTTTCTGCTGTGCATCTAAAGGGCTCGGACAATGTGAAAGTGGACTTCCTCAGTCGTCATCATCTAAGCCAGGGAGAATGGTCCCTAGATCAAAAGGTTTTCAACCAGGTCACAGCATTATGGGGGATTCCGGAGATAGATCTCTTTGCCACCAGATCGAACAGAGAGGTAGAGGTTTTCTATTCCCTATCTCCAGGGGAGTATCCAAGAACAGTGGACTCAATGACAGGATGTCAATAGCAACCCCATGGGTGCTTCTGGAGTCTCAGGAGCTTCTGTCTCAGGGTCCAATCTTTCACCCATAAGTAAGAAATCTACATCTGACTGCTTGGCTCTTGAGAGGGAGATTTTAAAAAGAAGAGGTCTTTCTGAAGATGTGCTGCTATGCAGTTAAATCTATATACACTGCTCAAAAAAATAAAGGGAACAAAAAAATAACACATCCTAGATCTGAATTAATTAAATATTCTTCTGAAATACTTTGTTCTTTACATAGTTGAATGTGCTGACAACAAAATCATACAAAAAAAAAAATGGAAATCAAATTTTTAACCCATGGAGGTCTGGATTTGGAGTCACACTCAAAATTAAAGTGGAAAAATACACTACAGGCTGATCCAACTTTGATGTAATGTCCTTAAAACAAGTCAAAATGAGGCTTAGTAGTGTGTGTGGCCTCCACGTGCCTGTATGACCTCCCTACAACGCCTGTGCATGCTCCTGATGAGGTGGCGGACGGTCTCCTGAGGGATCTCCTCCCAGACCTGGACTAAAGCATCTGCCAACTCCTGGACAGTCTGTGGTGCAACGTGACGTTGGTGGATAGAGCGAGACATGATGTCCCAGATGTGCTCAATTGGATTCAGCTCTGGGGAACGGGCGGGCCAGTCCATAGCATCAATGCCTTCGTCTTGCAGGAACTGCTGACACACTCCAGCCACATGAGGTCTAGCATTGTCTTGCATTAGGAGGAACCCAGGGCCAACCGCACCAGCATATGGTCTCACAAGGAGTCTGAGGATCTCATCTCGGTACCTAATGGCAGTCAGGCTACCTCTGGCGAGCACATGGAGGGCTGTGCGGCCCTCCAAAGAAATGCCACCCCACACCATTACTGAGCCAATGCCAAAGCGGTCATGCTGGAGGATGTTGCAGGCAGCAGAACGTTCTCCACGGCGTCTCCAGACTCTGTCACATGTGCTCAGTGTGAACCTGCTTTCCTCTGTGAAGAGCAAAGGGCGCCAGTGGCGAATTTGCCAATCTTGGTGTTCTCTGGCAAATGCCAAACGTCCTGCACGGTGTTGGGCTGTAAGCACAACCCCCACCTGTGGACGTCGGGCCCTCATATCACCCTCATGGAGTCTGTTTCTGACCGTTTGAGCAGACACATGCACATTTGTGGCCTGCTGGAGGTCCTTTTGCAGGGCTCTGGCAGTGCTCCTCCTGTTCCTCCTTGCACAAAGGCGGAGGTAGCGGTCCTGCTGCTGGGTTGTTGCCCTCCTACGGCCTCCTCCACGTCTCCTGATGTACTGGCCTGTCTCCTGGTAGCGCCTCCATGTTCTGGACACTACGCTGACAGTCACAGCAAACCTTCTTGCCACAGCTCGCATTGATGTGCCATCCTGGATAAGCTGCACTACCTGAGCCACTTGTGTGGGTTGTAGACTCCGTCTCATGCTACCACTAGAGTGAAAGCACCGCCAGCATTCAAAAGTGACCAAAACATCAGCCAGGAAGCATAGGAATTGAGAAGTGGTCTGTGTTCACCACCTGCAGAACCACTCCTTTATTGGGGGTGTCTTGCTAATTGCCTATAATTTCCACCTGTTGCCTATCCCATTTGCACAACAGCATGTGAAATTGATTGTCACTCAGTGTTGCTTCCTAAGTGGACAGTTTGATTTCACAGAAGTGTGATTGACTTGGAGTTACATTGTGTTGTTTAAGTGTTCCCTTTATTTTTTTGAGCAGTGTATATATATATATATATATATATATATATATATATACAGTGAGGAACATAAGTATTTGAACACCCTGCGATTCTCCCACTTAGAAATCATGGAGGGGTCTGAAATTTACATTGTAGAAACATAGAAACATAGAATGTGTCGGCAGATAAGAACCATTTGGCCCATCTAGTCTGCCCAATATACTGAATACTATGGATAGCCCCCGGCCCTATCTTATATGAAGGATGGCCTTATGCCTATCCCATGCATGCTTAAACCCCTTCACTGTATTTGCAGCTACCACTTCTGCAGGAAGGCTATTCCATGCATCCACTACTCTCTCAGTAAAGTAATACTTCCTTATATTACTTTTAAACCTTTGCCCCTCTAATTTAAAACTGTGTCCTCTTGTGGTAGTTTTTCTTCTTTTAAATATGCTCTCTTCCTTTACCGAGTTGATTCCCTTTATGTATTTAAAAGTTTCTATCATATCCCCTCTGTCTCTTCTTTCTTCCAAGCTATACATATTAAGGTCCTTTAACCTTTCCTGGTAAGTTTTATCCTGCAATCCATGTACTAGTTTAGTAGCTCTTCTCTGAACTCTCTCTAGAGTATCTATATCCTTCTGGAAATATGGCCTCCAGTACTGCGCACAATACTCCAAGTGAGGTCTCACCAGAGTTCTGTACAGCGGCATAAGCACTTCACTCTTTCTACTGCTTATACCTCTCCCTATACATCCAAGCATTCTGCTGGCATTTCGTGCTGCTCTATTACATTGTCTTCCCACCTTTAAGTCTTCTGAAATAATTACTCCTAAATCCCTTTCCTCAGATACTGAGGTCAGGACTGTGTCAAATATTCTATATTCTGCCCTTGGGTTTTTACGCCCCAGGTGCATTATCTTGCACTTATCCACATAAAATTTCAGTTTCCAGAGTTCTGACCATTCTTCTAGTTTTCCTAAATCCTTTTCCATTTGGCGTTTCCCTCC
This sequence comes from Bufo bufo, assembly GCF_905171765.1. Classification (NCBI taxonomy): domain Eukaryota; kingdom Metazoa; phylum Chordata; class Amphibia; order Anura; family Bufonidae; genus Bufo; species Bufo bufo. The sequence goes on from NC_053392.1 coordinate 392,076,372, forward strand.
AGGAACATCAACCCTGTTACATATCTTTGTGTCATCAGCAAAAAGACAAACCTTACCAGCGAGGCCTTTTGCAATATCACTTATGAAGATATTAAACAAAATCGGTCCCAGTACAGATCCCTGTGGAACCCCACTGGTAACATTACCTTGTTTTGAATGTTCTCCATTGACTACAACCCTCTGTTGTCTGTCACTCAGCCACTGCCTAATCCACTCAACAATATGGGAGTCCATGCTCAATGACTGCAGTTTATTGATAAGTCTTCTATGTGGAACAGTGTCAAAAGCCTTACTAAAATCTAGATATGCGATGTCTACTGCACCTCCACCGTCTATTATTTTATTCACCCAGTCAAAAAAATCTATAAGATTTGTTTGACATGATCTCCCTGAAGTAAACCCATGTTGTTTTTCATCTTGTAATCCATGGGATTTTAGATGTTCCACAATCCTATCCTTTAATAGGGTTTCCATTAATTTGCCTACTATTGATGTCAGACTCACTGGTCTATAGTTGCTCGATTCCTCCCTACTACCTTTCTTGTGAATGGGCACGACATTTGCCAATTTCCAATCTTCCGGGACGACTCCTGTTACTAATGATTGGTTAAATAAATCTGTTAACGGTTTTGCCAGCTCACCAGTAAGCTCTTTTAATAATTTTGGGTGTATCTCATCAGGCCCCTGTGACTTATTTGTCTTCACCTTAGACAGCAAACTTAGAACATCTTCCTCTGTAAAGATACATGCATCAAACGATTTAATAGTCATTCTTTCTAGTGGAGGTCCTTCTCCTTTTTCTTTTGTAAAAACTGAACAGAAGTATTCATTAAGGCAGTCGGCTAGCCCTTTATTCTCTTCTACATACCTTCCGTCCTTTGTTTTTAATTTAGTTATTCCTTGTTTTAATTTCCTTTTTTCATTTATATATCTGAAGAATGTCTTATCCCCTTTTTTTATAGACTGAGCTAGTTTTTCTTCTGCCTGCGCTTTAGAAGTTCTTATAACTTGCTTGGCCTCTCTCTGCCTAATCTTGTAGATTTCCTTATCTTCATTGCTCTGGGTTTTTTTATAATTACAAAATGCTAGCTTTTTATTTTTAATGATTTGGGCCACTTCTGCTGAGTACCACATTGGTCTCCTCCTTTTTTTGCTTTTACTGACGAGTCTAATGCAATTTTCTGTTGCCTTCAATAATGCACCTTTTAAGTAGTCCCATTTCTCCTGGACTCCATGTAATCCGTTCCAGTCTGATAAGGACTCATTTATGACTAATTTCATTTTTGAAAAGTCTGTTTTTCTAAAATCTAAAACTTTTGTTTTTGTGTGGTGGGACTCTTTCACAGTTCTTATATTAAACCACACTGACTGGTGATCACTAGATCCCAAGGTTTCGCCTACAATGACATCATATACCGAATCCCCGTTTGTGAATACCAAATCCAAAATGGCCTCCCTCCGGGTTGGCTCCTCAACCACTTGTTGTAGAGATAACCCCAGTAGGGAATTTAGAATATCTGTACTCCTGGTAGAACTTGCTATTTTGGTTTTCCAGTTTATATCTGGAAGATTGAAATCTCCCATAATGATAACTTCTCCTTTCATTGTCATTTTAGCTATTTCTTCAACTAGTAGATCATCTAGTTCTTTAACTTGACCAGGTGGTCTATATATCACACCTACACGAGTTACTGCATGGTTAGCAAACTGCAACGTAACCCAAACTGACTCTATGTTGGCCTCACGAACTTGTATTAGGTTAGATTTAATGCTATCTTTCACATACAGGGCCACTCCTCCTCCTTTCTTGCCTTCTCTGTCTCTTCTGTATAAAGAGTACCCTGGTATGGTTATGTCCCAGTCATTTCTTTCATTAAACCATGTCTCCGTAACAGCCACTAAATCTACATTCTCAGATGCCATTATTGACCCAAGTTCATTGATTTTTTTACCTAAACTGCGAGCATTTGTAGACAGGACTCTGAGCTTATCATTTCTTAACCTCTGTGCTTCTGACCTGTTCTGGCATTGTTTCGGGGGGCAATTGGACTCTTTTATTTTCACTCTTTTGCCCCCCCCTTCCTAGTTTAAATACTCTTTCGCAAATTCTTGGAGCTGTTCACTAAGTACATTTGTTCCTTTGAGAGAAAGATGCAAACCATCTTTTTTGTACAGTTCCTTTCTATTCCAAGTAGAGCTATCATGAGAAACAAAGCCAAATCCTTGCTCTTGACACCATTTACCAAGCCATATGTTGAACTCCTTTATGCGCCTCTGCCTATCATTCTGAACATTATGCACAGGCAGAACTTCAGAAAATGAAATGGTGGATGCAAAATCCTGTACGTCATTACCAAGTGTGATAAAAGATTTTTTCACCTCTGACACTTCATTGCAAGCCAGGTCATTTGTCCCTAGATGGACAAGAACATCCACGTCCCCTTCCTGCTTTGCTTGCTTAACAATATTAATAATACGTCTTCTATCTCTTCTAGCAGTAGCCCCAGGGAGACATCTCACAAAACCATTTTCTTTAAGCTCCACACTTCTTATGATTGAATCACCCAGCAACAGCTGCATCCTTTGAGACTTCACTTTATCTTTTTTGTTGCATACATTAGACATAGGAGTCGATGGTTTCTCACCCTCTGTGCTTGAGTCCATATCCATGTTGTCCTTACATTCTGAGAGTGCTGCAAATGAATTATGGAGAACCACCGACTGTGGGACATGTCTTCTATCCACCACTCTAAGACTTCCAGAACCTACATTAACCCATCTGCTATTTCTGGGGGTCCTCTGTGGCAGTGGCATTGCAGCAGTCCTAGCTGGAGTTTGTTTAACAGATAATTTAAATATTTCAGCTTTCAAAAATGCAATTTCCTGCTGCAGTAAGGAGAACTGTCTACAGATCTGACAGCATCCGAATCTCCAAAGAGTGGAACATGAAATAAATGCACAACAATTCCTGCACTGAACCAAGTCTGCCATTTTAAAGAGGAGAAAAAAATAAAAAAATAAATTTGTAACTTTAAATCAAACAAATCTTACCTTTTTTTTTTTTGTATTGTTTCCACCTTCCAGCCTACCTCCTGACTATCTCCTGCAATATCTCTTTACTAGTACTTAATGTAGTACTTGAAGCTAGTACTTTCAGCTAATGTAGGTGCATTCACACTCAGAGACAGAATAAAAAAATAATAATTCAGGAAATCACATTGTATGATTTTTAAAGAATTTATTTGTCTTGCACTGCTGAACATAAGTATTTTTGAACACCTGAGAAAATCTGTGTTAATATTTGGTACAGAAGCCTTTAATTGCAATTACAGAGGTCAAATGTTTCCTGTAGTTCTTGACCAGGTTTGCACACACTGCAACAAGGATTTTGGCCCACTCCTCCACACAGATCTCTTCTAGATCTGTCAGGTTTCGGGGCTGTCGCTGAGCAACACAAAGTTTCAGCTCCCTCCAAAGATGTTCTATTGAATTTAGGTCTGGAGACTGGCTAGGCCACTCCAGAACCTTGATATGCTTCTTACAGAGCCACTCCTTGGTTATCCTGGCTGTGTGCTTTGGGTCGTTGTCATGTTGGAAGACCCAGCCACGACCCATCTTCAATGCTCTGACTGAGGGAAGGAGGTTGTTGCTCAAAATCTCACAATAAATGGCCCCATTCATCCTCTCCTTAATACAGTTCAGTTGTCCTGTCCCCTTTGCAGAAAAGCACCCCCAAAGCATGATGTTCCGTGCAATGCATGATTTGAAACCATGACGGCGTAGTGTTCTACCAAAAGTGACCTTTGAAGCTGTGGTCCCACCTCTATTCATGACATTGACCAGTCCCTCCCTTGTAGTTCTGGGCGGATTCCTCACCTTTCTTATCATCAGTGATACCCCACGAGGTGAGATCTTGCATGGAGCCCCAGTTCGAGGGAGACTGACAGTCGTCTTTAGCCTCTTCCATTTTCTAACAATTGCTCCAACAGTTGATCTATTTTCACCAAGCTGCTTGGCAATTGCCCCATAGCCCTTTGCAGCCTTGTGGAGATCCACAATTTTGTCTCTGTTGTCTTTTGACAGCTCTTTGGTCTTGCCCATGGTAGTAGTTGGCATCTGACTGACTGTGGGGTGGACAGGTGTCTTTAAAGAGCTCAGACAGGTGTTACTAAGTTAGATTATTGAGTGGAGTAGAGGTGGACTTTTTAAAGGCACAGTAACAGGTCTTTGATAGCCAGAATTCTTTCTGTTTTTCAGGTGTTCAAATACTTATGTTCAGCAGTGCAAGACAAATACATTCTTTAAAAATCATGTGATTTCCAGATTAAAAAAAATAATAATTCTGTCTCTCAGAGTGGGAAAGCACCTACAATGTAAATTTCAGACCCCTCCATGATTTCTAAGTGGGAGAAGTTGCAAAATCGCAAGGTGTTCAAATACTTCTGTTCCTCACTGTATATATCTCTTATATATATATATATATATATATATATATATAAAAATGAGTGTCTGTCTGTCTAGATGTCTGTCTGGACGTTCTTTATGCGAGACCAAACGACTGGACCAATCTTCACCAAATTTGGGCCACGGGTACATCAGGTGTCCGGGAAGGTTTTATACCGGGTCTCAGCTCTCTAGGACTTACCATTCCTGAGATATTCCCAAAAGATGACCTGCATTAGCCAATACACGCCTGACAGCCTTTCACTTAAATACGAACTGCCATATACACGGTCACATCTCTCTTATCAGCCAGTAGAAGCTCGCAGGTCCTACTCCAGGTTGCAATAACAACTGATCACAGGTTTTAGCAGTTTGCAGGTCCTTAAATATTTAGTCATATGACGTATGACGGCACAACTACACTGCTACATGCATGGGGGGCAGGAGCCACTGTTAAACGGACGGGCGCTGTGGAGTTCACTGTTAAAGGGGCGAGTACTGTGGAGGTCACTGTTAAAGGGGCGGCCACTATGAAGGTCACTGATAAAGGGGTGGTCAATGTTAAAGGTGTGGGCACTGTGGATGTCACTGTTAAAGGGGCGGGCACTGTGGAAGCTAAAGGGGCGGGCACTGTGAAGGTCACTGTTAAAGGGGTGGTCAATGTTAAATGGGCAGGTACTGTAAAGGTCACTGTCAAAGGGGCGGGCATTGTGAAAGTCACTGTTAAAGGGGCAGCCACTATAAAGATGACTGTTAAAGGGGTGGTCAATGTTAAATAGGCAGGCCCTGTGGAGGTCACTGTTAAAGTGCTAGTCAATGTGAAAGGGGCGGGCAATGTGGAGGTCACTGTTAAAGGGGCGGGCACTGTAAAGGTCACTGTTAAAGGGGCGGCCACTATAAAAGGGCTGGTCAACATTAAAGGGGCGGCTACTATGGAGGTCATTGTTAAAGGGGCGGGCCCTGTGGAGGTCGCTACTAAAAAGGCGGTCACTATTAAGGGCGGGCACTATGGAAGTCACTATTAAAGGGGCGGCCACTGAGAAGGTCACTGTTAAAGGGGCGGCCACTGAGAAGGTCACTGTTAAAGGGGCGGGCACTGTGGAGGTCATTGTTAAAGGGGCGGGCACTGTGGAGGTCATTGTTAAAGGGGCGGGCACTGTGGAGGTCACTGTTAGAGGGGCGGGCACTGTGGAGGTCACTGTTAAAGGGGTGGTCAATGTTAAAGGGGCAGCCACTGTTAAAGGGGCGGGCAATGTGGAGGTATCTGTTAAAGGTGGTGTGCACTGTGAAAGTCACTGCTAAATGGGTGGTCAATGTTAAAGGGGCGGGCACTGTGGAGGTAACTGTTTAAGGGGCAGTCACTATTAAAGGGATGGGCAATGTGGAGTTCACTGTTAAAGGAGCGGGCACTGTGGAGGTCACTGTTAAAGGGGTGGTCAATGTTAAAGGGGCAGGCACTGTGGAGGTCACTGTATAAGTCACTGTTAAAGGGGCGAGCACTGTGACATTCACTGTTAAAGGGGCAGCCACTGTGGAGGTCACTGTTAAAGGGGTGGTCAATGTTAAAGGGGCAGCCACTGTTAAAGGGGCGGGCAATGTGGAGGTATCTGTTAAAGGTGGTGTGCACTGTGAAAGTCACTGCTAAATGGGTGGTCAATGTTAAAGGGGCGGGCACTGTGGAGGTAACTGTTAAAGGGGCAGTCACTATTAAAGGGATGGGCAATGTGGAGGTCACTGTTAAAGGAGCGGGCACTGTGGAGGTCACTGTTAAAGGGGCGGGCAGTGCAGAGGTCACTGTTAAAGGGGCGGCCACTATGAAGGTCACTGTTAAAGGGGTGGTCAATGTTAAAGGGGCAGGCACTGTGGAGGTCACTGTATAAGTCACTGTTAAAGGGGCGAGCACTGTGACATTCACTGTTAAAGGGGCAGCCACTAGGAAGATCACTGCTAAAGGAGTGGTCAATTTTAAAGGGGCAGGTACTGTGGAGGTCACTGTTAAATGCGGTCACTGTTAAAGGTGCAGGCACTGTGGAGGTCACTGTTAAAGGGGCAGCCACTGTAGAGGTCACTGTTATGGGGGAAACTGTTGATATTTTTTTTACGACACACAGAAACTTACCCGTGCAAAGCCGGGTCCTGCTGCTATTTTTATATATATATATATATATATATATATATATATATATATATATATATATATTGTAGGAAAGCGCAAGGGGCGGAAGATATGTGTCACCGAGGTTCCTGGCCTCGGTGAGGTAAGAGCCGGTAATTTTAAGTGTCAGCGGCAGCTAGTGCTGACTGACACTATTGATTATTTAGTGTGGCTGTAAAGCCGATCCGGGCCGGCTCTTACTGGGAGCAGCCAAAGTGCAGGGTGAGTGGCTGTTCCCCACGTTCCAGGCCGGGTTTTGGTCTAGGCACACACAGAGTTAAACGGCACGGTGAAGATCTGTGATACTGGACAGTAAAAGATAAGGCACGTTGTGGTTTGGAAATCTGCAGCATACCTAGAATTAAAACCTCACTAACATTATACTGTTCTTGGTGCCAAAACATGTTATTTTTACCCTTATACAAAATCAGATACAAAGTCCCCCAACTATCACGCAATATTCATAGTACTGCTCTACTATGGAACTGAGGGACTTTTTAGGCCCAATAGTTATATCAGTGATGGAGCAGTACAGTGACTACAATCAGCTCACAAATAGAAGGGAGCACAGAATCTTTTCCACCATTTATGGAAGAAATCAAAGCAATTTGCATGGAAAGAATAAAACAGAAAGGTGATATGATTATCTGTGCCTAGATTAGTCCATACCTGGGAACGGAAAATAAGATGTTTCAACATTGCTCTAACAAATAAGGCAGTCATCCAGATGTAATATTTAAAGGCAATGATCATAAAATATATAGCAAGGACAGAATTGGCAAGGGGACAGTCATATATTACCTTCTCACTGGGCTCCCACAATTCAGGTAGCTAGTTCTCTTGTCAACTTGACCTCTTATTATATTGACTTTACTGAAACAAAGCATGCCTTGGTTACATACAGGCTCACCCATTGTAAGATTACAAAGGCGCTCCTATATCCTGTTAAATTTATTCTAGGCAAGACAGATCTTACTGAAGGAAGTCCACAGCCACCCCAGATATGTGGCTTAGGCTACTTTCACACTAGCGTTCGGGTGTCCGCTCGTGCGCACCGTTTGAAGGGGCTCACGAGCGGCCCCGAACGCATCCGTCTGGCCCTAATGCATTCTCAGTGGAGGCGGATCCACTGAGAATGCATCCGCCTGCCAGAGTTCAGCCTCCGCTCCGCTCAGTGAGCGGACACCTGAACGCTGCTTGCAGCGTTCGGGTGTCCGCCTGGCCGTGCGGAGGCGAGCGGATCCGTCCACACTTACAATGTAAGTCAATGGGGACGGATCCGCTTGAAGATGACACTATATGGCTCAATCTTCAAGCGGATCCGTTCCCCATTGACTTTCAATGGAAAGTCTGAACGGATCCGCTCAGACAACTTTCACACTTAGAAAATTTTCTAAGTTTTAATGCAGACGCATCCGTTCTGAACGGATGCGAACGTCTGCATTATCGGAGCGGATCCGTCTGAGATCCGCTCCGAACGCTAGTGTGAAAGTAGCCTTAGGGTACTTTCACACTTGCGGCAGAGAGATATGGCAAGCAGTTCCGTCGCCGGAACTGCCTGCCGGATCAGGCAAAACGTATGCCAACTGATGGCATTAGTAAGACTGATCAGGATCCTAATCAGTCTTAAAAATGCCTGATCAGTCGAAAAAATGCATTGAAATGCCGGATCCGTCTTTCCGGTGTTATCCGGCAAAAACGGATCCGGCATTTATTTTTTTCACCTTTTTTTCAGTCTGCGCATGCACAGACCGGAAGGACGGATCCGGCATTCCGATCCGGCACTAATACATTCCTATGGAAAAAATAACGGATCCGGCATTCAGGCAAGTCTTCAGTTTTTTTCGCCGGAGATAAAACCGTAGCATGCTGCGGTTTTCTCTTTTGCCTGATCAGTCAAAACGACTGAACTGAAGACATCCTGATGCATCCTGAACGGATTACTCTCCATTCAGAATTCATGGGGATAAAACTGATCAGTTGTTTTCCGGTATAGAGCCCCTGTGACGGAGCTCTATGCCGGAAAAGAAAAACGCAAGTGTGAAAGTACCCTTACTAGGCTTCATTCACATCTGTGTTGGAGGCTCTGTTAAAAAATCTGGACAAAATAGAGAAGCATGCTGCCCTAAAATGCCAGTCTCCTCAACGGACTCTGTTATAGTCAATGTGGTCTGTCTGTCAATCGACGTTTATGTCCGTTATAGAAGACCGATACTTCTGTAAATCAGTCTGCTCCTAAAAGGGAGCCAAACAATGGAAATATTTAGCTCATACAGTCCTGATCAAAAGTTTAAGACCACTTGAAAAATGGCAAAAAAATCATATTTAGCATGGCTAGATCTTAACAAGGTTCCAAGTAGAGCTTCAATATGCAACAAGAAGAAATGGGAGTGAGACAAAACATTTTTTGAGCATTCAATTTAATGAAAACAACGAATAAACTGAAACAGGCTGTTTTTTAGCTGATCAAAAGTTTAAGACCACACCTCCAAAAAAAACGAAACCCCCCCCCAAAACAGAAATCCAACTTCCAAACATAAACTCAGTAATGAGTAGCTCCGCCGTTATTGTTTATCACTTCCAAAATTCATTTCGGCATGCTTGATGCAAGCGTTTCCATGAGGTGAGTGGGAACATTTCTCCAAGTGGTGAAGACGGCCACACGAAGGCCACCTACTGTCTGGAACTGTTGTCCATTTTTGTAAACTTCCCTTGCCATCCATCCCCAAAGGTTCTCAATTGGATTTAGATCAGGGGAACACGCCGGCTGGACCAAAAGAGTGATGTTATTCTCCTGGAAGAAGTCCCTTGTCCTGCGGGCATTGTGTACTGTAGTGTTGTCCTGTTGAAAAACCCAGTCGTTACCACACAGACGAGGGCCCTTAGTCATCAGGAATGCTCTCTGCAACATCTGGACATAGCCAGCGGCCGTTTGACACCCCTGCACTTCCTGACGCTCCATTGTTCCACTGAAGGAAAAAGCACCCCAGACCATTATGGCGCCCCCTCCACTGTGGCGCGTAGAAAACATCTCAGGCAGGATCTGCTTGTCATGCCAGTAACGTAGGAAACCATCAGGACCATCAAGGTTAAAAATTTTCTCATCAGAGAATAAAACTTTCTTCCACCTTTGAATGTCCCATGTTTGGTGCTCTCTTGCAAAGTCCAAACAAGCAGTTCTGTGGTGTTTAAGGAGACGAGGTCTTTGAAGACGTTTTTTGTTTTTGAAGCCCTTCAGTCTCAGATGCCATCTGATGGTTATGGGGCTGCAGTCAGCACCAGTAAGGGCCTTAATTTGGGTCGAGGATCGTCCAGTGTCTTGACGGACAGCCAATTGGAACCTCCGGCTCAGTGCTGATGACATTTTTTTGGGTCTTCCACTTTTTTGTTCCATAACCCTCAGGATCATTTAAGAAATTCCAAATGAGAGATGCTGTGAGAGACCCTGCTTATGCAGTTCAACAACCCGACCACGTTCAAAAAGAAATTTTTTTTGCCTTTGCCATCACAATGTGTGACTACCTGACAGAAAATGACAATGAATCCACATCTTTGCACAGATTTGGCCTTTTAAAGGCATGTGGTCCTAAAATTTGGATCAGCTGAAAAACAGCCTGTTTCAGTTTAATCGTTATTTTCAATTCATTGAATGCTCAAATTTTTTTTTGTCTCACTCTCATTTCTTCTTGTTGCATGTTGAAGCTCTACTTGGAACCTTGTTAAGATCCAGCCATGCTAAATATGATTTTTTGCCATTTTTCATGTGGTCTTAAACTTTTGATCAGGACTGTATGTCGACATCCCTGAGTTAGGACTATATGCAACGAATACAAGCATATTTCCAATAATATTGAAGACATAGCATATCCCCCCAAACAGTGCTACTTTGGATAGTATACTACATATTTTCTTTGCTGCATACCAGTTAAAATATGCAGTGCCACTTCCTTCATTTAAGCAAATCTGTGAATGACGAGATGACTGCTGAACACTTGCAGCTCTCTAGGTTTGCAGACTTCATGACTGCCATATTTTACTAAACGTTTCAATAAAATATTTATCTGCAAATGTTTAATCTCTTCAAGGCACAGCCAGTTTACACCTTCCTGACAGCCTAATTTTGCAAATCTGACATGTGTCACTTTAAGTGGTAATAACCTTAAAATGCTTTCACTTATCCAAGCCAAAATAAATAAAAGGATAAACTGGTTAAGGACTACAGAAATTTTGACCATACTAAACGGCTAACAGCACTATGTAGGCACTGGGAAGTAGTACAAACATACCTAGATTTTTTCATCAGGAGTAATGAGAATATGAAGTTTTATTCTACTAAATTCTGCTCTCTTTAAGTGCCCTGGGCGGGGCTTCACCATGAAGTGTGTTCTGTATTGAGCTTCTTCACAGCTCTTCCAGTCTGCCCTAAGTGACAGCTGTAGTGGTCTGCTATAGCTAGATTCTACAGCTGTCACTCAGAGCCGAAGGTAGGGGCTGGAAAGCAGCTCAATGCGGAGAGCACTTCACAGTGAAGCTCAGCTCTGGACACTTGAGAGAGCAGAATTTGGCAGAATAAAACTTCATATGCTTGGATATGGCCATCTCACTCATCTAGCTGGGCATGACCGTTGCAGCACTGACTTGCCCCTCTCTCCAGAGGTTATTGCCCATCAGCATGCTTCCTGCCTCTTCCTTCCGGTGGGCAGCCGCCAGGACGGTGTTCTTCTGATCCCTCCTTGCAGGCTATGCTCATTGAGCATGCACGCTTCCTTCAGCTTTTGAAGTACCAACGTAAGCCCTGATCTTGACCCAGCTGATGGCTGATCAACGTATAGTATTTAGGACACCTTTCTCTGTGGAAAGATGCATTTGTAAAAGGTTCTAGTGATCTAGTTTTATGCTAAGGTGCACTACTTGTCCTTTTTCACTCTTCCCACTCTTCTGTCGCTTCATCTTACCCTTCACTGCCTGAACTGACCTCTGCATGATCTCCATACTGACCCTGAGCTGACTGCCCTGGCCCTTGAACTCACTCTGGTCAGCAGTCTACTGAACAGTGTATACTACAAGAGGTAGGGGCCTGGTGTTTACCCTGCAGCGGACTCCAGATGCCTGTATACAGGTTAAAGGGTGAAGATCAGGGGGCCACTTAGATAATGCCTGATAGGAAAAGTTCCATATTGCATCATTACTTAATGCCTGTAAGATAAAGATTAACATGTTATTACTAATGAACTAATATACATATAAAAACAAGGCTCATAAAATGAAACTTTGTATCAGACTTCCTATGACATAATTCCTGAAGTTTGTATCATAGTGCCATCTAGAGGCTGTAAAAAACAATCCACAATAGTTTACGCTTATGATTTACAGAGTGGCACCCGATATTAATAGGCCATTAATAATAAAATCCTGGTTATTTAAGTTATTAGTGTTTAATCAGTCTTGATATAAGATATAACAGAATATGTAAATATACTATATAGGTCAATCCATTATTGTTGAAAGATTTACAGTAGGTCTGCTAGGATGGGCGAGCCAGAGCAACAGATGGAGCAAGATACAAGAAGAGAGAAGGAAAAGAAGCTGGTGCCTACAAAGACATATTCTCACTGAGCCCTCCAGACCAACAGAAGAGAGCAGTAGAGATAAGTGGCATGGCAACCATAACTGGATTTCTGCTCCAACACCAGGACCCCATTGTGTCAAGCTGCAACAGCTCGAAGAAGGACAAACAACAAGTAAAAGAGTTTCACCCATGTTCTTCAACCCATCATAAACACTTAATTTTTTACTCCCTGCCTTTCAAATGTCATTACTCTATTTTCCGTTCACATGGCACTGTGTATTTTATTTTTTTTGCTTTTAACTGTGTTCACTGTGTGGGTTAATTGATATTTTAGGAGTGGAATTTTTTTGGGTGTGTTAGGGCAAAACCCTTAGGCCCCTTTCACACGGGCGAGTTTTCCGCGCTGGTGCAATGCGTGAGGTGAACGCATTGCACCCGCACAGAATCCGGACCCATTCATTTCTATGGAGCTGTGCACATGAGCGGTGATTTTCACGCATCACTTGTGCGTTGCGTGAAAATCGCAGCATGCTCCTCTTTGTGCCTTTTTCACGTAACGCAGGCCCCATAGAAATGAATGGGGTTGCGTGAAAATCGCAAGCATCCGCAAGCAAGTGTGGATGCGGTGCGATTTTCACGCACGGTTGCTAGATGATGGGGACCCGATCATTATTATTTTCCCTTATAACATGGTTATAAGGGAAAATAATATCATTCTGAATACAGAATGCATAGTACAATAGGGCTGGAGGGGTTAAAAAAAAATATATATATATATATATATATAAATAAAGGTTGATTAAAACCACTTTTACTTTTTCAAGACCGGTGTGCCGTCCTTTTTCTGGATCTATATATATATATATATATATATATATAAAAAAATTACTCACCTTAATCCACTTGTTCGCGCAGCCAGCATCTCTTCTGTCTTCATCTGTGAGGAAAAGGACCTTTGATGACGTCACTACGCTCATCACATGGGACGCACTCGGACCTTAACCGGACACGCTCGTCTGCAGGGGGCCTTACTTCTATGACCTGCTGGGGTCCAAATCAGATAAAAGTACGGAGTACTCGGAAGAGATAAACAATACAAATGCAAGGTTGTATCAGAATGATCTCTCATCTTTATTGGACGGATACAAAATATTTATACCCATTTTCTAGAACTCAAGCCAAACATAGATATAGTCATGTTACGTAAGCATCGCGTGATTAATAATAATAATAATTTATTTTTGGATGTTTGCAAGTCAAGCGTATTTAATTACAAAAAAACTTATCTTATCCTTGAGAAGTATCTAGAACCAGTTGTACTCCCAAAACATCAGACACACATAGTTCTGAGGACTAACAAGTAATTAACTTTGTTTGTCTCAAATACACGGCTCAGCAATTCTCCATTCTGACCTAAAATAAACCAGCAAAGTAAAATGGAATCCAGGATACAAAATGAAGGTGCAATCCCTCACAGGGTGAAAGTTTTATTTATTTATTGTTTGTACGCAAAAATTAAAAAAGAAGTGTATTTTGAACTTTTAATATTTTGGGTGGATGGAGGTTTATATGTTTTGAAATTTTTATTAAACTTTAAAGTTTAATAAACTGCAACTGTTTTTGTAATACATGGCAATACTTCTGCCTAGGTGACAGTGACAGAGAGAGCCCCCTTCCTCAGTCTAGCTGCTTAAATACCTCGGTCTAAAGAGTTAAATAGCAGGGATCACAGTTGTATCCAATCCTGGCTGATACAGGCAGGTGTCAGCTGCATAAATTGTGTGTGGAAGCTTTTGTGGGCTTGTATAAAACACCACTAAAAAACAAAAAATACTGTTTGTACTATTCCCAAAGACTTAGGGCCCCTTTCACATGACCCTATTTTTCTGTCCGCATCCGTTATGCAATTTTGCAGATCGGATGTAGACCCATTCATTTCAATGGTGCCGCAAGAGATGTGGCCAGCACATGGGCCACACTTCTGTTTCATGGCCCCGCAAGATAGTATATATTCTATTCTTGTCCGTATTTGTGGACAAGAATAGGATTTTCTGTCATGGAGAAGGATGTTCCAACCTGCAAAATGTGGAACGCATATGACCTGTATCAGTGTTTTGTGGATCTGCAAAAAAACTGATACGGTCATGTGAATGAGCCCTTACTCCTAACATCTGAAGGTGTTGTGCATGTGAAAAAAAGTGGCCAAATTCACAACAGTTGCTAAAAACAGAAGAACAAAAATCCACTGACACAACCGACAACTATGGAGCGTTCCATGCAGTCCCCTGTGACTTCCACAGTACATATACTGCAAGGGTTAAAAAAGGCTTAAAGGGAACCTGTCACCGGGATTTGGGGTATAGAGCTGAGGACATGGGTTGCTTGATGGCCGCTAGCACATCCGCAATACCCAGTCCCCATAGCTCTGTGTGCTTTTATTATGTATAAAAGACTATTTGATACATATGCAAATTAACCTGAGATGAGTCAGAGCTTGAAAATATGACTCTTCTCTGGTCACACAAGTAAGATATGACTCTTTTATGTGAATTTGCATATGTATCAAATCATTTTTTTTTACACAATAAAAGCACACAGAGCTATGGGGACTGGGTATTACAGATGTGCTAGCAGCCATCTAGCAACCCATGTCCTCAGCTCTATACACAAAATCCAGGTGACAGGTTCCCTTTAAATGGGTTGTCTCACTTCAGCAAATAGCATTTATAAGTTAACGCAAGGCACTTACTAATGTATTGTGGATTGCAAGGTGGTTGTAACCCCAGGAAACAAGCAGTGCATAATTTGATGGAGAAATGAATCAAACCAGCAAAGGAGGCAATATGGACAATCACTGTCACGAGGGTATCAAGAGCCACGTCCGACTCCGTTATACCCGGGGTCAGGAAGTCGCAGCGGGTGGCTGCGCGCTCTATATCTAAAGATCTCGTTGTTTCTTAGTCATTGTTTTCTGTGTTTGCCTTGCTATCCTTTTTGTCTTTCTCAGGGATCCGTAGCTTCTCCTCCTCAGCTGTTTCTTGTCTGCCACTCCCTACCTCCTTATATTCTCCCCTCACACTTCTCTAGTTGCCAGTTATAGAGCTTCCTGCCTGGACATCTATACTGACCCACTGGAGTGGTTAATCCTGGTTGTCGTTCCTGAGTGCTACCCTCCGGATCCCTGTTGGGCTTATTGTTGTCTCCTGTTGTCGCCCACCTGGGAATACATGTTGAGTCTGTGTTGTCTGTCCTCCCCTTGGTGTTTTCCCTTAGAGTTAGTGGTGCGGACTAGTGTTCCCATCGCCCTGTTCACTACCTAGGGCTCAGGGAAAGCCAGGGCTTTAGGCACGTGATCGGCGTACGGGTGAGGAACCCGTCTAGGGACGTCAGGGCAGCCAGGTGCCAGCCGCCAGGTGAGTCAGGGGTCACCATCTTCCCTCTCACTTGGGCAGGGCCTTCCTCGTTCCCTCCCTCTGTGTCACGTATGTGATAGCCATGCCGACCGTGATAATCACATCACATTAGTATGTGCCTTGTATTAACTTTCTCTACATGATAAATGTCATTTGTTGGTGAGACAACTGCTTTAATATAACATTTATAAAATATGGAACCACTGTAGATGTTAAAGGGGTTGTCTGAGTCATGTAAAAAAAATAAAGCACTGTAAGGGCTCATTCAGACGGCCGTATATTTTTTTTTTTGCGGTCCGTTAAACATGCAGATCCGTTTTTTTTGCAGACAATTCAGTCTGCCCGCTAAAAAACTGAATGTATGTTTCAGTGGTTGCATATGCATTCCGTTTTTTTTTGCAGATCCATAGACTTGAATGAGGGCATGCAGCCGAGTTTTACTGAAAAACATAGGACATGCTCTATCTTTTTTTGCGGCACCGCAGAACGGAACAACGGATGCGGACAGCACAGGGTGTGCTGTCCACATTTTTTGCGGTCCCATTGAAATGAATGGGTCCGCACCTGTTCCGCATTTTTGCGAAACAAAACATACGGCCGTCTGAATGACGCCTTAATCTGGCTGTCAGCAATATATACATAAGCTAAGCAAGTTTTATGCAAAAAAATAAAAAATTAAAATAAATATTTAAAAAAATTATATATATTTTATATTTTTACTAATTTCCCTAATTCAGTTCCGGCCCCTTGTTGTCATGCAGTTGCAGAGCTCTGAGGTTTTCCTCATGAATAACTCTGGGTGTAAAGACTGACTTTCCGCTCCCCCTGCTCTGCAAAAGGAGTGAATAAAAGTGCTGCCCTGTCTGCTCGGATACTTATGTTGTATGTGTGGGACTACAAGTCCCAGCTGTACAGTACAATGCCACTGATGATACACACAGGATCTTCCCCTACCCGTTCTTGTGCAATGCTCTGAAGACACAGCCTGCAGAAGAGGAGTACAGAGGAGAGAACTCCTCTGATCTTTGTCAGTTCTGTATTTGCAGGGTGAGGAGGGAGGAACAGCAAGTAGGTCTTCAGTGCCAGGATAAGAGGAAACCCTGCTCAGTACCCGAAGCAGAGCCTCCAACCCTGAGTCTGTGCTGCTGATGGTACAAGGGACTTTCCTGAAGAATCCAGTGGGAGGGAGACACAGGGCAGACAGCTAGTCCAGCAGATCGGGCAGTACAGGGGCCCTTTTCTTGTTGCTTCAACCAGCACAGGCTTCACAGTACAGTGCACAAAGCTAGACTTGCTCTCTCAGGCTTGTGCACGGAACGTCATCAGAGCAGGGAAAGAAGCTGACATCAAAAGTCATCTGACACTCAGCTAACTAGGAGAACAGGGCCCTTGTAGATAAAGAAAGTGAATTGAAACCCCTTACATTTGTATAGTTAGGTGGACAACCCCTTTAAGGGTATAAGTTTGGCAGCAGTGCTTAAAAAAAAAAAACTAAAAAAAAAACATCCACAAAGTGTTGTACTGTGAATACAGATCTGCAGTGCGAAATTCACTGTCACATCTAGACCATGCCAGTTTCATGTCTGTTGTGGTTATAAGATATTTGTAAGGATACATTTTTACCAAATTCCATCTAAAAGAGTATTATTTAATGGGTAATGTGTTATGAAAATCCAAACAGTCTATGAACAGCACACTTGACATACTTCCTCCTTATTTACAATTCAGACATGATACAGACAATATAGCATGACAGCCAGAATTCTTTGTACCATCTCTGAAAGCAGAGTGTGTTCATTCAAACACCATTATTTAGGTTAATTTGTCCATCCATCCTTCTTTTAGAAAATCCTGCACTACTTCTTAATGTTCCTGTAGTGTCGTACACTACTTATGTTTGCACATTGAGCCCAAGTCTGTGTCACCAACAGCAACGTTCCTCTCAATCCCTTATGATAACTTGAGTCCTTGAAGGTTCTGTCTCAAATTCAGTTGCTCCTTCTCTTGTCTACTCTTTTCCATTTTGAAGGCCTGTTTATTGGCCTTCTTCTCCATTCTTCTTTCCTGGAATAGATCACAAGAACACTTTAACATGCTTTCTTTCATACTAAAAATAGTCAACAAAAAGGGATACAGGTACTAGGGAGATATCACTCCTAATATTAAGCAGAACACTTTAAGATACAAATGATTTGCTAGCAACAGTTGACAAAAGCTCAGAGAATAATAGCAAATGGCTATTTCCAATAAAATAATAACCGGTAATTCTCAGATTTAAGACTCCTTGCACTTGACCGTATCAGTTTTGCAGTCCGCAAAATACGGATGTGGTCCATTTGCATCCTGCATCCTTTTGAGGGCCTCACTGTAGAAATACCTATTCTTGTCTGCAAAATGGACAAAAATAATATATGTTCTATAATTTGCAGCATGGCCGCATGGATGCGGACAATAAACAGATGACATCCATGTGATGTCCAAAAATACAGTTTTGTGCATGAGCCATTATATGGTTGGAAGAAAAGTTAGTTTGTTCTGGCATATTCTGGAAACATAAGGGATGAGATCCCACCTTGCGTTCTTCTTTTATTGCCTGTTTCCTGGCTTTTCGCTCATCAGTGGTTTCCTGTTTGGAGCGTGGCTGAGTCGACACCTTGGCCAAGTCTCCGCCATTAATCATTTCCATACGCTCAACTTGCTTTGCTGTAAGTCCTCTTTCAGGAAGAACTCCCAGTGGGATACCAGTTTTAGTAGATACCTTGATTTGCTTGGCCTAAAGAACAGATAAGCAATTTTTTTTATTAATAAAAAACTATTATTTTGGCGTAGCATCATATAAACATACAAATGTAGATGACATGGCTAGCACAATGGTACAATAAGGACATAAAAATAGTATGAGACTGTAGATTTACCTTAGGTGGATCCTTGATCATTTGCGGGTGATTATACAAATTGGAATATGTGCCTGTCAAAAAGGGGGTAAAAAAATTAAAGCAAGAACACATGCAACCATTCCAGTAAACCATGGAAAATCTGGCAATGTATATTTATACTAAGCAGCTATACACAACTGAGGTGGGTGTATATCTAAAAAAAATTACTGTAATGTGCTAAAAGTCTGTTACTTTTCGCTAAGCTAAAAAAAAAAAAAAAAAAAAGAAGAAGACGACAACATAGACCAAACAAGCCATTGATGGTATCCAACTCTATAGAAGAAAAGTTGCTACAATATGGTATGTTGGAATGACTGAAAACTTGAACTGTATACATACTCAGGATAGATTCACAGTCCCACTTCTCCCCAGGTTCTTCTATAACTATAGTCTGCATTTCTTCCTTTTCCTCTTCATCTTCTTCAATTAAATCCAGTTCAGATCTGTGCTGCATGTCTTTCAGTTTCACGCATCTTCAACAACAGTAAAACATATCGCCAATTAAAATGACTATGATCAATAAAATTACTCTGCAAACTATGACAATGTATTAAACACACTGGCAAACAGACAGGGACAGATTCCCTGAGCAAAATGTTGGGTCACATATTTCAATTGATCCAACCATTTTGATAAAAATCTATATTTAACAGCGTCAGTTTTAATGCATCAGAGCATGCTTTAATAGCAATGCCCCAGTGATGTGTCATTAACTCTTATCAGCTTGCCGATGCTTAGAAATTCCATGCATAACGTAGCAGTTTGCCACTTATATAACCTGTGTCTGATGTGATAATCTGCATCAATTTTCCCATCATAAAATGAATAAAAAAATAAATTTACTGGTCCTAGTCAAAACAGTGCATCAGTGATTGAAACCAATCTCTGTAATGGTTACTTGATATAATGCACACAATCGGACATAAAAAATAACATAGGTGTAGCTTACTCTTTTGCCCTCTCCCTGAAGTAGTCCTCTACAACATCCTGAAGGCGGCTGCTATCTGCATGGATGAATCCTTCCAGCTCTGCATTATCTAAGGCACCAATTTCATCATCGTCAAATTGTTCATAAAACTAAAAAATAAAAAGATTTTCTTTAGGGCTGGTCCACAAAGCAAGGAATGCATACATTCACTGTCCAAAGACATCTCCGCAAGAAGAAAATCTAAGAGAGGTTTTGCAACTGGTAGCAATGCCGGACAGGCTGTTTTCACATGGTCGTGTGTGGTTGCTTTCCTAGACAAACTGTCTTATCTGAGGAAAACGTACTGCATCATAGTGATCTATGATACTGAGTTACAGCCCGACCACAGTTCTACCGCCCTGGACTCATGATTCAGTAAGCAGGTTTTTCCCAGTAAAAGCAGCATAGACTGTGGAAACACTAGTACAGGGATGGCCAACCTGCGGCTCTCCAGCTCTTGTAAAATTACAACTCCCACCATGCCCTGCTGTCGACTGATAGCTGTAGGCAGTTTGGGCATGCTGGGAGTTGTAGTTTTGCCACAATTTTATTGAAGTACCCTATACAGAAAAATATACACATAATCCTTAATATACAAGGCTCCTAGAATGACAAGTAATCAGTAGGGGTCTGACCACGGGGACCCCCACCGGGTACTTGTTTACCATCTGAATAAAGCGAAGGTTATGAATGTGCACTGGCCCTCCCTGCACTAGTATGACATTTTGTGCTCACACTGTTACCAGAATACTGGACGAGGCACAATGCATACAATATGTAGACCCCATGAAATGATTGCTTGTGTACTTCTCAAATGTAAATTATCTTGTACCTTTTCAAAGCGTTCATCCAGTAGTGCAAGCTGCTCATTTCGTCTTATGACAGAGGAAGACATAGAATACTGTGAGAAGCGGCTCTTTGTCTCTTCCTGCATAAACATAAACTCTTGCGTGGGGCCATCTCTGCCTTCACCCTCTTCACCCGAAAAAGGACCATCTGAGTCAAAGTCAGCCTCTTGGCTCCCATCATCATCCTCTTCCCCACTGTCAACATCTTCCCATTCATTATCATCTGTGCCATACTCGTTTCTGTAGGTGAATATTTCCACAACAATGCATTTATTGTTCATGTAACATAGACCAAATAGAACGTTTTTTTTAAAAACATTTTATAGGCAGCATTATAAAGAAAAAAAAAAAAAAAAAACAGTGCACTATACTTGACAATGGTGGCAGTATCATTGGCTTGTAATATGAAGTCATCATCTAGCTGGTTTTCAGGGTTATCAAAATCAAAATCATCATCCAGAGCTGCCACAATATCAGGGTCCAGGTCTAGGCACAGACCTAAAAAGAGAAAGGGAATCCACCAAGGTTACAAATAGTTACCACTAGCAAGTACATGGAATTTAGACCCCTGTCATAACTGGGACCAACCCAGATGCAAGTTGTAAAGTTGGGGGGGGGGGGGTCAATAGATCTTTCTCAGCAATGTTCTTACTGTTCGTATTCCACATTAAAAAATCCTGGAGCGATGGAGCAGAACTTGGCACATCTCAATTTATTTTTATTTTTAAAGGCAAATATCCGATGCAGAGGAAAAGTTGCCCATTGAGCCCAGCTTGCTCCTTTCAAGATAACTGAAAGCCAATTGGTTGCTATTGGTAAACGCTCCACTTTTCTTTGCACCAGTTTTTGATAAAATTTTCTGTATAGATTATTCCCCAGTGAATGGGCCGAGTGCTCAAAAGTTAGACAAAGCATTCATGGTGTGGCCTGTCACCTCTGAGCATGTCTATAACCCTCCCAACCAAACACGCTGTATTTATAATACAATAGCATATGAATGCCCCTGGAAATCTTCACTTTATTCAGCGACTGAGGAATCTGATTCTTTGCGTACTTTCCATATGCTAAAGAAGGTAAAACGCTGGAAAACCATTCATCTGAAGGTAAGATTGGAAAATGACATACCTCGCGGGGCTGCTTTGTTTAAAAGGCCAACATCCTCCTCAAATTCTGATGCAAAGACTGAAGATGGCAATTTTATTGAAGGACCCTAAACAGAAAAATATACACATAATCCTGAATATACAAAGCTCCTAGAATGAAAAGTAATCAGGTGTCTGACCACTGGGACCCCCATCGGTTACTTGTTTACCATCTGAATAAAGCGAAGGTTATGAATGTGCACTGAGACACCAAAGTCTATGGGACTGACAGAGATAACCAAGAACAGAGCTCGACTAGCTCTAGTATTCCCAATAGAGTTTCAATTAAGCAGTAGTGTGCATTGCTTGAATGACACTCCATTCAAATGGGGGGACACAGGACCCTCATTATTGTAATTTGATGGGGGTCCCAGCCATCAGACTGCCAACCCCCTAAAAACATAACATGTCTCTACCCTGTGAGCACCATCAATGACTAACTTTTTTTAGTGATGTCCAACTTTGTCTTCACTGCGATGGGACTGTATACAAGTGAATATTAGAGGTTTCCTGTGACCAACAAACTTGAATTTCAAGGGGGGAAAAAAAAACAGGATAATGTGCTACCCTCTTTAAAAACCCAGAATGTACCAAAAAAACATATTAGGTAGTAGAGAAGATGCTGTTCCAAAAGCTTTTATTAATGATAAAATGTCCACTGGTGTTGCATTTCGGGGATATATAACTTCTGATGAAGGCCTTCTAACCCAGAAATGTTTTTGAAAGGACACATTTCATTCTCGGTCCTGTCTATATTCTGGATTTCTAAAGAGGGTAGCATATCGTCTTGTTTTTTTTCTCCATTAGGTTCAAGTTTCTTGCATCCAGTCCAGAGGACTGTCCTGAGCAGTTTGCCCAGTGAATCCAGCACTCTTGGCTTATTGCCTCCCATATGCCTACCAGCAGAACAGAATAAGGTGAGCACCACTACTTACTGACACCTATAGTGGGTTCTCCCTGTTTGGACATACTATCCAAGGAGGCACTTTGTCTCCTTTTTTCCCCGACATTGATCCTGTGACCAATAATGTCTTCCGAGATGCCTCAGTGACAAGTTTAATGGGGAACCTTTCCCTTAGTACTGGGCCACCATAACAGACTAAAATAGTGTGACTGTTTATCTCTACAAAGCAGCAGAGCAGAAAATGACAGATGTAAGGTATAAAAAAATAAAATAAAAAGTCTTCATACCTGGATAAATTCATCTTCCTCCTGTACTTTCACATCCTCCGTCACTATAACCCGACTTGGTGCCCGCTGTGTTTCAGAAGGAACAAGTTCAGCACGTCCTGGTTCTTTAAGGTGTTGCAAATAGTTGTAGTCATCATCAAAGAAGACCCCAAACGTCCTCTGTTCCTCTTTCCTCTTTTCTGTAACTACCTGTTAGTAATATGGACAAAACTACATTATCTCTGAAAACCTAAAAGTGCGATTAACACCATAATTGATGATCGTGCATTTTCCCAAACGTAAAGGCTATGCACACTTTTGAGGGCATTTTTTTTTATTATTGCATTGTACTCATTTTGAGCTAAAAATGATATTTCAGTTGGTCTTTATTAAAAATCTTGAGCCATTTTTTT
Source organism: Bufo bufo (assembly GCF_905171765.1). NCBI lineage: Eukaryota > Metazoa > Chordata > Amphibia > Anura > Bufonidae > Bufo > Bufo bufo. The sequence continues at coordinate 392,099,428 of NC_053392.1, forward strand.
CTGTACAGCTTTGGTTCTATCTAGTAGCCTGCTGTCTGTTTTCACTCTGTTCTGTCAGGCAGTTCAGCTGATGGCTTCTTATCTCTGACCTCCTAAACACTCATTATAGCTCAATTCTTTCTCTTACTGATAAGAATGCAAATAAATAAATAAGCGTTTTATGACCTTTTAGTAAGGGTTATTAGATGACCCACACAAAGTCAAAGTATGATTCACACAGCTAGACAAACCGTTGACCCTTTGAAACAGAATGACTGAATATTTTTTAATAAAGACCAATTGAAAAAATGATTTTTAGCCCAAAATGAGTAAAATGAAATAGCCTTTAATTGAGATACCACTAATATTGTACATTTGGAGGACTTCAAGGCATTGGCGGGTTTCCTATACTGATGACCTATCATCAGGATAGTAGCACTACTTTTACCTCCATAGGCATTGTCCAAAATAGTAACACTCCAGGGAGAGATAGGTGCAAGCAATGTCGGACCCTGGCCTGTGGTCCCAGAGGGTAAGGTTCAAAATAGTAAAATTGCAGCACTCCTCCATTTCAAAGCAGTGATTATTTGTTTTTAGAAGACTCTCCTGAGTCTTTTTCATTGCTTGAAAAATTCTCAAGAGAGTTGAAACGTCACTTTGTATTGATGCCTTCTGAATAAATATTCACAATACTTTGAATTGGAACAGTGCTGCAATTTTACTATTTTGAACCCGCCGAGCCCCCCAGCCAAAGTGTGGACTATCAGCTGTGTATCCACCTGACTTCTCCTCAACGCAACTGATGGTCCCAACCCCATTTTAAGGCAAGAAATCCCACTTATTAAACCTGACAGGGCACACCTGTGAAGTGAAAACCATTTCAGGGGACTACCTCTTGAAGCTAATCAAGAGAATGCCAAGAGTGTGCAAAGCAGTAATCAAAGCAATATAATTCCACATGTGTTAATTCATAGTTTTGATGCCTTCAGTGTGAATCTACAATTTTCATAGTCATGAAAATAAAGAAAACTCTTTGAATGAGAAGGTGTGTCCAAACTTTTGGTCTGTACTGTATATCCTCCATATATTGTAGTACAATAGTTACATTACAACCTAACTCTAGGATAAAGAAATAAACGAACATACAATTGGACAGGGCAAGCTACCTTCCAAATACCTATCCTAAATTGAAGTCTGCATAGTTTTGATGCCTTTATAGTCATGAAAATAAAGAAAACTCTTTGAATGAGAAGGTGTATCCAAACTTTTGGTCTGTACTATATGTATAATAATAATTTTTCTCTTATTTACATTTCTATATATAGATAGTGGTGGTGAATGACCAGGAACTACGTGATTGATAGACGATGTGATGCACAATCAACGCAACTTCAACCCCAGATTTATTTACTAGGCGTCTTTTTTGGCATGTGTTTTTTACTTGCGATGATACGGCTGTTCAGATTCCTGAAGTATGAGTGTGAAGATACGAGGAGATCTCTCATAATGTTGCGGGATCAGCAAGGGTTAACAATGTGTGGAATTGCTGGTGGCTCGGCTCTTTCCACACATGGTTCCCTGTACATGATTCAACAATTGCTACCTCACGGTGACTTTGGTTGGCAGAGATTATCCTATAAGCAACAGTGTGCTTTGTGTGTGAATAGTATGGTTTCGCCATGGTTTGAATGATATTTGCACAGGTGGGGACGCTGTGTTACAGTTGGGCTTCGCCTGTGCTTTACCTCTTCCAAGATGTTGATTGTTGAGGAATATTGAATACTGCGCATGCGCATGGTCGTTATGACGCTGCTATATGATACGCCGCCCGGAGCATGCGCACTGGAGGATCGGGGATGCCGTGCACAGCGGTCAATCTGCAATGGCATTGTGTAAGTTGCCTTGGCATGTGTCTTCACTTACCACGCCCACCATCATGTGTTCCGCTTTTTTCTGCACACAAATGAATTGGAATAATTGTTTTTAACCATTTAATGATGGGAGTATTTTTATAGCACTTTATGTACACATTAATTCTGTACGAAATTCCGATACCCAATCTATACTTTTGTCCCGGTATCGATACGATACCGGGATTTCCATTCTTTCGATACTGGGCTGCGCAGTCTAGTATCTCTGAACATGAGCGCGCTGCTGTCAGCGTGCTCATGTTCTCTCAGCAATGAACGGAGAGAGGGGCGGAGGAGGGGCGGGCGCACTGCGCCACCAATGATATGACTTTTCCTACACAGAGCGGCGCCCAGAGATGTCCCTGCACTTACCATTATTTCTGGGTGCCGCTCCGTTCGCCCGCTGTGCCCCATTACTGTCTCCTCTCCTGCTCCACATGCTAATTACTATCGGAGTGATGGGGAGGAGACATCAGCTTCTCTAGTGGGCATTCCTTCTCCCTGCGCTGCGATTGGACAGTGCTACAGCCAGGGAGAAGGAACGCCCACTAGAGAAGCTGACGTCTCCTCCCCATTGCTCCGATAGTAATTAGCATATGGAGCAGGAGAGGAGACAGTAATGGGGCACTGCGGGCGAACGGAGCGGCACCCAGGTATAATGGTAAGTGCAGGGACATCTCTGGGTGCCGCTCTGTGTGACCTAATACTTAGTCTGGACTCATATAAAGAAGTGAACAGAACACAAATGCAATAGCACTCTGCAACCAGCACTCCGCCCTGCCTCCATGCTGGATGTTGAATGAGGCATTGGTGTACATTTTGGCCAAAGCGTAATAAGCCACTCACCACGTCAAGGTCGCCTCTATGAGTGGTCCCTAACACTAGTTCCTACCTGTTTATGGGCCATGACAGCCACACAAAGTCCAGGGAGCGCAGATACAGCATGAACGCCAGGCACACACTGCTTTTAACCCCGTCCGGTGCCGTTACAGCTTTCATCGGATCCAGGGATGCAAGTACCAACATGCATGCTGAGCCCACTATATACTTCTCCTGGAGCCAAATGGCTACTGGTAGGCCCTGTAGAAGTAGACTCAGTTTTATACTGACTTTAAAACCAGCCTCCAGGGCAGACTAGCTGGTCAGGTGTGCATGACTGCATGGAGATCGCCACGCTTCCAATATATACTACAAAGAAAAAATGTGGGGGATTCAGTCAGCACAACACTATATGCAGGTGCACATCGCTATGGCGAAATACATATACAAAGAAAAGAACACAAATGCAATAGCACTCTGCAACCAGCACTCCGCCCTGCCTCCATGCTGGATGTTGAATGAGGCATTGGTGTACATTTTGGCCAATGCGTAATAAGCCACTCACCACGTCAAGGTCGCCTCTATGAGTGGTCCCTAACACTAGTTCCTACCTGTGGGCTCAGCATGCATGTTGGTACTTTCATCCCTGGATTCGATGAAAGCTGTAACGGCACCGGACGGGGTTAAAAGCAGAGTGTGCCTGGCGTTCATGCTGTACCTGCGCTCCCTGGACTTTGTGTGGCTGTCATGGCCCATAAACAGGTAGGAACTAGTGTTAGGGACCACTCATAGAGGCGACCTTGACGTGGTGAGTGGCTTATTACGCTTTGGCCAAAATGTACACCAATGCCTCATTCAACATCCAGCATGGAGGCAGGGCGGAGTGCTGGTTGCAGAGTGCCATTGGATTTGTGTTCTTTTCTTTGTATATGTATTTCGCCATAGCGATGTGCACCTGCATATAGGGTTGTGCTGACTGAATCCCCCACATATAAAGAAGTATTTAACACATAATACAGGAGGCAGGTGCCGGCAGCAGAAAGGACTGAAGCCCTGGCTGCCATGGTAACCTCCCTGCTGCTGTGTGTACTATGCACAGAGCAGCAGGGACAGTGTGAAGTCCTATTCACCCTGATAGAGATCTATTAGGGTGAATAGGACAAGGGATGAAAAGATCCCAGGTTCTGGCCCCTAAGGGCCAATAATAATTATTAAATAAAAAGTGTAAAAAAAAAATAAAAAAACACCAAAATATTAAGTATGAATCACCCCTTTTCCCAATTTCACATATAAAATGTATAAACAATAAATAAACATATTACATATCGCCAAGTCAGAAAAGTCCAAACTATTAAAATATAAAAAAAATCTATGCGGTGAACGCCGGAACAGAAAAAATAAATAAAAGCTGTGCAATTCGCCATTTTTAAAAATGCGGAAAGGACGTGGCTTTTTTGGCTTATTTTTTCGCGTGGTATCGATTATATCGCAATACTTTTTTATGGTATCGAAACCGAATCAAAAATTTGGTATCGCAACAACTCTAGTACTAATTATGCATTGATATTTAACACATTGTTCTTTATATATGGTATTATGAATTTATTACACTTGTTTTTTTTATGTATTTATTGCTACACATGCCAGCATAGGTTAATGGCTGGTTTATTCTGTAAACACTTTTGATGTGATGATGTCACTTCCTCTCACTATATATATGTTCACTTTGGATTGTTCACATTGCTTGAGAAAGGCTTCATGTGGGAGCTGAAACGTCACGTCACCAATGGGTGAATAAAAACATCACTTTTTTACCGCAATTTTGGAGTGCTGCTATATATATATATATATATATATATATATATATTTATTTATTTTTTTTAACTGAACTCCACGGCACTTCCAAAATCAAAGGTGTGTTTATTCGCCAAGTGACAGCGATGTTTCGCAGTCATCACTGTTTGACAAAGGTCCCATTGAGTGGACCGAAACGTCGCTGTCACTTGGTGAATAAACACACGTTTGATTTTGGAAGTGCCGTGGAGTTCAGTCAATTTATATTTGGTGGATCTCCTCTACAGCCGCTGGCACTCCGTTTTCACTCTTCTTACTGCTGTGCTGCCTGCTATATATATATATATATATATATATATACACACACACACACACACATATATACATACATACACACACACACACATACAGAGGGAGAGAGAGATAGAGAGAGAGCATCCATTGGATGCTAGTAGTGTTTTGTTTTAACTGGTGTTATTGCACCCACTGAACAGCTCCCTAAACTCCTATTGAGGGCACTATTCAAATGCATACAACACGTGTCTGATCAGCTTTGTGACATGACCAACCAGTCAGGAACACATCGGGTCATTTATCAAACTGGTGTAAAGTAGAACTGGCTTAGTTGCCTATAGCAACCAACCAGATTCCTCTTTTGATTTTTGACAGCTCCTTTGGAAATTGAAAGGTGGAATCTGATTGGTTGCTATGGGCAACTAAGCCAGTTCTACTTTACGCCAGTTTGATAAATGAACCCAATAACGTGTATACAGCACCAGTGGGTACCCAATGAATCACATTAGTGTAAGATTACCCGGCCCTTTACAATATACCAGTTGACTTTCATTTTGCTTTTGCTTGCCTTAAACGCATAACAAATAAATGGAACTGAGCACAATATAAAAGCCAGGTTCACATAGTACTGGGAAAAATACCTTGTCAGCAGGTAACAAGACTCTCTGAGGAGCAGTTTCATCAGCAGCTAGTGGATCCCTTTGACTTCTGTGTACCAGATGGAAGGTGACCGCTTTCTTCTTTTCTATGAAGGGTTTCTTCTTCCTGTGAGGCTACGGCGACATGTAAAGCAGATCTTAAAATCAGGCAATAAACAGTCACTTACATACAATACACGTTAGTTCATTTCCTTTAATGCAGCATATGGAAATCCAGTATGTGTGTTGTAAGAGTCTTAACTTTTTTATTTCTGTTTTGACATATGGGGGTTTTCTTTTATTGGACAAGTTGTATTTTTTAACGGCACCATTTACTGTTCCATATTGTATCGAGTAACTTAAAGGCTAGGAACACCTTTGGGGACAATTTTTTTTTACGATTGCATTTTACTTCGTTTGATATAAAAATCATGTTTTCAATTGGCGTTTATTTAACATTTTCAACAGGGTTTGTTATACAGGGTTACGTTTCATTACTGAACTCCTGACAACTCATTATAGGTAAATTCTTAACAAACGGATAATCAAGCTGAAATGACTGTTTACAAATTGTCAGGAGTTCAGAGATAAGGGCTATACATTGAGCCATCAGTGCAGCAACAAGACGGGTTCAGTTCTATTTTTTGGTAGTTTTCACGGCCAGACAGGCCCCACTGAAATCAATGTGGCCATTTTTAACTGCCGTTTAGACAGGAGTGCACCCATCTAACAGCCATTAAAAACAGGTACAATAAGTAAAAAAAAAAGGACCCTTAAGGTGTTAAAATAAAATAAAAAAAACTCCCCTTATTCAGTTGCATGCAAGGGAATAATCGCTCTGCACTCGAGACAGCAGGACCTGATGCTTCCAGCATTGTGACATCACATTATAGAGCTGGTGAAGAGTGAGTGTTCCCACGCATTCAAGTGGTAAGGTGAGGTGAGTTTTATACTGGGGGTGATTATTTATATTGGGGGCACTATATATACTGAGGCACTGCATGGGTTGGGACATAAAAAAAAAGACAATGAAATGCATCTGTTTTTTAATAGCTGTTTTTAAAGTTACAAATGGATGAAAATGGGCATTAAAAATGGATAGAAGGGCAGAAAACGGATGCACGCACGAATGCAAAATGGCCAAGAAAAACTGACAGTGTGTGTATCCGTTTTTTGTAACTGTCATGTGAATGTACCCTTAGGACTCATGCACACGACCGTGTGCTGGCCGTGCCCGTATTGGGACCCGCAAACAGCGGGTCTGCAATATATGGGCACAAGCCATATCACGGATGCGGTCCGTTCACTTGAATGGGTCCTCAATCCGAGAGACGCGGTGCGGAATAGAGGCACGGATCAGAAGCCCTCACAAGCACTTCTGTTAGCACCTCTGCACAGCAAAAAAGTAGCGCATGCACCACTGGACCATCGGATGCCGATCGTGGACCCCATTCAAGTGAATGGGTCCGCGTCCACAGACGGTGGCCACACAGTCAGTGCCTGTACATTGCAGACTGTAGCACGGGCATGGTCGGCACCCAGGCGTAAGGCCTTAGTCTCATCCCTTGCAGCACAGCCTGCTGTTCTGATAACCACAAGAATAATTGTGGTTCAGTGCTGGTGCTGATAGATATAGATGCGTGGACTAAAGGTTAAAATCCTTTAGGCTAGGGCTACAAAGCAATCTTGGCTGTAACCGAAGACTTCACTATGCTACATCACAGTATAGCGAAAGCAAATGGAGTTACATTGCAACTCACGTGCTGTCCTGACAGGATATAAACAGCTGCAAGAAATCCAACCGGCTGCAACATGACCTCATTCACGTTCACTATGCTGCAATGTAACATAGCAATAGTGCAATCTTTGTTGGCGCGAGAAGTTTTACAGCCAAGATCACTGTGCACCTCTAGCCTTATTGGTCGCCATGCACTGCAGCAATGAACCACCGCCAGATACTGCAATGTGCAGTATCCTCTGGTCCATGCTTCTAGCCAGTGGTCACTATAGGGGAATACTATATGACGGCCAAAGAACTGAATAAATAACCAATGGTTGTTGTACTTCAGCACTTTTTTTACATCACATTATTGTAACTGACAAGCAAGCGGGAGGGACTAGCAGGGTACTGCACCTGAGTGACATATAAACCTGCACTATTACAGAAACTGCAACTAACTATGAAGGGTCTTGGGAAAGCTGAGTGACAACCTCCACTGCTAGTATCAGGGGAGGCCCTGGACTCTGGACGCAGCATCTGCCCCTCACCACGGTTGTTAATGGCCCTTACCATGATTCTTTATGTAGCTGCAGCCAGATAATCGTCAGCTCCCGACACAACAATCGGTCCACAGACTGTCACTAGTCCCCGTGCCTCTCTTCTCCGCGCATGCAAGAGCCTACTGAGCCAAAGGACCTTTGGTGACGTCATCACTATGAGACCGCACACACGCGTGACAGTCGCTAGCTATAGAGCATCAGCAGCAGCTACAGGACCTTAGGTGATGTCATAGCCACATGATCAGTCACGTGCCAGAGGAGAGGCTTGGTTGCGTTGTGTACTTACTGGATATGCAGTAGGGCTGTGTATTGCATGCAGCAGGGCTGTCTGTACTGTATATACAGAAGAATTGTATATGTAAGATTTGTGTTAACTGTATATAATACAGAAGTGCTGTGTATGTAAAATGTCTGCACAGTGTGACGTGCGTGCAGTAGGTTTGGAGAAGAGCTGTTTGTTTGCCACATACAATTACAGTTATGCTAGATACAGAGTGTGGGTATACAGTGAGTGTATATTTACAGAGCATGTACACAGAAGAGCTGTGTCTCTCTAGTGTCCCTCTTCTGACTCAAGTCCCTCTGTCCCTCTTTGCTCCTTATGTTCCTCTTTTTGACCTGGGATATAAATGTGAATTAATAAACTAACTAAACTGTTCCTACCTGTACATTACACTTCAGCGAATATATATTTTTCATTATTTGGTGCAATTTCAACCTTAAAATGTCTATAATCGGATGATTTTTGAGCTGATACTTAAAGGAGTATTCCAGCGCAAGTTAAAAAAAAAAAAAGAAGAGAGCATGCTGAACATGCTGTAAAAATATAACAGAGCATGGTTTTTGTTTAAATATAGATATTGACATAGAAAATTAAAAATTACATCACCAAAAATTCAATGAGATTGACCCTTGACCTCTGTAGGGGCAGGAACACACAGAGAGAGTTTAAATTCCCTCCACCCCCTTAGTGTTTTCCTGCCCCTACGGGGTTAACACATGAAGCGAGCCCTCCTGATGGAGGGAAGAAGAAAGAAAAGAAATTCCACTCCTTTACCGGATCTCCGGCTGTCCTCCCGCGGCAGGGGCTTAGGCTGGGCAGCTGGGGCATCGAGGACCCTCGTTCCGACTTATGCTGAGGCCTGCAGTCCTTCCTTCTCAACTGACCTCCTTCCTCTGGAGGATGCAGTCAGCTGCGCCGGATTCACGGGGAGGCACGCTTGCGCGAGTGCTGTGTCCTCTTATTACAACAAGTGACTAGTGAGGGGAGCAGGTGTGACGCATGAAGCGCTGAAGCTGAGGGCAATGCGGCGCAGGAACGTGCCGGCAGCCGAGGCGCAGTCTGATGACGTAAGACGCCGGGAATTTGAAAAGATCGCGGGCTCCTCTCAGCATTTGCCTGCAGATTACCCACAATGTCGGAGACACCTACTCCCCGTCAAGAGGTCCGGGACCCCACTGCAAGCACCTGCACTGTGAGTCCCCTGCGGGGGTTCTTTAATGCTAGATTCCTCTCCTTTAAGCCGAATGCACACGGCCGTGAGCGGTCCGTGGTAACACGGCCTGGATTCCTGCTGAGAGCAGGAGCACACGGCGTCATTGGTTGCTATGACGCCGTGCGCTTCATGCTGCCGCTGCACTATAGTAATACACTCGTGTGATCTATACGAGTGTATTACTGTAGTGGAGCGGTGGCATGAAGCGCACGGCGTCATAGCAACCAATGGCGCCGTGCGCTCCTGCTCTCAGCAGGAATCCAGGCCGTGTTACCACGGACCGCTCACAGCTGAGAAACACGGCCATGTGCATTCGGCTTTAGACAGGCGTTCTAGCGGTATTAATTGGTGTATGCTTGGTTGTTCCTTGTTTCTAGGGCACAAAGGAACCTAGATCCAAGTCTAGGATACTAAAATGTAATGCCTGCTCTAAAAAGAATGCAAGTCATGTCTTTCTGAGTTATGGAAGGAGGAACAACCAAGTATTTTTTCTGAGATGAAATCCTTTATTCAGGATGAAATAAAGTCCTCCTTAGCCTCTATATCCACGCCCGAGGGCCCCCTTCATCCACCCAAAAAGGGTAAACTTTCTGTCCAGTCCTCATCTGACGCAGATCAGGCAGAGGAGATCTCAGTCTCATCTAAACAGATTATGGAGGAAGATCCCTTATCTGAAGGAGAAGTTATAGAGGAGGATAAGAAGTATTTTTTCTCATCCGATTAAATAGACAAGCTCTTATGATCCGTTAAATCCACATTGGGGATAGAGGACCCGCCTTAACCACGCACGGTCCAGGACGAAATGTTCGGAGGTCTTAGATCAAAAAAATCTATTGTTTTCCCGATAAATGAGAACATTAGAGAGATGATCATGGACGAGTGGCTAGACCCAGAGAAGAGGCTGGGTGTCTCTAAAGAATTTAGAAACAGGCTTTGTTTCGACCAGTCTGAGTGTAAAATCTTTAATGAGACCCCTAAGGCTCCATTCACACGTCCGCAAAATGGGTCCGCATCCTTTCCGCAATTTTGCGGAATGGGTGCGGACCCATTCATTCTCTATGGGGACGGAATGGTTGCGGACAGCACACAGTGTGCTGTCTGCAGCCGCAATTGCGGAGCGCGGCCCCGATTTTGGGTCCGCAGCTCCGCAAAAAGATAGAGCATGTCCTATTCTTGTCCGCAGCTTGCAGACAAGAATAGGCATTTCAATGGGGATGCCGGGCTGGTGTGTTGCGGACCCGCAATTTGCGGGTCCGCAACACACCACGGACGTGTGAATGCAGCCTTAGGTAGATATTCAAGTGGCAAAAGTAGTTAAAAGAACTGCACTTCCATTTGAGGACTCCTCCCAACTAGGCGATCCCATGGACAGCAAAGCTGATGGCTTATTAAAAAACACCTGGGAATCATCTATGTTTAGCGTTAAGGCCAACATAGCTGCAACATCTGTGGCTAGGGCCATGTATATCTGGTTGGGGAGCTGGACAAATTAAAAACAAAAACCCAAGAGAAGACATAAGAGATTCCATCCCTTTACTTACATCTGCGACTGCCTTCTTAGCTGACGCCTCTGCAGAAACCATTCGTTTCTCCGCTAAAGAGGGGGCACTATCAAATGCCGCCCGTAGGGCTTTATGGATGAAAGCCTGGTCCAGTGACAAAGCTTCTAAAGCTAAGTTGTGTTCAATCCCCTTCTTTGGGGAATTCGTTTTTGGCCCTACCTTAGACAAAATTTTGGAGAAGGCAGCGGACAAGGAAAAAGGTTTTCCGGAAGATAGGGATCTAAACAAAAAGCCCTTTCGTCAGTTTCAACCCCAGCAGAGATCCTATAGGGGAAAAGGTAAAGGGGACAGATGGAGTTACCCCAAAGGGGGGAGAGGTAGGGGTTTCATCCTTAACCCTCAAAACAGACAGACTAATAAGCAATGACGCCAAGGTGGGGGGCAGGCTGTTGGGGTTTCTATCTTCATGGGAGCAGATCACATCAAATCCCTGGGCATTAAACATTATTGCACAGGGATACAAGATAGAATTCTCTTCAGTTCCTCCCAGAAGATTCCTTACCTCGCCTCGGGACAGGTCAGACTTACCGAAGTTATGGAAGGGGGTTCAGGAGCTTTTGAGCTCAGGCGTAGTTCAAAAAGTTCCAGATCGAGAAAAAGGGGACGGATTCTATTCAAACCTTTTCCTAGTAAAAAAAAAGCCAGACCAGTCCTATCGTACCATTATAAACCTAAAACCGCTAAACAGATCCGTTCTGTACAGAAGATTCAAAATGGAATCCATCAGATCCACAATACCACTCATTCCGAAAAGGGCGTTCATGTCTTCAATAGACCTCAAAGATGCCTACTATCACATACCCATCCACCATGTCTTATGAAAATTCCTCCGTTTTACAATAAAGGATCCAAGAGGCACCTTACATCACTTCCAGTATGTTGCACTTCCATTCGGCATCTCCTCCGCTCCCAGAATATTCACGAAACTAGTAGTAGAAATGGTTGCTTACATTCGCAAAGAAGGTTTAATCATTATTCCCTACCTCGACGACTTCCTGATTATCGCCCGATCAAAGGAAGAGAATATCACAGCAACCCAAAGATTCCTAAACATCCTTTCAAAATTTGGTTGGATTATAAACCTAAAGAAGTCTTCCCTTACTCCGTCAAAAAGGATAAGATTCCTAGGAGTAGAATTAAATTCGGACTCTCAAAAAACCACCCTACCACAGGACAAAGCAGAAGGTCTTATCCCAAAAAATTTGAGATTTCAAAAAGGTCACAAATGTTCAATAAGAGAAGCAATGAGTCTGCTAGGGAATTTAACGGCCTGTTTAATTTCTGTCCCTTGGAGCCAGGCACACTCAAGAATAACTCAAAGTTGGACCCTGAAAGAATGGAACAGGAGCCAGTTGGATTTGGACAGGAAGATCCAGATACCACAGCGGGTGAAGTCCGATCTCGATTGGTGGAAACTCAGAAGGAACCTTCTCCAGGGAATGAGCTGGTCAAGACAGCCAGAAATTCAGTTGATAACAGACGCCAGCACCCTAGGCTGGGGTGCAAAGATCGGAGATCATTTCTTTCAGGGCACCTAGCCAGAAAACATAAAGAGAAGTTCCTCCAACTTCAGAGAGTTATACGCGGTCCTCATGTTTCTGAGGAAATGGGATTGGCTTTTAAGGGGTCAGCATCTGAAAGTTCTGTCCGACAACGTAACAACAGTAGCTTATCTAAAACACCAAGGGGGAACAAGATCTACCCCACTAGAAGAAATAGCAAGGAAGATTTTTGCCTGGGCAGAAGAAAATTCCCTATCATTATCTGTCATCCACTTAAAAGGTTCGGAGAACATAGAGGCAGACTACCTCAGCAGGAAAAGAATAGAGGCAATAGAGTGGTCTCTAAACAGAGGCATCTTCTGGAAGATAGTCTCCAGATGGGGCCTCCCAGAAATAGATCTATTTGCTTCAAAATAAAATGCCCAAGTAGATCTCTTTTGTTCACTAAATCCAAGGGACAGACCTTGGGCAGTAGACGCTTTTTCAATAAGCTGGAATTGGAAGCTAGCATACGCGTTCCCTCCAATACCCCTTATTCCCCAGATCATTCAGAAGATCCAAAGAGAGACCACCACAATAATCCTGATAACTCCCCTCTGGTCCAAGTGGAGCTGGTTCCCCAGTTTAAAACATTTAGCACTGGCGGACCCGTGGGTAATCCCTTTCCAAAGGGATATGCTTGTCCAGGGCCCTCTAGTTCATCCAGATCCCCAGATATTCAAGTTAGCGGTATGGATCCTGAAAGCGAGACATTGAGAAGAAAGGGCCTTTCGGATAAAGTAATCCTTACACTCAGAGCTTGTAGGAAAAAGGTTACTTCTTCCATTTACCTTAAAATTTGGAAAAGGTTTTGTTCCTGGCTAGGAGATAACCATCTGGATACATCTCTTCCCCCCCCCCCATTAGCAAAATTCTAGATTTTTTTACGAAATGGTCTAGAACTTGGGATAAGACCCAGTACTCTTAAAGTGCAAATATCGGCCCTGAGCACCTTCTTTGATACTAGCCTAGCGGAACATAGATGGATAAGGAGATTCATAAAAGCTGCGGTTAGATTAAGACCTACTTTAAGATCCCGAGTTCCCACGTGGGATCTGAATACAGTGCCTGAGGGATTAACGATGCCCCCCTTCTTCCCTTTACCTAACATATCGTTAAAACATCTATCCCTTAAAACGGCCTTCTTAATAGCTATTACTTCGGCTAGGCGCATCGTAGAGTTACAGGCTCTCTCTTGTAGAGAGCCATATCTTCAGATTCTGGAGGACCATATTCGTCTGAGACTAGATCCAGTTTTTTTGCCAAAGGTGGTCTCTTCCTTCCACCGAGACCAGGAGATATTCTTACCTTCCATTCCTTTTCACCAGGAAGGGGGGGGAGGGTCTCAGAAGAAAAACGAAACTCTTAGATGTTAGAGAGACAGTCATTCAGTATCTAGAAGCCAGCAGAGAATTTAGGAAGGACGATAACTTGCTAGTCCAATTCGCAGGTAGAAATAAGGGTAAGAAGCTCACTAGATCCTCCTTAGCCAGATGGATCAGATCCAATATTGAATGCTGTTATTCCATCCAAAACAAGTCCTGCCCGGGGATAGTTAAAGCTCATTGTACTAGAGCCACCGCCTCCTCCTGGGCAGAAAAAGGTGGAGTGCCCCTAGATCAGATCTGTAGGGCCGCAACTTGGTCAAGTGCAAATACTTTCATCAGACACTATCGCCTTAGTCTGCCTGATTCTACAGAACTCCAGTTTGGCCAGAAGGTTCTACAGGCGATTTCCAACCCAGGTTAGTTATTTGATAGTTCTCATTGTGGCCGCCATGGTGGATGAGGTGGAAAAAACGTAATTAGTCTTACCGGTAATTCCGCTTCGTTGAGTCCACCATGATGGCCCATACTAACCCCCCCCCCCCCCCCCCCCCCCAAAAAAAGTGTGTGTATATATATATATATACAGTACAGACCAAAAGTTTGGACACACCTCATTGAAAGAGTTTTCTTTATTTTCATGACTATGAAAATTGTAGATTCACACTGAAGGCATCAAAACTATGAATTAACACATAATAAAACAAGTGTGAAACAACTGAAAATATGTCATATTCTAGGTTCTTCAAAGTAGCCACCTTTTGCTTTGATTACTGCTTTGCACACTCTTGGCATTCTCTTGATGAGCTTCACGAGGTAGTCCCCTGAAATGTTTTTCACTTCACAGGTGTGCCCTGTCAGGTTTAATAAGTGGGATTTCTTGCCTTATAAATGGGGTTGGGACCATCAGTTGCGTTGAGGAGAAGTCAGGTGTTCAGACATAGTCGCTGTGATGCCCATGATGTTTATTTTTTTGTTATTTATGTATGTTTTTTTATTCTACGGAAAGGGGGGTGATTTAAATTATTTAAATTTGTGTTGTTTTTTTTATTTATTTTTTTATATACTTTTATGGCATTGTAGCTCATGTTTGAGGCTACAAAACCCAGCGTATTGAATTCAATTGCTGGCATCCTCATTGGCCTCAGAGGATGCCCGTGAGAAGCCCGGAAGTTTTTGAGCTTTTAGATGCCATCATCATACTTGATCACAGCATCAAAAGGCTTCAATGACCGTGATCGGCATTATTACCGGTTGCGGTCATTCGCAACGGGTCTCTGCAGTTTGAAACAGTGGAGACCCGCCATATACAGTGGGGGAAATAATTATTTGACCCCTCACTGATTTTGTAAGTTTGTCCAATGACAAAGAAATGAAAAGTCTCAGAACAGTATCATTTCAATGGTAGGTTTATTGTAACAGTGGCAGATAGCACATCAAAAGGAAAATCGAAAAAATAACTTTAAATAAAAGATAGCAACTGATTTGCATTTCATTGAGTGAAATAAGTATTTGAACCCCTACCAACCATTAAGAGTTCTGGCTCCCACAGAGTGGTTAGACACTTCTACTCAATTAGTCACCCTCATTAAGGACACCTGTCTTAACTAGTCACCTGTATAAAAGACACCTGTCCACAGAATCAATCAATCAAGCAGACTCCAAACTCTCCAACATGGGAAAGACCAAAGAGCTGTCCAAGGATGTCAGAGACAAAATTGTAGACCTGCACAAGGCTGGAATGGGCTACAAAACCATTAGCAAGAAGCTGGGAGAGAAGGTGACAACTGTTGGTGCGATTGTTCGAAAATGGAAGGAGCACAAAATGACCATCAATCGACCTCGCTCTGGGGCTCCACGCAAGATCTCACCTCGTGGGGTGTCAATGGTTCTGAGAAAGGTGAAAAAGCATCCTAGAACTACACGGGAGGAGTTAGTTAATGACCTCAAATTAGCAGGGACCACAGTCACCAAGAAAACCATTGGAAACACATTACACCGCAATGGATTAAAATCCTGCAGGGCTCGCAAGGTCCCCCTGCTCAGGAAGGCACATGTGCAGGCCCGTCTGAAGTTTGCCAATGAACACCTGAATGATTCAGAGAGTGACTGGGAGAAGGTGCTGTGGTCTGATGAGACCAAAATAGAGCTCTTTGGCATTAACTCAACTCGCTGTGTTTGGAGGAAGAAAAATGCTGCCTATGACCCCCAAAACACCGTCCCCACCGTCAAGCATGGGGGTGGAAACATTTTGCTTTGGGGGTGTTTTTCTGCTAAGGGCACAGGACAACTTATTTGCATAAACGGGAAAATGGACGGAGCCATGTATCGTGAAATCCTGAGCGACAACCTCCTTCCCTCTGCCAGGAAACTGAAAATGGGTCGTGGATGGGTGTTCCAGCACGACAATGACCCAAAACATACAGCAAAGGCAACAAAGGAGTGGCTCAAGAAGAAGCACATTAAGGTCATGGAGTGGCCTAGTCAGTCTCCGGACCTTAATCCAATCGAAAACCTATGGAGGGAGCTCAAGCTCAGAGTTGCACAGAGACAGCCTCGAAACCTTAGGGATTTAGAGATGATCTGCAAAGAGGAGTGGACCAACATTCCTCCTAAAATGTGCGCAAACTTGGTCATCAATTACAAGAAACGTTTGACCTCTGTGCTTGCAAACAAGGGTTTTTCCACCAAGTATTAAGTCTTTTTTTGTTAGAGGGTTCAAATACTTATTTCACTCAATGAAATGCAAATCAGTTGCTATCTTTTATTTAAAGTTATTTTTTCGATTTTCCTTTTGATGTGCTATCTGCCACTGTTACAATAAACCTACCATTGAAATGATACTGTTCTGAGACTTTTCATTTCTTTGTCATTGGACAAACTTACAAAATCAGTGAGGGGTCAAATAATTATTTCCCCCACTGTATGTCAACCGCTGCACTCTGCATGTACATGTACGGCACTGGTAGCGAAAGGGTTAAACAACAGGTCATTTTCTGTTGACACATTGGGGCACATTTACTGAAGTGTCGATGCCTGTTTTCATGAGTAATAAACCTGTTAACGACTGTCTTATTTTTTAAGTCTCATTTACCAACTGTTTTTGCATCTGTTTTGGAGGCATTTGCATCTGTTGTGCCTATTTGGAGTTTTAAAGGAATAAAATGAATGGAGGGCCGCTGCGCATGAGCGGTGCGCCCTCCTTCACTTACGGAGCTCCGTTCTCGATATAGGTGCGGGTCCCAGCGGTGGGGCCCGCATCTATAAGACAATGGGGGCATATCCTAGTGATATGCCCTCATTGTCCATGATGAGACAACCCCTTTAAGACAAATTCAGAAGTTTTCAAACTTTTGCACCTAATTCCCATCTTATTATGTAGGTGCGCCTTATTTCGCGCCAGATTTTATTGTAAAGACAGTCTAATTTCTACGCCACCCCAGGGCTGTCGTAATTTTCTGTTTCTGGTTTGGGTGGGTTGCACCACAATTTGCCTACTTTCATTGAGATGTGCTCCAAAATACAGCTCACTTGCTCCACATTTTTATGCGCATACTATTTAGACCAGTTAGTGAATGTAAATCTGTCTTACAAGAAAACAACCACTAGATGTCAGTCTTATCCTTATGTAAGGATAATAAATGAGGCACAAATCAAAGACAAAGTTCGCCAATATGCCTGGGTTTTTTTTTACTCAAAAAAAAGGCGAGCTTAGTAAATGTGCCCCATTTCCTTTAAATAAGCTCCTATGGAGAAGCAAATAACCACCTATTTTAGTGCTGCTCCTAAACTGCAGATGTCATACTGGTTTGTTTTGTAAGACTAAGGGCTCGTTCACACCGCATTTGCGGATCCACAATACACGGGCACCATTCCGCATCACGGATGCGAACCCATTCATTTCAATGGGTCCGGAGATGCGGTACGGAATGGAACACTACGGGGTGCTTTCTTGCTCTAGAACTTGCTCTATCTTTTTGCAGAATGGAAGGATCGCAGACCCATTCAAGTGAATGGGTCTGCGATCCCCGTGCGCCTGCCCCACGAAAGGTGCCCGTGCATTGTGGACCGCAATTTGCGGTCCACAGCATGGGCACGGGCTTCACACGTTCGTGCGAACAAGCCCTAAGGCCTCATGCACATGAACGTTTTTTTTTTTTTTCGTTTCCGTTCCGTTTTTGGAGTTCGGTATACGGACCGTATACGGGACCATTAATTTCAATAGGTCTGCAAAAAAACGGAATGTACTCCGTATGCATTCCGTTTCCGTATTTCCGTTGTTCCGTTCAAAGATAGAACATGTCCTATTATTGTCCGCATAAGGCTACTTTCACACTCGCATTTGGTGCAGATCCATCATGGATCTGCACAAACGCTTCCGTTCAGATAATACAACCGCATGCATCCGTTCAGAACAGATCCGTTTGTATTATCTGTAACATAGCCAAAACTGATCCGTTTGTATTATCTGTAACATAGCCAAAACGGATCCGTCTTGAACACCATTGAAATTCAATTGGGGGCGGATCCATTTTCTATTGTGCCATATTTTGTCAGTGAAAACGGATCCGTCCCTATTGACTTACATTGTGTGTCAGGCGGACACCAAAACGCTGCCACCAAATAGCATTTTGGTGTCCGCCTCCAGAGCGGAATGGAGGCGGAACGGAGGCAAACTGAGGCATTCTGAGCAGATCCTTATCCATTCAGAATGCATTAGGGCAAAACTGATCCGTTTTGGACCGCTTGTGAGAGCACTAGACAGATCTCACAAATGGAAACCAAAACGCCAGTGTGAAAGTAGCCTAAGGGACAAGGATAGTACTGTTCTATTAGGGGCCAGATATTCTGTTTTGCAAAAAACGGAATGCGCACGGATTTCATCCGTATTTTTTGCAGATCCATTTTTTGCAGACCGCAAAACACTGAAAGCCATACGGTCGTGTGCAATATGCCTAAGGGTCCCCAATGCACGGGCAACCTCCGTACGGCCCCCCGGATGAATCCAAACCCAGTCAACTTGAATGGGTCTGCATTCGTCCATTCTGCAAAAAGATAGGACATGTTCTATCTTTTTACGGAACGGAACCCCACAGAAGCACTCCGTAGTTCTTCCGTAGGGTTCCGTTCCGTTCTTCCGTTCCGCACCTCTCCGCACCTCCGGTTTTGCGGACCCATTCAAGTGAATGGGTCTGCATCCGTGATGCGGAATGCACACGGAATGGTGTCTGTTTATTGCGGATCCGCATATGCGGTCCGCAATACGGAAACGGAACCCATAAGTTTGTGTGCATGAGGCCTAAGGGCTCATGCATGCGACCGTAGCCTGTTTTGTGGTACACAAATTGCAGATCCACCAAACACATGGATACCAGCGTGTGTGTTCTGCATTTTGCAGAACGGAATGCCCTGCCCTCGTAAAACAGACAAGAATAGGACATGTTCTTTTTTATTTTTTATTTTTTAACCCTCAATTGACCACCTACTAAGCATTCTGTATTAAAGAATGCTATTATTTTCCCTTATAACCATGTTATAAGGGAAAATAATACAGTGAATAGACTGTACAGTGAATAGACCGTGGTGATGGGCCATGTGATTGGACCATGTGATCTGACGTCACCACAGGTCCTTTAGCCGGCAGCTCATGATTAAAGAAGCAAGAAGAGACCGGCAGGTGAGTTAATTATATTATTTATTTTTAACCCTCAATTGACCACCTACTAAGCATTCTGTATTAAATAATGCTATTATTTTCCCTTATAACCATGTTATAAGGGAAAATAATAACATCTACACAACACCGAACCCAAACCTGAACTTCTGTGAAGAAGTTCGGGTCTGGGTACCACAGTCAGTTTTTTACCATGCGCGTGCAAAACGCATTGCACCCGCGCGATAAAAACTGAACAACGGAACGCAATCGCAGTCAAAACTGACTGCAATTGCGTACCTACTTGCGCGGGTTTGCCGCAATGCATCCGGACCTTATCCGGACACGCTCGTGTGAACTCAGTCTTAGGCCTCATGCACACGACAGTATTTTTTCACGGTCCGCAAAACGGGGTTCCGTTGTTCCGTGATCCGTGTCCGTTTTTTCTTCCGTGTGTCTTCCTTGATTTTTGGAGGATCACCAGACAAGAAAAGTGAAAAAAAAATCTAAGTCAAGTTTGCCTTGAAAATGATAGGAAAAAAAACGGACATGGACGCGGATGACAATCTTGTGTGCCTCCGTGTTTTTTCACGGACCCATTGACTTGAATGGGTCCGCGAACCGTTGTCCGTCAAAAAAATAGGACAGGTCCTATTTTTTTGACGGACTGGAAACACGGATCACGGACGTGGATGACAAACGGTGCATTTTCCGAGTTTTTGCAGAAAATCACGGAAAACGGAACAACGGACACGGAACCCAACAACGGTCATGTGCATGAGGCCTTAGGCTGAGTTCACATCTCTGTTGATTGTTCCCTTTTAGGGCTCATGCAC